>NC_047042.1:65433678-66045441 GCF_011762595.2 Tursiops truncatus | reverse complement strand
AAATAACCAGATTGTACAAGAGCTGAAATATGCAAATTTTTCACCTGAGCTACTCAAGCAGGTAGCCAGATAATTCATTTTTCACCATCACATACAGGAAGATAAGTGGGTTACCAGAAGCAAAACTGCCTCTTCCATCCTGCTATGCCCCGTATACTTAGTGACACAGATTGTGTCTCTCAATGTGTTTATAACCACACAACTATAAATAACATGGTCTCCCTCAGGCATCCTGTGAACAAGAAAAAGAAGTTTCCAAGAATAATAATACTAAAATTCGATGAACTATATTAATACAGTATAAAAACAAAGTTGTTACCTGGCAACTTGGTGGTACAGTGTAGAGGTTCACTGAAAAGTCTTAACCAGAAGAGATTTTTATATTAGCTCTGGAAATCTCCTTTATCTTTCTCTGAACCTGGAACTTTTTTTTTTTTTTTTGGCTGCATTGGGTCTTCGTTGCTGCACACAGGCTTTCTCTAGTTGCAGTGAGTCAGGGCTACTCCTTGTTGCGGTGTGCAGGCTTCTCAATTTGGTGGCTTGTCCCATTGCGGAGCACTGGCTCAAGGCATGTGGGCTTCAGTAGTTGTGGCGCACAGGCTTAGTTGCTCTGCGGCATGTGGGATCTTCCCGGACCAGGGCTCAAATCCATGTCCCCTGAACTGCCAGGCGGATTCTTAACCACTGTGCCCCCAGGAAAGTCCCTGGAACTTTAAATGAATGAAGGCAATCTTATAGAAATCTTGTGAAAGAAGAGACATAATCTTCCAACTCCAAAGGGGGAAAATTAAATGAAACAAAATTTGTGAATAATGACCTACTGATAATTTTGGCTAACTCTATAGTAATCTCAGCCCCAGAGTAGAGATTTACCAGGTCTAAAGCAATGTTTTGCAAAATGTGTCCACATCACATGCAAAATGCAGATTCCTATATTCCACACAGAATATTTGGCTGTGGGGAGATCTGCATGTCTGACAAGGTTCCCAAGTGATTCTTCAATATACTAAAGTTTGAGAACCACTAGTCTAGAGTTTACTGGTTAGTTTCCAGATGGCATTTCAGGATTGCATAGTGAACTCGGGAATTACACGCCCACCTGCCGTGCATAAATGTAAACTCATTCAAGGAGAATTATCTACATAGCTGCTTGTCTTCATTAGGTTACTTTTATTTTAAAATGACATCAACTCTCTGTTACTCAGTTCATTGTCAAAGTATTTGAACATGTCTTTAAGAAACCACTTAAAAATTCTGTACTTCTAAATCATGCCAAAGAATATAACATTTTATTTTCTGTTATGCTATTCATATAAAAAGTTCAATTATGGAATTTTTGTAGATGTTCAAATTATCTCTTCCCATTTATATTCCAAATTATCCTTGAGTCAAACCAGACTACTAGGCCATAGGTCTCTGATAGGGTAACAGAACTACTTTTACAAAACCACACTTGGATTGCTGTGTAGCATGTTATCAGCAAGCTTCCTCTGAAATATATATTGGGAAGATATGGTTGAGGACTTTGTTCAGTACATCCCTGTATATATCCGTTATGAAGACCCACGGTTTGCCTACCAAGGAAAACAATAGCTCTGCCTTAACCATAAATTATCTTGTATCTCTCTTTGCTTTGGCTGCTTAGACTAGTAAGTATGAAGTATTTAATATCACAAATTTTATGATAAACCATAATTTTAGCTGATGTCATTTCCCTTTCTTAATTTCTTTTGGGCCTGTTTTCTTCACCTACTTTAATCTTTATCTTGCTTGTCATGCTTTTTGTCTGAGGCTTCTTGAATCATTTTTGGAATAATGGAGGTCATAAATAAACCTTTATTATACTAAACGATCAAAGTTTCATAGTCATAACTATTCAAAATCACACTGGATATAACTCGTATTGTACAAATTTTATCTTTCAACCCTCTATGTAAAATCTCTACTATAGAAATTCAATATTTAACATTACACTTATAATAAGAAACAAATTTTCTAATCAATACGACATGACTGAGAATGGCCTGGGCAATCATGGGATATAGTGAATTATCCATTATAGGAAGTAATCAAGCAAAAGCTAAGTGACTATTTAGCAAGAATACTGTAGAAGGGTTTTGATATCAGGTAACACATTGGATATCTTGAGTCTCTTCTACCTCTGAAATCCTTAAATCTATTACTTAAAAAAAGTACATCGTTAATATTATCAGAAAAAAAATAAAGTCAGCAAAAGAATTAAAAGAAACATGCATTTCTCAGTCAGGAGTATGCAGAAGAATACAGAGACAGGAAAAAATTACATTTTTAGGAATAGACTGAATAAAAACTTTCTATATTGTATCCTTTTTGTCAACGTTAGCAGGCATGCACTGCTTGTCTGGTCCCCAGTTTCTAACTCAAATTGTATGAATAACCAAGCTACATTGAAGCCTGAGAGTGATTTAGAGACTTAACTTAAGCATTTGCTTCATATTTCTTCTGACAAAACTGCTTTTAAATGTGTAATCTTTAGTGCCAGGAAATCAACTGACTTAAAAAATTGCCAACTCTGCCAATAACCAGTAATATGAATGTAACCCTTCTGCACTGAGGGCGTGAAGAAATTAAATGATCAAACACATTCTGCTAAATCCAGCCCTGAGAGAAGGTTGTGCCTCTGTAGTGAGGTTCTTCTGAAATGAGACATGGAAACAGCAATGAAGGAAAAAGCATCTGAATAATCGTACAAAGTCTTCCAAGTGGCACTCAGCCCAGAAGACACTTTTGTTCTGTCCAACGGCACAAAAATCTGTGGAGACCCATCTGACCCCAGCATTTCAGGGCATGATGGGGCTCTCTCCACAAGAGAGCCCTTCTTCTGAAAAGCCAAGGTTCGTGTGCATTGGTGATAACTATTAGAAATAAAAATGATCCAAGATATGTTGTTGTTGGATTCTAAAACAGAATTGTAATTATATTATCTTGTAATATAAAATCTAAAGAAAGAAATGTTGCAAATACAGGGATTAAGAACTTTATGCCATTTCTATACTAATTCTGATACCGAATAGAACCAGACCAGATGTGGCACAGAGAGAGATAATTACATTTTTTAATTTTTTTGAGTCTCTCTTTGTGATCTAGAGTAGTGGTCAGCAAACTACAGTCTGTGAGCCATAGATGCTCTGCCATCTGTTTTTGTAAAAAGAAAAAAAAAAGTTTTATTGGAACTCAGCCACACCATCCTTTACATCCCGTCCATGGCTGCTTTCACAATGCAACAGCCTCACTGAGTAGTTGCCACAGAGATGATGCAGCTCGTAAAGCCTAAAATATTTTCTATCCAACCCTTCACAGAAAAAGTTTGATGACACCTGATCTAAAGTGTGGTCAAGGTTTTATGAATGTGCTTCCTTTTGAACTATGTTTTTAATAATTCTTTCTGAGAAGTATTTGCAGGAGGAAAGACTCCTTGCTTTTTGTATCCCTGGCAATACCTTAATTTACCTCTCTTCTTTGAATGATAGTTTTCAGTGTTAAACAGCATTTCCTCATCTTTTTTAAACAGCATTTTTAAATAGCATTTCCTCATCTTCTAGTATTTAGCATTGCTGATAAGTCGACTATGATTATAGTTGCTGTGTAAATAACTTGTTTTTTCCAACCTACTTGCACTTAAAATTTCATTTTTATCCTTGATATTTTCTAGTTCGAGGATAATATTTTGGTGTGGTTTTATTATTATCTATCACAATGCACAATGAATGTGTGTTTTCATTTCTAGTTTATGGAAATATCTTTCTTTAGAGCACTGTTATATCTTTTTAAATTTAACTTTCAATGCTTAATCTATTACTCCATGTTTTTGTTGCAAAAAAAAGTGGAGAGATTCAAACCATAAACTTTACTATGCCATTTTGTAAAGATGGAAGAGTGGACATTGAAATTAGAGAGATAATCAGACTGATGAAAGTAGAGGGTCTACAGTTATGACCCAGAAATTTCACTACTAGATTTATACAACAGAAATGCCAAAATATATTTACCAAAAGACATGTACTGAAACATTCATAGACATACTATTTACAATAGCTCCAAACTAGAAGCTATCTAAATACCCATCAGCAGTAAATAGATAAGTAAATCATGGCAGCGTCACACAGTGGGACATTATTTAGTAATGAGAATGAACAATCTACACCTAGTCATAATAACATGAATAAACTTCACAAGTAAAATGTCAAGAGAAAGAAGACAGACGAATAAAGCACTTTCTATAGAATTCCACTTCGATCAATACTAGAATAAACCTATGGGGTTAGAAGTCAGGACAGCAATTACCTTTGTTACAGGATTAGTGAATGGAAGGGATACTGGCCTTCAAGGATGCTGACAATGTTTCTTGTTCCAGGCACTGATTTCAGACATGTGTTTACTTTGAGAAAATTCATCAAGTTGTACACCTATATGATATGTTATAAAATATTTTATACTACAATGAAAATTTTTTTAAAAATATATGATAGGGGCTTCCCTGGTGGCGCAGTGGTTGAGAGTCCGCCTGCCGATGCAGGGGACACGGGTTCGTACCCCGGTCTGGGAAGATCCCACATGCCGTGGAGCGGCTGGGCCCGTGAGCCATGGCCGCTGAGCCTGCGCATCCGGAGCCTGTGTTCCGCAACGGGAGAGGCCACAACAGTGAGAGGCCCGCGTACCACACACACACACACACAAATATATACATATATATATATGATAGAGCTTCAACAGTTTAGTGGTTTTTCAAACTCCACTCGTAAACCCTAAGGATCCATGGACCTCAGGGAAAGTTCTTGCTTTCAATTAATTGTACATTTGGTTTGGTTTGGTTTGATTTATTTTTTATTTTTTATTTTTTGGCCACTCCTCACAGCTTGCGGGATCTTAGTTCCCCAACCAGGGATTGAACCCGGGCCACATCAGTGAAAGGGCCAAGTACTAACCACTGGACTGCAAGGAATTCCCTGGTTTGGTTTTATTGTCTCAAAAGGACACCGTTTTCCACACTCACAGCTATAGAGTAGGAAGAATTTTATCTCCAGGAGAGCAGTCAATTATTATATATAACTATAAAATTATTTTTCACTCCTTTAATCAATAGAATATACCTACAAAGAGACTGTAAAATTACATCCACAGAGAACTTCAAAAATTGAATAAAACTTGAAGTACCTGACAAATTCTTTTCTTCATATCCAGAATTGTAGCCCTTGATTCTAAGCCTGGTCGTAGCTTCCTTTCATAGGTTTTAACTAGCCTTATAACTAGGCCCTGGTAGAGAAGTAGAAGGAATCTCATGATATTGCTTTATCAGTCCAATGCCACCAATCCACTGATTAGAGTTCACTGATAACTGGGTCCCTACCTCATTCACAATTACCCTGCTTGGTTTCCTAGCTTTTTAATAGCAAAGTCAATGTCTGTATGTTAGAATTTGTCAGTTACCTGTTCCAGCAGATAGCTAGGATCTTGGATTCTGACTGACATTGCTAAGAGTAATGTTGTGTTAATCATTCTTCTCACTGATGTGTCTTTTGGTTTTCTAAACCCATTATAGCCTCAGAGACAGAAGTTCCTATTGAATCACTGAATTTGGTCTACATACACTCAAAATGCATCCAACTTTGTCCAATATTCTTAAGCATTCTATTACTGTGCCTGTTTTTCCTACAAGCCTATCTTTAAAAAAGCAAACAAACCATTACAGGAATTGTTATCTCCCCAAGAACTGCCAACCAGTTCTCTTAAGGCTGGGATGTACTATATTATCAGAACCCAAGTGAACATATTCAATGATATACCCTAAGCATATGGAATCCTTATGGATTATATTCCAAAGTCCAAGAAAGATGTAAAAGCACTATCCATAAACCAGGGATCACTCAAGAAAACAAAACCTCATATCAGCCAATCTCAGCCTTCCTTAACCAAGAACATTCTGAAGTCTATTGGCTGAATCTTTCTCCTCAAATCTTTGATTCCAAGCCAAGAATCATGTGATGTAATGTGAGTCCACTTTCTTCTTCATGTCTGGGTTTAAACTGTCTTTTATATTTAGGCTCTAGTCGGTCTCTAGAACATACAGTCACTGGCCATCTATTCCTCATCAAACTCCATATCTGCTTGACATTAGAAGTCTGACAAATTTTCAATCCTAGTCTGATTTGAGCCCTGCTTTACATAAGAGCCATCCGTTTTGAAAGGTCTCATTCAGGGTAAGAAGTCATAATCACTGGAGACATTCTCATGATCACTGTAGACATAAGTAATTGATTATGACACTCTCACAGAACTTGAATACGGCTTCACGACACAACCCCATAGAGCAATTGAAGTAGCCATTACTAATTGATTGGAGTTTTTAATGAGAGATAAAATGTTTTGTAAGTCAATCTTAAACCCTACACAAGTTTCAGTTTAATTAACTATAGCCTACTTTAACTCAAAAACACAGGGAAAAGTTTGGCTTATACAAAAATCAGTAAATTAATAAGATATATAGACAGATTTTCCTTTTTTCTCTCTAACCTTCCACATTTCTAATTCCTCACATGACCCTAGTTCTTATCACATATACATCCTTTAACATCTATTTTACTAATTTATTAAGCTTCCATAGTTTATGATTTGCTTTCTTGACTGTTTGGCCTCCTGTTGCATTTGGTGGGACCATGAGGGTATTAGTATTCTAGGAGATAGGAGATGAAGCCTACCTGGTCAGTTATCTTCTGAAGACATTTGGCTATATTGGCATCTGACAACATATCATTGGTGATCCATTCCATCCGGTATTTTTTTTTAATCATTATACTTCCTATATTTTTTTGGTAACTTTCTGGCTCACTGCTATCTGCTCTCTCTATACACTGATTTCTGCTAATACGATATTTAAAAAATGAAAACAACTATGCCTATTGACAGAAATAAACTTAATAGAAGAAACAGAATGTCCACACAAGTCCACACCTTCCTACTTATTTTTCAAATTAATAAACAATTACTCATGTCCTTTCATCTTCACTTCTCTTTTACAAGGCCACTTAATAAAATGTACTGAATATTATTTCTCATTTTTTATATTCCATAAACTTAATTATTAATACTTTACTAGCCATAAATATTTTACTTGCACTATTTTCCTTCTCAACAAAATTCCTTTCCCATCACTGGTTTAGGTATTCAGCAGATAGTTCCTGAATTAAGTAATTGCCTGAGGGTAATTCCAAATCTTATCATAGAAAAAATAATTCTCTTAAAAAATTAAGTGGAACTCTGTTCTAAAAACCAAAATGTAAAGCAAAACAGGATACCAGCAGGAAACTCATTCTGTGAATATACTAATCTCTACCTGTGATTTAACACTCTCCTTTGGGATTTTATACTCTCCCTTCTGGGACCCAGTAAAGGTGACAGTGAGGAAGCAGTACATAATAGAAGTACATAATGTACATAATAGCAGTACATAATGAAGGAAGAGCTTCCTTCATTTTCCTCTCATCACCTAACAGGCTTAAATGGGTCAGAAGGAAATAAAGATCCTGCATAAAAGCTGGCAGTGAACACAAGCAGCATTCAAGCACTGCAGTGTCCAGAAACTATCTCCAACAAAGTAGAATGGGTTCTGGAAGGGACTTTGGCTTCTCCCACCTACAAACTAGTACTCTGAAATACAAATTAAAACTAAGAAGTCTTAACTTCCAGTATAGAGCCTGTCACTCAAAGACAATGCTGATAGCCTTTAGGAGGCTGAACTAATCTCATGCCAAGATAGAAGAATGAATTTCTAAGTAACTTGTAAAGTAAAACGCAAAACATAACATTAAGGGACCCAGAATGATGTCCTTTATTAATTTGCCACATGAACTCAGAATGTGTCATGAAATTCTGCAATACGGTTCTCCAGAATGAGCTTTGCCTTTGCAGGCCCAGAATAATTTTCAGTGCAAAGCCACTGATAAAACTAAAGTATGTATTTCTTAAAATTTGGGGCATCACAGATAGACTTTCCAATTATCTTTTAGTTTCAAATACATTGGTAAATTTCCCTGTAGCTCATCTGAGTCTAATCATATAATTATGTTCCATTTAATTAAAAATGAGTAGCTAAAAATGTCTGGATTAAAAAAAAAAGTAAGCCTCAGATGGTGAAAGTTTTCTCAAATATTCCAAACAAGACTTCCGATGTCATTATTCTCTGGATCATAGACCTTGGACCAAAGATTATACAAAATGTTGAGGTGAAGTAACAAGATGCAAAGAGAAATTGAGTGTAACTTATTAAGTACAGCTTAGTGGTTAGAAACATAAAATTTAATGTTCAATTTTCAGCCTTAACAACAAACTAAATAGCATTTCTAAGACTCGGTATTTGCAAAATGTAAATAATAATGGTACCTACCTCTGTTGGGTACTAGGTCTCCATTCCAATATCCTTCTAGTGGGCCTTTCTCCTCTGTAGATACTGAAATATGAAAACATATTCTGGAATTGGGAGGGGTTTTTTAGCCTTGTTGCCCAATACAGCATTGAACAGACATAGTGAGAGTGGGTGTATTTATTCTCAATCTTAGGGCGAAAGTATTCATTATTTCATGAGTCAGTATAATGTTAACTCTAGGTTTGTTGCAAATACCCTTTGTCACAGTAAGAAAATTTTTTTCTACTCCTAATTTGCTAGGACATTTTATCATAAAGGGATATTGACTTTTGCCAAAAGCATTGTCTGAATTTTATTAAGATGACAGTTTATCTGCTTTTTTCTATTAATATAAAAATAAAATTGTTTTTGGATTTGTTTTAATTTACATAGAGCAAAGGTCACATTTTTTGGTGTAAAGTTCAGTAAGTTTTTACATGTGTATGTATTCTCATAACTACAACCAGAGTAGGATACAGAAATATTCCTATATCCCAAAGAATTATCTCATTCATTTCATTTGTATTCACAACATATTCCCGATCAAACTCCTGGAAACCACTCATCTGTTCTGTCCTCCTATATTATCGCCTTTTCCAAAATGCCAAATGAATGAAATTATGTGGTATATAACGTTTTAATATTGGGTTCCTTAATTTAGCACAATGAATTTGTGATTCATCCATGCTGCTGTACATAGCAATAGTTTGTTCTTTTTTAATTATTTAGTATCCCATTAGATTGACTTAGTTTTGCATAATAAATTAACCTTAATTTCTTGAGATAAAACTGAATTTGTCAGAGTATAAATTCGTTATCTTTTGTTATATATTGCTAGATTGATTTGATATTCTTAGTTAACAAATGTTGTGTCTTTGTTTATAAGGTATATTGCTCTCTAAATTTCCTTTCTTATAATGGCATTGCTAAGTTTGATATCACTAATATCATTTTTTATTTTATTTATTTATTTATTTTTGGCTGCGTTGGGTCTTCCTTGCTGCACGTGAGCTTTCTCTAGTTGCGGCAAGTGGGAGCTACTCTTCGTTGCGGTGCACAGGCTTCTTACTGTGGTGGCTTCTCTTGTTGCGGAGCACGGGCTCTAGATGCACGGGCTTCAGTAGTTGTGGCACACAGGCTCAGTAGTTGTGGCTCGCGGGCTCTAGAGCACAGGCTCAGGAGTTGTGGCACATGGGCTTAGTTGCTCCGCGGCATGTGGGATCTTCCCGGACCAGGGCTCAAACCCTGGTCCCCTGCATTGGCAGGCAGGTTCTTAACTACTGTGCCACCAGGGAAGCCCCCAGATGTTGGTTTTTAAATGTCACTTCCAACTAAAAGATATGAGGTTTGGGACTGGGAAAGTAAAAGGTGAGCCTGAAATATTTTGTTGCATCGGAAATCAAAGATGTGTTCATATACTAAAAGGGATACATTAAAAGGGTACAGAGATTACCTGAAAGGACTTTCCTGGTGATATTTAGGACAAATTAAAAATAATAATCATAATGGCTTATAATACATTGACCAAAAAAATGAATCAATACAACCAGAAAGATACTTTTTAAGAAAGAGGCTATGTGTGAGAGAGAGAACTTCCTTACAGAATAAAAGAAATGGACAAATTCACCATTTTGCAATTAACAATGTAATAAATAATTTTTAAAATTTTATGAACAAATATTAAAATCAGAACTAGGAAAGAAACAGTCATATTTGGAGACTTCAACACCTATATCTCATAAATTGATAAAACAAGTAGAAAAAAGTCAGTAAAGAGATAAAAGATATGAACAACACTGTCAATCAACTTGACTAATTGCAAATTACAGAACACAATAGCAAAAAATACACATCTATTTCAAGTGCACAAGGAATATTCACAAAGATACCATATGCTCAACCAGAAGGTAAGTCTTCATTAATTATGAAATGATATTAAATTATCTTCATTTGCAATGATATACCCAAAAAAACCTCAAATATTTGCATATTAAATAATCACTTCTAAATAACATGTGGATCAAAAAATGTATTACAGCAGAAACTAGAAAATATTTTGAACTCAATAATAATTAAAATACAACATATCTAAATTTGTGGAGCACAGAAAGAGTACTGATTAAAGGGAAACATATAACTTTAAATGCTTATATGCTTATATTAAAAAAGAAAGGTGTAAATAGAACTAAGCTTTCATTTAAGAAAATGAAAAAACATGAAAATGAATAAATTAAGCACAAAGGATGTAGAATGAAGAAATAAAGATAAGAACTGAAACAGAAATAGATATTAAATATTTCCAGCTGACAACCGCCTTCAAATTGGCTGGAATTTCTATCTTCTCATTCATTCATTTGTTCACACAACCTACATTTATTTTGCAACACTCTGACCTTGGCACTGAGTGAGATGCTTTGGAAAAGCAGTTATTACAGTTTCTTCCCTCATTGTACATAGGAAAATAATTATTCAAATAATTAAATCTTTGCTTTTGATCAATTCTATATGAGAACATCAGGATGCAGTGAGATTGTAAAAGGAGGACTGAAGCATCCCTGAAAGATTACAGATTACACAGAAAAAAGAAGAGCACACACGTAACCCAAAATGCTCAGTTGAATTCATCTAGTATTGCTCAAAGGTTATAGAATTTTAGCTGGAGTGACGTGACCATACAGAGCAAGAAGAACTACAACAGAGTTTCTTGAGACTTGCTCCATTTCTTGCTCCCTCCATTGAAGTCCTTAGTGGTGGTGTGTGATAGTCATTATTGCTGGACATGAATATTCTGGTCCTGTTTCTTTGGGGCACGTGGTAAGATTGTAATTCTGGGGAAAATATGTGTGTAATTCACTACGTTCTCTTCCCCCTACCCTGATGGTTATGGAATTAAGATGACGCCTCTGTCAGCCTTAGCCCCTAACAGAGAGGATGTAAGACAGCTAACTCACAGGGGACATGTGGCATAAGCAAGAAATAAATCTTTGTTGTCAGTGAGATACTGGGAATGTATGTTAGTGCAACATCATCTAGCCTACCCTGACTACTACACATTTACATCAGCAAACTACATTAACCTGCCAGAGAAAATGGACATTCAGCTGTTAAGTGACACTGCACCATTTCTCTGCCTCGAATCATCCAGAATTCCTTAAAGCACATTTCTACACAGATTCTTAATCTGCTCTGTTCTGGTCAGGGACAATGGCAAAGGAGGCCATTAAAGCTCCCCTAAGAAACTAAATACCATTCTAATGTGTTAGGAAATTCACTTATTTTGCCATGAAAAGAACAATTTCCCTTTATACCTATGCACAATCCCCTATATAGTAAAAGTTTAATAAATAACTGTTAGTGGTTTTTTTTTTTTTAAGAAATAGTCATGCCCTGTACTGTTAGTGTTTTATTAGCTCATCTCTGTTAGCTCATAGGAAGTAATTAAGGTGAAGCATAACGATAAGTTAAGAATGTGACATACCATTTTTTTCAAAGAGCCAAAAATATAAGTAACAGAATACTAAATAGTGGTCAATGGGCTTAAGTAATTAACCACATCAGTAATTAAATAGGCTTAGTGAGGTGAAACTAATGACTAAATTTCAGAATCTATTATATCAAAATGGAGGATAATTCTGTTTATGTGGTGTTACTCTGGTATCACTGAAATAATTTAACTCTCTAATGACCTTTTCATTTAGGTTTGATTAATTCTATATCATGGCATTAGCTCATGCAGTGAGCCTTACTGCCATGGTAGATTTTATAATTACCTAGCAGAATCAAGGCCTGTAAACACTCAGAATTGCAATAGAAAATGACATCACCTGGAAGTGCTTTGGCATTGGGAGACAGATACAGGGCAAAATTATCTATTATCCATACCTCAATCTAATACTGAGGTATCAGAGGGTATTAAAATGTACTTACATTCTCCAATAACTTTAAATCAGCCAAGGTTATAAGTAACAATGCTCTAATGCAAACAACTTGATTGCTTTTCAAAGAAATAATTTGTTTTTCTTTCTTTTCACTTATGCATTGGTTTTAGCTTTTGGCTGCTTCTCCAGATCCTCTGGTCACACACTACCCTCAGGGATGCTCTAGGCTGATAAAAACGTGGGCATACAGAGCTGCCAAACACTTTAAGAAACCATCAATCTATTACTGTAAAAAATGAACAGTGCTTAAATTTACAGAAAAGATGTTGGAGACTTGCAAAGAAGCCCAGAACAGGAAAATATCTAGAAATTTATAACAAAGTATTTCCAAAAGAAAATGAAGTGCATATTCTGTTTTTCAGGTAGTACATGGAAAAGTTAATTTTCAAGGAGCCTGAGTCAGACTCGAAATAGTAAAGCTCTGCAAGCAAAATGCTATCTTAAATGTCTAGCTCTTAAGTAAATAATTAGGTAATATTTTAGCACCTTAGGTTTACAAATTATTTTCACATTTGATCCTCACAACAATTCTGAGGAGGAATGAATAGATAGTGTCATTCTCCTTTCATGGAAGAGGATGCTGAGGTCAGAATGTAGCACAAGTGACTTAACTGAGGTCTTTAACTAGTAAATGTCAGTGTCAGAGTGGTGTCAGTACAAAAGCCCAGGCCCTGGCCAGAATATACCTGAGACCCCAACCCAACTATATTCTCTGACAGCTATGTGACATTAGTACTATTTCCAAACTCTTCTGGGCCTCATTTTCCATAGCTACAAATATGGATAATACCTACTTTGAGAAATTGTTACAGAATTAAATAAGGGAATAAGAGAAAATTTTAATAATTATCAGTAGTATGCTGACAAATAAACAACAGGCTCTCTGAAGAAAAAAGTATGTATATAAGTTTATTATAAATGTTATTGACATGAATGTGTAGCACACAATTAGCAATTAATGGTAAAATACACAGTACTTATTATTGTAAATTCTACATAACCAATTGGTTCTACCAATGCTTCCACTGATATTTTCCAAACTCTTGTAGTGATAGACAAATTATGGCTTCAATTCAACCAGGATTTGGCAAAAAGAGTCAGATCCCAATTTGCCATCTCTTTTCCCAATAAATGCCTCATCATTAAATCTGATATGCGACATCAAAGCTGGTTGATATTTTTGTTTACTATAACAAGTTAGGAGGAAAGTGAAACAACTAAGATGTGTGTCAGAATCTTATTTGCTCATGAATGATGTGCATCACATCTTTGCTGAATCAGATAATAGTTTTCAAATGATAAATGAATATTTCCTTAATTTTATATTCTTCATAATGTAACTGCATGACACACTTTCCATTTTAATTTTCATCATTAACATTTCTCAACATTAGACAATCAACAAAACAATAAATCAATACCTGATTTGTAGCATTTGCCAGCCATGGGTAATTTGAGCCGCCAATATGATGTCACTGAATACAGGGCTGAAAAGATATGTGTAATAGTGCACTGTTATACAGGATTTCCACCACAGATACAATAGGTATGGATAACCTCGAGAACATAAATAATAGTAAAATGAAAAATAATTTGGAAGTGATTGAGCTTTGAGTGTTTTAATTTTGCTTTTAATTTTTAGTTAAGTGAAGGTTTACACAATTTAATTTTTAATAATGGATGTTTCTGACAACTGCTTTGAAAAATTCTTGAAAATTTAACAATGAGCTCTTTCAGGTGAGCCAGTACTAGCTGGCTACAGCACAACACTGGAACCCACTGCATATTATGCTCAGTGAATATATATTTTCTTCCCTTTTTTTCCTTTTGTCTTCTTAGCTTTCTACCCATTCTCCTTTTATCAATCAAAGATGCCATCCAGCTCAATTCAGCATTGCCACCCTTGGCATCTAGGAGCTTTGGGGAGGTGCTGCGATAGCTGCTCTTAATTAAGTCAATTTCAAAAAAAAAATTTCAAACATGCCTCGTTTTCCTTATCAGTCATTTTGCAGCTAACATACAAACTTAGCTGAAATTTTTCTGAATATATTTTTATAATCTGCCTGTTTAGAGGAGAATAACAAAAACCATCAGAAAAAAAGATTACTTTTTAAATTATTCTTCTAAAGCACTACTTTTTGTTCTCTTTAGAGCCAAAGTGTAGGAAGCAGCAACATCTATTAGTATCCTTTCTCCATCCAGGATGCTGACTCAAATCTAAGGGATGCTCTATCCTAGGAATCCAGTGCTGACCAAGCCAGCAAGAATCATGGGCAGACAAGTCTAAGTGTTAACAGAGGCTCAAAGCTCCCTCAAGACACTGCATCCTCTGTGTAGCAAGATTTCATCTAGATAAGAGACTACCAAGTAATTTTCTTGTTATTTTCTTGTTATTCCTCCCTCCCCGCACATATTCTTCCCCAGAGGTTGATAGAACCTCACTTAGTTCCTGCCACCTGATGCCACAGAGGCTTACTGGGCTGTGCGATGCAGAATGTGATGTTTATTCGTCCTGATCATCCTGATGACCCTACACTCTGTGGAAACAAGCCCAGAGTGAAGATGGGACTATATTTGTGCACTAATCACACTACAATTCTGATGGGATAAACGTGTGCCTAGTATTACTCTTCTTTTTTTCCTTTCTTTCTCCTCTAAGGTTTTTTGGGTTATTTGGGGTTTTTTTGGCTTACTTTGTATTTTGTGTAAAATGTTATACAAGCATCTTCCTCTCTCATCCTCTACAAGGTCCTTTTCTTGTTTCCTTTATCTCTAAATCAATAGCATTCAAGTATTTGTTCAGGGGCTGCATGTTTCACAGTCCCACCATAAAAAGAAGCTTCTCCCAGACTCAGGAAAATGAGATGAAGCACAGCTTCTTCATTTCATCAACACTCATTTACAATGGCTACTGATGCAGATTTTAGGGGAGACTAAAAAGGAATTTGATACGAACTGCCCACCCGTCTTCATGGGGCTATTTGTTAGATTCAGTCTGTATTGTAAAGTAACCTCTTTACTAGGTGCCGGTGTTGGCTCTTCTGCTTACAAGTTTCATGACCTTATACTTGTCACACCTCTAGTGTCATCTGGAAAATGGATATAAATAATACATCCCTAGTTAGCTAATGAAATGACTGGGAGGACCAATTTTAAAACGTGTGGTGAAATGTTTTGTAAATGAAAAGACACAATGCAAACAAAGCCTGATTATTATGGCTTTATTTATACGTCTTCAGCCCTAACGTAATTATATACAGTTTTCCAGAGACAGACACACTGAGGTTTTGATGAGAAACCTTATTATGTGGATAAGATACTAGAATGTATCCAGGAATACTAACATCTTACCATGATCCAGCCACTCGTTTTGAGAAGCTCCTGGATGAGAGATGTATGGATAAAGTAAGCAAAGCACGCAAGGCCGCAGTCTTACTATGTGGGACTATGGCTCCACACCCCAAAGTGGGCTGGACTTCAGGAGGCAAATTCTTTTTGACAAGAGTAGAAAATTTGCTTCTGAAATGGACCGGTATGATTGTGGAGAACTGTACTGACCAGAAGATTCAGTGGATACAATTTGCAGTGACTCATTCTGACCATTGTTTTAGTAATGCTGTCTGGTGGTTCTTTGAACCCGTAACCGTCGTCTTTGAACTTCTGATTTCAATTCAATCCAATCAATTAGAGCAGAAACTGATCAGCAATACAGCACCAAAATTTCATCCTATGCACAGTGACCACAAACACCATCTACCAAGTCGTTCATCTAAACCATTATGCTAGAGTGTGTTTTTGAGACATGAAGAACCTGTGTTTAAAAGGCAATTGAAGAAATATTATTCTGGAATAGGAATGGGAAAGAAACTTTTTCTTCAAAGTAGCTTTTGGGGGAAGAAAAGTTTAAAACGTCCTCTTAAATTTTTTCTTGTTATTATTCTCTATCTCTACGATTGACCCAGCCTATGTCTTTAAAGAGAAAAAGGCCAAAATGAGGAGAGGGGATTTTTGATGTCCAGATAAGCACCAATTCCCTGAGCTATGTGCTGCCTTTCTGTCTGTCTGAGCAGGAGTTCCAGCAGCCTCATCTTTGGAGGTAGGTCATAAAACCCAGTAAGGAGACACATGATAAAAGATTTAGGCCTCTCTTATTAACACATAACTGTTAGAAAGTAATGGCAAATTAGGAAACATTAACAATAGATGATACTTAACTATAAATGCCTTGACAAGTGTGAGTTTGAACTTTTATTCTTAATGTGTTCCAGGGTTTAAAATGCGCTTTTAGAGTTACAATAAAACCTGGGGTGTTTTTTTTTTTTTTTGTAGTTTCAATATCAATTCAATTCTCATCTGCAGTCTCATCCTTAGGTCTTTAAAATAAGAGCATTTGGAAAAAAGTAAATCACAGAGAAGGGCAATCTCGATATGCAATAAGCAGCAAAGATAAAAACGGATGGGTAATCCTTAAATGGAAAAGCATCATTGTAAGAAATGCTCAAAGAGGATTTCTTTCACTCATGAATAGGTCATATTCATGGGGATTTGCACCAACATAAGCACTTTAAAAAGACTGTATATAATCTCTTCTTGGAACTGACATTTAGAATCAAGTCCTCTACCCAACTCTTAGGCCTCCGAAGATATAAAAAGAGGTCACATTTTCTACCAACACCTGGAAACTCATTTCTGATTTGTGTATCTGTCTGTTGAGACAGTAGGTACTTGTGACTGATATAAGTGGAGTAAAGTAGCTCTGTAACCTTGGTCTTTGAACGTCTGATTTCAATTCAATCCAATCAATTAGAGCAGAAACTCATCAGCAATATAGCACCAAAATTTCATTCTATGTAATATTTATAATATATTACAGTGGTATTATATATCTTATTTTCTTTAAAATGTACCCAGAGATATGAAATTTGTATAGGGCCTAGCCCTATAAACTATGCAAATGAGAACATAATCATCGACCCCTTGTAGAACACATAGAATACAGTCATCACAGCATGCAGCACACAGTAGTGGTCTATTGGCATTTGTGACTTTATACTCCACATTTTTAACTTATTGGAAGCACAGATTTTGTTTGTTTTGAATTTGTAACATTAAGGCTTATCAGAACTGTTGGCAAGTACTAGGTGCCTAATAGACATATGATGACTGAGAGAAAAAAAACGTTATTGTAAAGTTACGGGGAATATCTTTGGATGTGCAAAATGAGACGTTACCCACAAGAGGATTATTTCGTTAAAAAAATTTAGTAATGGTAGTTGGTAGTGGGGGAGCATGAACCAGATGGAAAATAACTATCTTAAAAGATTGTGCAGTAAACAGTGAATGTGTTCCAGTGAGTGGGCATGTGTGAATGTGTACACTCCGCTTAGAACAGATCATCCATCCCTGGCTCCAATAAACTCAGAGTATCAAATCATCTAGGTAACATGAATTGATAAAAAATTATGACATTAGTTAAGTTTATTTTGGTACAGAGAAGAACTTGCTTTCAAAATGTAACGAAGTAAAAAGTCAAGAAAGAGGTTTACTTCTCTGAAATAAAAATGAAACACTTTGAACACTGATCATTCAGAATATCCATATTAATTAAATGACAGATTAAAGCACTTTAAACTCTTCTCAGAAGTTTGATCTAGCAAACTTGGGAGTTACCTTGTCATTGACAATGCAAACTTTGAGTTGTTTTGGGGGAAAAATAAATAAAGCAAATTAAAAAAAAAAAACCTCTAGTGATCCATGTGTTAGTATATAAGAATTTTTGAGGGATGGGAGTCCCAGCAGGGGAAACAAGCAGTTCAACCTCCCACAAGGAAAGAGGTGAGACACCCCGCTTCTGCACTGCCTTAAACCCTACAAAGAACTATTCTCTACACACATTACAGCACTTATTTGTACATTTCCGCAGCAGTCTCAGTACCTGGGAACAAATGGCAGAACATTTTTTCACTCCTCTGAACAGAACTCAACAATTTTAACAGCAGGAGTTCAAGTGTTTTATCAACAGCATGCTACTATCTACTCTGAAGAAAAATAAAGAAAAGAAAAAAAGAAAGCCCTCAAAAACAAAACCCGTTAAGGAATGTAGTATGAATGTTTAGTGAACTAAGTGTTTAGAATAGAAAATTGTCACAGCATTCAAGAAGATGGCAGTCATTCAGAATGGCAGAGAAATTATCTTTGTGCCTTTCTGAGCTTCCAAATACACCCTATACTATATTCTACCTGTGTGTAAGGTATAAGAATACACTGGAAAACAACTGTTTCATTTGGGTTGCCTAGTCTGAGCCTTGTTGATTTCACCACAGGTCATCATCCAGAAAAATCATAATGACTCATCTCTCAGTGTCACCAAGCCATGACAATCTGTGGCCCTAGTAAATTGTCACAGATCAATAGATTGACCCTTTGCTCAATGTAAACCCTAATGTCACTACTGAATTCAGATAGGATTCTTGCCTAAGTTTCTTCACTCCAGAAAAAACTCAGAGTCACATAGCCATCCCAAATTTTACAAAGAGATGGAATGGAATAACAAAATATAAGGAAAAACTGGCGACTTCTGTTCAAGACCCAAGTTAGTGCTTGGTACATAGAAATCTTAAGTATTGCGACAATTGTAAATATTGGGTTGGCCAAAAAGTTCGTTTGGGTTTTTCCATAAGATGTCACGGAAAAACCCAAATGACCTTTTTGGCCAACGCAATACTTTAGAATTTCCAGTGAACTTATGATGTTGTGTTAAAATCTCCTTTGGCCTCTCAGTCTTAGTTAATACTTTTATTTCATCATATAAATTGATTTATTATTTTATAAACGTTTATGCCTTCAATAAATGCACCAGAATGCAAATATTATGAGTTCTAGACAAGACTCATCTCCTCACTTTTAGGAACTCATTGTTTACCTGAAAGCCAAGATCTTGGTACTAAATATATTAAGAAGGTACATGACATATCAAGCAATACGAGAATCACCAGTAGAGAGAACAAAGTCAAGATCTAGATGAACAGTTAAGTAAATAAATGCCATGAATTCACCGTTAGGAAAATGTCATGATCAGGTATAATAAAGAATGGATCTTGAAAGATAATATTTGGATGAATAGAGGTTAAAGAAGAAGGCATTTTCAATGTGGGCCTAATGAAAATGAACCTGGTTTATACAGGGACATGGAGGTGACAAAGCTGATTACAACTAGTGGTATATAAAAATGTTCCTAGAGGTAACATTTGAAAAGTAAATTGGATTTAGATTGCAAAGTGACTTGAATTTCATCTTGAGCTATAAATTTTAGTATTATTAAGTTGCATCCTACCTTGGTCTGAAATGATTTGAGGTAGTTTACAAAGATGCAGCAAAACCAAGAAAAATAACCTAATTTACACTTCAGGAAAAAAATGAGTCAAAATAAAAATTAAGATTTAAATTAGTGCAGTGTACCTAGGAAAGAAGTTAAGTTTTTAAGAAGCATGCTATAACAAGTTATACATTTGTTAAAAGCGATAGACAAGATTGTTTTCCCACACGAATAGGGAAAATCAGATGAAAGATTTAGTATTATATGACACAAGTAAACCAAACGCTCAGGAAAATCACAACTGATGCTAAGACCAAAGACCTCAAAAAGAAGTCAGTGAATAATATGATAAACAAATAACATCCTCAACAACATAGCAGAAAATTTGACAGAACAATTTTCCAGAAATTCCCCTAACATAGGTCAATGACAGATTCTAAAGCACAGTGGAGTAATGTCTTTGAGGGATGATTCTGCCCAGATATGTTTTACATTGATTGCCTGACTCAACACAAGAATATGAGGTTAAAAGTCATGAGAGACTTTGAAACAGGACAGCTACATATTTAAAGGCAGACATCTGCTGTAAGACTTCCTCCAGACCCCCTCTTGGTAGACAAAATACAGGACCTTTGGAATAGTTTCATATATCAGCTTGTGGACATTGCCCTTACAATTTCTTTTAACCCTATCTCTGTAAAAGATACAATTCATTCTCAAGAAAAGTATGTTTCTCTTCCATGAGTTGCCAACCAAGTCTTGGAGAAACATGGGTTTTAAGGTAAATGCAGGGTTGCGGAAACCATCCATCAGAACTTGGAAAGTTTTAACCTGGGAAGATAAGCACTGGATTGTCAAGAGCGCTCTTTGCTTTTAAATTTGTGATGCAGATTTGCATTTACTTCATACCCCATGCATAATTTGAAGGTCTGCCTGTTGGAATTGGCTGTCCTTTCTGAAAAAGGTGCTACTGTAATGGCAATAAGGAAAATAGGTCATGAATTAATAATCTTGCTTGGTGGAGGTTTCATGACACCTGCCAACACTACACACAAAGAAAGCTTTTCTCAGTCCTTCGCTGTCATGCCTGGCGGATTAACTCATATATTTTACAAAAGAAGTGCTCCATACTGTAATCATTTCCATCTTCTGACATCTGCTTCATGCATATCTTTGTCAATCTAAGATATGCCACTTGTCAGTTATAAGTGAATCAGGGTGTATAAAAATGCAAAAATACCACTTTACATTAGGGAGGTGTAAAGGGCCTTAGCAGAACTTGACAAAAGTCACCAAATATAAATTGTAATCTTTACTCTGAAGCTGACAACTTAAAATTTCTCACCACAGGGCTTGTTGGACAGTCTAAAAATGAATAAGAAATCTAATTTACCTGAATTGTGATATAAATTTTGTTAATCTTGTGTGGTTGTTTTGAACAGTATAAAATTTTATTTTAACTATTAACTATTTTACAGGGATATATGTTACATTTTATTTCTTTCTATTATTTATTTTATATATAAAGGCCTTTATATTGTGACCTAAATATCATGAAAAGATATAACTCCTTTCAATATGATGAATAATACTCCCTGTTAAATGTGGTTACCTTTTTCAAAAACCATGGAAAATTGAAATAAAATTATTTAGTAAAATCGATAACAATTCTTTAAAATAATAATATGCTATGTTAGTTAGGGCAAAGTTATGTAAGGTCCAAAATGGAATATGGTACTATAGTTCAAAGAGTTAAATCATTTCGTAAGCAACAATATCTTTGTTAAACTTACAGTGTTGCTATAATAGAATGTCTTTGAAATAGCTCTCCTAAAAAAAGTCAAATAAAGCTATGATTATGAAAATGGGCTATGAATAATGTTATTGAGGAATCTATCAAATTAATAAGTGGTTTGTTATTTCTTAGTTACAATTTTGCTAGACATACTTAAGATTATCTACACTTGCTATATATCCTTATAGTTCTGATAATCATCTAATAGAAACTACAAGTATAAATAAATATATTTGACTCAGAGAGATTTTTCTTTTGCTCCATTTCCTTTTGCACATAAATACAAATCATAGTGTATAATCTCTCCCACATGCGTACTAAAGAAACCTTTATTTTCTTTAAGTGTGTGTTAGTGTGTGTGTATGTATCGTGTGTAAAATCAAACTGTGATATACCAGGTAGGTGATTTTTTTTTAAATGGACAAAGTAATAAATTTTATTCTCCTAGTGCCATCAAAACGTGCACAGAAAAAAACTTACCTTGTCCTTAGCCCACTGTTCCCTAAACACTTGGAAAGAAAAAAGATAAAGGAATCATAAAATCAAAAGGTTTTAGACTAAAAAGAAAGTTTCAAAGTAATTAAGACAAGTTAATGATAACATACTAGTGTCCAAAAGAAAACTGTTTTGACATCTCTTATTAGACTGTTCGTATAATATTTATCTATTCATTTTTAACAACCTGACATATACACCTGTGTGAAGAATACTCTGTAAGGAACTGCAGGTTCTAGAAAGTATAAACTTTGTGGAAGAAAATTTAGAAACTGTGGGTGTATTATAAAGTTAATATACTTCCACATAGTGGAATATTGTGCAGCTATTAAACTTTTACAATACAAAACTTATTATAATGTATTATAAAATGAAAAGAACTTATGAATACGGTACTATTTTATTTTCTATAAGCAGATGCACACATACATGTATTGTAAAGGTAAAAGGAAAAATTAAACAATCTATTATTATCACTGACTGGTTGGAATAGTTTCTAATCAAACTTATACCTTTCTATATTTCCAAATTTTCTGCAATCAACATGTGCTAATTCTCAAAGAAAAATTTAATGTAGAGTGTTAATATACAATAGAAAAAGAATTATTCCAGATAACTAACACCCAGGAGGAACATGTATGTACCCCTTAACTCATATCCCTGTACTTGATAAATTTAAACAAATCCATATCAATAATTATGCTAAAAATAAATGAACAGGAATTCTTGTTCTGCATAAGATGGCAAAGCACACGCCACTCTATCTCTCACACTAACTGCAACTATAAAAATGGACAGAATGTATGAAGCAACTATTCAAAGACACTGAAAAGTATATGGTAGCAGGTACAATAGGTAAGAAGATGAGCATTTGAGTAACCACCAGATCTGTGCTGAGGTGACCATTTTTTTCCCCTTTGGACTCTCACCATTTGGCCCTGAATGCTGCACAGTTGTAAAAGTGAGTGGCAGAGAGGAGTAATTAAAGCCTCAACTTTCTGGGCAAAGACTGAAAAAGGAAGTCCCAGGGAACCTAAAAGTACCAGGGAGATCAGACGGAGGGCAGGGTTTGGAAAAGAAACCCTATAAAGTTGGTTATGAGTTCCCGGGCTCATCACCAAGTTGTGCACACGTAGATCCACCCCTGATCAGTGTATCAAAGCTATTGAGAACGGAGCTAACACATAAACTACCAACTAGGTCCCAAACTACTACTGGGTGGTACACACAAGGGACAGATTCAAATAGCACTACAAAGGCTTTGAAAACTAAACTGAAATTGGAACCACAGCCCACAAAAAGTATGTTGGAACTCTCAGCATAAACCTAACCAGGTTGACTGCTTGCTAGAACAAAAATGTCAATGTTTTCCTTGGGATTTAAAGTGAATCAGGAAGGTTATAGCATAACATTCAAAATTTGCAAGATACAGGCCAAAATGGTTTTCCATGTGGAAAACTAGGAAAATTTCAACTTGCAGGAGAAAAGACAATCAACAGTTTCCAACAACAAAATGACACAGCTGTTGAAAATATCTGAAAAGACTTTAAAGTAGTTAGTAGATAAATGCTCCAGCAATCAGGGACACTCCAGAAATGATGAAAAAATATAAATTTTCAGCAAAGAAATAGAAGACATAAAGAAAAAACAAACGGAAGTTTTGTAACTGAAATATACAATACACAAGACAGAAAATTCACTGGGAACGTCAATAACAGAATGAAGATAACAGAGAAGACAGTGTTGAAAATAGATCAATAGAAATGATCCCATCTAAACAACAATCTGCAACTTAAAATAAATAGATTTATTATCTTAGTTTCAGAGTGTTGAGAATCTGGGAGAGGCCAAGCCACATGATGGTCTCAGGTCACTTTTGAAGTTTCAGTTAAAATGGCTGAGGCTGCAGTCATCTGACTGCCTCTCTGAGCCAGCCAGCAAGAGAGCAAGGAAGGGCATGCAAGACAGAAATCATAGTCTTTTCGTAACCTAATCAGGGAAGTAATATTCAACAATATTGCCGAATTCCATCCACTAGATATGAGTCACAAGATCCAGCCCACACTCAAAGAAAGGAAATTGTATAAATATATGAATATCACGAGCTGGAATCTTACAGGTTTACCACAGCTTTGCACAGAATTAGGTTGTATGAAGAATATAATAGAAAACATATTTTCTACTGCCAAGAAGGTATCTCTTTGCATTGTTATCATTGGTATAACAATTGGAATTAGAGAATTTCATCGAATTGGAACTTTATTTTTTTAATGCCAGTTCATCTATATGATGTTCCCAAATCGGTCACTCCATTTAAAGATAAGGGTATTAAAACAGCAATTAATGGAAAAAGTGTGTTTGTACCATTACTTCCACCTGTAGTTGTATGTAAGATTTTTAAATGGGGATATTCTATATACATTTTATTTTATTTATGGAGACAAAAATCATCTCACCACTTTCCTTTAAAAAGAATGATAAATCTGGAAAGGGAATAAGAAAATAACTAGTCCAACCTCTGGATTTTGTAAGTGAGGAAACTCAGGGTTATTTAAACTGTCACAGCTATTTGATAATGATAAGTCTAGGAAGTGACATGCTGAAACTGACTCGCATGGGCTTGCAAGGCTTAACTGTGAGAAGTCTTCCTAACACCACTTTCAGTGACATCAGGATGGTAGCTTGAAATTGGCCACAATAGGAGTATTTACATCATGGAAGTCTGCAAGCATTACAAACCAGTGTTGTTGTTTTTTTTTTCCAGTGTGCTAATTATTAAACATTCACCAGCACAACACTAGTCTTTCTGATCTCTTGTTCCCTATCTGCTATGCACTGGTTGTACATCTTTATCATGAAGATCAAAGCTGCTGAACTAATTTTCTTATATAATGTTTTATCCTCCTCAATCTGACCTGGACTTTGTACATAATGTTTCTTCAGAAGTTATATTCACTCATATGCACTGTTAATGAAAAGCAGGTTTATATACCCATAGTAATTATGGGTCCTGGTGATCTTTGAAAAAGATGGATGCCTAGTTTCTCTATCTCAAATTGTTTGTCACAAAAAGCAATTACCTTTATTTAATGTCTAGACACTGTGACTATATTTTTAACACTGCTACACAGTATTAGCCATACTCATGGCTCTTCGTGTGATCTATATGACAATTAAATTTTAAAACCTCATTTCTTCATGTTATGCATATTATTGCAAACTCTCTTAATTTAACAAACTCTATCTCCTGTGGGGTCAAACAATACAAAACATAAAGGAGCCCCAAAGTTAATTTTAAAGTAATTTTTTAAAGAATTCATATTATTTGCTTTATCCTACCCTAATTTTTATATTCTTATTTCTTGACCTTTATTATTATTTTTAGTTACTACATAATATTATAGGGTAATTTCTAATTAGTAACAGCAACAAAGAAAACAAATCTGTCATTCCTGGAATCAGTCAAAATTGTAAGCTACAAAGTTCCAGCTCTTTGAGTTTATTTAAGGAGTTTCAATAAAATTGTTTATATATGAAGTATATTTATAGTAGAGATTTGGTAGCATAATTATTCTCTAAAAACTTGCATTACTGTAATTAACTACCACATGCTGGTTATCACCAGGATCTCTTCTTATAGCCATAGTGATTTCCTTATTAAATGAAGAAACAAACCTGCTCTGTGTGTGTGTGCACGTGTGTGTTTGTGTGTGTGTGTGTGCATGCGTGCGCACGCATGTGTGTGTGTGTGCGTGTGTGTGTGCGTGTGTGTGTGTGTGTGTGTTTTCAAAAGTTATCCAGAAACTCTCACCAACCCCACAGCTACAGATCTGGTCCAGCCAACATCTCTTATTTAGATCGTGGTAATTATCCTTGTCTTAGTCCATTCAGGCTGCTATAACAAAATAAAACAGATGGGGTAGCTTATAAACAACAGAAGTTTATTTCTCACAGTTCTGGAGGCTGGAAGTCCAAGACTGAGGGGTAACATGGCTGCATTCTGGTGAGGGTGCTCTTCCTGGTTCATAGCTGGTTACTTCTCACTGTGTCCTCACATGGTGGAAAGGCTAGGGATTTCTGGGGTGTTTCAATTATAAGGCACTAATGCTATTCATGAAGACTCCACCCTCATGACTTAAACACCACCCAAAGCCCCCCGCTCCTAACACTATCATTTTGGTGGTTAGGATTTCAACATTTGAACTTCGGGGACACAAACAGTCAGACCATAGCAGTCTTCTAACTACTTTCCCTGTTTTTATTCTTGCCTTCCTACAAGCCAATTCTCCACACAACAGCCAGAGTCAACATTTAAAAGGTATATGAGATCTGCTGAATCCCACAATGACTTCCCATCTCACTCACAGCAAAAGCCCACAGTCCATATAATGGCTTACAAAGCCTACGTGATTTGACCTGTGTCTTCTCTGACCTCATCTCCTTCTCTCTCCTTCCCTCTATCTGCTCCAGCCACACTACCCACCATGTTTTGTTTTGTATTGTTTTTTCAAATACTGCAGTCATGTTTGCATCTTGGTTATTTCCATTAGCTATAATCCCTCTGCCTGGAATGTTTTTCTTTCTAATATTTGCATAGCTCACTCTCTCATTTCTTTAAAGTTTTTGCTTAAACATGTTCTTAGTGAATCATGGCTGATGGCTGATTACCATGTCTAAAAATGTAACCTGCCCAAATCTCTGTCCTTCTGCTCTCACTTTTCCAGAATATTTATAATTTACTAACTTACTATAATTTAGCTATTATGTTCATGTTTATTGTCTGTCACCCAGACCACAGTATAATATATATATGTATTTATATACTGCCTTAAGTTAATATTTTTGAAGAAAAGAAGAAAGAAAAAAGAAGGAAGGTAACCACAAAAGTAAAATACAAGAAAAAGTAGTGAATCTAGACATTGGTAAACATGTTGGTGAATCTATTTAATTATAGACTCTAAAAACAAATTAATAATGAGGATTAATAGGAGAGGATAGAGCTAACAGACCTGGTAACATAACAATAGCATGAAAATAATAGAAAGAGATTAGTGTTTCCATATTTTTAGTCCCTTGCATTATTATGCAAGAGCATAGAGACGTTAACTAGCTTTAGGTATCTTTAAGACTAGAATGTGGTTTAAAATATAAGGCTCTCCATTTTCTAAAATGGATTTTAGGCAAAAATTAACATAAGCAAAAAAGAAATTGACAAATCTGTAGATACAGTTAGGGATTTTACAGATATAATCCTCAGAAACTGAACATCAAACAGACAAAACAATAATGAGATTGTTGAAAATATAAAAGGTGAAATTATTAAGCTGTACCTTATAAACATGTAGACCACCTTCATGGAAAAAAAAAGAGAAAATAAATCCTTTTAGTCACAGAGTATGCCTATGTACGAAAGAATATCTTATATAAACTATTTTCTCTCACCACAATGTTATAAACAGTCAAAATAGGACACAGACACACACACACACACATAAAATACTGAAAATACACTTCTGAATAATCCACTGCCCAAAGGCTAAATTAGAATGAAACTTATGAATTGGATCTACATAAAAATGAAAGCAATAGAGATTAAAATGTGTAAATGTCTCTAAAGCAGTACAAAGAAAAAAATGTTTAACTTTGATACACATATAATAAAGACTAAAAATTAATGAACTAAGTGGCCAAATCAAGAAGCTAGAGACAGAACAAGAGAGAAAACCCTGAGAATGAAGAGATTATAATAGTAAGAGTAGAAACTATTTTTTAATGGGAAGGCTAGAGAAGATCAAAAAAATAAATAAGTTTTAAAAATAATAAAAAATAAAAGAGGCAAGATTGATCAACAGTATTAACAATTTTTTTAGGTTTTGGAAAGTTGAAGGAGACATACGTATAAACAGCAGAGATTTAAAAGCATCAAAAGAAAATATATGGAAAAATTATGCAAATAAAATTGAAAATTATATTGAAAGAACAATTTTCAAAATTATTAGCAAATTGACTTGAGCAAATAGAAGGCCAGAATTAAACTATAACCATTAAAAAATTGAGGAAGCAGCAAAATTCTATTAATTACAAAAGGATGAGGCCCTGGTAGATTTAAAGAATTTTACCAACCTTATATGATTCATATGATTTTTATTATATTCACTATGTCGTACGTCATCACCACTACCTAATTCTAGAACATTTTCATCACCCCAAAAGAAATCGTGTACCTATTTGTACTCAGTCCCAATTTCCCTCTCTCCTCATCCCTTGACAATCACTACTTAACACTTGTTTTTAAATTATAATGATTAACATAAGTGAGAGTGTTCACATAGATAGACTTGAACAAATCCAATTTGGAAGGCAAAAGAAGTGTTTCCTTCACTGCTCTCTACTTCAGGTTAACTTTAAGTAGTAATCAACATGAAAAGTTTTCCATTAAAAAGAATGGTTTATTTATCAAGTGAATTTCTCTCCTGGTAATAGTATAATTAAAAATTTTAATAGGCACATTTTGAAGTTCAGTTCTTGAAGAGTCAGTTAAATATAAATTCATAATGCCACCTTGTACTGTGCTGCATTTTTGAGATTGTAGAAATGTGAATGCACTAGTATATCATAAGTTATTGAATTCAGTCAACATAATATAGGTGTACTGAGTAATTGTGACAGTATGCAAATCTCTTGAAATGGGCTGATGTATAAGCAGCATTCATACTACTTCAGCATAACCTAGTTTACTGTTTCTGTTAGGCAAGGAAGAAATTTGAACCTTCTTCTGAGGAGTATCCCAGTCTATATCTGAACTCCAACTTTACTGGGTCTGCAGACAAGCATCACCTCTCCCAAGAAACCTCATCTGATTATCCCACACACTGACCTTTCCTTTTTGTAATTCCTCTTCAGCACTTATTCATTTTAGACACCTAATGGAACACTGTGCTACAGCTGAATTGTGCTAACAAAAGCAATGAGAGTGATGGGATATTTTTTAACCTAACAGATCTTTTACATCCAAATATTTTAGAGTCTCTGCAGAAACAATGCCCTCATTTCAGTGACGCTGCCATGACCCCAGTCACTCTGTTAACTCCTGTTACACACCATCGAGGGCATTTTCATATGATGCACTGACATTTTCTCTGCTGAAGATTCATGTCCTCCCACAAAATAGCTTTCCTTCCTCATCTTGTTTTTAATCTCATCTGTCTACACTGACAATAGTGCTTACTTCAGAGTCTAACCTATAATTTACTCTATAATTTGGGGGAAAAATTTTTTCCTCCAAGAAGAAGTTGAGTGTATAAACTTTTTTACAAATTGAGCTATAATTCCTCAATGAAAATGCCTCAAAATACACTACACATTGAAGGATTCCTAAGGCACGGGTCTCTCCTTCTAGGAGTTCCTAAACTAATTGGAAAAGCAAGCTATATAAGACCCATTTGAAATGACATGCTTTATTTTTTAGTAAATATACATACATTTATATGTACCTATTAATACAACTGACAGTTGCCTGGTATTGGTACTGGAAAATCAGAAATAAAAGATACAGTCAATGACTTATTATCTGGTATGGAATGTAGACAGGTGCTTTATTGAAGTAAGATTTCAGAAACTAGAGACACAGGCTAAAAACTGAAGTCAGGAGAAATGAAAGATTAAGGAAAATATTAGGTTGGTTTGTCTCCCATTTTGTTTAAGGAAACTGGGAAGAAACTGTTATACCTAATAGGAGTAAGAGGAAATGAACACAGTCTCAAAGTTCCCAACTTCTGATGATTAGAAAAAATATAAGCTCTTAAAAAAAAACCCTACGGCATGATACTACCTAAACATATATGCTAAATGACTCTTCAAGTAATTGAATGACTCTTTATATCCCTTCTCAAAATTTTAAATCCCATGAGGTCAAAGAGTATATTTTGTTGACTCACAAGTAGTATATGCTCAACAAAATTTGATGAATAACTTTTGTGAATGAGTGATTAGATTCATTGATACTAATTCTTAACTCAATACTTGGTCAAGGCAAGTAATACTGCAGACTAAATGTGAAAGACAGAGAGCAGTTAGGCCAATAGAAAAGCAAGACATTGAAGATGGATCTTCTAAAAGTTGACACTAATGTAGAGATTTTAATTACTGTCTCAGAAAAAATGATAGATGTTCCCCTTGCCCAAGAGTCAGGGATAGGCAAAGCAATCTACAGATTCAATGCAATCCCTATCAAACTACCACTGGCATTTTTCACAGAACTAGAACAAAAAATTTCATAATTTGTATGGAAACACAAACGACCCCAAATAGCCAAAGCAATCTTGAGAAAGAAAAACGGAGCTGGAGGAATCAGGCTCCCTGACTTCAAACTATACTATAAAGCTACAGTAATCAAGAGAGTATGGTACTGGAACAAAAACAGAAAGATAGATCAATGGAACAGGATAGAAAGCCCAGAGATAAACCCACGCACATATGGTCACCTTATCTTTGATAAAGGAGGCAAGAATATACAATGGAGAAAAGACAGCCTCTTCAATTAGTGGTGCTGCGAAAATTGGACAGCTACATGTAAAAGAATGAAATTAGAACACTCCCTAACACCATACACAAAAATAAACTCAAAATGGTTAAAGACCTAAATGTAAGGCCAGACACCACCAAACTCTTAGAGGAAAACATAGGCAGAACACTCTATGACATAAATCACAGCAAGATCCTTTTTGACCCACCTCCTAGAGGAATGGAAATAAAAACAAAAATAAACAAATAGGACCTAATGAAACTTCAAAGCTTTTGCACAGCAAAGGAAACCATAAACAAGACCAAAAGACAACCCTCAGGATGGGAGAAAGTATTTGCAAATGAAGCAACTGACAAAGGATTAATCTCCAAAACATACAAGCAACTCATGCAGCTCAATATCAAAAACACAAACAACCCAGGCTTCCCTGGTGGCGCAGTGGTTGAGAGTCCACCTGCCGATGCAGGGGACGCTGGTTCATGCCCCGGTCTGGGAAGATCCCACATGCCGCGGAGCGGCTAGGCCCCTGAGCCATGGCCGACGAGCCTGCATGTCCGGAGCCTGTGCTCCGCAACGGGAGAGACCACAACAGTGAGAGGCCCGCGTACCGCAAAAAAAAAGCAAACAAAACAAACAACCCAATCCAAAAACGGGCAGAAGACCTAAATAGACATTTCTCCAAAGAAGACATACAGATAGCCAACAAATACATGAAAGAATGCTCAATATGATTAATCATTACAGAAATGCAAATCAAAACTACAATGAGGTATCATCTCACACCGGTCAGAATGGCCATCATCAAAAAATCTACAAACAATAATTGCTGGAGAGGGTGTGGAGAAAAGGGAACCCTCTTGCACTGTTGGTGGGAATGTAAATTGATACAGCCACTATGGAGAACAGTATGGAGGTTCCTTAAAAACTAAAAAGAGAACTACCATACGACCCAGCAATCCCACTACTGGGCATATACCCTGAGAAAACCATAATTCAATGTACCAAAATGTTCATTGCAGCTCTATGTACAATAGCCAGGACATGGAAGCAACCTAAGTGTCCATCGACAGATGAATGGATAAAGAAGATGTGGCACATATATACAGTGGAATATTACTCAGCCATAAAAAGGAATGAAACTGAGTTATTTGTAGTGAGGTGGATGGATCTAGAGACTGTCATACAGAGTGAAGTAAGTCAGAAAGAGAAAAACAAATACCGTATGCTAACACATATATATGGAATCTAAAAAAAAAAACAACAGTGGTCATGAAGAACCTAGAGGCAAGATGGGAATAAAGACACAGACCTACTAGAGAATGGACTTGAGGATATGGGGAGGGGGAAGGGTAAGCTGGGACAAAGTGATAGAGTGTCATGGACATATAAACACTACCAAACGTAAAATAGATAGCTAGTGGGAAGCAGCCGCATAGCACAGGGAGATCAGCTCAGTGCTTTGTGACCGCCTGGAGGGGTGGAATAGGGAGAGTGGGAGGGAGGGAGATGCAAGAGGGAAGAGATATGGGGACATATGTATATGTATAACTGATACACTTTGTTATAAAGCAGAAACTGACACACCATTGTAAAGCAATTATACTCTAATAAAGATGTTAAAAAAAGTCAATTAACACTTATTGTGTATGTTGTTTGTGCTATATACATATTCTTACAACAAAGTAAGTTAGAGAAAAGAAAATGTTATTAAGAAAAATCATAAGGAAGAGAAAATACATTTTAAGTACGGTACTGTAATTATTGATACTGAGAGTTTGCATTGTCTGTTTACAGGATGAATTATCTGTCAGTACTTACATCAGTATTTTCTTATATGATACAAAACACTGTAGATGTTATACATGTTACTAACACTAGACGTCAAAAGTACAAGATAATGAGGAAAAAAAGATTAAAAAAAAAGAGTCAGGGATAGGAACTGAACAACTAGTGGGGACTTCTATTTCTTCAGAAACTCAAGAGATCTGGGCTTCTACTCTATGTGAATGGTATGGGACCATAGAGAATACTAGTGACAACTAATAGAGAAGCAGTGTTTCACTGTGTTTGAGTTCATGGGGTATTAACTTAGTGTGCTTAACACAGAGCAAAGTGAAGATGGGCAATTTATGAATCTGGAGATATAGCCTAAAGCAATGCTTAAAATTTCTTTAAAAACAATTTCTTTTTTAAAACTCATGCAAATTTAGCAGTGTAGTTCATTTTATATTTCTGTTTGTTTTCATGACCATGAAGGCAAAGACCATTTGTTTCCAGCTAGATCTTGAATGGTTATCAGAAAGCCTAGCACCTTGCTAAGCAACCAGTAAATATCTGTGGAATGAATGCAAAATTATTTTAATTATTTTCCAATTGGCTAAGCAATAGACCTCAAAACATTTTTCATGTCTTATTGATTATGAACAATTCAATTGCACTGAATCTGTCAACTTTGGCAAATTAGCTTGAACTGAAACAGAGCTGACATCTTTTATACAATTTCCCATTAGTCTCAGGGTCACATGTTGTAAGACTTCATTCTTACCTATTAAGAGAATGCAATTGGTACCTTTTTTTCTCTTTTTTATGGACTTTGTTAATTATCATGACAGAAGACTTCCAGAAAGCCACTGAAGAAGTGAGAAAGTGCAAAGTTTTGGGAGTGTTGTCAATGGAAATCTCATTAACTGCATCTTCTTATTGAAATGTCAAGATAATGATCATCAGGTGCTGGGCTGAAAATGTCTCCAATCAACCAATCAGATTCTATTAATATCTCAAGGAAAAATTTGCAGAAAGGTCTTTTTCAGTAAAGAAAGATTGTTGTTGGTGTTCTTTGCTGGCTGATGTTCTCATATTCATTCCGTGCAAATGGACTAAGAATCTAAAATGACTCATTTTCTCAACAATTAACTTCTCATCTAAATCTCAAGCCTCATTTTCATGGCAGCCATTTTGTTGTAGGCAGTTAAATCATTAGATTTTTGCCTTGCAGTTATTGATTGTAAGTATTTAGCCTTAAAAAAATTGCTATATAAGCAAACATTGTGATACACTCTTTTCAATAAATTTAACAATGAATTAATTCATGTAGACAGATTCTTACCCTTTATTATAGTGCCTTTCCCTCAGTGAAGGAAAATAGATAAGACATGAATTTAAAAACTGATAAACAGCTCCATTCAGTACATTTATCTGTAGAAGGATTGAGAAAGTTACTATTTTATTAAAAAGTCATTTTAGTGCAATTCACCATTTGCCCCCAAAATAAGCAAACTGCTACAAAAAGATTGCCTTATGATTTCCTTAGTAATTTGTCATGGATAATGAAGTGGCTGCAGGTACATGTGCAGGGTACAATGTTTTGTCTGTCATGATTTGACTTCACCTGTGCACATATGTCTCTAGATATATTTTTTTCCTAGATGGTATGATGCTTTATAAAAATCACACATTTGTTTATAAAATGTGTTCACAAGTTTTTTGGGTTTTTTATCATTTAGCATGGTGAAATTAACATGTCTTCATAGACATATTTAAAAAGCAAACTATTTAACTGACTTGAGGAAACTAATTTTTTCAACAAACAAGTTGTATGCATTTTCATATACTTCATTCTTTCCATGAGCTTTCTTCCTGGGCTTCATATACTTTGTTCTTCCCTGTATTTCCTTCTGGTACATCAATCTAAAGACTGGTGACTTTAGTATATTTTGTTTTGCATGCATTATTTACATTGCTCTGGTCCTAAGAGCACTAGGTCTTTCCAGAACACAAAACTACCATACTTTTCCAGTCACTGCCTACACATTAAGTCTCTAACACTCCAGACTTTTGAGACAAAATGGAAGTTCACCAAAAGGGAAAAGTGATATTCTTATAATTTGCTTGTGAAGGTACAATGTGACCAAAAAAATTAAGAGGATAAAAATGTGATATTTTCCAAATCACTGAGAAAAACTCACAGCACAGAAAGATGATTTTCCTGCAGCTGTACACATCTTTACTCACCAGTATGTCCACATTCTCCAATTTGAAGAGCACTATAGAAAAGAAATGCTCCAGGACATGGAGGAGGTAGCCCTGAGGCAGTCAAGTTGTATTTAACTAAAAGGCACATCTTCTATCTCCTAACTTGAGGACAGTGAATTTCTGTGTATATTGTACATTTCTATCCACAGTTGACTACCTGGATATAGTTATGCCATAAAAACACTTTAAAACTATAGCAAAATAGGATTTGCTTTCTTCAGGGTAGCTTGCCGTAGCATTCCCCACTGCTGTAGATGAGAGTTTACAGGAAAGAGGAACAGAATATATTCGCAAGTCTTAACTTCTGGGAAAAAAAAAATTTTAGACTTCATGTGACAACAGGGAAACGCTATTGTTTAATAAAAGTACTCCAGCTCTCTCTGCAACCCCTAATTTTATATATCTGTATCTCCATTCACTCCTGGAGGAGTGAAAAAACTCCTCCACCCTGCCATTCATTTTTGCTCCTTAAATGGCATAAATCTATTATCTTGAAACTTGATCGCTAAGGGGTGAAAGAAACAACCATTTGAGAAACCAAATACAGGGCCTGTGCTCACCTATGTGAAACATGGTATCTGAAGATATTTAAATCCAGTTTGTGTTCTCCAACTTTGTCAATTAATATCTATTAAGGGTAGTCTTACACGAAAATCTGTGTGGAAGGGGAGGAAAGAAAGCAATATTGGGCAGATGGGAAAGATGGGATGAAATGCAGTCTCAACAATGGTCAAAACTAAATGCCATAAACAGCTCTGAAGGTGGAATGGTCCTTCAGATTTGTTCCACATTGTTGTGAGAAAGTCAAGTCTTTATACTCTGAATCAACCAGTCACAGGATGTAGACTACCTCGAGAAAGAGATGTGACTTTGGGAGAAGCAGCTCCTCCAACCAAGGTCAACTTCCAGAGAAGGATGACAACTGAGGGTTCCCAGCAATTAGGGTAACGAGCTCTTCAGTACTGAACAGGAATCTGGACAGCATATCACAGCATCCATTCCTGGTTATTATTTTTCTCTCCAAGTCATGAAGCATACATTGATCCTTTCGAACAAACACATCACAAAGTAGTTCCTCAATGCAGAAAGAAATGAATAGCTGCTCAAATAGGAAGAGTAGATATTTCAAATTCAAGTCTGGAATTTTTTTTAATATTACATATTGGAATATATAGCCTTGCTTGATTTTTATCTCCATTTTACGTTTAAAAGTTTAATTATTAAAATAATTGATACAAGTTATTAAAACTCTTCCATGTTAGAGGCTTTCATATAATCTTGCAAAAAATCTAAGGGTTAGGTACTACACATTGCACAGATAAAGAAAGTAGGCTGGGGGAAGTTAAGTTATATTGTTCTTGGTCACACAGCTAGTAGATGGCTGACTTGTGTCTAACTCCCAATCTGTATCCTTTCTACTACTCTGCACTGTTACTTGGGTTAAATAGAAATATATTTTAAATATAATTTTATAATTTATCAACCCTAGAATTGGAGTCTTTATCTATCTCATTTATCACAGCAGACACTGCTCTTCATCTTAGTAACTCAGAAACTAATCTAGGTTCTTTGATCAGTTTCCTCAAGTACAAAATGGGTATAAAAAATAGTTTCCTTACCTATGCAAATAGCTTGTAATGAACAAATGAGATGATGAGTACTCAAGTGACTTGAAAACTATAAAGTGCTAAGAAATACATATAATAATTATTATGATGATTACTTCTTTTGCATTGATTCATGCTCATTGTATTTGCCAAATAGACTCAATATGGTACAGTTTTGAAAAGGCATATACCCTCACATGCATGTTTATTTTATAATATTTAGCTATGACCTTCACCTTCAGGCTTAAAAGAATCAGATAATATTAATATTCAGTAAAAAGAAAAGGCCATATTTTTATTTTAATAAAACAAAATCATTTTTAAAAATAATAATGTTATTAATTGTAATTATATACAGGTACAACTTGTTCTATGAAAATTTTAGCATTGATGTTGAAGAACAGTTTAGTTCTTGAATTCTACCTTTACGCCCTGGACTTCCATATTCATATGACTAATAGCCAATTGGAGAGGAGAGTACTGGAAGCAACACTGGCTGAGCAAGGTTGCTATAACCCTACAAATACAAGGTTGCTTGGCAAAGGCTGATTTGGAGAATGTGACTTAAGCCCAGACTCAGTTGAGTCTTCTTGTTCTTATGGGCCAGCAGAGGAGTAGATCCAGAATCTGTTTACCCAATAAACTGCATAGAAATGGGGCTGAATTCAGAAATATAATGGCAACTGGATTCATCAGAAACTAGAAGGATGTGGTCAGGAGAGCATGATTCACATGAGCATTGGCCTTTAAGACAGAACCATCTCCACTAGTGAAACACAACCTAATAATAATTAGCGCCTCTACTAAAATGAAGAACTATTATGTGGTGAAGACAGAGGTCAACAGCAAGACAGTTGATGTTTTTCTATTCTCTGAGGCCAGATGGAAAGACTCACTAGAAAGATTTCACCACACACACACATATACACACACTTCCTAGCACACATTCTCTGATGAGTACTTAGTAAATGGAGACTTAATTTCTTACAACAAAGAAAAAGTGCTTAAAGGTGACATAAAACAAATGGACAGTGTGGCAGAAGAAGAAAATTTCCTCTGCCCTTTTAGGTTCTTCTGGCTGATCTAAGAATTAAATTGACATGGGACAGATTAACAGGAGAAAATTAAACAAAAGTTTTGTAACATGTATACATGGGAGAGACTCAGGAAAACTGAGTAACTCACCAAAATGGCTGAATCCCTCACCTTAAATAACACCCTCAGCTATAGACAAAAGAGGATGTTGAGGGTAGTGGTTTGGGACCTCAAAGGGGAAGAAGGCAATTGACGTGAAGATGGAAAAACAAATGTTTGGTAAACAAATATTTGCTGGGCCATGCAGAAACAATAGGACACAGAGGAGAAGTTTACAAGTAGGCTTGCTAGGTTCCTCCCTGTCTGCACACCTAGTCCATACTATAGTTATTTATGGTGATAGCTCACTTCCTGAAACAAGTCCTCTGTCTACATTCTTTAGACAGGGAGAAAGTCAGTTTTTTCCTGAATCTTTTGGGCTTTGATTGTTTTCAGCTTGAAATAATCTATGTGTCAAAGAGACATTTTGGGGTGGCAAATTTTGCTCCCCGAAAATTGCAAAATTCAGTGTGATAAAGATGCCAAATATTCCCAAATTGATCTATAGATTCAATGGAGTAAGGATTTTTCTCAACTCTGAAAATTGTACCCAAAAAAACCCATCAGGACTTCCATGGTGGCACAGTGGTTGAGAATCTGCCTGCCAATGCAGGGGACACGGGTTCGAGCCCTGGTCTGGGAAGATCCCACGTGCCGCGGAGCAACTAGGCCCGTGAGCCACAACTATTGAGCCTGTACGTCTGGAGCCTGTGCTCCGCAACAAGAGAGGCCGCGACAGTGAGAGGTCGGCGTACTGCGATGAAGAGTGGCCCCCGCTTGCCGCAACTAGAGAAAGCCCTCGCACAGAAACGAAGACCCAACACAGCTAAAAATAAAAATACATAAACTTATTAAAAAAAAAATCAAAATAGCAAAAATACACTTTAAAAAATAAAAAAAAATAAGGAATACTTGCTCTATTAGTCACACTATTAAGACAGTGTGGCTACTGGCACAGCAATAGGAAAATAAATCAATGCAACAAAATAGAGAGTCCAGAAATAAATCCATGCATATGTAAATATTTGTTAAATGTAGTATTGCAGATTAGCAAGGAAAGAACAGATTTTTTTTTTTTCAGGAAATGCTACTAGGTTATTTTTGTATACATATGGAAAAAATTAATTCGATTTCTACCTTACTCCATCCACAAAAAATTAATTTTAGATAAATTATAGAACTAAATGCAAATGACAAAACTATAAAGCTTTTAGAAGATAATACAAGTGAATAGTTTCATTACTTTGTGGCAGGGAAGGAACTCTTAAGACCAAAGAAAGCTAAATTTACCACTTTAAAAGGAATTTCTGTTCATCAAAATACATCATCTAGAGAAATAAGAGAAATTGCAAAACAGGAGAATATATTTGCATGATATTTAACTGATGTAAGGAAGAAAAATTTGTCACCCCAAAATATCTCTTCGGCATGTAGATTATTTCAGGCTGAAAACAATCGAGGCCCAAAAAACTCTGAAGAAACCCTGATCTTCTCCCTAACTACCTAAAGAATGTAGACAGAGGACCTGTTCCAGGAAGGAAGCTGTCACCGCAAGTAACTATAGAATGAACTAGGTGTGCAGACAGGGAAGAACCTAGCAAGTCTACGTGTAAAATTCTCCTCTGTGTCCTATTGTCTCTGCATGGCCCAGCAAATATTTGTTTACTAAACATTTGTTTTTTGGGGTTTTTTTTTAAACATCTTTATTAGAGTATAATTGCTTTACAATGGTGTGGCAGTTTCTGCTTTATAACAAAGTGAATCAGTTATACATATACATATGTCCCCATATCTCTTCCCTCTTGCATCTCCCTCCCTCCCACCCTCCCTATCCCACCCCTCTAGGTGTTTTTCCATCTCCATGTCAATTGCCTTCTTCCCCTTTGAGGTCCCAAACCACTACCCTCAACATCCTCTTTTGTCTATAGCTGAGGATGTTATTTAAGGTGAGGAATTCAGCCATTTTGGTGAGTTATTCAGTTTTCCTGAGTCTCTCCCATGTATACATGTTACAAAACTTTTGTTTAATTTTCTCCTGTTAATCTGTCCCATGTCAATTTAATGCTTAGCCCAGCAAGAAGAACCTAAAAGAGTAGAGGAAAAATTCTTCCTCCCCAACACTGACAATGGACTGGTATCCAAGATATACATAATGTCTAGAATCAAAAGAGATACTGTCTAGAGACCCAGTAGAAAATGGGAAAAATATCTTAATAGATACTTCAAAAAGAGGAAATTTATAAAAAGATGTTTTATCTCACAAGTTACTAGAAAAAATGAAAATCAACCAATTTCACACTCATCTGATTGAATAAATACAGAAGCCTAACAATTCCAACTCATATGAGCTGCAACTATGAGTGCCATTTGGTACAATCCCTGTGGAAAATCCTACGACATTATCCAGTAAAATTGAAAATGTGTATAGCCTATGATCCTGTAGTTCTCATCCTAGGTATAATCACAAAGAAACTCATACACTTGTGCACCAAAAGACACATAAAAGAGTTTTTATTTCTCATTGCTTGTAATAGTTCCATACAAGAAATAACCCAAATATCCATGAAAATTAGAATGGGAAAATAAATAATGACATTAAATGGAATGCTATGCAACACTGAAAATGAATAAACTACTGCTAAACACAGTGAACACAATATGTTGAATGAATGAAACAAGTCACAGAAGTATGTAGACAGTATGACTTCATTTAGGTGATGTTTAAAAATAGACAAAACCAAATTATTATGTTTAGGGATGCAAACATAGATGGTTAACTATAAAAAAGCAAGAAAATGATTATTGAAAATGACAGATGACTTTCCCCCTAGAAGAAAGGAAATGTGTTCAGGAAAGGATACATGAGAGATGGCTGTTATGTTCTGTGGCTTATGGTATTTCTGCACTAATTCATTCACCAGATAGTTGAAAATCTTTTAAAATTTCATTTATTCTCCCAAGAAATTAAAGCTGAGAATTTTGACACTAGCTTATATATTTAAGACAATTGATCTCATTTTTACCATATATCACTATATATACATATTATTCTAAGTTAACTTCTTTTTTTCTTTCAAGTTTGATCTCTTGAGTTCTGTTTTCTAATAAAAGATTCAAATTGCCAAAACTGAGGTGAGAAAAAAAGAGGTCAATTTCAGCTGGGATAATTGCTTCACAGAAAAGATAGCACTTGAACTATACTTGGAAAGGCACATGGCAATTTGATATTAGGGAAAGAGAGTTATGTAGCAAGCACGAGCAGAGATATGTTCAATGATTTGACAAATAGGCGAGTTTGACTGGATCATGCAGTTCATGTATGGGAATAATTGGAGTTAAGTCCAAAAAAGTCCAAAGGTCAATTCTGGAAAGTTTTGCTCTCAATCTCTCTCAATCAATCTCTCTCTCTCTCTCTCTCCATCCCTTCTCCCTCCTTCCCTCTCCCCCCACCAATTAAGACAATTCTTAATCATTCTTCAAATCTCTGCTTACTGTCACCTCCTTAGAAAGTCCTTCTTTGCTCTCTGAATTAGGGTAAGCTCACCAATGCAACATATAGACATATAACTTTAACAGAATAAAATTTCATTTTTTGCTTTTTGTAACACCGCAGGGGGGTGAAGAGTTTGCTAGACAGCCTTCCTCCACAGTTATTCAGGAAGTCAGAACTATCCAGGCCCTGTGATCTTTATCCATGGTTATTCTTCAGTTCATCTCTACCCCAACAGCCAGAATAAAAAAGATCCTGGAGAGATGCTGCATGGTGGGAGAATTTTATGGGCCTGGAAACAGATCACTTCTACTGACATTCTAATGGCCAGAGCTTACTCAGTAGATTTCATTTTAATGAAATGAACTCACTCAAACAACATACTCCTTAGGGGTCCTGGTAACAACTCTAGTATATACGGATCTAATAATTCCCATCTTCCTCACTAACTAGAGTACCAGGTACCCACTGGCAAAAAAAGTCCTATACAAGTGCTATGTTGTCCTGGTCCAAACCCAGAGGTGTGAGGAATTCATGTGTGATTTAAGTTTAAACCCACAAAAATAATTTTAATAATTTATTTTAGGCCAGCTCCTTATCTGTTCTGTTATATATTAGAAGACAAAATATCATTTGTAAAAAAAAAATTAAATTTGTGTGTAAAATCAACAGAACACATTCATATTTGAGTCCCTCCCCTCCCCTAAATAGTTCTATTCTAAACCCAAATATTACCAAACACTTTTGATTCTATAAATAAGAATACATTTATAATATTGTACTATGCATTTCTTTAGTGTCAACTATAAGATTAGGGGAAATAATCAAAGCGAATATAGGAGACAACTGTGGAAGAATGCCTTTTCCACTCCATCCCTTCCCTGGGGCATGACATAAAAAGTTTCACTTTGAAGCAACTTAAAGCAGAAAAAAAAAAAAAAAAAAAGAGGGATACTGATAGCATAGTAACACGCTGGAGATTGACTTGGAGGTGATAATACTTGTCCACATAAGTGTGCTGGATTTTTGTATATGTTTGATCTTGATGACTGTCCAGTGATGTGCATTCCCCTCTCTCTACTCACAACAAAGCCAAACGCTCTCTACATCAATTAGAAGAAAGTTATATGTCACAATAAGACTAAAACTGCAAGTCTAGAGAAGAGGTTAAACCCTTGAGGTGGCTGAGGAGATCAGAAGGAGTCCCAGGGGAGAGGAGACAACTCCAGCAGCAGCCTCAAATGCTGCATCTACCCTGCCTGACAAAGAGTGAATTAGGAGGAACACGGCAGGTAAGTCACCCCAGATCAGTTCTGGTGGCTCATGCATGAATAAAGAACAGTGCAGCACAGTCTTTTCATTCCATGTGTGTGTTTCTATTTAATGGACAGTATCACTCTGCTTTGCAACACTGAGAGATTATACAACATCTTCCTCTGTTCATAAATTGGGCAAATAATTTTTCTATGTAAATTCCACAATGCCATTTGTTTAGTCTTAGCTATTGTTAAAATGCAATTGAATTTCTGAATATGATGTTTTCTTTTCCAGAAAATCAGGCAGTTTACTTCAATTACTTGTATTTTGAGTTTCAAGTAGACTGATCTGTGGAAATATCTTGGGCCGTGCACTACAGTGACAAAATCGTTAGATGAGGAGTCATAAGACTCAGCTTCATTCTAAGCTCTGACTTAGTTGGTCAAGTGACCTTTAACTTCACTTCCTTCTCCTGAAAACTGACAAAACAGCAAAATACCACCTGCACTGTCTAGAACTTTATGTTAATGTGAGGTCAAATGAGGTAATGTATACCAAATGGATTTTAAAGTATAAAATTATACACTAATGGAAAGGATTAAACTGCTCTACATGGAATTTTTTGAACATAAGTTTTCATTTAATGAATATTTAGAATGTCTCCCACATGCATGGCTTTTGTGAGCCCTGAAAAAGGGTTAGAGTGTATGAGGGAAGGTGTTGGATAAATTGTATGAAAAGCATCATGTTCCTTACCTCAAAGAGCTTGTAATAATATGGGAATCAGGACACACACAAAAAAATTAAAAGCAAAATAACAATTTAAAGAAGCATAGGATTAGATGGTAAGAAACATGGAGAGATAATTTGTGCTAAAAATACATCTTTGGAGAGAGGTCGTTAAGTAAGTGCTGGAAACCCCAGGCCCCTCTAGGCCTTTAATCCCTTAATTAGCATTCTCTGATACATTAATACATCTTCAACTTTTAAAATATATACATATATATATATATATATATATATATATATTTTTTTTTTTTTTTTTTTTTTTTTTTGCGGTACGCGGGCCTCTCACTGTTGTGGCCTCTCACTGTTGTGGCCCCTCCCATTGCAGAGCACAGGCTCCGGACGCACAGGCTCAGCGGCCATGGCTCAGGGGCCCAGCTGCTCCGTGGCATGTGGGACCTTCCCGGACCGGGGCACGAACCCGTGTTGCCTGCATCAGCAGGCGGACTCTCAACCACTGCACCACCAAGGAAGCCCCTAAAGTCTATATTTTTTACAGAAGAAATACTTGAATATATTTTCATGATGCACCAATCTGCAGAATACAAAGTTAAAATCCCACACTGTCTCTCCCCCTTCTGCCTGATAAACTCCATTCCCAATCTCATTTCTATCCTCATTAAATACCACTGTTAATAGTTTGGTGGTATATATCCTAGAACTTTTTGTGTATTGATACACACGTGTGCACGCACAAATGTGTAACACCAAGGGTATCATAATGTATATGCTATTCTGAAACTTGCTGTTTTTTACTTAATAGTATGTCTTAGCAACACTTTTATGGCAATACATGTAACTTTATCTTGTTCTTTGAAAGTGATACTTTATATCAATAAACCAGACTATTTTTCCTCCTATTAATAGTCATTTAGATGTTTCTAATTTTCCAGTCTTACCAACCATGCAATACCACTATCTGAGGGCTCACAGGATGACTTATCTGTCAGCATGGGATGTCACAGGACTTCACATCAGACCAGGGGACCCACTCTACATAAAGGAGGTACAGGAGTGGGCCTATGCCCAGGGCGTACACAGGTTGTATTACATACTGTACCACCCAGAAGCAGCTGGCATGAGAGAGCATTGAAACAGCCTCTATACACACTATTGAAGGACTGTCTTGGAGGTAATACTCCGTGAGAATAGAGTATGGTTTTTCTGGACACAGTATGCACATTGAGTCAAAGACATTTATATACACTATATCTTCAGTAGGAAGAATACATGGGTCTGGGAACCAAATGGTTACCACCAGGGGAATCTGGCTTCCTGTCTCTGCAATAACTTTGAGTTTTGCAGAGTTAGATGTCCTGGTTCCTAAAGGGGGCATACCAATGCTAAAGGACATAGTGAAGGTACCATTGAACTATAAAGTAGCGCTGCCCCTGAGTCCTTTGAGCTCCTCCTGATAAAGCAAGCTACTCTCTATTTCTGGCTCTTCTTTTTTTTTTTTAATATTCCACATATAAGTGAGATCTTGTCTTTTTCTCTTTGACTTATTTCAACATCCTCAAGTTTCATACGTGTTGTGGCAAGTGGAAAGATTTCCTTCTTTCTTGTGGCTGAATAATATTCCATTTTGTATGTATGTTTGTTATACATATAACATCTTCTTTATCCATATATCCACTGATGAACACTTAGGTTGTTTCCATGTCTTGGCTATTTTGAATAATGCTTGGATTGGAATAGGAACATTCCAGGGATGAATCCCACTTGATCATAGTGTATGACCCTTTTAACGTGTTGTTGAATTTAGTTTGCTAGTATTTTGTTGAGAACTTTTGTATACATATTCATTGGGGATATCGGCTTGTAGATTGTTTTCTTTGTTTCTTCTGGTGTCCTTATCTGGCTTTGGTATTAGGGTAATATTGAATGAATTTAGAAAAGTTTGAGAAGAATTGGGGTTAATTCTTTTTACATATTTGGTGGAATTCACCAGTGAAACCATCTGGTCCAGAGCTTTTTGCCCTTGATTACTGATTCAATCTCCTACTAGTTATTGGTCTGTTCAGATTTTCTATTTCTTCATGATTCAGTTTTGGTAGGTTTTACATTTCTAGGCATTTATTCATTTCTTTTAGGTTGTCAACTTTGTTGACAACTAATTGTTCATAGTTGTCTCTTATGATCTCTTGGATATTTATTTTCTTAATGCTGTTTTTCAATGAGCAGAAGTTTTTAATTTGATGAAGTATATAATTCATCATACTTTATGTTTATTTATTTCTGTATCCTAAGAAATCTTTGCTTACCCATAGGGAGAAAATATATTTTCCTATGTTTTATTTTAGAAGATGTATAGTTCAGGATTTTACACTTAGGTCTGTAATCTACCGTGAATTAATTTTTTTATATTCATATAGATATTCAGTTGTTCTCATATCATTTACTGGAAATGCTTTCCTTTCCATCTTTATCAAATTTACTTTGCTACCTTTACCAAAATCAATGTTCATGTTGGTGTGGATCTGTTTCTAAATGTTATGTCTGGCTCTCTTATTCTATTTTCTGTCTTTATGCCAACACCATACTGTCTTTAATATCACAGCTGTCGTAATTTTTAAAATCAGTGTAAATCTTCCAGCTTTGTTTTTCTTTTTCAAGATCTTTTTGGCCTTGTAGTCCTTTTATTTTTCAGTGTAGATTTTAGAATTATATTGTCAATTTATAAATACTAAGAAAAGTCTGTTGAAAATTGTGTTGCATTGAATCCAGATTATTGAGGGTATTTGGGAATTATAATATGCATCCTTAACATTTCACAGTCCACGTAAAATTATTATATTATATTGTATCATTTCATATTGCAACAATATATGTCCATTTAGCAGCCCACCATCCTTTGTGCTATTATAGTCATGTATATATATAGTCCACATACATTATAAACTCCATAATACAGTTAGAATTTTTGTTTTAAACAGCCATATGTCTTTTGGAAAAATTAGGATAGGAAAAATATATATACATGAATTTTTATATTGCTTACATATTTCAGCGTTTCCAATTCTTTTTGTTTCTTTCTGTAGAATCCAAGTTTCCATCTGGAGTCATTTTACTTCAACCTGAACAACTTTCTCTGACATTTCTTATAATGCAGTCTGCTGGCAGCAAAATGTCTGCTTTAGGGCTTCCCTGGTGGCGCAGTGGTTGAGAGTCTGCCTGCCAGTGCATGGGACACAGGCTCGTGCCCCGGTCCAGGAAGATCCCACATGCCGCGGAGCGGCTGGGCCAGTGAGCCATGGCCGCTGAGCCTGTGCGTCCGGAGCCTTTGCTCTCTGCAACGGGAGAGGCCACAGCAGTGAGAGGCCCGTGTACCGCAAAAACAAACAAACAAACAAAAAAAAAGTCTGGTTTATTTTTCTGCTAATGTTTGTCTTTCTCCTTCAGTTTCAGAGGACATTTTTGCTGGGTATGGAATTCTGACTTTACAGGTTTTTAACTTTCTTTTTATATTAATTAATTAATTAACTAATTAATTTCTGGCTGCATTGGGTCTTTGTTGCTGCGTGCGGGCTTTCTCTAGTTGAGGTGAGTGGGGGCTTCATTGAGGTGGCTTCTCTTGTTTCAGAGCACAAGCCCTAGCGCCCGGGCTTCAATAGTTGTGGTACTCAGGCTCAGTAGTTGTGGTGCACAGGCTTAGTTTCTCCGCAGCATGTGGGACCTTCCCAGACCAAGGATCAAACCCATGTCCCCTGCATTGGCAGGTGGATTTGAAATCACTGTGCCACCAGGGAAGTCCTAATTTTCTTCCATCCTTTTGAAATTGTCATTCTGATGTCTTCTGGCTCATTTTTTCTAAAGAGAGACCATTCATCAGTTCTATTACTGTTCCTCTGCATGTACTATATTGCTTCTTCTGGCTGCTTTTGAGAATTTTTTCTGTCTTCTTGGTGTTCTGAAGTTTGTTTATGATGTGCCTGGGTGTAGTTTTCTTTATATTTTTTCTGCTTAACATCTACTTAGTTACTTTGCTCTATGGGTGTATCATTTTATTAAATTTGGCAAATTTGCGGACATTTGTTTTTTAAATATTCATTGTCCCTATTTTATACTCCTTTCTATCCTCACTTTGCAGTTGCTCTTGCTTTCTTCCTCTTTGTCCTATGACTCTAGTAACATTGTGATCTTTGCTTCAATTATAACTGCCTTAGCACCAAGCATCCTGGGGAGGGCTCTCAACTGAAAATTTTACCCAGTTTAGTTCCCTTCTTTCAAGTTTTTTCTTCTTTTGGGTTGCTTTATAAAGGCTTCAAGTTGTTGTGTGGGGTCTCTCCAGAATTTATAGTAGTTATCTACAGGGAAAGATTGGTAGAAGCTCTTCTACCATTATCTGAAGGGGATCTCTTCACCTAAACTTGTAAGTATCTCTTCACTTTCTTAGGCACTCAACCAAAACAGCCAAAACAGCCTGCGTTTAGTTTTTCAAGTATGCTGTTTTCTCCTTCCTGCCTCAGAGCCCTTGCAATTACTCCAACCCCTTGGAATGTTTGCTCTCCATACCGACACACACACACACACACACACACACACACACGCACACTGGAGTTTAAACCCATGTATTCTTTAGACCTTAGGTAATGATTTTTTATACTGTGATGAAGCTTTTCCTTACCTCTTGGACTAGACCATTTCTTCCCGGTGTTTTTTCTTAATCCCTCATGTATTTTTGCCTCAAGACCCTTATCACAGTTTGTGGTTTAGGCTTTTTTCTGTCATTAGTTAATATCTATCTTCACTATTGGAACTTAAATTCCAATGATTTGTGCTCACAAATTTGTACATAGATGAATCTTGTTTGTTATACTCGCCAGTATATGGGTAATGCTGAACAAGTATCTGATAAAGTGTGTTCTCAAAATATTACTTTAATGAATTAACAATTCATTACTTAATGGCTCCTCACCTATATTGCTTCTTGACTGTTTCTAATTAAATACCTCATGGGTGCCTTAAACATGCCTCACACAGAATACATTTTCTTCCTATCAAACCCCACCTGTCCTCTTTCATTTGCAATATAAATTAGTTATAACCCTATATATCTAGGTGCTCATAATAAAAGACTCAAACCATTTTTAGGACTTTTCTCCTTTCTCATGAACACTTCCCACAAATGTACTTCCTTGGGATATCTCATTAGTCAAAAATTCTATCACTTTCTTTCCATTATCTAACTGCCTTATCTAAGGGCCTTATTTTATTGTTTCTACAGGTTTCTATCATGTTTCACTGAGTTTAGTCTTTCCCCTAGCTGCTTTGCCTTTAATATTCATCCCTATTCTCCCAATAGATGGATAGTCTAGAAACAAAACTTGCCAGGTCTTCAGTTAAAATCTTTCCAAACGTTTCATTTTTAATTGGAGAAAGTTCAAGAACCCTGACATAGGACTTCCCTGCTGGCACAGTGGTTAAGAATCTGCTGGTTAAGGCAGGGAACACAGGTTCAATCCCTGGTCCGGGAAGATCCCACATGCCACGGAGCAACAAAGCCTGTGAGCCACAACTACTGAGCCTGCATGTCGCAACTACTGAAGCCCGGGCGCTGCAACAAAGAGTAACCCCCCACTCACCGCAACTAGAGAAAGACCGCATGCAGCAACAAAGACCCAATGCAGCCAAAAAATTAATTAATTAATTTTAAAAAAGAAACTTAAAATAGCCTACCTTTTTTTTTCACCTGGCCCCATAGTTATATGGTACATTCATTTAGACACTACAACTCAAGGAAGACCTCAGCTGCTTTATCTTATATAAGTGATCAGATCTTTCCCACACACCCCCAGCCTGATGAACAGCCAGAGCTCCGTGCTCTGTGTTCTAGCTCTAGGTGTCCGTTCATCCACAGGTATTCTCAGACCCTCCATTCTCTGTCACCGGGACACTAGGAAATTTTGGTCTTCTCTGCACTATGTACAGAATATGAGGAGCCTAGACATCTCCCTAAGGGTTATCTATCTTGCCGCCACCTACTGCCAAAATTTCTCTACTGCTCTGATATGATGTTGGAAGCAGCCCCATGCCAAAGACCAGACTTCTCCCAGCACCAGAGGCTGAAGGCTATGTCTTCAAAGTAGGACATGAACCTGATGTTTTCAGCAGATTCCATACCAGTCTGCGTGGTTTTAGCCCTCCAACCCTGTAGATCAACTCAGAACTTGGAGTGGATTAGATCTGGTGTCTGATCTCCTTGCCTTCCTGTTTCCCTTAGAAGTGGGTAGGAGCAGGCTTTTTACTTTCTTTCACTTCTTCCCTAGCTGATGTTCATATTGCCCACTTACCAGTCAGACATAGTGAAGGTAGGTAAAATGTCTTTGTTAGAACAGAAGGTCTAAATATATTATCCCTATTACACAAAATTTACAGAGTTTTCAATTTCATTTCAAGCCATGTCCTCTTCTCACCACCTCTAGGCAGTATTAATTGCTATCACATCTCCCACAGCACCTTATTCACATTTTTATTTTATCATTTAGGACATTGTCATTATAACTAGCTGAATGTTTGCCTTCCCTACTAGACTGTGACATCCTCAAGGTCAGGGACTGAATCTTACTCATCTCTTTACTTTCCCAAAACCTACCCCACGGCCTGACACAGAGTAGGTACTCAGTGAGTGTCTGTTCTACCCATGAGCTGACCTGCTTGGAGCTGAGGCTTCATGCAGTGGAAAAATGAATGGAAGATAAAGTTGGAAAGAAAAGTTGTAATCGGTTTATGGAGTGCCCTAATTTGGACGTTAATCCTCTAACATGTATCAATTTCATTTCAGAAAATGAATGTTTTTGAAGATTTTCAGTGAGTGATGAATATATTCTGAATAATAAAACTATCACTAGAGATCTACTGTACAACAATGTATCTGTAGTTAACAATATTGTGCTGTTCACTTACAGATTTAAGAGGGAGGTCCATGTGAAGTGTTCTTACCACAATTTAATAAAGAGAGAAAGAGTTCAGAAGGAGAACACATTTTGTAATGAACCCAGATCTGTTACCAAAATAAATTAATTAATAAAATTAACTTTCAGCACTGAAAAAAAATATCACCAAAGATATTAAAGCACCTTGATAGTTTAACAGCATGTTTGGATAATTATTTAAAACATCCTCATAAATTTTTCTTGATAAAGACTGTGTCTTTCTAATTTATTTTTTCACATGTCAGGGAGCATCAATCTCAGAATATGAGGGAAAAAAGTACAAAATCACCTGGCTTCTGCCCCACCTGGCTGTCCATTATCACAAGTAGATGTTTTAGATAATTGCCTTAATTCTTAATTTCTTCATGAGATTTTTTAAACATATTTATTATAAATTATTTTTGTCCTCTCTAGAATATTTTTGTAGATAAGAGAGCATGCAAATTTATCAAGAGAACCAGGTAGGACATAGCTCAACAGCACTACTACATATAAGTAACACCATAAGTGCATTTATCATGCAGCCATGACATGCCTTTATGTTAGAGGTAACTCTATGAAAATTTATAAGGAATATTCCAAGCTATACTGGTATTACTGATGTTATTGCTTACATGAAAATGACTGCAAAGAATACTATTTAGATGTGAACCTTTATTAATTAGAACTTTCTGTAAAAGTACTCATTTGTTTTATAAAACAGATATACCAAAGATATCAAAGTACAAAGTAAAACAAAAATATTATTTGCCAAGCAGAAGTCATTGTTGTTAACATAATTCTTTAAATCTCTTGGGTCCATGCATATATATATAGGCTAAATGATACAAAGGTTTAAAATGTAGAAAAAATGGTTTATGTCACACATGCTATTTTAAAGAAAAAATGTTAAATATAATTTTATTGAATTTAAAGATAAAAAATATAAAAATAGAATTTAATTTAATTGCTGAACTTCAGATAAATTTTTTTTACCATAGGAGGTAATAAATTCTCAAAACATTTTCTAAAGAAACATGATTATGAAAACCATTAAGAGTTTGGAGTCAACATAGTTTGTTTTTAATTACAGTGTCTATTGACTCCCTGATTTTAAAAATTAGAAAACTTCTACGTTTGTCTCCTCCATCTCCCATTTCTCATGGTTCTGAAATCATTGACAGTTATCTTATTGTCAACTTTTAAATTTCATCATCAGTCCCAACAATATTGCTTTTCCAGTCCTGCGTACTTTATTCTGATTTGTCATTTGTAGAGCTGTATTGTACTGTCAGTTAGTTTAGATTTTTTTGTTTTGTTTTATTTCAAGCAAAGTTTTTTCATGTTTAAGAATGTGGTCTTTCATTTAAAGAAATATGTTCTTATATTAAGAGATTTTAATTTTGCTTCCTGTTCTACTTGTTTTGTTCTTTCCTTAGGGAAGTACAATTAAGTCTATATTAAATATACTTTGACTTTCTCCCCTTTTTCTCTAAATCTATTTTATATCTTTCTTATTTTTCCATTTGTGGTTTTAACTGCTTTCCTCAAGCTTGCCCGCCATGTTCCCACCATGTTTTCATCATGTTTATTCTTTTGTAATGTTTGCTGTTTCTATTTTGACTTTTATTTTATTAAAATTTTTAACTGTTCCTAATTTCTTTGATTTTCATCTCTTTCTGGCATCCTCTTATCTCTTTTTTAAACTTTGAATCTTTTCTATAAATTCACAGATTGACTATAATTTTGTTGATAATACAGGGAGGCATTTAACTGAATTATGTCTCGATTTTTTGAATACTCTGATGTACATTCCACAGATAGTTAATGTGCTTTGCTTTCTTTTCCTTTGCTTGCCTGTTTATTTATTATATTAGTGTGTTAGACAGGTGCTGGTTCCTTGTTTATTATTATTCATTTTAGAGTGAACTAAACTAATTTATGAAGCATATGTAAGAGAGGAACAGTGGGAAGAACTAGAACATTTGGCAGCCTTGTTGCAATTTTTGCTACAAGAATTTTCTCCCCAATGCTTTCCTCCTTGAACCAGCTCCCCGCCTCAGTTTTCACATGGCAGGAATCAGTGGGATAAAGCCCTTCGATCCCAGGTCATTTGTGTTGCACTCTGGTGATCGCTGCTTCTCACCCTCCCATCCAGCCTTCAGACCTCCTTCTCCAAATTTCTTAGATTAGAAAGAAAACCAGACTACAGAAAATTATGATGGCATGTCAGTGTGGTTTCTCTTTACCTCTATATCCTTAACACACTGTGATATCCAAATTGGTTACTACAGGAATATTTTTCATTTATCCCACTACTTACTTTTAATCCTAATTTAGGTGTTGTTGTTGTTGTTTTTAATTTTATTTATTTATTTTTAACATCTTTACTGGAGCATAATTGCTTAACAATGGTGTCTTAGTTTCTGCTGTTTAGGTGTTTTTTAATCATTATTTCATTTATTTATTCAGAATCATTTAATTGTCAGGCAATTATCTAAGTTTGGAGGACACTCAAGTTCCTAACTGCTTCAGACTTAACTTCTGGCAGAAAGCAAGGACCAAAACCACGGGAACAAATAAATTAAGAAGGTACTTTTAGAAATGATAAATGCCAAGAAGAAAACAAAATAGGATTGGGGGCTAGAGAATGATGAAGGTGGGATGCTGTGCTACTGTATGGCACGTGGCAGTAACTTAAGGGAGATAACGTCTAAGTGAAAAAATTAAGAGAAGGGTCTGTGGAAAGCGGCCTTCCAGACATGATGAACAGGTCGCACAAAGGCTTGAATGGGGGGAAGTCGGTGTTTCAGGTACACCTTTTGGTTTGGACCACCAGCTTTTAGGGACAGCTGCTTTGGGCTTAAGGTTTGAAGATGTTTACGTCAGCTCTCAGATTCGGATTCGTTCATTTTGGCCCCCAATTTTCATAATTTGGATGTCAGGTTAATAGATTTTGATCCAGAGTTGTGTGTTTGCTTATTTCATTGAACATATAATCTCCCTTTTCTTCATTTTGCTCTGCTATTGTTTATTTATCAGTTTTATACTGCTTTGATGGATTTTTGAATACAGGAATTGACTAAAACTGCCTTTATTATGGAAACTTTATATTCAGGTTCTAATCAGTTTTTTTGTTTGTTTTTGTGGTACGCGGGCCTCTCACTGGTGTGGCCTCTCCCGTTGCGGAGCACAGGCTCCGGACGCGCAGGCTCAGCGGCCATGGCTCACGGGCCCAGCCGCTCCGCGTCATGTGGGATCTTCCGGGACCGGAGCACAAACCCGTGTCCCCTGCATCGGCAGGCGGACTCTCAACCACTGCGCCACCAGGGAAGCCCTCTAATCAGTTTTAAACTAAGGGTATCTAACTAAAGGTATGGCTACACAGAGCCACACTGATGATGACCCACTGAATGTCATTTTGATGAAAATTCATAATGTAAACACTGTTTTTCCAAAAAGCACATTGAAGCAATGTGAATCCTTCAAGATTCCTCTGAGATAGTCTGACACATGTCATTATTCTTTCTGGTAGGTGTTGGACCAAATGCATATTTTATATAGAAGATACACTGAAAGTCTCACTTATTTTATGTTTGTTAAACACACACTTTTTATGAAATACAAAAAAAAAAAATCTAATATCCTGGTACTACATGTTATAAATAAATTATCCTTCAACTCATTAAGCACATATATAAATCTTTAAGGGCTGAAAGTTGGTTTGATAAAAAACTTAGTTTATGGTGTCAATAAATTCTAGAGATATAGTTTGTCTAGAATTTCAAGAAAAACAAAATTAATTTGCTTTTAGGTAGATTCTATTTTCCCCTGAGGAGAAAATAGAATAAAATATACCACTTGTTTGAAGCAATCATGGATCTTGAAATATTTTAGTTTCCCAAGTTGCATATCATTTTGTATCTTTTAATCTGAAGGTATAAATTTGGAAATCTTTGCACACACTGAGATATCACTGTGTAATATCAAATCTTATCAAGGCCCCTTTAATTGCAGAACTTTAACTCTCTAAGGTATCAACTTTATCAAGAATATTCTGCCTTTTCCCACTGGGCTGCTATTTCTTCAGAGCACTAATTCTGGAAGCAAGTTATCCAAACTAGATAAGCTGCCTACATATGTTTTTCTTCCAAACAAACAAACCACAAGGACAACAGAAAAATATCAGTAAGTATCCCAAGGCCAATTTCTTTTGTCACTGTACATATATCCATTTAAAATAAATAGAATATATAATACATAGGATGGCTTGGTGTTGTTTTAAAAGTTTATATAGGGCTACCATATATGAAGTATCTATTTTCAACTGGCTGTTTTCATTCATCATTAGGTTTTGGGATTAAACTACATCAGTATTCATCTATTTCATTCATTTTAATGGCTGTATATTATTAATTATATAAATATACAATGTTTTTTAACCTATTTCTTAGTGAAGGGCTAATTCTACTTTTTAAGTATTACAAACAGAGATTAAACAAATTTATTTCACCTCAAAAGCAATTACAGGAATTTAAGATGCTTTTGCTTCAATCTCTCCTATGTCACTTCTTAAACTATTTCAGTTTGATTTCCTGATTCCTCTATAACGTCCCTCAAATTAGCTTTTTAATAATGCTAATATGTATTTAATCCTAACAATACAATACACTTATCAATTTATTTGTCAGCATTGTTTTTTGCATCCCACTCATCTTTCTGAGTTCAGTTTTATTTTGCTGTATTATATCTTTAAATAGTTTTTTTTTCTTGGAAAATAGGTGAGTTGTAAACTCAATATTTTTCTATCTGTAAAAGTCTTTATTCCCTTCCTTACTCTTTATAATTACTTGTCTGAATGCAAAAATGGTGCACAGGTTTTGTTTTGTTTTCAGCTTATTGGAAGTGTCATTCCATTGTCTTCTAATAAAAGTAGACTGAGATAAAAGTCTGCGAAAAATCTGATTGCTGTTCCTTTGTAGGTTATATACCCCCTCCCAGTTGAAAGCTTTAAAATCTGAATTGGTCTTTACTGCAATTTCACTATGATGTTTCTAGGAGCAAATCTGTTTTTACCTATCCTATTCTGGAATTAACAGTTTTTTAAAATTTTGATAATTATTTCCCTTTTTTTATCTTCATATAAAGTGCCCTTCCCACTGTCTCTATCCTCTCCTCCTGAAATTTGTATTATAATTATGTTGGATCTTCTCTTTTCATTGTCCACAACTCAAACTTCAGTTTCATGTTTCCTATCTTTAACTCTGTACTACATTCTGAGTGATTTCCTTGGATCTGAGTTTTAATTCATTAACTCTTTCTTCAGCTGAATCTAGTTTTATATAACCCCTCCATTGAGGTTTTATGTCAAGGCTTACATTTCTAATTTCTTTAACTTCCATGTGGTTCTTTTGCATCCCCTTTTTTCTCAAAATAATTTAGTCTATCCTTCTCTTTTCTATTTTGTCTTTTTAATTTACATTAAAGTCTCTTGAGTGTGCTCTGCAATCTCCAGTCCATGAGGTATAAGTTCACCCATGTGTTGTTATCTGTTGACTCTTCTCTTGGTGGCTTGTTTTCTCATGAGGTTTGTTATTTTACTGTAAACTTATCTTCATCAAGGGTTACTCCTGTGGGAGTCCTACATGCCCTGGAGTGTGGGAGGATCCCTGCAGCATAGTTTGAGGATTGCCTCTGCTTTAGGACCCCAGTATAAAGGGTTCCAGTGGGTATCCTCATTCCCAGGAATTACCACAAATCCAGACAACTCTGCTCAGGGCCCCTGCAGCTTCTTATCTCTTAGAAGTAGCTCTTCTTTCCACCCTTCACTTCTGCAGTTGACAAGCTTCCTTGCTGATTTCCTGGCCTGAATGGAGGTCAAGCTTTTCTTGCCTTAATTTCATATATAACCTGATCACTTATGACTTTTAAAAAGGAAGTTCTGTCCCAGGTTCCCCATGTGCACAGTGCCTAAAGCTGAGACTTTCCTTCCTGTATCAACAAAATAGCCCCTAAACACACACACACACATGAAAGGAATTCACTGACTAAATCCATGAAAAGAACCACTTTTGAACTCTTCTGATTTTGAGCTCTCTCTTCAGTTCTGACACTGAGGATACTCTTCTTCTCATTCTTCTCCTTCTTCTTCTCTTCCTCCTCCTCCTTCTTCTTTCTCTTTCTTCTTCGATTTCAAGCCCAGTTTTGTATTTAACTTTTTTGTATATGTTTATATTTCATCCAAAATGTATTTGATGGGGGAAGGTTTCCCATACCAGTTTAGTCTAATACATTAACATGAGGGACCCTTTCAGTTTCATTTTTGAATTCATGAATATATAAACCTAGTGATTTTCTTAGATGACTGCCTTGGTTAGAAAAAATATTTTTAATTTAAGAGTACAGTCTAATCTTTTAGCAATTTTAAGTATTTAGGGCTCCTTTTACTAAGGACCAATCTTTCTGACTCTGGGAAGAACTGTAACTCTTTAAAGAAGTCCAAGAGAGTTTTATTTTATAATATCATCTTCAATATCAAAGGTTTTCTTAAATGAATAAATTGATATATGAATAAACATTTCATTTGCTTCCCAAACATCAAGGCCAGAGATTGATTTCTTAGAAATTCAGTTCCTCATTTAACAAAGGATAAGGTTTGGACTCTGTTTTATTTGCCAGTTTCCTGTTTTTCTTCTACCCTCTAAAATGCCTTGTTATTTTTTTCTTGGCATTGACATTTTTTCAATTCTTATAAATTTGTTATAGAACGCAGCCTGCATAGCCTAATATCTGATGTTTAAATTATTTGTCATGAGTTCTCAGCCTTACACTTTTGTCTCCATCTAAAATTATAACCTTTGTTTCCCTATTCCACAGTATTTAGAGAGAGAAGAAAGAAAGAGAAAATGAGGACACAGAATCTTCTAATTTTGACTGAATTGTTCCATCAGTGCAGGCAAAAACTGCAAAAAACATAAGACATTTCAGAACTTTTTGTTTTAGTTTTAAACCAGTAGTACATGAAGAACAAGTTGCTCAGAACCATATATTTTATTGCTAGGAATATTTTTTATTTCATCTTTCATATAATTAATTCCATTTATTTATTCAACCATTAAAAAAGAATGATAATTTCCAGCATTTCCCCTTTTATAAGGCTATTCAAATTGGAATCTACTTCTTTTTACCAAAAATTTTTACAATTTATAACTAAGGCTTGTAAACTTTTTTCAGGCATTTTATTTTAATTTTTTGAATTTTATTTATTTTTTTTATACAGCAGGTTCTTATTAGTAATCTATTTTATACATACTGTATATGTATACAGTATGTATACTGTATACTGTATACATATATGTATATGTATACTGTACACTGTATACATATGTATACTGTATACATATATGTATACTGTATATATGTCAGTATACATACTGACATATATAGTGTATATATGTCAATCACAATCTCCCAATTCATCCCACCACCAACACCCCACCTCCCCGCTTTCCCCCCTTGGTGTCCATATGTTAGTTCTCTACATCTGTGTCTCTATTTCTGCCTTGCAAACTGGTGCACCTGTACCATTTTTCTAGATTCTACATATATGTGATAATATACAATATTTGTTTTTCTCTTTCTGACTTACTTCACTCTGTATGACAGTCTCTAGGTCCATCCACATCTCTACAAATGACCCAATTTCGTTCCTTTTTATGGCTGAGTAATATTCTATTGTGTATATGTACCACATCTTATTTATCCATTCGTCTGTCGATGGGCATTTAGGTTGCTTCCAGGACATGGCTATTGTAAACAGTGCTGCAATGAACATTGGGGTGCATGTGTCTTTTTGAATTATGGTTTTCTCTGGGTATATACCCAGTAGTGGGATTGCTGGGTCATATGGTAATTCTATTTTTAGTTTTTTAAGGAACCTCCATACTGTTCTCCATAGTGGCTGTATTAATTGACATTCCCACCAGTAGTGCAAGCGGGTTCCCTTTTCTCCACACTTTCTCCAGCATTTGCTGTTTGTAGATTTTCTAATGATGCCCATTCTAACTGGTGTGAGGTGATACCTCATTGTAGTTTTGATTTGCATTTCTATAATAATTAGTGATGTTGAGCAGCTTTTCATGTGCCTCTTGGCCATCTGTATGTCTTCTTTGGAGAAATGTCTATTTAGGTCTTCTGCCCATTTTTGGATTGGGTTGTTTGTTTTTTTAAATATGGAGCTGCATGAGCTGTTTATATATTTTGGAGATTAATCCTTTGTCAGTTGATGCGTTTGCAAATATTTTCTCCCATTCTGAGGGTTGTTTTTTCGTCTTGTTTATAGTTTCCTTTGCTGTGCAAAAGCTTTTAAGTTTCATTAGGTCCCATTTGTTTATTTTTACTGTAGGAAGTGGGTCAAAAAACAACTTGCTGTGACTTATGTCAAAGAGTGTTCTTCCTATGTTTTCCTCTAAGAGTTTTATAGTGTTCAGGCATTTTATAATGGCATATCTCAGAGCCAGATGCTCTGGAGCCTAAAAGACAACAGAATGTGTAAGAATGTTCACTGATTATTAGTTGATGAGGAGTGTTATAATTTAAACAATTGCCAACTAGCAAATCCTAATAAAGTTTTCAGAGGACTCATGAAAGTTAACCATGCTTAAATTCTTGCCACAGGGTCACCTCCCTTCAGTCAACATATGTTCCTAAAAATCACATGTCAGTTGATTATAAGTTATAGCATAAGTTTTCACGGACCTGAATTATCATTGCAGATACACTTTACCATCATTCCTCATTGGTTTGCTATTGGCAATGGTGCAACTGAAGTTTGGACTTTTCTGCTTCCTGCTTCTTTGTTGAATAACAAACTATTCAAGGCCCCAAGGGAGATTATAACGTAAGTGTACACTTTAAATTGTTTTGTAAAGTGAATTATTGATTAGGAAAGACAGGCACACTTGCAACATGGAAACAATTATCACTAAAATGTTGTAAGAAATTCCTCTGGAAAATGGGAGGTGAAGATGGTAGAAAGAATCTACTAAGGGCAAGCTCTTTCATAATTATCTCAATGAACCTCACAGTGCTTCTCAAGGTAAGGATTCTTGTTCCCATTTTAAAAATTCAGATTAGAAGCCTCAGAGAAGTTAAGTGGCAGAGGTAGCATTTGAATCCTTCTCTCTGAATCCCAAGTCCAACTACTTCCTACTCTACAATAGGTCTTAGTTTGACCCATATCTGGAAGCTCCTTTTTAGAATTTCAGGAAGAGCTCTTTGAAAATATACAGGTGTGTTACCTCATGGAATAATACAGATATGTATGGATTAAGGCAGGCACCAAAGTCCCCAAATAGATAAAAAAATTGTTCTGTGCACTTTCTATTTATTACCATCATTTTTATTCAGAATTCTACTATATTTTACTTTAAACTGAGTCATTGCAGTCATTTCAAATAGTGAAGGAAGAAATGCCTCTTTGCTAGTGCCGAATCATGAAAACTCAATTGCACTACTCGTTCTCTGCTCAGTGTAGCTACCTCATGAGCCCTGCAACTCCCAGTATAGCTGCTTTTTATTGCTAATTAACCACAGTAAACAAAATACCAAGTGGTAGGGTCTTCAGTTGCTCTGCATCTTGTCCTTGCCCCAACCCTAAGCCCTAAAATGAGAAGGAATCCCTGGACTGTGCAAAGGTCTCCTGCACAGACATCCTACTGTTTTTTATTTCTTCAATATAGAAGGTCATATCTGGTCCTTTTGGTCAATTGAACTAAATAGCAACAATTCCTTTAATTTTTTCTGGTATCTAATGGTACCCTTGGCAAGTTTTTGGATCAAATTCCGGCTTTCCCTGACTTTATATTCCAAACAGTTTTCTAGTGTTGATGTGTGTGGGTAAGGATTTGGGGGGTAGGGGCGGGGCAAAAAGTTAAATCTCCAAATAAACTTCAAGTATCAATTAAGATTTTTGTGAGTACACGCACAAAGTTGGGTTTGTTTTGTTTTGCAAGGTGTAAAATAAAAAAGAAAGGAGATGGAATGGAATCTTAGAGGTAATTTAGGCAATACTTAGATTTTGGACTAAGGTAGAAATGAAGAAATTAGAGGAAATAATTTGATTAGGAAAGCATAACATAGGACTAAACTTGGGTACTGAATGTGTGGGCTGAGGATGAAGGAAGAGTAAGGATTATCTGGAATTTCATCCCTGGGAGCTAAATAAGGAAAAATAACACTGACAGAGAAAGGAAACTAGAGGGAAAATTCCACTGGGGTACTAGGGAAGAATGAGCAGGTAACTGTGTTGGATCTCAACATCTCTTAGAGAGGTCAGACTTGAGTTCAGGAGGTGACTACAGCTGAGAGTGAAGTGATGGCCACTGCATCTGTGAGTTGAGGAGAACTCTGACCTGAGCATGCTGGGCAAGAAACAGAGGACTAAGAGATAAGCCTTGGGGTTTCAGAAGGAAGTAGAAAAAGGAAAAAAAGGATAGCCAGAGGAGTAGAAGAAGCAGTGAGGTGAAGCCTCATAAAAGGCAGAAGTGGGGAGAATTTCCCAAAGAATACATCATGTAAGGAACTGAATATTGCAGAAGCTTTAAAAATGTTTTCTAGGAGATTACTTTTGAATTTAAAGTTTAAAGATTTTGTTCAGAGTTACAAGTGTTATGATTATCCAAATAATCACACCAATAAGTGGACGATAGGAAGATTTCTCAAAATTCATTAATTCAACATTTTTGAAAATGGGAGACTGGGCAGACTATATACATTTTATTAAGACAGCCTTGGAGAAATACAAGAACTTTAGCTAATGAAAAATATGCAAATTCACTTCATTACATTTTAGTGTTAAGTGAATACCCTGAGTAATGTTCCATAAATGTGCTCTGCAAATTTGGAAAAGGTTTACAATTTGTTCCTAATGGTGATATAGAAAAATTAATTCTTAATCATAATACCTAAGGCTCTAAGGACAAGAATTGGCTTCTCCATGTAGTTTTTTATTGAGGCATAAATAATCTTAATTTTGTGCACTTCTAACCTGTGAAATGGAATTCATTTATGTAAATAATCTATGTAATTTTTAAACAATATTTCCAGTAATACTGGCAGAATACATGGATATTAATGCTGGTAAAATGATCTGTTATCCAATCTTGACCCAATATTATACTGTGCTTCTCAACATAAACTACTCAGTGCACATAAAATAAAATTAAATTTACGAATAACATCTAATTGAAGACAAAGCTCAGGGACCCCTATCACAGAAACTCTTCCCTAAGCCCCAAATTCACTCAAACAAGCAAGTCAGCTTTTCTTCTCTTCTTTTTCTTTTTCCCTTTCCCCCCTTAGCCTCCATCCCAAAGAGTGTAGAAAGATGTCCACACAGCAACAGAAATTATAATTTTATATCGTTATGAAAATTATGCAGCACTGAGCTTGTGATCACAGGAGGTCATTTACATTCAAAAACTTGAATATAGTTGAGTTTTTATAAAAACTCTCTAATAAAATACAAGAGAACTAGGGAGGACTTAGGAGAGTCAGTCAACTTGATTCACCACAGACTGTTTACCTAGTCCGGGAGCAGGGGAGATACCTGCCCACAATATTTATAAAGTAATTTTAAAGAAGTGTAATCAATCTGATACAAAACTCTTATGATTACATCATTTTTGGCTACTGTTGATTCCATCAAAATACTTAAGGCAATAGAGCTATTTTCATATTTGAAAAGATATCTGTCTGGTAAATCTATTTTAATGAGATTTATAACAACTGCAAACTAAGTTTATAACATCCCATTGTAAATAAGTAGTTGCTATATATATATACATATATAGATATATTTTTTATATATATTTTTTGACTGGATGCACTTAGAAGTTCTTTGCTGAATTTTACATTTCAACAGGGAATTTTAATTTTTCATTTATATGTTATACACAAAAGGTAGTTGGTAACATCTGACTTGTCATAAAAAGAAAGCTAAACCATTCTTAAAGTGAAAAATCAAGATGTCCCCAAAAGGCAACTAGAAATAATTAATGCAGTTTCTAAAACATGAATTTTCTATTTTATTTCATTTACATCAAATCTGTGGAAGAGAATATTTGAGAAAAGAATGTGTTATTTAAATATTTTTCCTCAAATCTATAAGGTACACCTTGCATTTACTCTAAAATTTTTAGGAAGTTGGAGTCAGTAACATGAAGATTATGTATTATTTAATTACACACAAAAAACAATTCATAAGATATTCTCCCTCTTAGAAAATATTTCAGGTATTTTACAAGGAACAATATAGCTGGAGTACCAAAAATATACACAACTGCAGAAGCAATTAAAATCAGTAATAAAAATCAAACAAAATCAGTGTACCATGGCCAAGGCCTTTTGAAATAAAAGAGCTTTAAACCTATAGAACATAAAAGGAGGCTAACAGTGGTTGTCCTCAGTTGAAAAGAGAGAACGTTCTATAGCCCTAGGCTAGCAGACAGAAATTCTTGAGCATGTGCTGGTAAGTTTCAGAATGAAAATTATCTTGCCCTGAAAGTTCACAAGTTCTTTAACATTTCTCTTTTTAAGACGCTCTGCTTAGAGCGTAGTGTCACCAAAGGGATCTTAACAATGAGGGTCAATTATAAACATACAAGTATACTGTTTTTCTACTACCATGTTGACCTTTTAACTTTCTGGAGAGAAAAGAAATTTTAAAAAAATTATTGGGCTTCCCTGGTGGCGCAGTGGCTGAGAGTCCGCCTGCCGATGCAGGGGACACGGGTTCGTGCCCCGGTCCGGGAAGATCCCACATGCCGCGGAGCTGCTAGGCCCGTGAGCCATGGCCGCTGAGCCTGCACATCCGGAGCCTGTGCTCTGCAACGGGAGAGGCCACAACAGTGAGAGGCCCGCGTACCGCAAAAAAAAAAAAAAAAAAAAAAAAATTATTCACTGTTTGCACTTCTAACATCAGTTACGGTCCTTGAGCATGTAAAAAACTGGGCACTTGTGGATAAAATGAACCAACAGAAGATAGTTTTGAGCAAACCAAAACTACCTCTTTCTAGGAAAAACAAAAGCAAATGAAAAACTTTTCAATATGTATGACTTTCTGACAGGGTAGGAAATGCATTCATTTATCAAGAATGAACCAAAAGAAGATCTAAGTATATCTGTTGCCAAAATTTTACAATGCTGCTTTAAAACAGAGTAGACAGAGTCTACTTAATCTTTGTAAAAACCAGACTGCCAGCTTCTTTATATGAATGGCCGAATGTCACTCTAGGACTCTGTTCTCAGTGTGAATTCATTGGATCAACTATAAAATTCTTACTCCCCTACAATTATGAACTCCAAGCCATAATGATTTTAAATGGCTTGGCATATGGTTGAGATATGAAAAATGGAAGACAGACACTTCTGCCACCAACAGCATACATTCAAATGAATTCCAAACATATATTTTGATGAGTATATTTTTAGTTTTTATAGCACCAGTGTGTTTGAAGAAAAAACTTCACACCTCTTTTCCACCTAATCAGAGGAGGCTTTGTGAAATTCCCAAGGATGAGAGAAAGAAAAAGAACACTCACAGATCGGAGAAAAGTTGTTTTTTTTTTTCTTTTCCTTTTGCATTAGCAGAGAAGTTGAAAAAGATAAAATGTGAGATGCTATAAAGGATAGAGGAGGCAAACAAGTTTACCTGAAAAAAATAGTTAAGGTCAGAGAACAACTCCTCTGCTTGCTAACTACTCTCGATCTAACTCTATGTCCACACCAGACTTTTTGACAACAGCCTAATACTGACAGCTACTGGGCCCAAACAAGATGCAGAGCTTATGCTGTGCCAGCACCATAGGACCAAAGAAAAACATTATTCAATATGTTTGATCTGAAATATATGTTTTATCTGAACTATTCTCTATGTCTATTTTATTTCTAAAGGTAGAGTAAATATGTGATATCAATATCATCTTTAAAATCCAATATTGTCAACTTGGCATGTACTGAGTGGCCGTCATGTTGGCCTGACAGATTTTCCTCACATCCTAGTCCCTTCCATATTTCAATAAGGAAAAAGAAACTACAACAAAGTGCTTACATAATATTTTTTATTGTCATCCCAGCCTTAACTCTTTTTACCTTCAAATTTTGTCACAAATAATAAATTGGTTTTATATTCCAATAAGCCCTTCAGCTCATTCTGGAACCTTTTGGTACATCAATATGTTGAGAGAGCTAGCTTATGATCTTTAATCCTTTATACATTTAAAATTTCATAAAGGGTTTTTATAATTACTAAAGTTAAGCTCTGAAAGCCCAAAAGATCACAAACCCACATTCAAGCATGTGTACATATATCTCATTGTGTATCAGTGTCACAATGAAATGAAAAGAGCATTGAGCTAAGGGTGGGGACACGTGGCTTCTGCCATTGACTCCTGACTGCTGAGAAGATCCATACAGCACTGAACAAGGCCGTGGGTGCTATTTTTGTAGCCTACAGAGGTGAGAGGCCCCTCCTAGAATTTGCTGTGCACACCTGCAAAACTACATTCAGTAGTCCTGCCTAATTAGCATGTAACTTTAAGACACTGCTAACTTTGCTGTGATTCAATTTCTTCAGTAAAGGGGCTAGAGCAGCGGTCCCCAATATTTTTGGCTCCAGGGACTCGTATCGAGGAAGATAAGTTTTCTACGGACTGGTGGCGTGTTCAGGCGGTAATGTGAGCGATGGGGGGAGCGGCAGATGAAGCTTCACTCTGCTCGCTGCTCACCTCCTGCTGTGCAGCCTGGTTTCTAACAGGCCACGGACTGGTACTGGTCCGCGGCCCGGGGGTTGGGGACCCCTGGGTTAGAGAATATTGAAAGCTCCTGCTAGCCTCCAAATCCTATGATTTTTATCATACTAGATGGTCCCCTCTAAAGGCTTAGAAGCCATTAGAAATGCTTCATGTTTCCTTCCAGTTCTATGATGAGTTGGAAGTAATCAGTACTAAGCTTAGATGTGGCTTTAAGAATTGTCACTTCTAAGGCAGGACTTGGCCAACTGAGTAACGGAAGCTGACAAAGAGTCAGAGTCAAGAAACAGTTTTTAGCTAGGGAAGTTCTCAAACAGTGAAACAAAACGGCAAGAAAACACTGTTGTAAAAGAACACTATTGTAAAAGAACATAGAACATTTTAAGGGTAAAATACATTAATTGACTTCTTTGGTACTTACTAGCTCAGGCATATACACTTTTTGATTAGGGCAATTTTATTCTTATGGAATGTTTCTTGCCATTATCAGAATCAGCTTCAGAGTTAGCTAACATTAACAAACTCAGAGTGGTTCCACAGAAAACATCTCATGATAAAGTATCAAGTCCAAAAAAAGGAAATGCTTTAAATTATTTGGATTGCTTTGCGTATATAACTGTATTTCTTAAAGACACTGAGAATTTTCCATGTTGTGCCACACGACTGTGAGATCTCAAGAAAGGCTTTTGGAAATTGCCTGATTCTAACTTAAGCTCCTTTCTGAAAACAGAAAAGGTGAATTATTATTTAGCCTTTTCTTTAAGAGAGAATGTAAATCTGATTCTTAAAGTTCTACAGATGTGTTCCCTCTCACCAATATGTAACACACTAGACGGTACAACTTAAGGAAATCTAAAGCAAAAGTTAGCACTGGGGAATTCAATCATTGATTGGCAGAGCCCACTGAACACTAGATGACAATCGAGACAATGAAGGAATGCTTTCAACATTTTGAGCCAAAATTACTGAAACCTAGATTTTCACACATAGCTGAAACAAATTTGAAGGCAAACTAAGACTTTGTAGATAAGCAAGAGACAAAACGTTATTGCCCAGGCTCATTTCCAAAAAAGAAGGAGGAGAATGCCAACAAACTGAAAAGGGGATCTAAGAAAAAGGAAGTATTGGGAATCAAAATAACTACCAGAATACATTAAAAAGAAGTCTCAGTGTGACAGTGGAGCAAGTGTTTTAGAGGCAATTTTTCTTTGTTAGAACAGAAAGGCGAGAGATCAAAGATTGTCTTCAAGAAGAAAGTGGATATGATTGGAATTACATAAACTGTATGTAGGATCTTAATGGTAAGATGAAGGGATGTACTGTATGTGACAAAGGCAAAAGAAAGACAACTAGAAATTCAAAGGAAAACAAAAAGTTGTGCATTCAACTCATGGTTCAACAATGAACGAATGTAAAATATGGCATAATTTTGGCAATTGGTAGGATGTAAGGAAAGAGGGTGAATTTTATCATGACACTTGGAATAATCTCTTCCAGCAGCACTGGTTTAGTGCGTAGGAAAATATTTTGTTGGCAATGTACAAGTAATGCCGTAACAACAGAAATGGAGTTTAGAGCAGAGTTTGACAGATGAGTAGAAATTCCAAATTCCTCACTTTGTGATGTTGAGATTCAAGAGACACTCCAATATGTATTGATATTAAAGAATCAGGGGTTAGTCTTTTTTTTAATTGAACTATAGTTGCTGTACAATGTTACAGGTGTACAATATACTGATTCACAATTTTTAGAGGGTTAGTTTTTCTAATTATGCAGCTGAAATAAAAACTGGTAATTAACAAACATTGGGAGAAGATTAAAAGAGGGGATAGTATATCTCCTCTGTCATAGTGAGAAGATATTAGACTTTATCAAAATTATTGAGTGAATAAATAGCTCTATGAGAATAGCATTTAGTATTTTGAGGCTAACTGCCATTCGTGGAAACCAAAAGGGTTAAATACATTACTTATGTGATATACAACTGAGGGTTGGGAAAAAAAGAGAAGGGAGAATTTCACTTTAATTTCATGTTATTTATTATTTAAATTTATTTCAAATACATGTAATATTTTATGATATCATTTTTTAATTGAAAAATGTCTCTGTATTATATGATCTCAACTCCTGATATAAATCTTTCTTTAGTTCAAGCAGTGTTCTTAGTCTCACAGATAGATAGTTATAACCTAGAATCATTTCTGTGGACTTACTTTTCCTGCTGTTTGTAAGACTGTAGTTGATTTTATTAGCCAGTATGATATTCACTCTACTGAGGCCTTTGAGATATATTCCTATTTGAGTGCCCTGTCATAAAAATATCTTTGTAGATAAACTGTGTCTTTTCTTTGTCAGAAAATAAAAACTGTGAGGGTTTTAGGTCTCAGGAAACTTAAAAGTTAAAGCCATTGCTCATCAATTACCTAAGTGAACTAGGTAGTTATCAGTTCACCTAGGTGTCTTAACTTTTAGGTCATCTTTATTCTGCTTTTATTCCTTTTACTCCTATTGACAAATTAGGCATTTTGAAAGCTTCCTTAAACATTTGAATCTGTAGGAATTTTACTGATGCCAAATACATGAAAATTTATTAGCCCTACTATCATAGCAGAAGTTTATTCCAATCATAGTTGTGCCCACATTTTTCTCTAATACATTTTAAATTCTTTAATCATACCAATTAGATATAATGTATTATATCCCCACATCTCTATCACAGTGCTGTGTATGTAGCAGGTGCCCAAAACACATTTCTATGTTAGACTGACTTAATCATGGCTATCACAGTTTTTCAATTTATGGTCAGCAGTAAAAATGTTTCCCAAGTTACATGTAAACAAAAGGAAAGTGTTTTACCTCTTAGCTACTTTTACATGTGCTAATAAAATTCTCCTAAAAGAAACAAAGCAAATATAAAACAAACTTGTGATTCATAAACATATAATATTGCAGTTACCTTTCACTATATCACTTTAAATGCAATTTTAATTTCTAGAAGTGAGTCTATAATACGGACAATAAAAAATCATTCTCATATCTATCATGAATGATATACAATAGTGAGATGTGTTTTCTTCTACAAACTCCTGCATTTAACAAGTATCTGAAGCTAAATAGAGATGGGAGGGAAAAAACACAAAACTATAAAATCCTTTTGAGAAAAATCAATTCCTACATCTTTAATTTAGAGCCCAATCTGCTAAAACACTCAGTAGCCTCACAAATGGAAGTTTGCATTCAAGGGTCATTGAGCAGAAATGTTTTCCTGTTGCACCACAGTCATAAAAGTACTTTGAAAAATGACATTGGACCATTAATTCACAGTGAAGCATCAGTGTTTCACTATCACTCAGCTGCTTCATTTTTCTCAGAGGTAGGCACACTAATGTCCCTTAACACACTGTAAAGGTGACACTACTGACAGAGCAGGGTTTTTTTGTTTACAGAGGTACAAGGGAACTCTAGTCCATGGTATGATATGGAGGCCACAGGCTGGCATACCTGTTCTCAAATTTTTCTCCCACCAGCTTGAAACAGAAACAGGAATTTCCCACTATAAAGTTAGTTCTGGAAAACAAATTTATGGTTTCCAAAGGGGAAAGTGGGAGGGGGGGATAAATTAGGAGTTTGGGATTAGCAGATACAAACTACTATATATAAAATGGATAAATAAAAAGGTCCTACTGTATAGCATAGGGTACTATATTCAATATCTTGTAATAAACTGTAATGGAAAAGAACCTGAAAAAGATATATATATACTTATAACTGAGCCACTTGGCTGTACACAAGAAACTAACACAACATTGTAAATCAACTATACTTCAATGAAAAGTAAATAAAACGTATTATTAAAAAAATAAAGTTAGTTCTTTAGGTCATGGCATCATCCGCGAAAGGCTGAGATTAACATAATAGTAGCTTGCCTGAGATACCATGTTCAAATACTGGCAGCCATTGACATAAATACATGTATTTGAAAAGATATCTAGCAACCAGTGGACATTAAAAATAGGAGAGAGGATAGGGGTATTTTCCTGGAGCAAAGGAGTCAGGATAAGTCAGAGAGCAGAGAGGGAAGACCCAGGGATGGGGCAGAATAGAGGGCTAGGAGCCACTTTGAAGACACAATAGTGAGACACGGTAGTGACTCCCAGTGGAGACACTGAAGAGAGAGATCAGAGGCATGAGGGAGCGCGGCACCTAAACATGCCACATTTTCCTGTGGCCTCTCATGCATATTGAAACAGAAAACGGTAAAGGAAAGGTAAAATTGATCACAGAACACAGCAGAATTGGATTAGAATTTGTAGATTATTATAAGGCAGGAAGATAAATCAAAATCGTGGCTAAACAACAACCATTTACTTTTTTTTTTAATAAATACTTTTAATATCTTTCTTTTTTTTCTGTGTCACATTTACTGTTCCTTGAGGAAACGCTTCTTGACCAGAGTAAGACAACCTCCTAAGAGAAAACGGTAATACAGAATGATCAATTCTGGGTGAACTCCTTAAGAAAATTAAACCTGAAACCGGTTCTAGAAAAAGAACACTTAATTATTAGTAAAACACCAGCAATGATTCTCAGCTCTCACTGCATATCAGAGTCACCTGGGAAGTTTTAAATACTATTTATGAATCCCAAGACTCAGTCCCTACCAGAGATTCTGATTTAACTAATTAAAGCTCCCTTGGCGATTTTAATGTGCAGCTAGAGTTGCAAACACCAGTTGAAACCATGATGCAAGCTTTAGGGTCTTAAGAAGGTTCAGAAGCTGTTGCTTCAGGTCTCTGCTTGCATATAATTCTTGTTCTCATTTCTTTTCACCACTAAACTGTTGAAGTCACCATTCACAATACAGATCTGACCATTCACAGTGGTGCTCTAGAATAGCCCTCCTGTTGCGTGGCAGACCCAGATTAACCCAATTTGTCAAGGACAAATAATTGAACCCTAAATGGTACACTTGTGGTTGGGAATTCTCATGATTTTATTAAGTGTGTTGACCACAAAGCATAGTCTGGTATGAAAAAGTCTTAGCTTTTCAAACCAGTGAATGTTTGGTTGTAGGTGGGGGATGGAGCAGATGATAGGGTAGTGTAAGAGAGTTTTATTACAAAAGGGCATGAGGAAACATTAGTAGGTAGTGGATATGTTCACTATCTTGATGGTGGTGATTGTTTCATGGGTATATAGATATGTCAGAACTTATCAAATTGTACATTTTAAATATATGCCTTTTATTGAATGTCAATTACAACTCAGTAAAGTTTAATACATAAAAACTTATACTTTTTATATATCTTTAAAGTCTGTTATGACTTACATAAAAGGTTTTCAAAAAACATTAAATTATTTTATATCTTCAAATTAGTTACTCTAAGTGCCTTTAAATATCCGGAAATTTGAAATCAAAAATGATAAGAGTGGTTGAGAGTTCGCCTGCCGATGCAGGGGACACGGGTTCGTGCCCTGGTTCGGGAAGATCCCACATGCCGCGGAGCGGCTGGGCCCGTGAGCCATGGCCGCTGAGCCTGCGCGTCTGGAGCCTGTGCTCCGCAACGGGAGAGGCCACAACAGTGAGATGCCCGCAACGCAAAAAAAAAAAAAAAAAAAAGTGATAAGAAAGATCCCAAGCCCAAAACATCTCTCCTACTAACCTATGATGATACCTGAAACTCCTTTCAGTAGTTGAAGCCAAAGCCGTAAATGTTAGGCGGGAATTGTGATGTCCTTATATTAGTTGTTGTATAAGCACCACAAATTAATACCCATCTCCCACAGAGAGAAAGACTCACACAAAAAAAGCAAATCTGGGATAGAAGGAAAGTGAGAAAATCAGGAGCACGGAGGCCACCCCGTTTATACCAGGAAGCTCTGGGCATCTGAGTGGTTGGCAGGATGAAGGTGCTGTGATGGCAGAGGTATGCAAACAAAAGTTGTAGGCATCAGAGAACTATAAATGCCGTAAATAGCATCATCTGCAAACTAACCCCTGCTGGTTTTTCTGGCAATGCTAAAACGTTTGTTCTTTATATGAATAATCCTTAAATAATCAACACTCTTGTGCTTGTTCAGGAAGGCTCTTTACTTACTGATGTTCTGCAAATGCATTATTCTCCTTAAAATATAGAAAGCAGAAAATAAGATTGTTGTTTTGGTAAGGATTGACTAGGTTCTATTAAATTTAATATGCACATAGTCAAGGAGGCAGATGCTAGGATATGTAGTCTCAAAATCCCCACATAAATATCAGAGTAAGAACCCCACATAACAAAGAATTTCTAACTCAGTAAAATCCCACTGGTGAATCTATGGTGAAGTAGTATGAACAGAAGGCAAGTTTAAAATGAAGAAAACACTATGAAGCTGGTAGTTTTCAGTTAATACTATAAAATAAAGAGTTTCTGTTACTACGGCTCTTTAATTTTTTTTAAATCCATAAGTGTTTTGTACAACATCTTCGAAGACTACCAAATTCCAGATCATATTATGAAAATAGTAATGTTTTATTAGAAATGACGGGCTAAATTTATATCATTTTTCATTGATAAGCAAAAATCACCTTTTGTGTTAGCCTAGTAAATCATTTATATTACAAAGTAGTTTATGGTCCATCCAGAGATATTTAGTAGGATATCAAAGAATATTTATTTATAATCATGCACTAGAGTAAAAGGAAACACTTGAACTTGGAAGAAAAACTGCTGTCACTCTGGTAGTTTCCTAATGGCTTTCTCAGAGTAAAGGCTTTAATGGAGATTTTTATTATTGTTCTTAATTAGACTAAGCACCTCCAGGGAGCTGATCTCTTGTGACTCAGATTCATTTACCAAGAACTATGAGAGAATTCAGGAAAAACAAACAAACAAACAAAAAACAAACAGCAGTGGGAATACATACTCTGCAAAGAAACTCTTGTTTTCAAAATGCTAAGCTTATCCAGTTGAGAGAATTTGTTTACAATATTTGTTTTGTATCTTTTTAATTAGGCATTTCCAAGGCCAGCCAGGGGGCAAACCACTTGTTTACCTTTCTAGGGAGCGCCTCCCATTACCCAATATTCTCTCACCTTTCTCCCTTACCTCATTAGACTATAACTGTCCTGTATTTCATGCCTCTGGATCTGTGTTCTGTTAGATAATTTGACCATCTGGTTTTTTCTATTTTGACCAAAGACCTGGCTGACAATGTATGAGGCCTATTGGAGAATATTTTTTGCATTTCAACAAGGATCATAAATTCCTCAGCCAAAAGCAGTAAAGAAGGATGGAAATTTCACACATAATGAAAGGTCCTAGAAGTCTCTCAAGATTTCTTGGAACAAGATGGTTTTCCATTGTCCTCAAACAGGACCACAGTGGTACCCCAAGGCATCCTTAGACTCAAAGGAGTTACAGATAATATGTGATTAATAAGCATTCATTTAACTAAATGAAACATTGTTTAACTAAATGAAAGAGAGAGGAAAAAAAGAGCCAGAGAACTGATCCCATTGAAAATGTATATGAGACTGGAGAACAAAGTCTAAGAGTCATGATCAGAGAAGTAGAAAGGGAGCCAAGATAGAACTGACCTGTAGAATCCAGTGGGGAGAGAATTTCAGAATTAGGATTATTAGTAGTGTCAAATCCTACCGTTTTAGAGAAAAAGGAAACAAGGACTAAGAAATGATATTGATTGGTTATAAGGAGCTCATTATAATCTCCAAAAGAGCATTTGTTTACATATTTGTTTGTTTCCTTATTTTTTTACATACTTAGGTAATGTGATGGGAGCACAAAACAAGACTGTAAAAACTTGAGGAATTAGAGAAAAGTAGGAAAATGGTAACAGTGAAGCCAGACTACTTATACGGTGTTTGGCTTAAAGAAAGAAAAGTGGATGAGTGTGCAAAGTGTTGACAGCATCAAGAGAAAGGATATTTCTGCAGGTGGGAGAGAACTGAGAATGTTTATATACTAAAAAAGAATCCAGTTGAGTGCGAGAGATGGAAGCAGTGAAAATAAGGAGGTTGAAGCCAATCTAAAGAAGGTTAGAGGGGGCTTCCCTGGTGGCGCAGTGGTTGAGAACCTGCCTGCTAATGCAGGGGACTCGGGTTCTAGCCCTGGTCTGGGAGGATCCCACATGCTGTGGGGCAACTAGGCCCGTGAGCCACAACTACTGAGCCTGCGCGTCTGGAGCCTGTGCTCCGCAACAAAAGAGGCCACGATAGTGAGAGGCCCACGCACCACGATGAAAAGTGGCCCCCGCTTGCCACAACTAGAGAAAGCCCTCACACAGAAACGAAGACCCAACACAGCAAAAATAAATAAATAAATAATTAAACTCCTACCCCCAACATCTTAAAAAAAAAAAAAAAGGTTAGAAATAGAAGGTAAGATTTAGAAATAAGAGCATGAACTATATAATTTAAATAAATAAATATGGGAAAAAATCATGAATTTAAACTTAAGGATGTGAGAGAAGGAAGAAGCAAACCTCAAATCCATAAAGCAAAAGTTGAGATCATTCTCATGGTTTGGAATGATAGTAGGAGATTGAGCAAAATTTTAAATCTTTAGGAGATATCAATAAACACAAAGGAAGCATATTTCCTTTGAAGAAGACCTATAAAGTGTAACATAAATGCAAACAAAAATCTTAAAACCTAAAGAAATGAAATGTAAAAGTAAAGAAATGAAGTGTGAAGGTGAAAATGCAATGAATCTATGTATCAGATTTGTGCATGTTGAAATTTTATTTATTCTCCTTAATACTTTTAACTTTAAAACTTAAATTCAGTGGCCTCAGGCCATGGGTTTCAGAGATAAGATCAACAGAGATAAATGTAGTCTAAGTCCTTCCTTTGGTGAATGGGCAGGGGGCATGGAACCACTATTTTTCTCCATGGACTTTATATATTGAAATAACACCAGTAAGTCCAGCCATTTCAGCTGGAACTGTGTGTGTGTGTGTGTGTGTGTCATCTTATGCCATACTTTTAGCAGAAGACTGAGCGGGAAATACAAATTTTAAGCCAAATGTATTAATCAAACATTGAGAAGTTGGCCAGCAAGAAGAAAAGACGGTTTACAGTATGGTTTGGGATTGGAACATTTAGGAAAAGCTCTGTACTGATAATAATTGCTGAAAGGGGGAAGGAAAAGAAGAAAGATGTAAATTCTTGGCTCTGAGCTCACTCAGGACAAGGAGAAAGAGAAAAATGCTAAAGAATAAGAAATTCCTTCAAAGGAATAAGGAAATTAAATCATCCCTGCTGCTCAAACACAATAAAAGCCATCTGCCACCAAAACATCAGTGAGGACACAATGCATTGTGAAGTCTTCAGACAGTAGAAAGACAGAAGCATTCTATCTCAGCACATGGACTATTTAGTACAGGCATGGCATGCCTGCTGCCTGACCCTGCTTACCAAAAATGTCGTTAAGTCAGGAGGAATTTAGAAACCTACGAAGATCTGTAACTAGCAATTGAATGAGCATGGCACAGAAATGTTTGTTTCTAAGGCATGCCCAGGAAAAATGAATTTATCTATTATACACACTCAGGATTGTGGACTGGTGAAATATATTGATTTCACTTAGAATGTTGTGATATGTTCTTGTGGGCTTCACCAGAGACAATCTGATCTCCTTTCTACACTCTCCCTGATTTGGATTCCAGCCAAGAAGTGTCATCTTTTGGGTGATGACTCCCATCTCCCTTCCTTACTTCTGGTCTTTTCACTAGAGCTTCAGCTGCATTACAAGACAAATTTTCTTGCTTATCATCTCATATGTAACGTAATTAGGTTCATGCACACCTTTTGCCTTTTTTCCCCTGTCCAAATTTCCCAGGCTTCAGAAGCCTTTGGGTACAAACTTGCATATTTGTTAACATCCAAATTTCATTTTGTATCTGCAAAGATAGGACTTCACTTTGATTGAGAGTTTCTCCGACTCCCCTAAACACTTCTAGGACTCTCCAGAAAGTGTCCCATGTCTCTGAGGCTCTCACAGTGCCACAGGAATGTGCACAGCTTGAAAGAATGATTCTTTTCCCTACTCTACACCATATCCTTCCTCCAGGAGAAATAGATAACATTTCATGGGGCCCTTCAGTGAAAAAGAAATCTTCCCAAATCAGTCTCTAGCCTCTCTACTTTGATGGCTCAGACTTAATCCTTGAACTGGACCAAGGCACATTTGCCACACCATCCTCTAGTTGCCCCAGTATCACGTGCCTCCCCTAGTCACCCAGGCAGAAAACTTTCTCCTCCAAGCAAGTAAAACCCTCAGATACTTGCCTGAAGGAGCTACTAGAGCTGTCTCTACGTGACTCTTGCCCAGTTGAGGCACAGCTAGACTTGCCCTCCTAGAAGGCAGTGACACCCAGGTTGTCATTCCTTGAAGCTATAAAACTGGATGCCACTTTTGATACAGTCTCTTCTATTCCACATAGCCAAACCATCCAACTCTCATTCATTCTTCACTTTCTCTATGTCTGAGATTAATTTGATGGTGTGCAGAGCCAGCTCATACTGACTGACAAAAGCCAGCTGTTGCTGTCAGGAGTTTGGTGAGCCAGTTGACCTCGAATTGGCAGCTTGAATTCAGTCATTGTGAAAGTATTTACGTCACAGAAAGTGGCAAGTTATCAAATCAGGGCTTTTCCCCCCTGGAGAGTCAACTGTTAAATATTTACCAGAACACCACTGATAAATCCACTATTTTCATGCAGAATGGTACAATTCATTAACACTCAGATTTTCAGAGTAATCTCTCAGCTCTTCTTCTTGCCTTTTTTCCATCTCACATTCACTCATCCAAATCAAATCACTGAATATTTTAAGATTTACATTAGTTCCTATTGCCAAGGGACTCAAGTACAAAAGTGAAGTCTTCCAATATGTTGCTGTCAATCTTAAAAAATGGGTTACAAGAGATAATCCGTGTAATGCACTTAGCTCAATGCTTTGGGCCATAGAAACCATTCAGTAAATATTGGTTGTTTGTCAGTATTATTTTTATTAGCATTAATTTGCTATGCATTAAGTTCATTTCACTTGCATTAAAAAAAAAAACCCTCTGGGCTTCCCTGGTGGCGCAGTGGTTGAGAGTCCGCCTGCCGATGCAGGGGACACGGGTTCGTGCCCCGGTCCGGGAATATCCCACATGCCGCGGAGCAGCTAGGCCCGTGAGCCATGGCCGCTGAGCCTGCGCGTCCGGAGCCTGTGCTCCGCAGCGGGAGAGGCCACAACAATGAGAGGCCCGCGTACCGCAAAACAAACAAAAAAAAACAAAAACAAAAAACCCCTCCATATTATACTTTGATACAGCAAAGTCTTCATCTCTACAAGTTTATTCTCCAGCTGAAATGTCCTCCTATTCTCCTTTCCCTTAACGAATATTTTCAGATGCAGAGCAAACCATACCTTTCTCCAAAAGCATATTCTGAATAACCCCAGACCACACCTATCTCTCCAGTTTCTGAATCCCTTTAGTACTTTTTTTTTTAATCAAACCATTAGCACTTGTAAATACAGTACCACTAATATTGATCTGGGTCTTTATTTTTTGTATGTATATTGTTTTGCACGATAAAGTATGAGTTTCTTAAGAATAAGAAGCTTAATATCAACTTTTGATATTACACACACACTTTCATGCCTGTGGCCTTCATCTAGTCTCACCCACTCTCAATAGAATATTGTTCATGAGCGTGGATGTTGTGTACAGTGAGTCCTCTCAATGAAGACAATATTAATCAAACGTAGTCCATGACTGGTGACCCCCATATGATCCATTCTACTTTTCACCTGTGGGAAAATAGCACTGTAAGGCAGAAACTGTTACCTCCTTCCAAGCTGTGACCCTTTCGGTACCTCCTTATTTTCTTTTATCTCTAAGAACAAATTTAAAATATGAAGCAGTTTTTACTTATTTTTATTACTTCATAATTCTAGCCATTTACAACTGATTTAAATGTTGCCCATAAATTTCAAAATTATGTGGCAATAAAAATAATTAAAAAACAGAAGTAAAAACAATGGCAAATCCTTTCCAAACTTAATATGAACACTGTCAGCAGAAAGGAGGCCCAAACTCAGAAGGGATGAGATGCATCTTACATTAGAATTTCAATGTCATGAATATGCAGACAGAGTCCATCCCCAATAAAGACAGTGAAGGAATTTGCTTTCCATGGCTAAAAACCTCCATGTGACCAAACAGGCACTGATTCATCTTAGGAGGAGAGCTAAGCACTGATAAGCTACATGTCTATTCTGACTACATTTGTTCCCCTGGGGTCTTTTCAGGATTGAATATTGAATCCATCAATATGTTCTCTACTCAAACCCAGAAGAGAAGAGGATTATGGAAATTTCAAGGTCCAAGATGAAGGTGATCGCACAACCCATTCAATTCTAAAAATAAAAGCGCCAATTTAGCCCTTTGTTAGCTTAGAGGAGAGAAAAAAAATTTTTTTTTCCAAAACATATATCATATCCACTGTATTTGTATGTAAGATTGAGCAGGGATGTGAGCATAATTTTATGTATGTGCATGCATTTATTTCATTGATGGACGATTTGATGTGCCATTAATGTAGTCTTTGAGCTATAAGCAACTAGACATAAAGATTGAATAAGTTAGCATGAGCTGTGTGAAAAACACAGCTTCAAATCATTCTCTTTGGACCAGAATTACTCTTAGGGGTTAAAGTATTATTTTCAAAAAGCATTTGCTAATATTCATAGCTAAACCAAAATGAGGGTGAGCATTGAGAAAGCCACACTCTCCTAATACATTAATCAAACAATAATTGCAACAATGGTTTTTACTACATCAAGGAAACCATAATGTATTTTTGCAGTCTTGACATTCTCATGATTCTAATAATGCCTACAATCTTAGCTAATAACTATGCATGTATTTGTAGAAATACTATACACATATATATGTATACGTGTGTGTGTATATATATATATATACATATATATATATATAAAATTTTTTTTTTTTTTTTGGCCACAGTGCACGGCATGCAGGATCTTAGTTCCCCGACCATGCCCCCTGCACTGGAAGCATGGCACCTTAACCACTGGACCACCAGGGAAGTCGTAGAAATAATATTTTTATAGGAAATTTTCCATAATCATTATTAACGAAGAGAAGCCTTTTTCTGAGTAACGAAGTAGTTATTAATCACCAGCATGTGCCATTGACTTCAATGGTGTTGATATCCCTAACACCATCTGAAGCAAGGCCCATGCAGAGGTGAAATCAGCAGTTAATTGCAGCAGCTAAACTTAACAAAAATGGTTAATTTCAAAAAGCTTAGTGGAAAGTGAAAGATGTCAGCTGACTTGCATTTATGTCTGGTGATGTAGCAGGAGAACATTAATAAGCACAATTTTTTAGTTAATTTAATTGAATTCTATTACCTGAATTCCTAAGACGAAGATTCTTCCTTCTAAGAAAGAAGTCAAAAGTATTCTTTCAGGCAATCTACATTGCAAAGTCTGCAGTTCCCTGCTTTCAGTCACAAAATTTGTGGACAGGGCAACTGAATTTTCATGGATTGGATTAGTGCTGATTCTAAAGAAGGGAGAGTTTACTACCAACACTGCAATCTATGATAATGAAATGAAATATTTAAATTAAATTTCAGGTTCAGCACAGTTTCCCTGCAAGATGGCCCTGGCAGCTGTCTCTGAATTTCTTAATACAGTACATCAACCCCTACATAAATTGCACATTTATGCAAACGAAGCTGTAAAAACACAAGAAGATGGAGTACAAATTTCTTCTTTGCCAATCTGAAGCATTGAGTCAAACCACCGTAAGAAGAGAAGTATAGTATTTACTTCAAGACATCAACTTTTGGAAAAGATTGCCTATATTATTTTTTTTTAAAAAAGGAAAGAAGAAATGAAGAAAAAGAAAAAAAGAAACAATCACAGTGTAGCCTTCTCTTAAAAGTAGCTCAGTTTTCCATGTACCTCATTCAAATGTAGAAAGAAACCAAAGGCAGAGCCTGTTATCAGAGAAAAAGCTAAAATTGCATTTTAACATCCTTAGATTCAATCTATATCTTTTTCTTCTCTTCTGCTCTTTTTTATTCATGGACTCTTTACAACTTCACTCGAAATATGTTACCCAATCACCAACTCTGCAAACAGAACTTTTCAAAGCCTTACAACTGCACTGAGGAAGCAATTCTAAAAATTCAATACAATGATGAGGAGATATATCCCGTACGTAAAACTCTATTAGCGTCTGATGGTGCTGGAGGGTGAGGTAGAATTAGGGTTTTACTTCCTCTACTGAGCCAGAGTTTGCAGGAAAAAACTTTTATTGCCAAAAAGAATGGAAGACAAAACAATTTAAGTTTGGGTACAGATAAAAGTTATACAAGATCCAATTTTCAAAAGCCAGCGAAAGGTGAGGATCTTTTGAATTTGTCTACACCACCACACAAAGTTTGGGTCCATGATACTGCTACTATCATTCCCATTGCCCCTACTTTTCAGTATCTGTACCACTGTTTCCCACTAAACCCAAACAATCATGAGTTCATTCAATGAGCATTTATTAACTGCCTATCCTGTGCTGGTATCATGTTCCTTGATCTAGAGGGGAGATAGGGTTGAACACAAATATATATAAACCCAAAAAGTATGAGATATTTGTCTTATGCACGGGGCACCTTGAAAATCCCCTCTGTTATCCATCTTACACATTAGTCAAGTAGGGTGACTGATGCTAACCCTATCTATAAGATAATTTTATATCTTTACCAAAAAGCCAGTAATTTCTTGGCTTGGGGAAAAAAATCGGTAATTTTTTCAATATCATTTGTCCATTTGTATAGTTTTTGTAACTTGTTCAACTATAGAAGTGAGTGTGCTTGCTTTTTTATTTTTTAATGCCATAATTTCCAATAACTTCTACCACTGGTGTGGCTCGATTTTAATAATTTTAGCTAATATTAATACAAATAATATTGAATGCTGACATTCAACCACTGTTATTTTTTTCCAACTATTAATTTTTTAAGTCACCTCTATTGATTTCATTTGAATTCCACTAGTTACATTCAACTAATCTGAATACAATCACCTAAGAATTATTTTATTTACATCCAAGTCTATGACTTTGCATCTATATATGCACCTACATAATTTTCAAATGATATATATTTTTCAAAAGTAATTTACAAATAAATATAATTTATGCAAATAAGACATTTACTTATCTTTCCTAAATCATAAACATTTTTCTATGACAATACATACTGGTATAAACCATCCTAATGACTGTAAAATGCTTTATTGCAAGAACTGCCATGATGAATTAGATACTGCATTTTTTTTTTTTTTTTTCAGTATGCAAGCCTCTCACTGTTGTGGCCTCTCCCGTTGCGGAGCACAGGCTCCAGATGCGCAGGCTCAGTGGCCATGGCTCACGGGCCCAGCCGCTCCGCGGCATGTGGGATCTTCCCGGACCGGGGCACGAAGCCGTGTCCCCTGCATCGGCAGGTGGACTCTCAACCACTGTGCCACCAGGGAAGCCCAGATAATGCATTTGACTAATTTAACTAATTTGCGGCTAAATACACAAGTTCATTCAAGAACAAATATCCAGTTCTTTTTTATTTTTGGTTCTTTTTTTTAAAATTTTATTTATTATTTTTATACAACAGGTTATTATTAGTTATCTATTTTATACATATTAGTGTATATATGTCAATCCAAATCTCCAAATTCATCACACCACCATCACCCCCCTCTCCTGCTTTCCCCCCTTGGTGTCCATACATTAGTTCTCTACATCTGTGTACCTATTTCTGCCTTGCAAACCGGTTCATCTGCACCATTTTTCTAGGTTCTATATATATGCAAAAATATACGATATTTGTTTTTCTCTTTCTGACCTACTCCACTCTGTATGACAGTCTCTAGGTCCATCCACATCTCTACAAATGACCCGACTTCATTCCTTTTTATGGCTGAGTAATATTCCACTGTATATATGTACCACATTTTCTTTATCCATTCGTCTGTCGACAGGCATTTAGGTTGCTTCCAGGACATGGCTATTGTAAATAGTGCTGCAATGAACATTGGGTTGCATGTGTCTCGTTTAATTATGGTTTTCTCTGGGTATATGCCCAGTAGTGGGACTGCTGGGTCATATGGTAATTCTATTTTTAGTTTTTTAAGGCACCTCCATACTGTTCTCCTTAGTAGCTGTATCAATTAACATTCCCACCAACAATGCAAGAGGGTTCCCTTTTCTCCACACCCTCTCCAGCATTTGTAGTTTGCAGATTTTTTTTTTTTTTTTTTTTTTGCAGTACGTGGGCCTCTCACTGTTGTGGCCTCTCCCGTTGCAGAGCACAGGCTCCGGACATGCTGGTTCAGCGACCATGGCTAATGGGCCCAGCCGCTCTGCAGCATGTGGGATCTTACTGGACTGGAGCATGAACCTGTGTCCCCTGCATTAGCAGGCGGACTCTCAACCACTGCGCCTCCAGGGAAGCCAGTTTGTAGATTTTTTGATGATGCCCATTCTTACTGGTGTGAGGTGGTACCTCACTGTAGTTTTGATTTGCATTTCTCTAATAATTAGTGATGTTGAGCAGCTTTTCATGTACTTCTTGGCCATATGTCTTCTTTGGAGAAATGTCTATTTAGATCTTCTGCCCATTTTTGGATTGGGTTGTTTGTTTTTTTAATATTGAGCTGCATGAGCTGTTTACATATTTGGGAGATTAATCTGTTGTCCATTGATTCGTTTGCAAATATTTTCTCCCATTCTGAGGGTTGTCCTTTCGTCTTGTTTATAGTTTCCTTTGCTCTGCAAAAGATTTTAAGTTTCATTAGGTTCCACCTGTTTATTTTTGTTTTTAGTTCCATTACTCTAGGAGGTGGGGCAAAAACAGATCTTGCTGTGATTTATGTCAGAGTGTTCTTCCTATGTTTTCTTCTAAGAGTTTTACAGCGTCTGATCTTACATTTAAGTCTTTAATCCATTTTGAGTTTATTTTTGTGTATGGTGTTAGGGAGTGTTCTAAGTTCACTGTTTTACATGTAGCTGTCCGGTTTTCCCAGCACTACTTATTGAAGAGACTGTCTTTTCTTCATTGTATATCCTTGCCTCCTTTGTCATAGATTAGTTGACCATAGGTGTGTGGGTTTATCTCTGATCTTTCTATCCTGTTCCATTGATCTATATTTCTGTTTTTGTGCCAGTACCATATTGTCTTGATTACTGTAGCTTTTAGTATAGTCTGAAGTAAGGGAGTCTGATTTCTCCAGCTCCATTTTGTTCCCTCAAGATTGCATTGGCTCTTCGGGGTCTTTTATTCCCCATATAAATTTTAAGATTTTTTTCTTCTACTTCTGTAAAAAATGGCATTGGTAATTTGATAGGGATTGCATTGAATCTGTAGATTGCTTTGGGTAGTATAGTCATTTTCACAATATTGATTCTTCCAATCCAAGAACATGGTATATCTCTCCATCTGTTTGTATCATCTTTAATTTCCTTCATCAGTGTCTTATAGTTTTCTGAAAACAGGTCTTTTGCCTCCTTAGGTAGGTTTATTCCTAGGTATTTTATTCTTTTTGTTGCAATGGTAAGTGGGAGTGTTTCCTTAATTTCTCTTTCAGATTTTTCATCATTAGTGTATAGGAATGCAAGAGATTTCTGTGCATTAATTTTGTATCCTGGGACTTTACCAAATTCATTGATTAGCTCTAGTAGCTTTCTGGTGGCATCTTTAGGATTCTCTATGTATAGTATCATGTCATCTGCAGGTAGTGACAGTTTTACTTCTCTTTTCCAATTTGTATTCCTTTTATTTCTTTTTCTTCTCTGATTGCCGAGGCTAGGACTTCCAAAACTATGTTGAATGATAGTGGCGAGAGTGGATATCCTTGTCTTGTTCCTGATCTTAGAGGAAATGCTTTCAGTTTTTCACCATTGAGAATGATGTTTGCTGTGGATTTGTCATATATGACCTTTATCATGTTGAGGTAGGTTGCCTCTATGCCCACTTTCTGGAGAGTTTCTATTGTAAATTGGTGTTGAATTTTGTCAAAAGCTTTTTCTGCATCTATTGAGATGATCATATGGTTTTTATTCTTTAATTTGTTAATAAGGTGTATCACATTGATTGATTTGCGTATATTGAAGAATCCTTGCATCCCTGGGATAAATCTCACCTGATCATGGTGTATGATCCTTTTAATGTGCTGTTGGATTCTGGCTGCAAGTATTTTTTGAGGACTTTTGCATCTATATTCATCAGTGGTATTGGTCTGTACTTTTCTTTTTTTGCAGTATCTTTGTCTGGTTTTGGTATCAGGGTGATGGTGGCCTCGTAGAATAAGTTTGGGAGTGTTTCTTCCACTGCCATTTTTTGGAAGAGCTTGAAAAAGATGAGTCTTAGCTCTTCTCTAAATGTTTGCTAGAATTCACATGTGAAGCCATCTGGTCCTGGACTTTTGTTTGTTGGAAGATTTTTAATCACAGTTTCAATTTCATTACTTGTGATTGGTCTGTTCATATTTTCTATTTCTTCCTGGTTCAGTCTTGGAAGGTTGTGCTTTTCTAAGAATTTGTCCATTCCTTCCAGGTTGTCATTTTATTGGCATACAGTTGCTTGTAGTAGTCTCTTATGATACTTTGTATTTCTGTGGTGTCCACTGTAACTTCTCCTTTTTCATTTCTAAATTTATTGATCTGAGTCCTCTCCCTCTTTTTCTTGATGAGTCTGGCTAAAGGTTTATCAATTTTGTTTATCTTCTGAAAGAAAGAGCTTTTAATTTTATTGAGCTTTGCTATTGTTTTCTTTGTTTCTATTTCATTTATTTCTGCTCTGATCGTTATTATTTCTTTCCCTCTATTAGCTTTGGGTTTTGTTTGTTCTTGTTTCTCTAGTTCCTTTAGGTGTAAGGTTAGATTGTTTATTTGAGATTTTTCTTTTTTCTTGAGTTAGGATTGTATTGCTATAAACTTCCCTCTTAGAACTGCTTTTGCTGCATGCCATAGATTTTGTATCGTTGCGTTTTCATTGTCATTTTTCTGTAGATATTTTTTGATTTCCTCTTTGATTTCTTCAGTGGTCTCCGCATTATTTAGCAACGTATTGTTTCGCCTCTAAGTGTTTGTGTTTTTTACGGTTTTTTTCCCCTGTAATTTGTTTCTAATCTCATAGCATTGTGGTCAGAAAATATTCTTGATACAGTTTCAATTTTCTTAAATTTACCAAGGCTTGCTTTGTGACTCAAGCTGTGATCTATCCTGAAGAATGTTCTGTGTGCACTTGAGAAGAAAGTGTAATCTGCTGTTTTCAGATGGAATGTCTTATAAATATCAATTAAATCTATCTGGTCTATTGTGTCATTTAAAACTTGTGTATCCTTATGAATTTTCTGTCTGGATGATCTGTCCATTGGTGTAAGTGAGGTGTTAAAGTCCCCCACTATGATTGTGCTACTGTCGATTTCCTCTTTTACAGCTGTTAGCAGTTGCCTTATGTATTGAGGTGCTCCTATATTGGGTGCATATATATTTATAATTGTTATATCTTCTTCTTGGATTGATCCCTTGATCATTATGTAGTGTACTTCCTTGTCTCTTGTAACATTCTTTATTTTAAAGTCTATTTTATCTGATATGAGTATTACTACCCAGATTTCTTTTGATTTCCATTTGCATGGAATGGCTTTTTCCATACTCTCACTAGCAGTCTGTATGTGTCCCTAGGTCTGAAGTGGGTCTCTTGTAGAGAGCGTATGGATGGGTGTTGTTTTTGTATCCATTCAGTAAGCCTGTGTCTTTTGGTTGGAGTATTTAATCCATTCACATTTAAGGTGATTATCAATATGTATGTTTCTATTACCATTTTCCTAATTGTTTTGGGTTTGTTTTTGTAGGTCCTTTTCTCCTCTTGTGTTTCCCACTTAGAGAAGTTCCTTTAGCACTTGTTGTAGAGCTGGTTTGGTGGTGCTGAATTCTCTTAGCTGTTGCTTGTCTGTAAAGCTTTTTATTTCTCTGTTGAATCCAAATAAGATCCTTGCCAGGTAGAGTAATCTTGGTTGTAGGTTCTTCCCTTTCATCACTTTAAATATATTGTGCCACTCCATTCTGGCTTGCAGAGTTTCTGCTGAGAAATTGGTTGCTAACCTTATGAGAGTTCCCTTGTATGTTATTTGTCATTTTTCCCTTGTTGCTTTTAATAATTTTTCTTTGTCTTTAATTTTTGTCAGTTTGATTACTATGTGTCTCTGCATGTTTCTCCTTGGGTTTATCCTGCTTGGGACTCTCTGTGACTCCTGCACTTTGGTGGTCTTTCCTTTCCCATGTTAGGGAAATTTTCAACTATAATCTCTTCAAATATTTTCTCAGGTCCTTTCTCTCTCTCTTCTCCTTCTTGGATCCCTGAAATGCACATGTTGGTGTGTTTAATGTTGTCCCAGAGGTCTCTTAGGCAGTCCTCATTTCTTTTCATTCTTTTTTCTTTATTCTGTTGTGCGGCAGTGAATTCCACCATTCTGTCTTCCAGGTTACTTACCCATTCTTCTGCCTCAGTTATTCTGCTATTGATTCCTTCTAGTGTATTTTTCATTTTGGTTATTGTATTCTTCATCTCTGTTGGTTTGTTCTTTAATTCCTCTAGGTGTTTTTTCTTTAATTCTTCTACATCTTTGTTAAACCTTTCTTGTATCTTCTCAATCTTTGCCTCCATTCTTTTTCCAAGGTCTCAGATCATCTTCACTATCATTATTCTGAATTCTTTTTCTGGAAGGTTGCCTACTCCACTTCATTTAATTGTTTTTCTGGGGTTTTATCTTGTTCCTTCATCTGATACATAGGTGTCTGCCTTTTCATCTTGTCTGTCTTTCTGTGAATGTGGTTTTTGTTCAATGGGCTGCAGGACTGTAGTTCTTCCTGCTTCTGCTGTCTGGCCTCTGGTGGATGAGGCTATCTAAGAGGCTTGTGCAAGCTTTCTGATGGGAGGGACTGGTGGAGGGTAGAACTGGGTGTTGCTCTGGTGGGCAGAGATCTGTAAAACTGTAATCCATTTGTCTGCTGATGGGTGGGGCTGATTTCCCTCCCTGTTGGTTGTTTGGCCTGAGGCAATCTAGCACTGGAGCCTACAGGCCCTTTGGTGGGGCCAGTGGTGGACTCCAGGAGGGCGCACACAAATAAGTGCTTCCCAGAACTTCTGCTGCCAGTGTCCTTGTCCACACAGTGACTCACAGCCACCCCCTGCCTCTGCAGGAGACCCTCCAACTAGGTCTGGTTCAGTCTCCTAAGGGGTCACTGCTCCTTCCCTTGGGTCCTGATGTGCACACTACTTTGTGTGTGCTCTCCAAGAGTGGAGTCTCTGTTTCCCCCAGTCTTGTCAAAGTCCTGCAATCAAATCTCGCTAGCCTTCAAAGTCGGATTCTCTGGGAATTCCTCTTCCCATTGCTGGACCCCCAGGTTGGGAAGCCTGATGTGGGGTTCAGAACCTTCACTCCAGTGGGTGGACTTCTGTGGTATAAGTGTTCTCCAGTTTGTGAGTCACCCACCCAGCAGTTATGGGATTTGATTTTATTGTGATTGCACCCCTCCTACCGTCTCATTGTGGCTTCTCCTTTTTCTTTGAATGTGGGGTATTTTTTGGCGACTTCCAGTGTCTTCCTGTCAATGATTGTTCAGCAGTTAGTTGTGATTCCAGTGCTCTCACAAGAGGGAGTGAGCTCACATCCTTCTACTCCACCATCTTGAACCAATCCCCCCAATATTCAGTTCTTATTATTCAGTTCTTACTATGGATCATGCACTGTTCTAGGAATTCGAAACAGAGCAAAGAACAAACACAAAATTTTTGCCCTCTTGGAGCTAACATCCTAGTTTTGTTTCTACTCCAAAAAAATTTCATACTTAATTGCAAAAAGCCTTTGAGCTGCAGAGAAATTCAACAATAACTTCTGTGTGTAAGGTAAGCACAGAGATTGCATTGTGGTTTGGGATTACCAAGAAGTTCCTTGAGGGGCAAGGTCTTTCTGCCTCCATATAATCTAATCCTTCAGTATCTATTCCCAAACCACCTCCAAATAAAGAGAATCAAAGAAGGAGGTGGAGGAGGATGCTCTGTAAATGCAGCTTCAAGATATCTCTCCTCCAACCCCTCCCTCCATTCCAGTAAGACTGTTTTCTTTGGTTCTTCCTATGTAGAAAATCTGGAACACTGACTGAACAATGATGACCTGAAGAACTTGTCCCTGTTTCAAGATTTGATCCTTCCCTCTAATGGGTTGCAGGACACCTTTATTTTAAATGAACTCTCGCATACTGGGTTGTCAGCACAACCCACTCACAAGTGAGTATCCTACATTTTTTTATAGTATCCCTCCAGCTCTCTGTACTTGTATGTGTTTGTGTGTGTATAAATATCTATATCTATCTATCTATATAGATAGATATAGATATTTTAACCCAAAGAGGTTAAAATTCATCATTAAAAAGATGAACACGTCTGAAAACTCCAATTCAAAAAGATACATGCATCCCAATGTTCATAGCAGTACTATTTACAATAGCCAAGACGTGAAAGCAACTAAATGTCCATTGACAGATGAATTGATAAAGAAGATGTATGTATATATATACAATGGAATATTACTCAGCCATAAAAAGGAATGAAATAATGCCATTTGCAACAACATGGATGGACCTGGAGATTATCGTACTAAATGAGGTAATTCTGACAGAGAAAGACAAATATCATATGATATCACTTACATGTGGAATGTATATATCTAAAAAAATGATACAAATGAACTTATTTACAAAACAGAAATAGACTCACAGACATAGAAAACAAACTTATGGGTACCAAAGGGGAAAGTGGGGGAAGGATAAATTAGGAGTTTGGGAATAACAGATACACACAACTATATATAAAATAGACAAACAACGAGGACCTGCTATATATTACAGGGAACTATATTCAATATCTTATAATAACTATAGTGGAGAAGAATCTGAAAAAGTATATATATATATATATATATATATATACATACACACACACACACACACACACACACAGACACGCTTTGCTGTATACCTGAAACTAACACATTATAAATCAACTGTACTTCAATAAAAATAAATATTTTTTTAAAAAGATGAACATGTCTGACAAGCCTGGATAGCTTTTCTACTGAATAGACCACATTTTTGTAATACATGGGCCCTATCCTTGATTCTGAAACTCCTTTAATGGGTCTAGCCTTGTTATGCCACTCTTCTGGTATGAGAACAGCAAAGGTAATGGTACCAGAAACTCAACTGAAGGTTGGTAGGGTGAGCACAGTGAACATAACATGGTGAGGAAAGACTTCCTTCTCTCTAGCTCAGCAACCCCCTCCACACATGCAAACACTGACCTCAAGAAAAGATGGTACTATCAGTGAACACTAAGTAGACAAGGACATCAGCAGACATTACGAAACCACCTGACGTAAAGGTGGCACTATGTGGCACTGGTTTGAGTCCTCTAGTTCTCCTTCTGCAAGGTCCTAGGAACCAGATGTGGTACTTTAGATGATGCCTCAGGAACAGAGAAACTGCTCCCTTGGCTGTGAACGCTGCAGCTTTCAGGAGTGGTATAAGAGGATGTGGAGAGAGTCCCCAGCTTGACAGGGAGGTGATCCAATCCAAAGCATTGGCTTAAGATTATACCTGGGCATGCTTCAGATTCAAGGAGCCACACCTGGGCTTTAGACACCAATGAAAGTGAGGTCAGATTGGGGCTGAACTATGGGTGAGCCTCCTCAGGATTTGGAATGCTCTATGAGGACAGACTCTATGAGGACATCTCTCTGTCCCTGGGGCAGAGAGAGGACATACTTTGAGTGGTAAAGTGGGAGGACAGTCACATTAATTTTTATTTTAAAAAGAATTATTGTGACCTTTGTTTGTTCTCCAAGCTGATGAAGTGCATTTATGCTACATGAAATAGCTCTTATTGAAAAATATGTATTTTTTTCATGTGTTCTCAGTAAAGCATTCAACAATGCTGCAGAGAATTACACACACAAGCATGTATATACAAATTATATATATATATATAATATACAGTCTACATATATATACAGACTATATATACAATTATATATATAAATTATATATATAAATAATGTTTTCAGAAACTTAAGTTAGGAACATAGAATATATACAAGTATTTACATGCAGAATTTGACTACATTGAAATTTGACTACTACTACTCTGAAATTTACTTTAAGCTATTTAAAGGAGTAAATTTATACCACACAATTAATAGAATTTCCTTCTAATTTAAGCCAAAGAGGCCATAGAGCAATTATCCTAATTCCATTTCTGTAAAAATTCTTCTAAATTATAAATCTAAAAACCACTCCCAAAGGAGTCTTATTTTAGATTTAAACTGCTCAAGACAGGTCATTGCAAACAAAAAACAAAACAGCAATGTGCAGAAAAAATTTTTTTCTTTCAAAAATATTTTTAAAATATTTAAATCATCTAGAGTTTAATTCATAATTTTAAATATATACATTTAAAATTAGCAAAGCACACTCTAATAATTTGAAAGATTTCTAAGAAAACATATAATTTTTCTCTTAAAGTTCCCAAATGTTGGGGATTTTTCTGTTCTTTCATTATTATTCAACTCAAAGGAATAAATCCTGTTTGAAATATGACTCTGATCAAGAAAGACAAGGAAAGACTGAGGAAATTTTTACACATCGGGAGAGACTAAGTAGATTTGAAGACGGAATGCTATGTGGGATTCTCGATTGGATTCTGTGACCAAAAAAAAGGACATGAATGGGAAAATTGTTGGGATTCAAATACCATCTATAGTTTAGTTAATAGCATTTTGCCAATATTAATTTCTTGGTTTTGATCATTGTACTATGTTTATGTAATATGTTAACATTAGGGGAAGCTGGGTGAAGGGTATATAGGAATTCTCTATATTATTTTTGCAAATTTTCTATAAGTCTAAAATGATTCCAAATTAACAGTGTAAACCAAATCCTTGGGCAGAAATGTCCTTTGTTTCCTTATGCAATTGGGTGGATTTTAGCTGTAAGTGAAATATCTCTCTGCAGCATGCCTGAGGAAAGATCTTGTGATACTGAGAAAACTAACTCCTCACCACCTTTGGAAAACTGATTCGATGGCATCTTTTGCATAAATAAAAATATATTTTTTATCTTAATAAACAAAACATTTAAAAATTCAGCAACTAATGACTACTAAAAACTGTGCTAATAATAATGGTGATTGAAACTACTACATTGCAGGCTGTATCCTCTGCATTGTTATGTTAAGCTATAATTACCATGTTTTTTCTCCAGTCATTTTTGATTTTAAAATTTTAAGTAAAAAGTGCTTTTGCAGATTGCATTCCACAGTGTTCTTTGGGACCTAGTCATAACATCATAAAGTACAGCAGAATCAGGAAATGTAGGCTAAAGGAGCCCTACCTAAGAGGGTTTGCTAAAGAAATGACTAATGGATTTCAGTATGAAACAGTTTCATTTTAAATTTATTCCAAGAGCATTAGCCCCGAGGGCTATGTTATTGGGAAGTTTAAATTCAATCTGCTTTCATTATGAATTGAATGCAAAGGCCATAATTAAGGACTGTTTTCAGATTCCTAAATTTTAGCTTCTCTAAATTATCTTTGGTTGTCCAACACACCCTTAAAAGGATGAGATATACTATCTAAGAATTAGGATTGCCTTTATGGTAGAAAGTAAGCAACTTTGTTATTTTAAGGTCACAATATATCTATCACTCCTTACCCAAGTCAACTCTCCTTCTGGCCTTCCTCATGACATAGTTCTACGTTTCTGACTCTCACTTGGCTTAAATTATCTCATAGCGGCAGGCTCGAAGGAAAAGCAAACATAGTACTTAGAAGTGCACCTATGTGTATAGTCATCCACCAGTAGACAAACTAATAACACTTAGTTCAGCAGATTGGCTAGTTTTTAACTCAAGAGAGAAAGAGGACTACTGTAGGAGAAGGAAAACTTGAAAGTCTAAAAGTATAAGCTTCTGTTCACAGATGAGGGTAGGAGTAGGAGACTCAGAACCTGGGGAAGAGGGAAAGAAGGCAGCAGAAGCCCTAATGCAAACTTACCTGCTTACAACTGGCTGGAAGAAGCCTTCTAAGACTCCATCTCAAAGGTGATGATGGTGCTTCTCTGAGGCAGTCAGGATGCCACCAAGTTGTGCTGTGTAGAGAGGAAAAAACAAATTCACAGATGTGAATTGTCTTGTTCCAGATCTCAGCCAATGCAAATCACAAGATGCTACCTAAAATATTAACACAATTTACTTGGACCTCTGAGCTCAAATAAAAATGAATGCCAAGGAACACTGTCATAAAGTCAATCAATGCTGACTAATGCCTATTGTTGAAAGGAAAAAATAGCTTTGAACTTGTTTTGAAACCACAAATATTCCATCAAAGGTTACAATACAGTGTATGCATTGCCAAGGTAGTCTCCCCACTAGAATAACAGAATCAGACAAAAATAAAATGTTAGAAAAAAACACGAAGAAATTATACAGTTGATCTATTACAAACTTTATTTTAAAGCTTTGGGAAGTAGAGGTAAACTAATGCCTCTAGCCTTTTGAAAGCATCTTTTCCCTACACTTCGCCAGTCCCTCCAGGAAACTTCTTGTCAGTCTTTGTGCCACTGTTTGCATCTCCATCTGGCTTTCCAATTTCTTGAAACTACTTGGAAGAAACCATTACACCTTCTCAGAATGAAAATTTTAATCGGTATAAACATAATGATCATATGATTTCAACACCTTCCCTTTCCACAGTGCTTTTTCCGAAACTATTTAACTGATCATCCTTCTAAGGATTTGGCCCAAACATAATCAGAGCTTCTTTGTTGGAACCATTTGTCACCTTTAAAAAAATAAGTTGGCAGGAGTGGCTTGCTTTTATGTTACCTTATTTGTATTGGATTTTTTTTTTTTCAATGGATAATATTTTTGGAGTCAAACTCAGTCCTATGCACCAGTGAAACTGAACCCAGGGTTCCCACCACTCCAGGCACGAATGGCTGCCTGGGTATGTGACCTGTGTAGTCACATACTATGACATAATGGCCTCACGTTCGTAAGTTCCCTTGGCTTGGTTTAATGGTCTGCTGTCACCATCTGAAAATTCTTAATAATTTTTTGAGCAGGGACCCTGCATTTTCATTCTGCACTGGGTCCTGCAAACTATGTACTTGGCTCGAGGTAACACCTTAATTAAACAAATCCCTACCAGAAGACCCTGCTCTATAGCCTGCTTAAGTCCCCAGAATTCCTACCAGGTTAGGCCTGATCCTGAAGATACTGAGAGTCATTTTTTCAGAATATTAGTACAGATTTGCTTCTTAGCTGGAGCCAACTGTAAAAGGACCAGGTAAGCAATGGAAGGAGGAGGAAGGGTATATAAGAAGGAAGGTGTAGGAAAACTCTTGGAAAATGTATTTAAGATAGACACAGCATTCGGGGGTGGGTGGGGGTTCTAAATGACAGAAATGAATTCTAAATATCACTCTCTATGAACATATATGATAATCAGAGTCAGTTCGTACTGAAAAAGCAAATAAACAATTTTAACTTGATGATCATACTTAAAAATTAGAAGGGACTTTAGAAATCACTTAGTTCAACCTTTTCATATTTCTGTTTCATCAGGAATGTGAAGATGATAAAGCCCACAGGCTCACATATAGTTAGGATTTCAGCAGTGCTGAAAATCTAGGTGTTCTGGTTCCCAATCCAGGGTGCTATTAAGCACACCACTCAGCCTCTGAAAAAGTAAATGCCCTTCATAAAGCTGGTCCAACACAGAAACAGTTGTGATGTTGCTAAGAACGGGCCCAAGATATCACCCACGCCTTTACAAAGTCTCCTCCCGTACAAAGTACTCAAGAGCTTGTGTGAATTCTGTGAACACCAAAGCCAGATTCTGCCTGGCTGGCCTTGAGAGTGGTGTCATTTTGGATTTACACTATTATAATGGGGGTGAGGTGCGATAGTGTGGAGAGTTTTAAAGTATATTTTTCAAAGTATTTTTCATACAAAGTGTATACTGTGGCTCTAACTATATATATATTGTATTTTTGACTTGTTTATTGCCAATTCTGAATAGTGGTTCTGTCTTTATTTGTAAGCAAATGTGGCATGTGATGCCCCCCAAAACACATTTTTCCTTTCCAGACACTTTTCGTATTTATTATTGATTTTATTGGGGGGAGGGGCGGGTGGGCATTGGCTGTATGTGAAATTTAAGAACAAAGAAAGAGCTCAGTTCTGGTTTTGTGGTGAAGTTAGAGCTCCCTCCAGTGATCTGTCCGGCTGAGTGAACTTCAAAACACCCTTCCTTTCCAACTGTTCCTCAGTGCATACAAATAAATCTAAGCTTTAGCCTTTTTAATGCAGACTTTTTCCCTTTTAAAAATTAAACTCAGCTGCTAAATACATTAATATTGATTTCTCCTAAAATCTTGTTAAATATCCGTATTCATTCTTCCTCTAGTAGAACATTTAGAGGGTAGAATCAATAAAATAAGACATGGTCAAGGAATTTTGGCAGAGAGGCTGTTCATGTATTGTTATTATCTGGAAACTTTTATGACTCTGCAGGTGAGAGTGAACTTTTGCGGTCATTAGTGAACAAAGGAATTGGATAGGCTAAGTGCCCTACCATTCACACTGGGGTTATTTATATTTCAGAGGCTTTTTAAATGAATGGAAATAACATTTTAGATCTATCACAGCCACCTTTAGCATTCCTCTCATAAACTGTCTTCTATTTACTGGCTTCTACAAGCCAAGCGTAATAGTGTCCAAATCAGTGATGCCATATAACTCGATCAACTACAGGTAGTATCCAAAGGGATACAAGAATAATTCATGGCACAGGGATATTGGCTCGGTGCTTTGTGACAGCCTGGAGGGGTGGGATAGGGAGGGTGGGAGGGAGGGAGACGCAAGAGGGAAGAGATATGGGAACATATGTATATGTATAACTGATTCACTTTGTTATAAAGCAGAAACTAACACACCATTGTAAAGCAATTATACCCCAATAAAGATGTTAAAAAAAAAAAAAGAATAATTCATGAAACTAACTAAGGGCCAAGTGGCTATTAAATCAACCTTGTCTGAGAAAATTATGATTATGATATGATTATCATATATATGATTATCATATATGATATGATATATGATTATGTTATGATTTTTGTGATTTATTTAGTTACTCACTTGTTTATTGAATTCCTCTGAATACCAGATAAGGTCCACCCTTGCTCAGGATCAAGGAATCACAGCCAAGGTAATTGGTGGGACGCTCTCTCAACCACTTCCCTATTCCCTCTCTCCTCTTCTCCTCCTTTTGTTACTTCCTCTTCCTATCTATTCTCTTTATATATATATATATTTATCTCTTTCTCTCCTTTCCCCCTTCTACTAGATTTCATTGAGACTCACAGTGTTAGAGCTGGTAACCACATTAAAGATAATCTAATAGAAGCCTTTGCTTTTTTTTTTTTTTTTTATTGGAGTAGAGTGGCTTCAAAATGTTGTGTTAGTTTCTGCTGCACAGAAAAGTGAATCAGCTATACATATACATATATCCACTCCTTTTTGGATTTCCTTCCCACAGAGCATTGAGTAGAATTCCCTGGTGCTATACAGTACGTTCTCATTAGTTATCTATTTTATACATAGTAGTGTATATATGTCAATCCCAATCTCCCAATTCATCCCACTCCCCCTTTCCCACCTCTGTGTCCATACGATTGTTCTCTACATCTGTGTCTCTATTTCTGCTTTGCAAATAGGTTCATCTGTACCATTTTTCTAGATTCCATATATATGTTTTTTTTCTGAAAAAACTTTTAACATGTTTATTAGAGTATAATTGCTTTACAACGGTGTGTTAGTTTCTGCTATATAACAAAGTGAATCAGCTACACATATACATATATCCCCATATCTCCTCCCTCTTGTATCTCCCTCCCACCTTCCCCATCCCACCCCTCTAGGTGGTCACAAAGCACTGAGTTGATCTCCCTGTGCTAAGTGGCTGCTTCGCACTAGCTATCTATTTTGGTAGTATATATAAGTCCATGCCACTCTCTCACTTCGACCCAGATTACCCTTCCCAGTCCCCGTGTCCTCAAGTCCATTCTCTACATCTGCGTCTTTATTCCTGTCCAGCCACTAGATTCTGCATAACCATTTTTTTTCTTTAGATTCCATATATATGTGTTAACATACAGTACTTATTTTTCTCATTCTGACTTACTTCAGTCTGTATGAAAGTCTCTAGGTCCATACACCTCATTACAAATAACTCAATTTCATTTCTTTTTATGGCTGAGTAATATTCCACTGTATATATGTGCCACATCTTCCTTATCCATTCATCTGTCAATGGACACTTAGGTTGCCTCCAAGTCCTGCCTATTGTAAATAGAGCTGCAATGAACATTGTGGTACAAGACCCTTTTCAAATTATGATTTTCTTAAGGTATATGCCCAGTAGTGGGATTGCTGGGTCGTATGGTAGTTCTGTTTTTAGTTTTTTAAGCAACCTCCATACTGTTCTCCATAGTGGCTATATCAATTTACATTCCCACCAACAGTGCAAGAGGGTTCCCTTTTCTCCACACCCTCTCCAGCATTTATTGTTTCTAGATTTTTTGATGATGGCCATTCTGACAGGTGCGAGGTGATATCTCATTGTAGTTTTCATTTGCATTTCTCTAATGCTTAGTGATGTTGAGCATTCTTTCATGTGTTTGTTGGCAATCTGTATATCTTCTTTGGAGAAAAGTCTATTTAGGTCTTCTGCCCATTTTTGGATTGGGTTGTTTGTTTTGTTGATATTGAACTGCATGAGCTGCTTGTAAGTTTGGAGATCAGTCCTTTGCTAGTTGCTTCATTTGCAAATATTTGCTCCCATTCTGAGGGTTGTCTTTTTGTCTTGTTTATGGTTTCCTTTGCTGTGCAAAAGCTTTTAAGTTTCATTAGGTCCCATTTGTTTATTTTTGTTTTTATTTCCATGTCTCTAGGAGGGGGGTCAAAAAGGATCTTGCTGTGATGTATGTCATAGAGTGTTCTGCCTATGTTTTCCTCTAATAGTTTTATAGTGTCTGGCTTTACATTTAGGACTTTAATCCATTTTGAGTTTATTTTTGTATATGGTGTTAAGAAGTGTTCTAATTTCATTCTTTTACATGTAGCTGTAAAAGAGTGGGCTTTCTATCCTGTTCCATTGATCTATATTTCTGTTTTTGTGCCAGTACCATACTGTCTTGATTACTGTAGCTTCACAGTAGAGTCTGAAGTCAGGGAGCCTGATTCCTCCAGCTCCATTTTTCTTTCTCAAGATTGCTTTGGCTATTTGGGGTCTTCTATGTTTCCATTACAAATTGTGAAATTTTTTGTTCTAGGTCTGTGAAAAATGCCATTGGTAGTTTGATAGGGATTGCATTGAATCTGTAGACTGCTTTGGGTAGTACAGTCGTTTTCACAATGTTGATTCTTCCAATCCAAGAACATGGTATATCTCTCCACCTGTTTGTATCACCTTTACTTTCTTTCATCAGTGACTTATAGTTTTCTGCATACAGGTCTTTTGTCTCCTTAGGTAGGTTTATTCCTAGGTATTTTATTCTTTTTGTTGCAATGGTAAATAGGAGTGTTTCCTTAATTTCTCTTTCAGATTTTTCATCATTAGTGTATAGGAATGCCAGAGATTTCTGTGCATTAATTTGTATCCTGCTACTTTACCAAATTCATTGATTAGCTCTAGTAGGTTTCTGGTAGCATCTTTAGGATTCTCTATGTATAGTATCATGTCATCTGCAAACAGTGACAGCTTTACTTCTTCTTTTCCAATTTGGATTCCTTTTCTTTTTCTTTTCTGATTTCTGTGGTTAAAACTTCCAAAAATATGTTGAATAATAGTGGTGAGAGTGGACAACCTTCTCTTGTTGCTGATCTTAGTGGAATTGGTTTCAGTTGTTCACCACTGAGAACGATATCGGCTGTGGGTTTCTCATATATATGGCTTTTATTATGTTGAGGAAAGTTCCCTCTGTGCCTACTTTCTGGAGGGTTTTTATCATAAATGGGTGTTGAATTTTGTCAAAAGCTTTTTCTGCATCTATTGAGATGATCATATGGTTTTTCTCCTTCAGTTTGTTAATATGTTGTATCATATTGACTGATTCGCGTATATTGAGAGTCCTTGCTTTCCTGGGATAAACCCCACTTGATCATGGTGTATGATCCTTTTAATGTGCTATTGGATTCTGTTTGCTAGTACGCTATTGAGGATTTTTGCAACTATGTTCATCAGTGATATTGGCCTGTAGTTTTCTTTCTTTGTGACATCTTTGTCTGGTTTTGGTATCAGGGTGATGGTGGCCTCATAGAATGAGTTGAGAAGTGTTCCTCCCTCTGCTATATTTTGGAAGAGTTTGAGAAGGATAGGTGTTAGCTCTTCTCTACATGTTTGATAGAATATGCCTGTGAAGCCATCTGGCCCTGGCTTTTTGTTTGTTGGAAGATTTTTAATCACAGTTTCAATTTCAGTTCTTGTGTTTGGTCTGTTCATGTTTTATATTTCTTTCTGGTTCAGTCTCAGAAGGTTGTGCTTTCCTGAGAATTTGTCCATTTCTTCAGGGTTGTCCGTTTTATTGGCATAGTTGCTTGTAGTAATCTCTCATGATCCTTTGTATTTCTGCAGTGTCAGTTGTTACTTCTCCTTTTTCATTTCTACTTCTATTGATTTGAGTCTTCTCCCTTTTTTCTTGATGAGTCTGGCTAATGGTTTATCAATTTTGTTTATCTTCTCAAAGAACCAGCTTTTAGTTTTATTGATCTTTGCTATTGTTTCCTTCATTTCTTTTTCTTTTATTTCTGATCTGACCTTTATGATTTCTTTCCTTCTGCTAACTCTGAGTTTTTTTTTGTTCTTTTTTCTCTAATTGCTTTAGGTGTAAGGTTAAGGTTGTTTATTTGAGATATTTCTTGTTTCTTGAGGCAGGACTGTATTCCTATAAACTTCCCTCTTAGAACTGCTTTTGCTGCAGCCCACAGGTTTTGGGTCATTTGTTTGTCATTTGTTTCTAGGTATTTTTTGATTTCCTTTTTGATTTCTTCAGTGATTTGTTGTTTATTTAGTATTGTTTAGCCTCCATGTATCTGTTTTTTTACAGATTTTTTTCCTGTAATTGACATCTAGTCTCATAGCGCTGTGGTCAGAAAAGATACTTGATATGATTTCAATTTTCTTAAATTTACCAAGGCTTGATTTGTGACCCAAGATGTGATCTATCCTGGAGAATGTTCCATGAGCACTTAAGAAGAAAGTGTATTCTGTCATTTTTGGATGGAATATCCTATAAATATCAATTAAGTCCATCTTGTTTAATGTATCATTTAAAACTTGTTTCCTTATTTTCATTTTGGATGATCTGTCCATTGGTGAAAGTGGGGTGTTAAGGTTCCCTACCATGATTGTGTTACTGTCGATTTCCCCTTTTATGGCTGTTAGCATTTGCCTTATATATTGAGGTGCTGCTGTTGGGTGCATAAATATTTACAATTGTTATATCTTCTTCTTAGGTGGATCCCTTGATCATTATGTAGCGTACTTGTCTCTTGTAACAGTCTTTATTTTAAAGTCTAAATTCTCTGATATGAGAATTGCTACTCCAGCTTTCTTTTGATTGCCATTTGCATGGAATATCTTTTTCCATCCCCTCACTTTCAGTCTGTATGTGTCCCTAGGTCTGAAGTGGGTCTGTTGTAGATAGCATATATATGGGTCTTGTTTTTGTATCCATTCAGCCAGTCTATGTCTTTTGGTTGGAGCATTTAATCCATTTACATTTAAGGTAATTATCGATATGTATGTTCCTATTACCATTTTCTTAATTGTTTTTGGTTTGTTACTGTAGGTCTTCTCCTTCTCTTGTGTTTCCTACCTTGAGAACTTCCTTCAGCATGTGTTGTAAAGCTGGTTTTGTGGTGCTGAATTCTCTTAGCTTTTCCTTGTCTGTTAAGGTTTTAATTTCTCTGTCAAATCTGAATGAGATCCTTGCTGGGTAAAGTAATCTTGATTGTAGGTTTTTCCCTTTCATCACTTTAAATACGTCCTGCCACTCCCTTCTGGCTTGCAGAGTTTCTGCTGAAAGATCAGCTGTTAACCTTATGGGGATTCCCTTGTATGTTATTTGTTGTTTTTCCCTTGCTGCTTATAATATTTTTTCTTTGTATTTAATTTTTGATAGTTTGATTAATATGTGTCTTGGTACGTTTCTCCTTGGATTTATCCTGTATGGGACTCTCTGCACTTCCTGGACTTGATTAACTATTTCCTTTCTCATATTAGGGAAGTTTTCAACTATAAGCTCTTCAAATATCTTCTCAGTCCCTTTCTTTTTCTCTTCATTTTTTGGGACCCCTATAATTCGAATGTTAGTGTGTTTAATGTTGTCCCAGATGTTTCTGAGACTGTTCTCAATTCTTTTCATTCTTTTTTCTTTATTCTGCCCTGTGGTAGTTATTTCCACTATTTTATCTTCCAGGTCACTTATCCATTCTTCTGCCTCAGTTACTCTGCTATTGATTTCTTCTAGAGAATTTTTAATTACATTTACTGTGTTGTTCATCATTGTTTGTTTGCTCTTTAGTTCTTCTAGGTCCTTGTTAAATGTTTCTTGTATTTTCTCCATTCTATTTCCAAGAATTTGGATCATCTTTACTATTAGTACTCTGAATTCTTTTTCAGGTAGACTGCTTATTTCCTCTTCATTTGTTTGGTTTGTTTGGTTTTTAGCTTGCTCCTTCAACTGCTGTGTGTTTCTCTGTCTTCTCATTTTGCTTAACTTAGTGTGTTTGGGGTCTCCTTTTCACAGGCTGCAGGATCGTAGTTCCCATTGTTTTTGTTGTCTGCCCCCAGTGGCTAAGGTTGGTTCAGTGGATTGTGTAGGCTTCCTTGTGGAGGGGACTAGTGCCTGTGTTCTGGTGGATGAGGCTGGATCTTTTCTTTCTGGTGGGCAGGACCGTGTCCGGTGTTGTGTTTTGGGTTGTCTGTGACCTTATTATGATTTTAGCCAGCCTCTCTGCTAATGGGTGGGGTTATGTTACCAGAAACAATGGTCTCTTGCCTCTTAGGTACAGACTTTTTCCCGGACTCCCTCCTGGCTAGCTGTGGCGCACTAGCCCCCTTCAGGCTGTGTTCATGCAGCCAACCCCAGTCCTCTCCCTGGGATCTGACCTCCGAAGCCTGAGCCTCAGCTCCCTGCCCCAACCCGCCCCAGCGGGTGAGCAGACAAGCCTCTTGGGTTGGTGAGTGCCAGTCGACACCGATCCTCTGTGTGGAAATCTCTCTGCTTTGCCCTCTGCACCCCCATTGCTGTGCTCTCCTCCGTGGCTCTGAAGCTTCCCCCCTCTGCCACCTGCAGTCTCTGCCCACGAAGGGGCGTCCTAGTGTGTGGAAACCTTTCCTCCTTCACAGCTCCCTCCCAGAGGTGCAGGTCCCATCCCTGTTCTTATGTCTCTGTTTTTTCTTTTTTCTTTTGCCTTACCCAGGTACGTGGGGAGTTTCTTGCCTTTTGGGAAGTCTGATGTCTTCTGCCAGCTTTCAGTAGGTGTTCTGTAGGAGTTGTTCCACATGTAGATGTATTTTGGATGTATTTGTGGGGAGGAAGGTGATCTCCACATCTTACCTTTCCGCCATCCCCCACATATATGCTTTTATAGAAGAAAAATTCAAGAAGCTTGAGAAGCTTGGCCCAAATCACACCAAAGTTTACTCTTCTTTCCTCCTTTCTTTATGCCAAGGTCTTAAGCACCCATTAGGTTCAGCGTACCCCTGGGCATTTTCTGGACCCTAATCCACCCTGGTCCATTGTCTAAAATTTGAGTTAATGCCCAAGAATATGTAAGCAGTAATGGAAACAGAGATGATAGAAAGAGTTTTCTGTATGAAGGGATCTTAGAAAATTTAAAAATGGGAAATTACACGAGCGTACAATATGTCAAAACTATGGAATCTGGATTTTAGAAAAATTTTTTGAAAAGTGCCTTGCTTTTGCTCCTTTAAATAAACAAGAGAACTTTATTTGATGCCAGTTCTCTTGATAATGATGTGAATAATGTTGCATTATATTTATCTAGCACGTTATACCTTACAATATTTCTTCACTTAGTGTACTATTCCAGGTAACTAGAACATGCTCTCTTTGAAGATCAAGTACTAGTACTACATATAGTAGAATATGAGGAAGTAATAGAGAACTCAGAGTGGCCCTTTACATTTTATGCCTCCCTTAGCTCTGGGTTATTGTATGGCTGAGCTCTAGATTCAGTAAAATGTTTACGCACTTTAAAGGAGATATCAAATTTAGCACTTGAGATAAGAAGGTAATAAAAATGTAGTTAAAGCAAATTGCCTAGCTAAGAAAAACTTGCTGTACCCTCTACAGCAAGCACAGGTCACCATTAGCCACTCCCAGAAAGTCCAGTAGGAGGAATAAATGTAACTATAGGCCCAGGTATTTAGCCTGAGCAGCAAGGTTTCCTTGGTAGGAGTCCACCCACCTAGGTGAAAACATTATGTGAGAAGGTTTCAGGAACATTCAACCATCTTGTTAACCTGGATTGCTTGCAATGTTTAAACAGTTTTGCTAGATGTAGGCTATTTCAGTAAGTGAAGATTACACTGGGAAAAAAGTGCACTCTGTATCGAAACAAAGCAATCCAGTTACTCACAGATCTCAAACAGCTTCCATGAGCAGAATAGCTTCTATGATAGATGTGAATCAAGCCTCTTACTCTTATGCCATGGATCTCAGATTTTAGTAAGCATGAAAATCACTTGGAGACCTTGTTAAAGAGCAGATTCCAAGATTTCCCCCCAATCCTCTTTCTGTAGCTGCCAGGAACACTAAAGCTATCTTTCTTTTAGTCAGTCTTTGATTCTGATGTCGACTGCCTGGGTACCACACTTAGAGAAACAACTGTGTAAACTAAATCAGTAAAATATATATTGAGTCCAGGAGTGGGGATGATGATCACTGTATTACTTTCAATTATCAATACTTCCTTTGCCATAGAAAGGGAACTGAAGCAAAAGCTATAATAAATGGGCTCTATTCTTGCCTCTGAACAAGAGTCTCTTCAGCTTTCTGAGGGAGCATCAATGACCTCATCTTTTAAGATCTGCTTTACAGAATCACAAGTTTATAGCAAAGAGTTTTTTTTTTTAAATCTGTATGTAAAAATACTTCTCCAAACGTAAAACACCAAGGCAAAGTGTATATTTAATTAAAGAACAAAATGTTCAGGGAATTGGGTAGCATAGCCCACAATGTACAGATACATACTTCAATTAGAATTGCAATGTCTTCTCTCCTTTACTTGATTGTTGAAAATGACTGAGGTAAACTCCTCTAAAATAGTAGTCCTATGGTATGATTTGGAGAAGATGTACAAATGCTAACATTCATAACAATTACAAAATAAAATAGCGCTGCAAAACTGAAAACCTTAGTGTATCAATCTGAAAAAGCAATACTGCTATATTTACCCCAATTTTTCTAAGTGGTTTAAGTTGACTTTTGAAAATTGAGTCTGTGTTCTTTATCAAGATAAACCAAAATAATAAGGGCAGGCATCCTGGCCTAAGTAAAGACGAGAGCTTTGGACTGAGACTAAAAAATGCAATGTTGGCTAAATCAAAGCTTTGAGTCCTCTTAATACGTCAATACTATCATCCATAAAATGGGGTTTAATAATGTTTTCCTCCCCGCAAGGGTTGCTTAAAAGGGATAACTAACAAAGCAAATGGTTGTCAATTATTTTGTAGGCCTGCTGTGTTACTGCCAAATAGGAAAATTTCGATTTAAGAGCTGGGATTTTCAGAAGCTCTGAAATATTACAAAGCAAGTCACGTTTCATGGCTAATTTAAAACATCAAGGGTTCACACAAGTTGCTTATAATGATATTTTCCAACTCCCATGTTATTTGATGATTTATACAGCTTCAGCTTTTACAGTTGAACCCAGCCATACGTCTCTGGCCATGATTCTCTTTTATCAATATGACCAGCTCACGTAACTGTCTGTATCTTCAGGGGATTAAGGACAACTTTTTATCTGGACCTAAGAAGAGTAAATTCAGAGATGATAAAAAATTTCTGGTTGCAAGTCCAATGTGTTATTTATTTAGATCAGAAAAAGAGCTGTTATATACAGGTTTAGGAAGACTTTTTAAAGCACTGATAAAATCCCTGCATGTCAAATGGAATGGTACTGAAATTATTTTAATACCTTAAAGCTCTTACGAGTTGAACTAAACTTTCAGCAAGAGAGTTCAATTCTACTTCGGGATTTTTGGTCCTCAAGAGATGAAAGCCAAGCTAAGCAAAATAAAACAATGAAAAAAGCCAAAAAAGAGAGAAAAAAAAAAACTGACTGCACCAAATCTCTGAGCCACAATATTAAGGTAAACAATATGTGTATGTTTAAAAGGAGCTGGAAGAATCAGAAACTCTGGATGGAGATGATATAAATGATATTTAGTGTTTGACAAAAGTAATTTATCCTAAGAATTGGCTAGGATATTAGATAAAAATACGAAGTCCTAGACTTCACTCTAGCTTTCTTAAACCAGAATGTTGGGAAGAAGGCACTAGAAATCAGAACTTTTAGCAAGTGCTGAGATTCTTGCAACATAAGGTGTTGGTGGTGGATCAGCAGCATCGCCTAGAAACTTGCTAGAAACGCAGAATATCAGGCTGCACTCCAGGCCTGTTGAATCCAAATCTGTAAGTTAACAGGATCCCCAGGTATTTGTACACACACTTAAGTGTGAGAATCACCACCTCAGTGATGTTTATAGTCTAACAAGGTTGGGAAACAAGTACTATAGCAGAAGGAGTCAGACGATTTGATTTGGTGTCAAGCCCTGGCTCTGCCACTAAACAGCCCTGAGCTCCTTCTATGAGATGCCTGGGAGTAGCATAAGAAATTAAGTGTGAGTTCTGTATCACTGAACAAATCATCATTTTCACTGTGATAAGCCATCAAAGCCTAAGAGTTCCCAGAGGTTCCTATTTGAAGAAAAGGAGAAGAAAAACTAGCTAGGCAAATATTGTTATTAAACAATTGTTGAGAACCTACCACAGGGTAGGCAGGTATCAGGCAATTAAAAAACTGCCAGCCTTCACAGAAGAAGATAACACACACATACGTCAACCTGGTGAACTCTGAATGAGGTCAGTGGATTGGACCAAGGTCAATTTCCTTGCTGTGATACTGCACTACAGTTATGCAACGTGTTGCAACTGGGAGAAACGTGGTAAAGGATATAGAGGATCACTCTGTATTATTTCTTACAACTACATATGAACCTACAATTATATTAAAAAGTTAGGGAAAAACAAAACAAAACAAAACTTCAAGCCCAACAAAGATCCACATTTTGTGTCTGAGAAATCTAAGGTCAGGAAGATTAAGTAACTTTCCCAAATGTCCTTACTAACAAAATAGGTAAATTTAGAAAACAGTAGCCTATGGTGGATGGTACATCAAAGAAGAAATTCACAGGCTGGACTGTATCTCTGTGTCTTCTATGTTATACTATGGAGTATAAATGTCATTGCTTTTAGCCTATTCATTAATGCAGGCACAATTGAATCCAGGTACTATATTCATTCAGCATAAAGCAAAGCAGGCAGAAAAGAAAGGGAAAAAATAAATCTTTCCATCATAAGAACTATTAGATCTAATAACAGGGAACAGGAAACCAGGTGTTTTAAAAGAAAAAAATGAGTCACTGTTAAGTTTCATTCTTTTTCTTTCTTTTACACGTTGAAGAGGAAATAGTTTGTTCCTTAAGAGGGACAAGCACTATAAACCTACTCCAAATTATAAATCAAAGTCAACAGAAAATCTTTCATCTTGGAAGCACAATTTTGTAAATGTTATTTTAAGAAGTATTTCCAGTGAAATCTGTTTATCTTAGAGAAGGAGAGAGAGAGGCAGGAAGGACAAAAGAAAAGAACGAATAAAAAAAGCTAAGTAAAGAATATACTAAGAGGTAAAAAATACACTGGATTCTATTTTTTTAAATGAGCACAGAACAAAAACAGGAAATTCATAGAGCAAACAGTCAACAGATTTTTTTGTTAATGTTCTCGCCTCAAAATGAAGACACACGTTCTTTACTCTATCAAATTGGAAAAATATATATTTTAAAGTAGCAAGTTCTTCTAAAGACATGGCAGTACCGACTTATCATATACTTATTAGTAGAAATGGAATTAGTATAACCTGTCTGGAATACACTTAGGTAATATGCCTCCAAAAGTGCAAAGACCTCTATTCACAGACATTTATCATGTCACCATCTTTAATAGTGAAAAATTAGAAATAATATTAATATCCAACAATTATACATTAAATTATAAAACTTCAGCATAATAGAATGAAAAGTCATTTAAATAATGTATTTTAATAATGTTCACTGACTGGGAACGTGATCATCATATTACAAATAGTTTTTTAAAATGTTAACAATGATTGTTTTCAATGTAAATTGTTATTTTCTTTATACAACTGATTTTCTAAATTCCCTTCAATAAATATGCATTACTTTTATAATTAAGAATGGATGGCTCTAAATTCTTCACTGAAAGAGAAAGAAGCATCTTTCTGGGAAGGTATCCATGTCTGTGGTTTTCATTTTCCCCATTAAGTTAGGTGACTGCGGTAGAAGGAAAATAAAGAAGGTAAAGAAAGGGGCAAGGATGGAAGGAAGGGCTGGCGGTACATCTCCAGCCAGGATTTCCCAAGATGATGCGGTAAGTCTGGTAAAGAGACCAGGACTGCCAGTTGCCTCAGCTCTGCCTGCCTAGCCCCTTCGTGGTCATCTCTGGTTAAGATTAGAAACACCAGGTTTTTTAGACTCATCCATTTCAGTGCTTTTCTGTTTTGTTTTTTCCCTTGTTTCCTATTAAAAGTTTGTTTGAAAAGTTTCGCCTTGTTTTGCCTTTTACAGAATATAATATACAGTATTATACATGCAGTAGGCCAGTGAGATGGTGCTTTCAATCGACATCCCTGCTTGGACCCAGGAGGGGGCTTTAGAGGAGGAAATACTGGAAGAGGTTAGCTAGCTGCAACTGCAGATTTTTGAGCATGGTTTCTCTTTTTGAACTTGGTTTCTATTTTACATACAGAATGAGCTATGCTCTGTGGCAGTAATTTGCATTTTCATAATACTGCAACAAGCCATGTTTTTAAATATGAAGTCAAAGGAATTCCTGAACATAAATGAAGTTTGAGCACCAAAAGTCTCTTTACATACTACATTTTTACAAGGCAAGTGTTTGGGGTCTGTGTATGTGCATGAATGCATGGTGTAAGTGTATCTGTGTGTGCTCAGCAGTGAGATTTCTTTCCTCTGAATGAGCATAAAATAGGACTCTATCTCTAATAAAACCTTGCCCCTCTTTTTGAACATAAAAATCCTTTATTAGCAAATAGACTGTCAGCTCGGGGAGAAGAAAAGCAGAAATACAGGCAGTTGTTTAAAAATTAGCCAAACCAAGGATAACAATCAGGGCTCTTGCCTTCCGCCCCCCACAACAAAAGGTAATGTCTGACACTGTTCTTATTCTGAGTCCTGCAGGGAAAGGGCGCACACATGAACTTCCATAGATGATACATGAGCACAATAGATAATCAATAGCTACTGAATAAAACCCAAAAGTAGTGGAAAATTTGGAGGGAGTAAAACAGGGAGGGGAGGCATCTCATAGCCATAATCACTTTTGTTTCTATACAAATATCCATTATACAGGTGTTCTATTTTCAGTTTTGATGAAAACCCAGGAAGTAAATAAAGCAAAGTCATGCAATAATAGCCAAATCTCATCTGATAACATAAAATATTTTTCAAAGGCTCAGCCCATTTGGGTGTAACTCAAATTGTTTTTTCTATCTTTACTCCTTAAGCTATCCACCATCATATAAAACTTACACAGATTTCATATACACGTGGCCTCCCTTTGCTATGAAGGCCAATGGCTGTGTATTTCTAGACTTATATAGTCTTAGAGTTTATGTGACAGAACACACTTAGATGTGTCTATTACTTAAGGAAAAAAACCTCTATATTAACATGAGTTGGCTGTTGCTTCTTAGGAAGGGATTTTTTTTTCAGCTTTAAAATATAGCTTACATCCTCTTTGATTTAGGGGAGCAATCACCCGTTGAGTCCTAAGTCCACGTTCAAAGTCAGTAAGGTTGGACTTCCCTGGTGGCACAGTGGTTAAGAATCTGCCTGCCAATGCAGGGGAAATAGGTTCTAGCCCTGGTCAGGGAAGATCTCACATGTCACGGAGCAACTAAGTCCAAGCGCCGCAACTACTGAGCCTGCGTTCTAGAGCCCGCGAGCCACAACTGCTGAAGCCCGCGTGCACCTAGAGCCTGTGCTTTGCAACAAGAGAAGCCACCACAATGAGAAGCCCATGCACCGCAAGGAAGAGTAGTTCCTGCTCATCACAACTAGAGAAAGTCTGCGCGCAGCAACGAAGACCCAACGCAGCCAAAAATAAAAGAAATAAATAAATTTATTTATTTTTAAAAAAGTCAATAAGGTTGATCTAAGATGACCATGTAATATATTGGACAAACTGGGACACTTTTGATAGTGAATGGAACTACTAACAGGCAAGCCTGGATGCAGGCATCTTTAGCCATGACCCAAACTAAATAGCTGCTTCTTGGTACATTTATCATATTGTAATCATTGTAGATATATAAAATACAATGTATTTTTCTCAGAATATAAGAAAAAAACGGTCCAAAGATACAACAAAGGCAGAATGACAGTACTGTAAATTATTATAAGGTGATAGCAGAAAAATTCTTCATTTGCTACCCACTCTCTCTGCCACTGCTCATTCTAGCTCAGAGACCCCTTCTGCCTGTGCTTTCTGCCCCTGTCATGTTTCTGCCAGCCTGCAGGCTACACACAAAACAGCATTAAACAAGTTACCACACCAGCAAAGTCCTCACTAGGTGATTATTTCAAATAGAAATTGGATGCAAGATCTGTTACAGAGCCACGGTAGAGAACACGATTCACCTAGAGAAAATGAAAATTTGTCCTTACATCTGTTTGCAGTTTCAGCGCTGGCGAAACCAAATCTCAGAATACTTTGTCATGCTTTACTTCTTTTCCCTTGATGTCCGCTCACTCTACCTATACATACGCTTGAATGTCTTAGAACACTGGCATTCCTGCTCTTATTATTTTTCCCCTTTGCTATTCCTAGAAGATTTTACCTCTAAAACTTGCTGATTCATATTTACATTCTTAAAACTCACAATGTGGGGCTTCCCTGGTGGCACAGTGGTTTTGAGTCTGCCTGCCGATGCAGGGGACACGGATTCGTGCCCCGGTCCGGAAGGATCCCACATGCCGCGGGGCGGCTGGGCCCGTGAGCCATGGCCGCTGAGCCTGCGCGTCCGGAGCCTGTGCTTCGCAACAGAAGAGGCCACAACAGTGAGAGGCCCGCATACCGCAAAAAACAAACAAACAAACAAACAAACGAACAAAAAAAACTCACAACGTGAAAAGAAGCTCGTTTGTTTTATGCCTTTTTCATTTTGATATCTAATTTTTCCATGGACATTCCAAATACATCCAGAGGCATCAATCTGGGTGATTTTCAGAAAGATAAATTAATATAGAGAAAAGAAGCTACCATCTATTCTGAACTTGCCACACTTCTGGTAATGGAGGGGGAAAATAAATAAGCTTCTACTTCCAGAGCAAAAGAAAGGAATAAAATGAGAAAGGGAATCAGAATTACATTCTACACATGGCCCTCTCTCCATTTGTCACCAAGTAGCTCTTAAAAAGATGTTGCTCCAAGCCAAAACACTGATTTTTTTAGGTAAGATTTCATCTAGGTATGACATAAACAAGTATACTGCTCAATGAATTTTAACAAAGTTAACACCACTGTGCAACCAACTCACAGATCAAGAAATAGGACAATAATAGCACCCCAAGCTATCTCCTGACTCCACCTAATTAGTATACTTTCTTCCCCAAAGATAAAAATTACCCTAACTTCCATCACCATTGGATAGTTCTTTCTGCTACCAAATTGTTTTAGTTAATATTAGGTTGGTAAGATTTATCCTTATTGTTGCATAATCATTCATTTTCAACAATCCATGGCATTTCCTTGTATGATTTATATCACAATTTATTTATCCATTCTACAGTTGACCAACATTTAGTTTGTTTTAAACTTAGGGTTATTACAAATAATCCTGCTCCAAATCTTCTTGAATAAGTCTTTTGGTTTCTATATATACATATCTCTGTTGGACGTAAGAATAGAATTGCTGGTCAAATGGTGTATAAAATCTGCCAAGCAATTTTTCAAATAAGTTGTATTACTTTATACCCCAACTAGCAATGTGGAAGAGTACCCATTTCTGTACATTTTCATCAAAAGTGGTACTGTCCATCTTTTAAATTTCAACCATTCTGTTGGGCGTGTAGTCCTATCGTATTTTAGTTTTAATTTGAATTTTCTTGATTACTAATGAGATTAAGCATCTTTTCATATGTTTATGACAACCTGAGTATCCTCTTTGTGAAATGTTTGTTGAACATTTTGCCAATTTTTCCACGTGGTTGTTTTCTTATTGATTTGTAGGAATTCTTTGTATATTCTATATATAGAGAGAAAATATATTCTCCAACTCTGTGATTTGCCTTTTTATTCTTAAGTGTCTTTTGATTTTCTTTATTAAAACTAAAGTAGTCCAAATTATCAATCTTTCCTTTTGGTTTGTGCCTTTCGGATGCTATTCGTATTAGAAAATATTCTTTTAGGCTCTCCCCTAGAAGTCTTATTGTTTTTATTGTACAGTTAACTGAAATTTGACTGTATCTACATGGGAGGTAGAGAATATTTATTTTTTCATATAGATATCCAATTTATTGAGTTTATCAATTTCTAGAATAATTTGTACTTTCCTCCCTGCATTCTGTGTCATCTTTATACAAAATAAATGACTGCATGTATGTAGCTCTCTAAGATATGAATATAAGGCTTTCTTATTTTGATAGTCTTGCATCTGAAAGTTTGTATATGTCTTTCGTTTTTATAAGTTAATAAAACATATCTTTTCATTCCCTTGTAGTTTATTTTTTTACTCACATATTTGTTCTTTTTTAAAATTTTGTTGCTTGTTCCCAAATTTTTGAGAATTTTCTAGTTACGGTGTAATTGAATCCTAGATTTATCAATATCTATTTTTTTTTTTTTTTTTTTTTTGTGGTACGTGGGCCTCTCACTGTTGTGGCCTCTCCTGCTGCGGAGCACAGGCTCCTGACGCGCAGCTGCTCCATGGCATGTGGGATCCTCCCGGACCGGGACACGAACCCATGTTCCCTGCATCAGCAGGCGGACTCTCAACCACTGCACCACCAGGGAAGCCCTGAATCCTAGATTTAATTCTAATATGATCAAAGGAAATAATCTCTATGATTTAGTAGTTTGAAATGTATGGAAACTTTCTTAATAAATCACCATAAGTCTGATACTAATTTAGTTATAAAGCACTTTTATGGCTTGTGTTTACATGTTATAATTTTTCCTAACATTTGATTTTCAACATTTCTGTTGAAATGTCAACATTTCTGTTTCAACATTTCCTTTAATTTAAGGTGTATTTTTTTCAAATAGCTTAGAGATGTGTGTTGTTTTTCAACTATTAATGGGAAATTTTATTTTGCTTACATTTAATGTAATAATTTCTATACTTAGATTTGAATCTATCGTCTTGCTCTTCATTTCTAATTTTTTCCACATATTCTATCTTTCTTCTTGCAAAAATGCATAACAGATTATACTTCTTTTACTTGTAGGGATAACATTAGAGAGTGCAATAAGCATCCTTAATTTATTAAAATTTAATATAAATTAGAATTTTATCTCTTCTCAGACAATGGTAGGTCCTTAGAACACTTTCACTTTATCTTCCTCTCTCCTACTTTCTGTGTAATTATTGTCATCAATTTTAATTCTACATATGGTTAAGTACATTATTTGTATTATTATTTTCACTGTCAATTTTGACTTAGGTTTACTCACATATCCACCTTCTCCACTTTTCTTCTAATTTTTCCCTATTTTTTGGTCTTGTATCATTTTTCTTCTGCCTAAAGGGATTTCTTTCATGTATATTTTAATTCAGGTCCACTGGCAACAAATTCTCAGTTTTTGCTTGTATAGAAATGCCTTTATCTTTTAAAGGGTATTTTTACTTAGTTCAGAAATCAAAATAAGCAGCTATTTTTCTCCATCCTTTAAAGATGTTGTTTAATTTTCTTTTTACTTCCATTGTTTCTATTAAAAACTCAGTTCTGCTTATCTTTTTAGTGTTTATCTTCTTGGCTTCTAAGCCTCTTGCTCTGTGCAGTTTAAGACTCAACAAATGACCCAAGGGAAAAACTGTTGCAGATTGTGGGCTCTCTTCTTTACATCTCCCTCCTAACCAGAACCTTGGGCTCTCAAGTCTTAGATGCTTTGGCACTCTAGATCTCCACTTTCTGTATCTTTAGTCCCATGAGATTGTTTTAAACTCTGCTTGCTTCTCAGCCACCTCATCTCACCTACCCTTGGCTTCTTAGCCTCTTACTGTGTGCCTCTTAAGAGTCAGCAAATGCCCTCTAGCAGAAAGCAATGCATAGAATGCTGATCCAAGTCAATGAGCTTCTCTTTGCTCCAGGATCTTGGACTGTCAAGGCCCAGTGGCTTGAGAGACACTCTGATATCTTTTAAAAGATTTTTTTTAAATTCAGCTGTTCTAGTTATTCTCATCAGAAGCACTGGTTTATAACAAGCCATTCCATCAGATCTGGAAGCAAAAGTCAAAATGTTGTTTCTTAAAACTTGGTCAAAGCCATTTTCCCATTTCATAATGACCTTTTTAAGATTATGGTAGATTTTAATATGGACAACTATTAGCTTCCACTCCAGCTGCAGCATAATACATCCTTGTATTCATTGGCATCAGCCTGGCCATGTGACTTCTTTTCAACAGTGAAATGCAGTCAATTTTAACTAGAACTTTTAAAAGTAAGACTGTAGATTACCATGTCCAGTTTCCCTCTGCTTGAGACAAACAGTATTCTAGATAGAGGCTGTTACATTAACATGGATGGCAGAGTGAAGGAGAAAAGGAAGCAGAGCCAGAGCTGACTTGACATGGACACAGAGCATTTAATAGCATTTAGGGCCTAAAATTGGGGGTTGATTTTACTTCAGTATAACCCAGTCTATCCTGACTGATACATAGGTGCACAAAGGAAATTGATGCATATAATTAATGTGTCTCCGTCTTCATGTATCACTATAGTAATAACAGCTCCTCTTTGGTCCAAAGATTGCCTTAATAGAAGAGAGCTGGTCACTAACAGTCAACTTCTCATATACCCAGAAGAGTCTTTTGTTAAGATTTTCAAACGTAAAGAAGACAGAATAAGCCCCAAGGTGTTTTTGACTTTGACCTTTTCCTAAAAACTCTCGTTATTAGAATTCAAGCCATTATGTAAATTCAATCATTGAAGAACTAGGTTCTTTTACCAGAAAAAGTCATTCAAAAGATTTCTCAGCTTTTTTCCTTTCCAATGGTAATAAAAACTTTCTCCTTGACCTATTTATCTCATATAATTGCCAGAAGACTTATATGAGACGAGTACTTTGAAGTAGAAGAAAGCTTCATACAAATGCAGGGTACTACAGAAATATGTATCTTCTATTTGTGATGAAATTAACCCCCATAGGATACTTCATTTTCTAAAATATATTCATTCATGGAACACTGGAGCATTTAATAAAATAAATTCAAACTATTAGTATTCAAATTTGTTAACTAAACAGCTTCATCCTGCCCTTACCCAAGACAGCAGCATCTCCTCCTTTAAACTAATAGAAGTCACAAAGTTAAAAATCCAACAAATTATTTGATGTCTTATCTGGCAGTATCTTGGTTGAAGTCTTCTGCTGTCTCACAAGGAATCCTGGTCTTGCCCTAAAATGAAGCTCTGATATGACAGGTAGATTTTATAACCTAAGAAAGTGACTTCTATTAAAATAAACCTGTGACAGAAATCATATCACAGAAAATAGGAAGGAAGAAATTTCTAACTTGTATGACATGGTACAATATGAGTGAAACTACAGTTATATTAAGAATACTTTAGTGGCTTTGAAAATACTTTTTTGTTTTTTAACTTTGAAATGACCCATTAAATTGATCTGTGAAGGTCATGAATGCCCCTGGAAAGTGGTGCTTAAATTCTTTCCAGTAGCAGAAAGTCCTGGTTGAATTAGTGCAGACCCCATGGAGACTTCTGAAGCTGTTGATAAATCATGTTTAAGAGCTTTTCAGCCCAAAGCTCAGCTGTAAACTCAGGCAAAGCCATGAATAAATTTGCAGGTGGCAATGCCCCATAACTATTCCCTTCTAATCCAAAGTGATCCCTTCTGAGCTACTTCAGCATCAAGCACCCCATTCAACAAATTAGGCTGAGTCATGCATATCTTCACTTATACTCAGATCCTTGGTGCAGTCAGATCTGGACCAGGTGACCAGCGGGCAGAGTGAACAACTGGTTCTTCAGTTAAAAAGAAAAAATGTAAATCTGGAGATCTAAAACAAACACATAGGGCTTCAGTGGGAGCCCAATCTTGTAAGTGCTAGACAAGGGCAAAAATAATAGTTTCTCATTTTGTTTGGATACCTTGTTACTGAAAAATATATAGTAGTGTCACCAGTTTGATGAAGGTACAAGACTAAAGAAAATATTTTAAGTCATCTCTAGTTTTATTCTTATAATGAGCCCTTTAACTTTCTGCAATATATATATTTTTTTCCTCCAATGCTGAGGAAATAGATAAGGAAGAACCCCAGGTCAATAAAGAGTATAGCTTTAGTACATTTAGCTATCCAGTCAGATTCCAGTCCCAATTCTAATTTAGAGCATAAGGCAATAAGATAAATGGGGGTTGGCTCCCTGCAGCAAACTTAGCTGAGCTAGTTTTTGAGTACTCTGGATGAGTAGTTTAGAATGTAAGCTTATGGAAGGCAATGATATTATAAAAATTTTAATGCATCCAAATAATGGAATATTAAGGAGCCTTAATAAATAATGACTTTAAATAATTTTTATTTGTATGGGGAAATGTTCATGATATACAGCTAAGAGAAAAGCAGGATACCAAACTGCATTTACATCATGAACATAAATGTAAAATATGAACATATGTAGTGTATGTGCATGAAAAGATACTAGACAGAAATAAATAACTAAAATGTTAACAAAGGCTCACTACATGTATGGAACATGAATAACCAAAATTTTTCTTTATATTTTACTTTATTTTTCATTGTTTTGACAACAAATATGTACACATTTATGATAGGGAAAATTAACAAACAGGAAATATATAAATGAAACAAAGTAAGTCTTCTGATGGCTTCAACTGCCTTTAGGAAAATGTTGGCTCTCTTCTTCACTAGCCTTATGGAAACTTCTTCCCATATTGCCCTCTATACTTTCCTGTAATAATCTCCTATTACAACAATTTGTCAAGGGAGGGTGATGAGGATGGTGAGCTCTAGGTGCAAGCAATAAGTGGGTACTTTTTCCTGCAGAAAATTAAATTGCATGATAAAATTTACTGAGTCATTCAGCTTAATATTATCACCATTATTATTTTAAAAGTCAACAGACAGCTAATGGGAACCTGCTGTATAGCGCAGGGAGCTCAGCTCGGTGCTCTGTGGTGACCTAGATGGGTAGGATGTGGGGAGGGGTGGCACGGAGGTCCAAGAGGGAGGGGATACAGGTATACATATAGCTGATTCACTTCATTGTACAGCAGAAACTAACACAACATTGTAAAGCAACTACACCCTAATTAAAAAAAACAAACCTAGAATTTTTGAACTTTAGTAGATTTTTAAAGCTTTTCTAGCACAAAGTCTTATTCAATAAGGCAGTTTAAAAAAACAGCCCAAAATTTTAAACACATTTTTTGTTTTCATTTTTCCATTTACCAGGATCATATTGATATAAATTGTTTAAGTGAGCATCTGAAAATGTACATAATTTTCCTATGTATTATAAATCTTATTCTATGTGTATTAGAGGAAACAGTGTCATAAAACTGTATAGCTGGCAGAGACCCAAAAAAAAGTAAATAAATAAAAGTCAATGGTAGGGAATTCCCTGGCAGTCCAGTGGTTAGGATGCCATGCTTCCACTGCAGGGGGCCCAGGTTCCATCCTTGGTTGGGAAACTAAGATCCCACAAGCCGCGTGGCATGGCCAAAAAAAAAAAAAAAAAAATCAGTGGTGAATACTGTTTTCTAAAAAAAAAATAAAAGACATATATATATATATATATATATATATATATATATATAGTCTTAAGTTCTAAACAACTGCTTGTGCCCAGTGTGAGACACTCCCAAGGTCCAGCCGTCACTGGCTTACTGCTATCCTCTCATTCCATTAATTGTCCTACCTTACCTCTAGGTCTGCATATACTAACTCAGAAATTCTCTTCTCCCTCTTCCTCCTCTGGAGAAATGTCTCACAACCCTTAGACTCAATTAGTATGTTTTCCATGAAAACTTTGCCAACAACCCCAGACAGAGTTCTTTGGTTGTTTGTATGTACTACTTTTTCTCCTTCTACATATCTCTACTAAAGCACTTAATACATTATGTCGCATTTACTGACCACATTTCGTTTTCTTTCACCATGCCCTTTCTCCATCTTCACCCTCATTACCACCCTTCACACTTCTCAAGTTGAAGCTCCACTATGGGATAAGAACAACATGGGTACAAGTGATGAAGCCAGTATGCCTGGGTGTGGAATTCATGGAGCCATATTAGCCATGGAGAAGAATCTAAAAGACCCAGAGAGACCACATCTTCTTCTACTAGAGTAGTGACCTCCTTCTTAGAAGCAGTTTTTGAGGTTTTGATATTACAAAACTTGAGGAAATCATTTGGAGAAGAATTGTTTTGCCTTAGCACTGTTTTCCAACTGCCCATCCACATGCCTTTAAAAAACAGAGAGGGACTTCCCTGGTGGCGCAGTGGTTAAAATCTGCCTGCCAATGCAGGGGACACAGGTTCGATCCCTGGTCCAGGAAGATCCCACATGCCGTGGAGCACCTAAGCCCGTGTGCCACAACTACTGAGCCCATGCACCACAACTACTAAGCCCACGCGCCGCAACTACTAAAGCCCGCGCACCTAGAGCCCATGCTCCGCAACAAAAGAAGCCACTGCAATGAGAAGCCCACGCACTGTAATGAAGAGTAGCCCCCGCTCGCCAAAACTAGAGAAAGCCCACGTGCAGCAGCGGAGACCCAATGCAGTCAAAATAAATAAATAAATTAATTAAAAACAAACAAACAAACAAAAAAACCAGGGAGGAAAATATGCCTACCAAAAGGAAAAAAAGAACTCTATATTTGTACAGAATCCCTAGCCAGGAGTAAAAAGTATGCACTTCCAGAGATTATTCTCTATTTGGGGGGATTTAGCCCTGCTATAAGCAATGATGGCTAAGGAATATAAAAAGATCCATTCTAACATGATATATCCAGGAAGACAGAAGAAATGAAATTGGTAAGAAAGAAAAACAAATACCACTGGACTGTTGGACCTGGTTCTATTTCCATCCCTAGTGGAACTTGCTCTTGACCATATTAACCCTCCACTTTAAACCTTCAGCTTTTGTCACTCACTTGTTAAGAAGGAATATCGGCATAGATGTTTTCTAATACCCAAGCCAATATCTTAGCTACCACTGGATCTTCAAGGAAGAGACAGGGGTACTCTTCCTGAGCCTGGCAATGAGAAAAACAGGATGGAAGCTAGTAACACGGCTTGATTTTTTTCACACAGTGGATTCCAGGATGCCTGGGTTGAAAAATGTTCATCACCTTACAAAACTTTTGGCTCTGCTCTGCTTTATGAGGTAGCACTGAAATCAGATAGACTGTGACTTTAGATGAGCCTTTAATTTCTCTTTCTCTCATTTATATTAAAAAGGTATTAATAATACTTACCAGACAGTGTTAATGTGAGGAGTGAGTGAAGTAATGCATGCAAGAGCTCACTGTAACCCTTGGCACATGGTAAGAGCTCACCAAAAATTAACTATTAGAATCATTACTGAGTCTATTAAATTCCTAGGGCTGCAGTAACAAAGGAACACAGAGTGGGTGGCTTAAAACAATAGAAATTTATTGTCTCACAGTTCTGGAGTCTAGAAGTCTGAAATTAAGGCATTGGCAGGGCCCTGCTCCGTCTGAAACCTGTAAGGGAGAATCCTTCCTTGCCTTTTCTAGCTTCTGGTGTTTGTTAGAAATCCTTGGTGTTCCCTGGTTTGTAGATGCTCACTGCAATCTCTGCCTCTGTTGTCACATGTCCATCTTCTCCTTGTGTGTCTCTATCTTTGTATCTCTTCTCCTCTTCTGATAAGGACACCATTCACATTGGACTACAGTTCACAGTAATGACCTCATCTTAACATGGTTACCTCTGCAAAGAGCCTATTTCCAAGTAAGTTTACATTAATAGATACAAGCAGTTAAAATTTCAATACATCTTTGAAGGGGGGGAACACAGTTCAACCCATAGCAATGGTACTGGACCTAAGAGTTGTCACTTACCTAAGTGCACAGAATGTGAACCATCTCTTCAGGAATTCTCTGAACAAAGCTAATTAAATGTACTCACAATGCCCCAAAGTTAGGTAAGAACTATGAGTACAAATGAAAAGGTAATTTACTGAGGGTCTCTGTTGACCACAAAGCAAAGAATAAAAGGGCCTGTGTTTTTATTTTATCAGAGACTCTTCTTGGTCTATTGTCCAAGGCACCCTCTCCATCCACTTTGATGTATTGGATTAGCTGTTTTCCAAGTTACAAATAACATATCTGGATCATGGGAAATTTTACTAATTTGTCTCTTCCTTTCCCGAATCTTCCTCATCCAAACCAGTCTTCTTGGTGCAGAGACTGGTCTTCTCAAAACAAGTCATTTTCCTTATCCAAAAGATGAGTGACTCATTGGCCCGGTTCTTGCCTGTCACTCAAGGCCTCCTCTACACTGGTCCTGGTTGACTTGTTAGCTTTGAGTCTTACTCTCAGATACCTTCATGGGTCTCATCAATTAGGCCTCATTTTTGTCAACTGCACTGAACTTTATTCACTTTTAGGCCTGCTCCCTCTTGTGTTTTTACACATCTATTCATATGATTTCTCTATGCCTAACAGCTACCAACCCATCAGTCTAAATCCTTTCATTCTTCAAGGATTTTAACAATGCATTCTTCAAGGTTTTTAACAACGTCCTCTTCATTGGAGAAGATATCTCTTCAAATGCAAATTATTTATTCTTCCTCCATGTTCCTGTAATTCTTAATGTCTCTTCCACTGATTTGTTAGCTGTCCATTTGTTGCCTGGTAATGGTAAATGCTTTTAAGGTGCATGCCTTATTCCCAAAATTATAAAATAAAGTGCTTAAAAAGAGTAGAAATGCCTGATGTTTTTACCTAGTGCAATGCTTGTACATGGCAGATGCTTAATAATTCCTGTTTTGTTGGGCAGACTATGAACACTGAGAATCAGGGTCTTAGAGAAGGAATACCACAATTGGAATCATCTGGAAGAAATGTTTATTGCTCCAAACTTCTACATAGCTAACCAAGCTAAGTGTGAACTCCCTGAGACACCCTAGAGAAAATAATCTGCTAGAGAAAAAGAGAAAAGTTTGTCCTAATTCTTCTCTATGCCTCATCTTTGAGTTTGGGACATGAGGTCAATTTCAGAACTGAGATAAAAGAACAGGAGACCTGAATCAGACATGTTCCAGTTGCTCCAATAAGCCGGCCATAGATCTGCCTACTCTGCTCTGTATCTGAGGGGTTTTTTAGGGTAAAAAGCACCTGCAATGAGTGACTAATTTGTGGAGTTTTTCCAGTGTTCCCTGTGTGGTGTATTTTAATCAGCAGTACAATTTAGCAGCTGCATTAATTAATTAGCACATTAATCAGGAGAGCATTTTAGCAGCTAATCTCTAGCAAACTAGCAGTTTGTGATAAAATCTTAGCAATAGGAGAACATGCAGCATACCAAGTTATTTTTCAATGTTATCATTACTGTGGGCCTAGCAAGGGCTGAAATTATGTAACCAAATTGAAACCTTTCTTAAAATATAACAATGCAGAGCACATTTGAGAAATTGTATGCTTCATGGGGAAAGGTTTAACAATTACTACTTTCTCTACAAAGCAACCATTCCGAAGAAAACTGTCAGGCACGCCAGGAAACAAACTCTGCAAGTGTTCTTAAAATAGTCCTTGTGTAATTTCATAAGAATTCAAGTTTCCTCTTCTAATAGCAAGATTATTTATGTAATAATGAGAAGTTTCAAGATATTATTTTATTACATATGTTAGAGTGATTAAAAAGAAGGAATACTTGCCTTAGCAATGAAAATGTTACAAGTCTGATTTTTAGCTATATAAAACCTTTACAGTGAAACTTATACTTGGAAAGGGAATAGAAAATATACTTCTTCCAATACAATGTTTAGAGATAAATGCATGTAGTACCACAGCCAAATGTAATACAATTTTGATGAAATAAAAATTGGAAGACTTCTGCATATGGAAACATCACTCCTTTTTTGCTTCATTATATCCAAAATGCAGTGACGTGCTTTTATTGAATCCATGCATATTGAATTCCACATGTTCCAAAATTTTAAATTTGACTGAAAAATCCCATAGGCTGATATTAAAACTTCCTTTCATTTACAAACCCTGGGGATATTGAATTCTTATACACAGCAATGTATTCGTTTGAACTGTTAAGCAGTTCTTTATCCTCACAGCATTTTCCTGGGAGAAATCAGTGTTCTTTCATGACTCCACACCACTTTTTCAACCTCAGAAAGGAGAGGGTCAAGGTAACCGAGGGAGCATGTGCTGGGTAAGCATTTCCTTACATTTCAGACTCTTGTTATATTGATTTTTTCCTCTGGCTCATGGAAATTGCACTCTATTTAAATCATATAATACAAGTTGGAAGAATTTTAATTTCCACTCTACCTTTTGTCTCCTTTTATAAATTACATCTATATCACTCAATCATACGCCCTCTCTTTTCTAAATTTTCAACTCTTCACAACCTACTGTATCAGCAGTTCCACTCCAAGTCCAAAGAAATTCCAAAACCTTCTGGAGAAGGGCAAACGAAAATTAGATATTTCTCTACAGAAAAAAAAATTTATAAAATACAGCACTTAGTAAGGATATATTCAAGTGTGATGTTAGTGGGATATTTTCTTATAAACACTTTATAAATAAAAAGCCTGCAAGTGCAATAACTACCCATGCTACTCCATCAACCGTTCTTTTGAGACAATGTCATGTTTTGTAGATTTTTATGTGCTTAGGTTGAAATTTATGCATACCTTTTGTCACACCTAAAATCATTATAATTATGTTGTTAGTGCATTAGTTGGCTTCGTTTGTAAGTACAGCATTTTTTATCGATAAATGCCTTATGGATGGAAAAACCTCATTTAACTATGAGTCACCCTCTATTGATGTAATCCTTCGTACTTTATGAACTTTTATAATTAACATAAAGCCTGCAACCTCAGAGATCTTAGCAACCTCAGAGTACAATTTTTTTTCTTTTCTTTCAAGAACATTTACATTTTCACTTAAAGGAAGTACTTTACACTTCTCTTCGGCATATTTGAATTGACAGCATCACTACTCTTGCACTTTGGTGCTATTATGAAGCAAAATAAGGGTCACTAGATCACAAGCACTGTGATACTGCAACAGTCAGTATGATAACTGAGATGGCTACTAAGTAACTAATAGGCAGGATACTCTGGACAAAAGAACAATTCATGTCCCAGGTGCGACAGAGTAAGATGGTGCAAGATTTCATCATGCTACTCAGATGGGTACACAATTTAAAACTTATAAATTATTTATCTCTGCAATTTTCCATTTAATATTTTTGGACCACAGTTGACCTCAGGTAACTGAAACCATGGAAAGCAAAACCATGGATAAGAGGGGACTACTATATATATATCTCCAAAACTATTTAGCATGGAACACATATTCTCATGGACATTTTAGGTAGCACCAAATTTCAAGGACATTTTCATATGGACCAAATATCTTACAGGTGTTTCGCACAGGACCACATTTCAAGGATCTTTTGGCATGGACCAAATGTCTTATGGGTGTTTTGGAGAGAACCAAATTTCAAGGATGTTTTAGGGTGGAACAAATGTTTTATGAATGCTTTGGATAGGATCAAATATCAATGACCTTTTGGACAGGATCAAATGTTCTTCAAGTATAGGGTTTGATACTATCCACAAATTCAGGCATCAGATGGGGATTTTGGAACATATCCCTTGCAGATAAGGGGGTGGGGGCTATCGGTTCTGTGTTTCTGGAGCATCCTAGTAACACTTCTAGTAACTTCCCTGCACAAATACTCCGTTCTAGCATATTCCATTTGTTGTTTCCCAAACAGACTACACTCTCTTGCTTCTGTGCCTTTGTGGATGCTTTTCTCTAATATGGAGTGCCATCTCTTCTCTCCTTGCCCTGCATAACACGTGGTTATTTAGGACTCACATCTGATATTGCTTATTTTCCCCACCACATTCTGTCCTGAATTAAACCTATTTTATTTGCTACCTACGTGGCAAACCTGTGTTAGTTGTTTTCTTGCACTAGTTGAATCCTATGTATATCTCTCTTCTTAGAAATTACTACATTTAATTTTAGTGATTTTCCTGTCAAATTTACTCACCACACCACAAGTCCCTTGATATCAGGGACTGTCTTTCATCCTTTCTTCCCCAACACTTTGCAAAAAACAGAGGATATTAAGTTTCGATGGTGTTAGTTGAATAAGGATAATTTATTCAACTAAGTAAAGGAAAAGGCTTTGGGATCCAGGATGGAAGTAATGGTGCTAGAAAGAAGGAGATGTGTTTTTAAAACATGACTTAAAAGCCTCAAAGTGATGCTATGGACTTTTACAAAACCTGGACTTTTGCAAAGCTATGAAATCCATGAGTAGAATTAGAGTAAAACCCTCAGGCTGTTATGGATTTGTTTTATAGCTTCCAGACAAATCAACTTACTTCTAAACTCATTGAGGGATGACACGCTTTCACCATGCCCAAGCAATGGCAATTTGGGAACACTGGAATTTGCAACACCTTAGTGGTCAAATCTTTCAGAATAAGCCATGAAACTCATGAGATGTTAGCACGCAAAGCCTTATCTAAGAGACAGAGAGCAGTCCTATAACATAGGTAAAACACCAACAACCACTATTTTAGATGAGGAAATTAAAGCTGGGGATCATTTAAGGACTTGCCTGAAGTTGTACTGCTAAGTAACAGATGTAGGTGCCACACTTAATTTCTGAAACTAAATCCATCATGCTCTTGCTCTATGTTACGAACAATACGAACATCTCAAAACTCACAAAAATAACCAGTAGTCATAACCGCTGCTGGATACGTATCTGTGTCTGTCTGAGTCGGGCAGGAAGCGGTAGGGATGTGGGAGACAATTAATGAATATCATTCTGAATTTGAACCATTATTATTATTTTCATATATTAAGTAAAGTGAACTACTTTTGATGTTAATTTTCAAATATCACATTAATAGGAATAGTTATAGTTATGTCTTTTTAGCCAGAAGTGTCAAACAAGCTAAGTCTGCTGCTCTTACGTCTTCTGAAATTCATCTTTTCTGAAAGTTGAAGCCTACTCATTGGTCCAGAGGGAAAAATCATGGAGACTTTACACTGGGGAACTACATTGATTAGTTAATGAAACAAAGTTACACTCAGCAATAAATGTTGATTGTATATGGTTCCCTTAATACCCAATCACCAAATACTTTGTAGAGAAAATCTCTAAGAACAACAAGAAAACATGGAGAGGTCCAGTAACCCAGGAGGAAAGGGAGGAAGCTATAATAGGTACTACAAAATGACAAAAGGCCACAAACAAAGACAAAAGTTCTCCCAGCTCAGAAGGAAAGGGGATCCAATTATTTATAATAGAGCCCATATTAGGAATTAGGGTTAAATGGTGGGAAAGAAGATGTCACCTTGAACAATTACACTTATTGGGTGCTTTGAAGACGTAGGCTAGCTCCCTAAAAAAAGAGAAACGTGCACCCTGGCTTTATTGCTTTCATATCAGTGCAGGAGGAACCCTGAGAAGTCAACACAGTTCAAAATTCTCAGGAGGACCTGAAATTACTTGCAAACTTAGTTGACTGACATGTTAGGAGAAACTGTTCTTTTGATGTACAGGTATTGTATGTCTAGAGATTTAGAATAGGAGCAGTTATTTGGGGTACCAACATGAGATTAAGGAATCACTCTTCAATATTTAGTTAACATTCTTAAGAGACTGGTGTGCACAGAATGCTAATGTAGGTGTAGTGGGAATAATCATCATCAACACAGCTCTCCCTTAGTTGAATTTCCTGAAATAGTGATCTGGGGAAGGGTTTTCAGAGTGAGGAGCATGACAGTCCTGTTGATTGTCATTGACACACATGGTGGACCCTCCAATGGGTCTAATCTTCACAACCAGCCTCTGTACCCAAGAAGTGGAAGGGAGAATGTCCCCACAGCCTCGATGTAGAGAGAGAATTCCAACAAGCAACAATACCCCTCCTCAGTAGAAGGCAGAGAAGTACCGTGCAGTTCTGAGTTATCATGGAGTCAATAAACTTCTGTGTTTTCCCCTTATAAGGACAGCTTGGCAGTTATTATCTCAGTGAATCTAAATTTGTTAGCAACAGTAATTCTACAGGGTGTTGGTACTATCTCGTAGGCATAAACTTGTATGATCTCCGATCAACGATCTCTCACTGAAAAGTAAGATCACCTTGCAACCCACAGCAAGAATTGTACAGTGAAATAATTGAGCAGTTAACCTGGTTGGAAAACATTTTTCCCACCAAGCAAGTTTTATAAGTCAATCAACTTTATTAAGTTGAGAATAAACAGCAAATAAGAGAGCACTGACTTCAACAGGCTCACTCTGCTGTAGCGTACACTCATCATCACCTATCACTCCTTAATAAGTGGAGGCAGTGAAAGTATCACTATAAATTAGCTTCAAAGTCCTTAAGAGAATTCGATGGGACAGAGGAAGGAGACTGTAATTTAAAAAACGAAAGGATGAGGTAAAAATTAAGGCAAGCCTTGCCAGCAATTCCACTGTTAAGACCAAAGTACAAAGAACCTTGAAGAGGAAAGAAAGGAGTAGGTTGTTAAAGTCAGAGCAGAAAATTCTGATAAAGTAAAGCAGTGGCAGGTAAATAAAAGATAGGTTGAAGATATGTAATTAGTAACAATCACGAGTTTCAATTAATATCATAGCAATTAACATCAAAATAATGTAGTTTTATTAGTTAAAACAATAAATTATTTCTCTTCTTCACATATGGGTTCAAAATACATTATTAATGCTATCTCTCTTTTCTTTTTTTTTTTGCTCTTTGCTAGATGTTGTCCCATTATTCCAACTACCAGTTGCATTTGCCATTCCATTTTCTTGACCCACATTAAAATTAGGCAAGTATGAAATTAAGACTCCAAACGTTTTCAAGAGCTATTTCAAATTCAGAGATTTATATCCCTTGCAAAATGGGACTCTGACTTTGACGCTGGTCTGGGACACATAAGATCCCTAAGCACATTTCAATAGAGATATGAAATAGTTAGGGCAGTGTTGGGGGAGAGTAATTTTTTAAAGTATCTGAAAGTCCTTTGTGACTAACTTCTCCAGGTTATTTGTGTATGGAGCATTTGACAAATTCTAAATAGGTTCTGTCTAAGTAAAGCAAAATTGACTCATTTTCTTGGTAGCATTTAACTTATATAATGACATGGGTACTGGAAAAAAAGATACCCCTGCGGTTCTTTCTATACTCAGAAGCTAATGTAAGTGCCACCCAAGGTCATAAAATGCCCTCTAAACTCAATGACAACACGAAAAGGATAGAAAGAGACAGTCAATATGCAGGTGTGGGCTATCTCCAACTTGCTCTGAAATCCATAGTAGAGGGAGTGTTTCTTTATTACTTAGAATATAAAATGCCACCTTGATTAATATTTTGTGAAAACAAATGCCTAGAAATACCTTTGGTAAAGAACAACAAAAAAAGAGCTGTTATAAAAAATGAAATAAAAATGTTCCACTTAATACAAATGAAGGCAGGGTCCCTATACACAAGGAACTTTTAATTAAGTGGAAAAGAAAATTCACACATGATAAATCAAAGAATCCCTTTTTCATACTCTCTCTCTCTCACACACACACACACACACACACACACACACACACACACACACACACACACCAAATTAAGTCAGAAAGGTATCTGCCTTAATCCTGTAGAGTATATTTAAGAGGTGAGAGTTCCCCGGCAGACAAACCTGGTTTGGATCCCAACTGTGACGCTCACTAGCTGTATAACCACCTCCAACTTACTTAACCTTCCTGAGCCTTGCTTTCCTCAACATAAATTTGAGAGAATGTTAGTGTTTCCTGCAAAGGGTTGTTGTGAGATTTAAATGAGAAAATGTTGAGTACCTGTTATACAGGAAACAGTCAATAGATATGAGTAAGAAGAGGAGTCTGTCTTTAGCCCAGTACACATATGATTAAACGCTGGAGCTCCACGGATACTTTCAGCACTTACTCCTTCTTAATTCCTTTAAGAAGTCAATCTACAAGCAAAACTGTGAATTAAAATTTATCTCCTCTACTGACATTCCTTGTCACCATTGCCACCATCTCAAATCCTTCTTTCTCCTTTTCAGACGGATAGTAGCCTATAATTTATCAAACTATGCTCAGGAGGGACTTCCCTGGCAGTCCAGTGGTTAAGACTCCGCACTCCCACTGCAGGGGGCGTGGGTTCAGTCGCTGGTCGGGGAGCTAAGATCCCACATGCCGTGTGGTGTGGCAAAAAAATCTCTGCTTAGGAAAGAAGGAATCTCAGTGGCACTCCGAAATTTTCCCTTTTGTCTTCTTAATGCTCATTCTCTCCACTGATCCTTCCTCTCAATCTACCAACATTTCCATTAACTCCCCATCTAGAAACAAACAAACCAAAATCACTGCCTTCATTCTGCAAACAATTAGTGACTATTATCCTTTCTTTTACCCCACCACCAGTCTTCAGTGGAAGATCTCTATATCAACCCTCTTCCTCTGTAATGAATTCCAGTCCCAATTGTCCACACCATTTCTACACGCTCATCATTCACTTCTCTATATCAGGGTCTGCTAAAGGATTTTCACCTTCCCGTTGCTCTCTTCCACCTGATCTCCACATGTGTGACTACATCATCATCAACCCCGTTGCTCCTCCTCATGCATATGAATATACCGTCTGAATAGAATACCAGATAGAGACTTTTAAGTATATTCAGTCCACCCTGCTAGTTCCTGCAGCAAAGTTTTCTAGCCCCTGGCACACTCTCCTTTTGAGCTCTCCCATTATGTTTGCTTCAGTTGTTTTATCCTTGGCGCCTGTGAGCATTTTCATCAGTGTCAGTTGGGGCTTCCCTGGGTGGTGTCTCTGCTCCATCTACTCAGTGAGGAAAGGGCCTCTGAGCCATTCGTCATCACCAGTAGACTTTCTTCAGGCTACATGAGTAAATGCCTGATCAGATATCCTTTACATGTTCAAATGAACTATAACCCTGTCTGAATTTTCTTGTCATTTTTAACAAATTTCAATGATATTGTAAGAGCCATAAAAAATCTGCATATAATCAAACTCTACCTACACATTTTTGAAGTTATTGAAAATGTTGACCAGGTGATATTGTCTGCTATTGAGTATAAATCAGCTGTTCCCTGTTTTACAATGTTTTCAAATCTGCAACATCACAGAATACTTTCATGCAAAAATAAAAATAAAGGTGATACAGGTCCACTAGTGACGTAATAAATGCTTCAATTTGTTATTAAAAGGAGCCTGTATTCTCTGCACAGACATAGCTGGGTAATCTAGGAGTTGATCTCCTTTGCTGCAAGGGGTTATCCTTATAAAAGAAAATATATTTGAAGTCCAATTAGAGATATGGTGTTTTGGTCTATACCACAAATTAGACACAGTCCCGGCCCTTTTGGAAATTCACAAAATGATGTGTTCATAAATGTCTGTTTAGATAATATTACTCACAAATGATTTTGCTAAGTTTCACTAAAAATTAGTGATTTTATTTACAGAGCATGTCTTAAAAATTAATGTTTTGTTTTGCAGAGTATGTCCTCTGACTCTTAGGTGTAATAAAGAAATATAAATATCAAATGATTTTTGAATCTTATCATTTCTTCTTTTTAGTTATTTTTATTGTTTTATTGAGATATAATTGACATATAGCTCTGTATAAATTTAAGGTGTACAGCATAAAGATTAGACTTACATATAGCATGTAATGGTTACCACAGTAAGTTTAGTGATTATCATCATCTTGTATAGATACAAAAGAAAAGAAAAAGAAAATAGTTTTTCTTGTGATGAGAACTCTTAGGCTTTACTCTCTTAACAACTTTTAGGTATAACATACAGCAGTGTTCATTATATTTACCATGTTGTACATTACATTCCTAGTATTTATTTATCTTATACTGGAAGTTTAAATCTGATCTTTTTTATGAGTTTGCTTGTTTGTTTTTGAAGTATAATTGACCAACAACACTATGTTAGTTCCTATTACACAACATAGTGATTCTCTATTTCTATGTATTTCAAATATATTACCTTTTATTCTTAAAAAGAATTGTGAAGCCCAATTTTTTATAGCTCTATTTATTCTACTATTATAAAGAGATTTATATTTTTTATTTTATAAAGAAAGCCCTATTCAATCAGTGTCAATAAAGTTCAGTGTAGAGGCATTTTTAAGTGTAAACATTATACAAAAAAAATTTTTGATAAATATATGCTCTGTACACTTAATGACCTATTTACACAAAACTCTATAGTATTACCAACTCACACTTTCTTAGCATCACATATTAAGACATCTAGAAATATAAATAGTTTGATACAAACTTGAGCATACTTTTAAATAATTTTCTTTAAATTGGGATGAAAATAGCTATCGCCCAGTATTGTACACTGATATAGTTGTCAAACTTAATTATATGTGATTTGTTAGACAAAGTATTTTGAAATTTTTCCTTTCAACTTTAAAAATTTGAGCCTACCGGGACTTCCCTGGTGGTCCAGCGGTTAAGACTGCGCTCCCAAGGCAAAGGGCCCAGGTTTGATCCCTGGTCAGGGAACTGGATCCCACATGCTGCAACTAAAGATCCTGTGTGCTGCAACTAAGACCCGGCACAGCCAAATAAATAAATAAATAAATAGTAAAAAAAAAAAAAAAAAAAAATTGGGGCCTACCAGTTTGAAAAGAAAAAGGCAAATATCATGTGATTTCACTTATCTAATGTATCTAAGGTTGTGAAATTCACAGAAACATAAAGTAGAATGGTGGTTACCAGTGGCTGAGGGACGAAGAAAAGGGAAAAGGGGAGATGTTGTTTAATGAGTAGAAAGTTTCAGTTTTACAAGATGAAAAAGTTCTGGAAAGCTTTTGGAAAACATTGTGATACTTGACACCACTATGCTATACACTTAAAAATGGCTAAGATGGTAAATTTTAAGTGTTTTTTTACAACAATTAAAATTTGTATAAAAGATACAAAGAAAACAAAATGGAATAAACTAAAAACATCTCACAGCTTAAAATTTATATATATATATAGGCCTAAATACCTTTAATTCCACACTGTAATTATATTTAATTTTCCACTCTGTAATAATACACATAATCATGTTACTAAAAATACATAAGCTAGAGTATGCTAAAACAAACTACGGAATAAGGTTATTTTCTGGTCAGTTTGAAGAGGGACATTTTATTTTTTATTAGTTGTGAAGTAGATCTCTAGTTGTGCTGAAATGTGAGGTCACTTTATTTGACTCTCTCTACAACAGGAAAGAAATGAGGTGTCTTCAACAAGATGGGAAATCTAGCTTTTAAAATAAATTAAGTCTGAACCTCATAAACAGTAAAAGTGCTTTCCCTTGATGTAACAGGAAGAAAGATGGTCTAAACAAGCACATTAGCTTTACAGACATCATCCACGTCATCCAAAGCTCTATTAAACTATGTCTATCTCTTTTACTTACTTAAAGCTAAAATAAAAATACAAAAAGAGCAAACCAAAATAAAGATTTTAATTTGCAAAAATAAAATATATATTTTAATGATTTTAGAAAGAGCCTATATCAGCAATTCTATTTCTATATTTTCCTAATAATGACTTGTGATGGCATAGGTTTCCACATGGGAGGTAAAATACTGTGGTCAACTTCATCTGTCCCACCCTGCATGACTGGATCCTTCCAGGTGGCATTTTCCAAACAATCAGAGAAAATATATGAACCAGCTAAACCACTGAGCCATAAAATCCACTTAGGAGAAGCAAGTCATTTCACAGTATGAAGGCAATATGGGTAAGCAATGGCACTTATCGAGCATCTTTATGTGCTTGAGGCTGTACAATGTACTTTGCATATATTATATGTTATTAAATATTAAAAATTCCATGATTAAGTAATAATATTCTTCATTTTAAAAGAGGAAACCAAGGTTGAGTGAGGGGAATTAGTAAATAGCAGAGCTTGAACTCAAACACATGCTCCAAAATCTATGTGCTTGCCATAGCATTCAATATGTTCAAGCGTTTTCTTTTTCCCTCCCTCTGATTTCATTATATTCCAATCCCATTCTTTTATTTGCTTAATCTCTCCCCAAAATATACCTCCATGGGACTATATGTTATTCATACACAGGCTTATTCATCCTTAGATGAAAAAATACATAATTTATAAAAACCACTCTTAGAAATATATATATTCAATAAATCCATTAAAAATGACTTTTTTTTTTCCTTTGGAATAAAGCTACTTGTCAACAGTCATCACATGAAACAAGGCTCTAAATGAGTCACTCACAAAAACAAAACAAAAAGCCTTTCACGGCCACCACATCCTCAACTTCACAGCACACTGCATTCCTTTCTGCTAAATCATTTTTCATAGCAGCTGTACAAAATCATAGTTCTTCCTCTTTATGACCAGAAGTAATACAATTCCATTCTGTTAGCTGAAATTTTAGGAACTTTTAATTTATACTCTAAAACTTGTGAATAAGCATTGACTCTATCTCTACAATAAAGAGTGACAAGCCTAATTTCTAATACTAATTAGCGTGGCTGCTTCTGCCATCTTTGAAGACAACTGCACAGCCATTTCACCCAATTGTCTATTACTGTTAGCATCTAGGTGGCTAATTCTTTTCATTTAATACTCCCCAAGACTTGATTTGACATTTACCCATTATCCTATATTAAATGTTGGTAATTCAAACGCCTACATTTTCTATCTTACTGCAAAACTAATTTTCATGGTCCCCCATTGTTAAGTGGTTCTTATTAGTGATTAAGATGCAGAATTGCACAAATCATATAAAACCATCTAGCTACTTCTCACCATATTAGGTAAACTCAATAGAGTTTCCAACGGTAAAAGGGCACTGTTGCTGTTGTTTTGCTTCTCACTAATCTAAAGGACATAAAATTTGAGACTAGTTCTCATGTCAAAAGTTTGACCATAATTTCCTAGAAGTTTGGAATACTTAAAATGATGGCAAAATTATGAGTGTGGGAAGTGAAGTATGTCTTATAAGGTTAGCACATCTTTTTGTCTAATTTCCAGCAGACTTTGTCCCATGTTTTCAGGCAACATTCAGTTGGCTTTTGACTGTTGCTATATGCTTCCTTCACCCATTCATGGTAGCTCAAACCTCTCACATTGAAGAGAAGTAAAACCAGCTGTGTTAAAAGCACAACCTAATTTTTTTGACGGCCATAATTTCCCCCAGACCAGTATACTGGGGAAACTATAAGCTGAGCACTGGCTTGGGGAGTTGACCAGTATGGCAGAAGGTGCAGAAGGAGGAATTAACTAATGTTGGCAGTATGATTCAATTAATGTTGGCAGTATGATTCTTCAACTCTCATAAATATACTCCACAGACTATAAAGATGACTCAGCTTTAGTTTTCAAGATGCCTTGACTTAATTTTAAACTTATTCACTTGTTGAATAATGTTTGGGTGGAGAAAGGATCAATAAAAGAGCTCTGGGCAGTGAAACTAAATACTTCTGCTTACCATTGCAATATCAACTTATCTTTTCCACCTTTCTCCACCTCCTACTCAAAAACAGGTTAAATGACCAAAAAACCCAACTAGAGAGGCAAAACTAGCTTCAGGAGGGATTTAAGCATAAGATGATTCATCAAACCAAGTAACATAATTAGTTACTCAGTTTTTTCAGTCAGTCGATCAACCTGTTAGTCAAATTCAAACAAGCATGATTTGACTATCTACAAAGACCCAAATGACAGAAACATACAGAAATATTAGAGGCTTATTGGTCCAAAGAAGGCAAAGGTGGTTGGAAATGGCTCATATTTATGGAACAACTCAATTTATCCTTATAACTGTTATAAATTATGCTTAATACTCTATACTTATATAATTTATTCCTGAAATATAAGATAATGCTTGAAATAAAATGGGACAATATACCTCTTTATTTGTCAAATTAAAATATTCTCCTTCCCAGTAATTTATTTAAAATTTTTCATAAATACAGATGCCTTTAAAACAGTAGTTGGTCCTTAAAATTTTTTACATAGATTACTTTGAGAATTTGAATTAGAAAGTAATGGATCTTCTTTCACAGAAAAAATGTGCCTATAAAATGTGTATATATACCCAAAATTATTGATACAATTTCAAGGGATTCATGAACCCCTAAATATCCTTGTACTTACTGCAATATCTGGTACACACACACACATACACACACACACACACACACACACACACACACACATCAAATCCCCAAAGACTGCAGCGTCTTTCTTTCTCTGAGTCCTTACACCATTAATTTTTTTAATATTTCCCCATTAATTTATTGAACATAATCCTTGCCTTTTCAACCACAAAATAATATCTTCAGAGAAATGTGCCTTTTATATTCCAACTGACACAAAGAAGACATTTAATAATCGTGTGGGGGCTTCCCTGGTGGCGCAGTGGTTGAGAGTCCGCCTGCCGATGCAGGGGACACGGGTTCGTGCCCCGGTCCGGGAAGATCCCGCATGCCGCGGAGCAGCTGGGCCCGTGAGCCATGGCCGCTGAGCCTGCGCGTCCAGAGCCTGTGCTCCGCAACGGGGGAGACCACGGCAGTGAGAGGCCCGCGTACCGCAAAAAAAATAAATAAAATAATCGTGTGGGGTGTTGATGGAAAGAAAAATGCAAGTAAATAAAAGCTGAGATTACATGAGACCTTACATCCTGCCCCTTGGAATGTGGAATGTTCCCACTTGCAGAATGCTTAGATCGTCTCTAATCGTTGCTTCTTCTCCATCTTTTCTCCGCTAAATCAAGGATTACTGCATGACCCTGGTCATTTACACAATCACTGTCAAGCTCTGCCCTACAGCTAACTGAATTTCAGCTTCAGTGAGCCAAATCCACACACTTACAAGGCACAAAGTTTGATTTCAAGTTTGGGTACTCTAGGGTAAAGACATCCTTACTTCTTTCTCTATATCTGTTCAGCATGATACTCCCTCACTTGATGTCTTCACACTGCTGGGTCAAATCTCTTTGCCTTTGTGTCTGACCTAAGGCCATTTAAAACTACCAGACAAGAACTAGGACTGCCATGGGGCTTCCTTTAGTGCAGCAATGTAATAGAGAAAACATTCTTCTCCTGGAGAGAAGTTTTGTCATGCTTTGGTTATAGCTAGGTAGGTCGCTTGCATGATCAGTTGATCACCTTCTGGAGTCCCCTGAAAACAAAGCAGAGCTGGGTATCTGACGCTAAGTATCAAAGAAATGTTTTCATCTTTTGATCAGGGCTTTCTTTATACTTACTTCTCCTTTACTAAAAAGAAAAACAAAAACAAAAAATTACAGGTAGCACATGCAACGTCACATATTATTTTACCTTCCTTAAACTGTCATCATCCAGAACAAAAATAAATGAAAAAAGTCTTCTAAAAAAAAGTCTACTACTAAAGATTGCTTCCTAGGAAGTGGATTTAAAACAAAGAGTTTACAATACACATATCTAGTTTTTTGCTTCCCTTCTCTGGTTTCATTGCAGTTGTATTACATGAAAAATTAGAGAGACAAAAATGATTCCTAAATTATTACTGGCCATTTACTCATTTTTATAGATTCTATTCCTCCTCATATTACTTTCTCAATGAAGTTATCACTTTTTCATGTAGATAGCACTGAATATACAATTAAGAAGTCAATTATTCAACTTGCTATTAAGAAAATGTAGTATAGATGTGTGTGAGAGGTTTGTATTAACCTCAGAAATACCAAAGTGGGCCTTGAGTTGTGACCTAAAGAAGGCCACCTAGGAAATCATGGATGGGAAGAATGGGTGGTCCCAGGGACACAGATTGTCAGAACAAAGTCTCAGACTAAATTATTGTTCAGCAGCTATCATATAATGAATGACCACTTTTGAATTTTGAAGTTGCTAACTTTGGGAAGAACTCACAATCCTAGATTTAGAAGCAATTTCTGAGTAAACTGGGGCAAGTGCTCTACTTGCTGACCCACCCACCACATGCCACAGAAAACCTGTCAAGTGGAAACCAAAGGGAATGAGCAAAAAGGGTGGGGCCGTGAGTGCAAATGAGAAGGAAGACTGTGAGTTCAAACAGCCGCACTATGTAAAGAGCAGGTGGAAACCATGAAAAATAGTAAGAACATGGGGACTATTATATTAATACAATATTACAGCTAATGTTGGGAGCTCTTAGAGAATAAATGTCTCAAAGGCTGTCTCTGATGCTCGCTAAGGCCCAAATGATTAATCATCAGAGGAAATGTTGCCTTTTTATTTGGTGATGATTGAAGTGTCCAACCACTTGCACAGAGTGAAGCAGCCAGAAGTTTGAGAAAAGGCTCTGTTCCACCAGTCCAAGGATTAGACATTGTTCAGTAATCTATTATTACTTACTTTCTTTATTGCCCATATATCTGAATGGAATCCTACACTTAGATGGGGGAGAACATGAGATAAAAAAATCTAAACTTTTTTCCCATGACGGGAAACACACAATGTTCTTTCCACTTTGTATTATAAGCCCCCTTTGTAGACAGAGTATAACTATATGTCATGTAAAATCTGATTTCTGAATTTTGCTTAAGGACTTTAGCATTGCCATCTGGGGTAAAATACATTTCATCAGTTTACTATATGATGTTTCTTAGGGACATATAATGCAATTACATTAAAAAAAATAGTTCTGAACTGAGTGCAAATATGGCTTCACTAAATTGAACCAATTATTCAGGAGGAAAACTGGTCTTAATAATTGCACCACATTTTAATTCAGTGTCCAAAATATCTCTTCTCTCCACTAAACACTATTAGTACCTCTGCAGTGCTTACCATGTCCAATGCAAGTAAATAAAAGCTGAGATTACATGAGACCTTACATCTTGCCCCTTGGAATGTGGAATGTGCCCACATTTTTTTGTTTGTTTTTTTGTGAAACAATTGTTTTCTTTTGGCCTTGTATTCTGAAATTTCTCCAAAGTAAAAACTGAGCAATGATGAATTTTGGAAAAATTACTCTTCCTTCCAGAATATTCACATCTGATCTTTGTTTAAATTTCTAGCTGTCATTTTCGTCAACAGAAATAAACAAAAAATGACGAAAATAGGCATCGTTGGGTATTGTTTCAGTTCCTAAAGACTTGCCATTTTCACACTGGCTTCCCACAAGGCAAAACCACCCAAATACCAGAGAAATCACTATTGCTTCCGGAAGTGATCATTTAGGGAAATAATAAATCACTTTTAATCCTGCAGCTGTTGTTTCTTGCTGTCTTCCTTTTATTTGCTTTCAGCTTGAGTAAGAAATTTACTTTTGACAGTTTGTTATTATATGAGGAGCTAGTCATGTTGAATTGTAAAACACTGAAATCTTTTCTCATATAGTTACGGAGCACTTTCTTTTCCATCAAAATATAGGCTAAATATTTACAGAATTCCCATTAAATATCTTTCATAGTAGTATCATCATCAAATGATATTGAAATGCGATAAAAGCAGATGATCCAAACTGCCGAGTATGTAGTGGCTTCATATACAAAGGAACCTGGACTTAGACTTCTGTTTTGTAGAGGAGAAAAACCAGTCATATTAGAACTCCCTTGATTTTTCCCAACTTTACTCATTTAAGAAGGGCTTAATATTTCCCTCGGCTTGCCTAAACTTTAGACAGACTTCTTCCAGATTCTGGGCCCTGACTGCTCTTTTCCAAGAGCACTTACTTTAGAAAACTTATCAATTCTTTCTCTGCCCCTTAAAGGTGTAAAAATTTTAAAAGACCTTTGATAGCAAAGATCAATAAAACTAAAAGCTGGTTCTTTGAGAAGATAAATAAAATTGATGAACCATTAACCAGACTCATCACGAAAAAAAGGAAGAAGACTCAAATCAATAGAATAAGAAATGAAAAAGGAGAAGTAACAACTGACACTGCAGAAATACAAAGCATCATGAGAGATTACGACCAGCAACTATATGCCAATAAAATAGACAACCTGGAAGAAATGGACAAATTCTTAGAAAAGCACAACCTTCCGAGACTGAACCAGGAAGAAACAGCAAATATAAACAGACCAATCGCAAGCACTAAACTTAAGACTGTGATTAAAAATCTTCCAACAAACAAAAGCCCAGGACCAGATGGCTTCACAGGTGAATTCTATCAAACATTTAGAGAAGAGTTAACACCTATCCCTCTCAAACTCTTCCAAAATATACCAGAGAGAGGAACACTGCTCAACTCATTCTACGAGGCCACCATCACCCTGACACCAAAACCAGACAAAGATGTCACAGAGAAAGAAAACTACAGGCCAATATCACTGATGATCATAGATGCAAAAATCCTCAACAAAATACTAGCAAACAGAACCAACAACACATTAAAAGGATCACACACCATGATCAAGTGGGGTTTATCCCAGGAGTGTAAGGATTCTTCAATATACACAAATCAATCAATGTGATAAACCATATTAACAAACTGAAGGAGAAAAAACATATGATTATCTCAATAGATGCAGAAAAAGCTTTTGACAAAATTCAACACCCATTTATGATAAAAACCCTCCAGACAGTAGGCACAGTGGGAACTTACCTCAACATAATAAAGGCCATATATGACAAACCCACAGCCAACATCATTCTCAGTGGTGAAAAACTGAAACCATTTCCTCTAAGATCAGGAACAAGATAGGTTGTCCACTTTCACCACTATTATTCAACATAGTTTTGGAAGTTTTAGCCACAGCAATCAGAGAAGAAAAAGAAATAAAAGGAATCCAAGTTGGAAAAGAAGAAGTAAAGCTGTCACTGCAGATGACATGACACTATACATAGAGAATCCTAAAGATGCTACCAGAAACCTACTAGAGCTAATCAATGAATTTGATAAAGTAGCAGGATACAAAATTCATGCACAGAAATCTCTTGCATTCCTATACACTAATGATGAAAAATCTGAAAGAGAAATTAAGGAAACACTCCTATTTACCAATGCAACAAAAAGAATAAAATACCTAGGAATAAATCTACCTAAGGAGAAAAAAGACCTGTATGCAGAAAACTATAGGACACTGATGAAAGAAATTAAAGATGATACCAACAGATGGAGAGATATACCATGTTTTTGGATTGGAAGAATCAACATTGTGAAAATGACTATACTACCCAAAGCAATCTACAGATTCAATGCAATCCCTATCAAACTACCATTGGCATTTTTCACAGAACTAGAACAAAAAATTTCACAATTTGTATGGAAACACAAAAGACCCTGAATAGCCAAAGCAATCTTGAGAACGAAAAACGGAGCGGGAGGAATCAGGCTCCCTGACTTCAGACTCTACTGTGAAGCTACAGTAATCAAGACAGTATGGTACTGGCACAAAAACAGAAATATACATCAATGGAACAGGATAGAAAGCCCAGAGATAAACCCACTCACATATGGTCACCTTATTTTTGATAAAGAAGGCAAGAATATACAATGGAGAAAAGACAGCCTCTTCAATAAGTGGTGCTCGGAAAACTGGACAGCTACATGTAAAAGAATAAAATTAGAACACTCCCTAACACCATACACAAAAATAAACTCAAAATGGATTAAAGACCTAAATGTAAGGCCAGACACTATAAAACTCTTAGAGGAAAACATAGGCAGAACACTCTATGATATAAATCACAGCAAGATCCTTTATGACCCACCTCCTAGAGGAATGGAAATAAAAACAAAAATAAACAAATGGGACCTAATGAAGCTTTAAAACTTTTGCACAGCAAAGGAAAACATGAATAAGATGAAAAGACAACTCTCAGAATGGGAGGAAATATTTGCAAATGGAGCAACTGACAAAGGATTAATCTCCAAAATTTATAAGCAGCTCATGCAGCTCAATAACAAAAAAACAAACAACCCAATCCAAAAATGGGCAGAAGACCTAAATAAACATTTCTCCAAAGAAGATATACAGATTGTCAACAAACACATGAAAGGATGCTCAACATCACTAATCATTAGAGAAATGCAAATCAAAACTGCAACGAGGTTATCACCTCACACCAGTCAGAATGGCCATCATGAAAATATCTAGAAACAATAAATGCTGTAGAGGGTGTGGAGAAAAGGGAACCCTCTTGCAGTGTTGGTGGGAATGTAAATTGATACAGTCACTATGGAGAACAGCATGGAGGTTCCTTAAAAAACTAAAAATAAACTACCATATGACCCAGAAATCCTACTACTGGGCATATACCCTGAGAAAACCATAATTCAAAAAGAGTCATGTACCACAATGTTCATTGCAGCTCTATTTACAATAACCAGGACATGGAAGCAACCTAAGTGTCCATCGACAGATGAATGGATAATGAAGATGTGGCACATATATATAATGGAATATTACTCAGCCATAAAAAGAAATGAAATCGAGTTATTTGTAGTGAGGTGGATGGACCTAGAGTCTGTCATACAGACGGAAGTAAGTCAGAAAGAGAAAAACAAATACCGTATGCTAACACACACATATGGAATCTAAAAAAAATTTAAAAGGGGTCTGAAGAACCTAGGGGCAGAACAGAAATACAGACGTACACATAGAGAATGGACTTGAGGACACGGGGATGGGGAAGGGTAATCTGCGATGAAGTGAGAGAGTGGCGTGGACATATATACACTACCAAATGTAAAACAGATAGCTAGTGGGAAGCAGCCGTGCAGCACAGGGACATCAGCTCGGTGCTTTGTGTCCACCTAGAGGGGTGGGATAGGGAGGGTGGGAGGAAGACGCAAGAGGGAGGAGATATGGGGATGTATGTATATCTATAGCTGATTCACTTTGTTATGTAGCAGAAACTAACACACCATTGTAAAGTAATTATACTCTAATAAAGATGTTTAAAAAACAAAAAACAAATGTACGTGGGTATGTGTATGTCTACATCAGTACATATGGGGCCAGATGAAGTCCTGCTCTTGTCGTTTGTGATAGTTTGAAGTTGAAATGTAGAAGCTCTGATTGTCAAATCCTGTCACTTACCTTTTTATTGGCCTGTTTCAGCTTCAAGACTGAAAGAAACTGAAAGCTAATTCACTGCTTTCTCTAAAAATACTATTATTGGAATGATTGTAAAATAGAACAATCAAGCTCAGCCATTAAAGTTGATCAATACACGTTGTCATTGATTCTCAGTGGGGATGAAACGCAATTCACTTAAAAACGGCAAATATTTGCAAGAGTTAAAGAGAAATAGAAAAGATATTGTTTGTAAGTGCGATCTTATAACTACATGTCAAATTTGATGTAAATAATTACAATGCAGAATTTCTCCTCTCCCCAGCCTTTAACCTTTTGCCTAAAAAATTACTTTCTTTGTGGTGAAAGATCATTCGATTTGTTACACTCCAGAGTCCCTGCAGAAAAAAATTATTCTTTTGAAAGTCGTTATTGTATTCTGTTAGGTCCATCAGTTGCAATTCTAAAAAAAAAAACCCAAGTTCTATTTAAGGAGAAAATTAGGTTTATAACTTGTTGGTTGCTCAATTGTCCTTATTTTCATTACAAAGAGGAACACTTTACATGAGATTTCAATCAGGAGAAGAAAACGGAGCACTGAGGTAACTACCTGTAGTTTTCCATGGTGCCAGGAGCAGCAAGGACAGCACAAGAATATACCAAAATCACTCACTGAAAATGAAATCTTGACACATAAGTAAAGGACCTGATTATATTTACCACTTAGAGCATACGTTTCCCTCCTTACAACTAATGACAATCAAGAAATTAAGTATTTCAGTTGTTTCATGATTAGAAATAAATTCTAATGTATGTGTGTGCATTGTGTCATATTTAGCCCTACGAATGTTTTTCCAAAACAAAGACAAAGTAGACATTCAAAAGGTTTGTTTTGCTTAATTGGGCTGTAAATCAGAAAACATCCTAGGTGCTGTGAAAAGTATACAACCCACTCCAAAGACCCAGGCTATTATAAATTCCACAGATCTTAGCCAGGGTTCTCTAGAAAGTGGAGCCTGAGACAAGAATTAAAGTGCTGATGCTTTACTTGGGAGGTGTGAAACAAGGCAGGAATGATGGTAAAAGGGAAGACAGCAAAAAAGGCTATAAACCAATGTGAAATGAGGTTTTAGATGTGGCCTATCACTTCTCCCTAAGCTGCAGAGAAAGATGGTGCACTGTGATTAGTAGGTCTGGCTACTTAAACATGAGTCTTCTTTGGACCAGATGCAAAGAGAAGCCGTGCCTTGAAATAGCCGATACAAGGTAGGGAGGTAAAGGAATCTATCTGCCTGCTCCCTCCTGACTTGTTTCCCAATGGCTATCCCTTGGGGACTTAACTCCCATGCACTCTGGACTTATCATCTGGCAGGCAGCTGCTCAGAATGGCAGAGTCTACCCCTGGAGCGTGCTGTTTCACCAAGTCCTGAAGGGGCAGGAGGCCCGGAAACCCGGCATGTGGCTGGTTGGCCATCCTGAACAGCCTGGTTGCTCAGTGTGGCCAAGTGGAAGGGCCTAGCCCTCCCAGAGTAAATGACTAACCAAAAGACTGACTCTGTTGTCTTAGGGGACAGAACTGAGTGGACTTTATCTCTGTCCAAAGCAGAAGTGACTGAGGTGAAAGAGCAGCTGAAGTTTCAGGTAGGGGCTGTGCCTAGAAAATCTGAGGAAGAGCATAATGTATCTATGTGTGGTGGATAAAGTAATAGGTTGGGTTAGAAGTAAAAAACATATAAGGGAACATGCCCAAATGCAGGAATCAGTTTGTGGCAACAGGATGGCTTTCTTAGACTGACAAGATACCAGATTGTTCCAGGTCACCCCAATTCTCAGGCAGTTTCTGTTTGGCATCATAGAGTTAAAAGCTGCCTCACAGTCTATGACAGATTGTCAAAGCAATGAAAAAGAAGTCAAAGCTACTAGCATCTGTGTTTCAGAAGATAAACGTTGTGAGATTCATATACCATTGATTCCACATCAAACAAAAGGCAAACAGGGTAATGGCTGATGTATCCAGAGTTCTTTTTCCCATGATGCTGAGTCAATGATGGACATCAACACTGGCATTACGAACAATTACATCTGCAAAATTTACCTGTCACAGCTAATATTAAACAAGACAGAAACATCAATGAGATCTGAGAGTAAAGTCAGAAAAGAAGATAAATGATTTTCCAAAGCTTAGGTTCCTTTTCCAATTGCCCAAGGAGGATACTTTAAAGTGGTGTTTTCTTCAGGGATACTTTCCTGGGGTCAGTTTCTGCCTCATGGCTCTAACATTGAAAAAAGAAAAGGGCATTTTCAGTGGCAAATAACCCTCTGGATCTAGTTATATTGACCAAGTGGAGGATAGTTTTCAGTCAATCTCACGTAGTTGTGACAGGGGATATGGGAGGTGGCTTGTCTGCCCCTTTAGGTCCATGGACTTTTCATGAAAGGAGAATTCTAAGTCAAAGTGTGTCCCTTAGATCAGCTTCAGTACTAATTTAAAATGCTGACCCCTGGGGCCCATTAGAGTTTTACGGATTCATATCTATGTGGAGCGGGGACTAGAAATCTTCATGTTTAATTTAAAAAAAAACTAAGGAGATTCTGAAGTAAATATTATTAAACACTGACAAAGTCATCTTCAAGGGAAAAAATATCTACTTGGTGCCCATAAATGCTTTTGAAAATGGAAAGAAATCACCTGCTACCTCAGGGTTCCTTTCTAATAGTAAAGCTGCTAAGGCTTCAAGCCAAGATTTCCATTACAGACCTAAGGAAACAGGAGTACGCCTGTGCTGTTAATTAACAACTAAGACCTGTGATCCCTCCCACCAATGAAAGGTTCTTAAGTAGCTCTAACTTGGTCTCCCAGTACTAATAACTTAATAGGAAACATAAAAGACCATGCTAATGGAACATTAGGAAAAAGTCTTATTCAAGCACTGCTAAGTAGAGCTGCTAATTTGCTCAATGTTCCTTAATATTAACTGTAGTTCTCACTTGGATGTCTACCCAGTTTATGTAGCTATTGACAGATGTTTACAATATCCCGAGTCCTTTAACTCAGATCTTTACTGTTGTAAGCATCTCTAATGAAGAGAAAGTTTTGTGCATGGAGCAGAACACTCACTAAAATGTGTACTTTATATTACTACATATTAAAATGGAAGTTTGGCAGAAACAAAATCATATAATAGGTATTGTATTCCAAAGGAGGCATTAGACCATACACAGAATTCAACACGTTGTTTCAAGAAACTATTCACATGTCCTTTAACCACAAACTCACTAGAAGGACTTAAATAGATCAGGAGTGCCATATTCCAAAAGAATTTGGAGGGGAAGATTTCTTCGGGGAGAACTGTGCCGCAAGTCCCACCCATCACTCCCAAGGGGATGTGAGAATGTAATGAGTGGTTTCAAGACCACTTAGAGGGCTTTATATGTGTCATATGCATTCTGGAGACACAATGGACAAGTTTCTGAGTCACAGGTAAGAAATCTAAAGCGTGAGAGAGAAGGTAGCTTGCCGTTTTGACAATGGAGCAAAAGAGTTGGTGCTGGCTTATAAATTCAGATTCAGAGTAAATAATGCATAAATGCTTTTCCATGGACCAGATGTGAGGAGCACACACATAGGAAACCTAGTGTGAGGTCGTCTTACGTCTCACCCAAGAAAACCACATGGTAGTTGACAATAACAGAGAGAATTTGAAGATATCGAGAAATGTTAAAGGGCTGAGAAAGCAAAATAGAGATGCACTTGGTAGGGTCAAAAGAACTTCAGGTAATATGTCCCCATAATTGGGGTAGGGGAGGGTTTCTAAAGTACTCTTAAAAGAGAAGGAGCCTACTTTAATCTCCTAATGGTCCAAGACAGCATGGACCAGTTAATGATAGCACCAGTCGGTTGAGACTCTCCTACCTTCGTCCTTCTCTTCCCTTCCAATACCCTGACTACAAAGTGGTCAGAAGTGCAGTTAGTTAGCCAGATCAAGGGAAGGGGATGAAGGTGAAAAATGGAAGTGCTAGGGAGGCAACCAACCACATCTTTTCCCAATTGTAGGATTCCAACCTCGTTCAAGTTAGGAATAGGGAGAAATCTCAAATTTAAGTTTAGAATTTTGATTAGTACATGAGAATGGACATTTTAATTATTAACTGAAGACTGTGTCTGAACTTAAGGCAACCATGACTAGAAACCACAGATCTGGCCCTTATTTTCAACAGAGACAGGAGAAGAACTAGTCTTATAGAACAGATTTAAAGAAACAGCAAAAGACAAGAACAAAATTATTTTATAATTACATCTCAGGAGTTATTTTAGTTCAACTGTAACAGTTCCTTTCACTCAATGCTTAATTCATATCTAAAAAACATATCTAAAAAACAAAACTTGGAAAATCCATTTTTGTGGACATTTAATTATTTTAAGGTTGATTGATTAAATTCCTTTAAACAATTTGAACTGCAATTAGCAACTTAGTGTGACTGATTCTTCTGGATACTTTAAACACCCTAAACAGCAAGAAAAATATACAGAAACACAATACTCATAATGCCCAATATCTTAAAATAATACTAGTAGCAAAAGCACTAATACCATTAATGAAATGTGCTTTAATTCTTATTTTTACATCTTTTCAGGGTTCTAATTTATACCTTCCTAAGCTTTCTGAAGCTTTACCAGAACCAATGTTTACAATCTTTCCAGGGATTTAAAAAAGTTTTTCCAGATCTAAAATAAAAACAATGCTAATTTAGAATACCAGAATCCAGGTTTCTGGCTGTTCGTTTACATTTGTGGTGTGACACTTAGTTGTATGGTCCAAGATAAAGCAAACTTCTGTCTCTGCAACAGGCTGATTGCCTTTTTATATCAAACTTTCTTTCACTCATTACATCCTGATACCCATGTATCCCTGTCTTTAATATAAATTTTAATTTTTGAAGACTTTTCTTTCCCTAAGTTTCTCATAGCCAGAAGTCCCTATGCCATTGCCTTGATATTATGATACATTGACCTGGTTTGTTTCAAGTACTGAAATATACATATTTCTTATTACTATTTTATTAAAGTTCATAAGGATTTATTCATAATAAGTAGATACTTTGTCTCCTAGGAGATGAGGGATTGAATTTTTGTGCTTTTCCTCTCAGAACATTTGGATCATTTATAATTTTGAAACACCCCATTTTGTAATGGCCATGGTGTATGCCTGTATGCCATAGTTGTAATCAATGTTAATAACCTTGTAAGTCATTATTATATAAGACCATTAATTCTAGTTCTCCTTTAGTATTTAGTATGCCCTCTTTTCCCAGTCATTTCTACCTCAAGAAAAACGTCTACCTTATTGAGCAGAAATCCTGTGTCTTATTGGTTCATTTATATATCTTTGTTCCTTTTCTTTTTTACACAAACGAGTATATGTGCTAAACATATGGAAATATATGCTAAACAGAGAATAAAATGTTACATGTCAACAATTTCCTACTTGTTTAAATTGTCTAAAGATGCAAAGATCCTGCTGGAATTAGTCTTTTTTTATATTACAAGTACCTCTTTGCACACTTTGTGTTTCCTCTTTTGAGTATTACTGTAAACTCATGGCTTTTTTCAGGCTTAACTTGTTCCAATTGAACCATTAGCATTATTACTTCTGTCCTTATTTGTCGGCTTTTTTGTCATTGAAGCTCTACCATGATGTTTCAAGAAGCAGCTTTGACTTCTGCTTAATAACAAGTTGTTTTGAATCCATCTCATTTTGTCTTTGCACCAGACATACAGCCATCTACCCTCCAGGGATCAAAATTTGTGTGCTAGGGGTGTACATGAGGGTTGATAATAAATTAGAGTAGTGCCCCTGCTCTTGGGCCATTTATAATAATGATAGAGCTGGAAAATAAGTCTTTTAAGGACATGAATTCACACTGATTTTCCAATGTAACATATTACTGAACCCAGCTTTTCTTGCTTTTACACTTGCTTTTATACTTATAATAAATATGTAATAAGATGGAGAAAATGCATTATCTTCACAGTTGGTAGAATTTCTCCTCAAGAGAGATCAACCTCCCTTGGGCAAAATGTTTTAATTTTTTAGTGTAGAAGGTGAGCTCCTCTCCCTTCCCAATTTCTACCATCAGGGCCTAAAGGGCTGACCCTGAAGTTACAGTGAAGAATTTAGCTGTCTGAGGGCTGCCAGGAAGAAGGGATTTGAGTACAGAAGATGAAAGAAGGGGAGGAAAGGAGGACTTTATGGTGTTATTATTGCCTCTCATGCTGATCCATCCACCAAATAAACAATCAAAACACCGAATTCTTAAGAGTCCTGGTATGCGTGTGTGGCAAGGTGTGCAGGGGCTGTCCATGAAAACTAAAGAAAGGGCTGAGCATCACGACAGATTGAGGAGGTGTAGGACAGGTATAGTATGCAAGAATGCAGAAACCCAAAGACGTGGAGAGCTCTGAGAATATAAGTTCCCTGTAAATTTGCCAAAAATTTGGAAGATCCCTTGAGACTTCAACATAGTAGAATCAATGAGGTGATTTCATTTAGATCTAAGAAGCAGGAAAGTTCTCTGTCTTAAAAATAAGACACAAACAACTTCTTAGAATAGGGTTGCCAGATTTAGCAAATAAAAACACAAAACGCCCAGTTAAATTTGAATTTCATATAAATATTTTTTAAAAATTAGTGGAAGTACAATATGTCCTATGCAATATTTGGGACATATTTATACTATATAAAAGCCCAACAAAAAGGACTGAACCCACATTATGAAATGGAATAGAAATTGTAAACAGTTTACCAAATACAATTTTTTTTTTTGCTAAACTTCTGTGATTTTATTTTGAATCTTTTCCTTTTATGCTAAAAATCTTAGTTCTTAATGACAATAGCATAATTGCTTATTTGCTTTACCCCATTTTTAACACACCCATATATTCATATAAGATCAATATCAAATATATGATTAGTGAAAATATTATTATTGTTATTGCAGTTCTTAGGTATATCCTACCAGAGACATATAGGTGAATTACTGTATTTTCAAACCATTTAAAATAACACACCTCTGCATAATTAAGCTATCAACTCAATGTGCAATTAGGGTCATTTATTTTACTTTCCCCTTGATTTTATGAACTGCCTTTTCATTCTTTTTTTTTCTTTTATATCTTTATTGGAGTATAATTGCTTTACAGTGTTGTGTTAGTTTCTGCCGTACAACAAAGTGAATCAGCTATATGTATACATATATCCCCATGCCCCCTCCCTCTTGAGCCTCCCTCCCACCCTCCCTATCCCACCCTTCTAGATCATCACAAAGCATCAAGTTGATCTCCCTGTGTTATGCAGCAGCTTCCCACTAGCCATCCATTTTACATTTGGTAGTGTACATATGTCAATGCCACTCTCTCCCTTCACCCCAGCTTCCCCGTCCCCTCCTGTGTCCTCAAGTCTGTTCTCTATGTCTGCATCTTTATTCTTGCCCTGCCACTAGGTTCATCAGTACCGTTTTTTTTAGATTCCATACATGTGCATTAGCATACAGTATTTGTTTTTCTCTTTCTGACTTATTTCACTCTGTATGACAGACTCTAGGTCCATCTACCTCATTACAAACAACTCAATTTCGTTCCTTTTTATGGCTGAGTAATATTCCATTGTATATATGTGCCACACCAAATGTTTTTATATATATATCAAAAACTACAAATAAACCCAGCATGGTTATGGTATCATCTGTGCCCTTCTTCATTATAAATATATAAAACCCCTTAGTTGTGATAAATAGGAAAAGCTCCACCACATTTGTTTTTGTTTATTTCTGTATTGATCATCCTGATTCTGCATCATTTCTTCATACCTTGCTTTCCACATTCCCCATGCCAATATGTAACAATCATGGTTTTTTAAACCTACTGTTGAAAATTCTCACAATATCTGTGTGATTGTTAAAGAGTCAAGTAGAAGGTCTTTGTAAACTATTTCTTCAGCTTCAGCTAACTCTGTTCTCCAATGCACAAGACATATCTTGAGCTGAAACTCTGGAAGACATCCATATAAGCTTTGCAAGGTGATGGCTGTGATGTTACCTAAAAATGGTCCTTCTCATGCCTCTGCACCTCATCTAGCTCTTCAGAACCTTTTCAGCCTCAGTTGTCTTGTGATGCTGTTTTGAGGAAGGTGGAAAATTCTTTTTTGGTAGGAATAAAGAAGCATCCAGGTTGGGGAAAAATGTATACCTCATTCTACAGGAATCCTGTGGCATATTGTGTGACATGGAACCTTAATTGTAGCTGCTCAGCACTTTTTTCCCTCTTCCCTGATTTCACACAGGGTGCACTCATTCTTTCTGCACCCCTAATGCCCTGCCTTCTCAAGCATTTTCCCGTCCTGGGCTTTTTGCATGCAGTGATGTGAGGGGAATTCTCAGCTTAGTGTAGTCATATGATGAATCAGAGACACAGAATTAAGAATTTATCAGGGATACATACTTCCAGCGAAAGATGCATATCTAGGCATCTACAGCAAGAAACTCGTGGGTTATGCAAAATTCTTTCCAAAGGAAACAGGAAAAAAGTTAATAAAACTTTACAAAAGTGATTGTGTGGTAGCAAAATGTATTTGTGAAAAGTGAAAAAAATGCCATTATCAATGTCCTGCTGAGAGAAGAGTTGACTGAACTATACCCAACTGTGATAAAGAACTCACAACGATCCCAGGCCTTCCAAGGGAGAAATTAAGAAAGGGGTATAAAGTTGCCTGAGTTTGCTTAGCTTGTCAAAAGGTGGGGGCACTCTTCAAGCCTCACTCTTCTCATCTGTACAGAAAGGGGTTTGGGCTAAATCAGTGGTGCTCCAGCTGTGCTCTAGCAGGCCTTGTGTCTCTGTGGTGACACAGAGATGGGGCAGGTGGGGCAGGACATCCTATCCAAGAGCCAGAACAGTTCTGACTAACTCTTTTACATATTGGAATTCACAGAAAAATTCCACTGAAATAAAGGTTTAGTATCTGTATTAATTTCCTTGGGCTGCTATAACAAATTACCACAAACTTAGTAGCTTAAAACAACAGAAATGTATTTTCTCACAATTACAGAGGCCAGAAGGCCAAAATCAAGTGTCAGTAGGGCTGGACTCCCTCCAGCAGCTTTAGGGAGATTCTGTTCCTTGCCTCTTTCAGCGTCTGGTGGCTCTTGGAATTCCTTGGCTTGTGGCTCTCAGTCCAATTCCTGCGTCAGCTTTCACATGGCCTTCTCTTCTTCACATCTTCTATCTTTCTCTTCTTTTATGAAAACACTTGTCATGAATTTAGGGTCCACCCTAATCCAGATGAGAACATCTGGAGAGCTTTAAATTAATTACATCTGCAATGATGGTTCTTCCAAATAAGATCACATTCACATGGTCTGAGTAGACATATCTTTAGGGAGGCCACCATTCAACTAACTACAATATCAAAGAGAATTTAATCTAAACAATATTTTAAAGGTTCCTTTTATATATTTTTTTTCAAACTATGGATTAACACATGCTTGCTGCAATAAATAAAACTTACGAAGATGTATAAAGAAAAAGCTAATTATCTACCCCTCCCTTTCTGCTTCCTTCCAATTTCACCTCTTCCCAACAATTCTCTCCAACTCATCCAGATTTACTGACTTTTCTTCCAGTCGATCTGGTAACCCATGTTAACAACCCTGTGTTTGTACCTCCATGCTTTATTTCAGGCTCATGTAATTACACACACACACACATACATACAAGCATGTACACATATATCTGCATTGATAAGGAGTTTGAAATTGATTATAAAATTTGTATCATACTATACACACTCCTATGTATCTTACTTTTCTCTTTAAAAAATGCCTTGAGTACATTGCTCTAAATTAACTAGTATAGTTCTAGCTTTTATTATTTTTTATTATTTTTAATGGATGCATAGTAGCATTATATTCCACAATGTGGACAAACCAATATTTATTTCAAGCTTTCCCTATTAATGGGCATTTATTATATTTCCAACTTTCTGTATTTTTACCCAACTGAAAAATTCTGTAGTACATAATCCTTGTACATGCAATTTTATAAGCTGGTGATTTTATTACTATATACAACTATATAGTAATTTGTATTACTATAAATTCCCAGCAGTAGGACTACGGATCAAGAATGCATGTATTTTTCATTTCAATAAGTTGGTACCAGATTGCTTTCCCAAAAGACTGCAAAATTCCATTTGTCTACCAATATATGAAAGTACCCACTTCCTCATATTACAACCAGCAATAACTGTTATCATTCTTTCCACATTTTTGCCATTCTGATGGGTGTAAATAACACTGATTTTTATTTAATTTGCATTTCTCTCACTACCAGTAATTTTGAGCATCTTCTCAAATGTTCATTGGCCATTTGGATTTTATCTTCTATGAAATATTTATCTCTATTCTTTGTTCCTTCATCTCCTAGGTTGATTATTCATCCTTTACTCACTGAATTGAAATACTACTAACTTTATCATATATTGAACTCTCATATACACTGGAATCATTTAACCAATTTTTATCTAGTTTCCTAGTTTTAGCACAACGTCACATTGATCTTTATTACAATGGCTATTGTATTTCTAATGATGATAAGGTAGGTAGTTTATCCCAGCTCTTCTTTATATTTTTCATGAATATTCTCAGGCATTTACTATTTCATATTGGATTATTTTATGAAATCCCTCTCAAAATAAAATTCTCTAGAGTCTAATTAAAACTGCAATGAATTCTTATTTTAATTTTAACAGAACTGAGATTTTTATTGTATCTCACCCTCCAAGAATATTGTGTCTTTTCCATTTTTTTAAAATATTATTTTGTATAACTCAAAGATTTTATAAGTGTTTTTGTAAAATTCTACTCTTGGTAAATGTATTTCTAAACATTTTATGCTTGTACTGTTATTTTAATGGATTTTCCCCTATTTTTACTTTTAGGTTTTGTTAACTGAGAGAAAATCTATTCCTTTACTCTATTTCATCTTCTACTTGTTTATCTACACAATTATTTTCTTCATACCATTCTTGTGTTAGAATTCTTGGCATTTTTAAATATATAATCATATCCATCAGTAAAAAAGAGATGATTTAATCTCTTCCTTTCCAGCACTTTATCAAATGATCCATGTTATAACATTTGTTACAACTGCAAAACTGTTGAGTATTAACAGCAATAATGAGCATTTCCATCTAGTTCCTGATTTCAATTGACATGATTTCAAGGTTTTAAAAGTAATTTCACTCTATTCATATTTTACCCTAGGGTATCCTTCGAAATTTTATCTAATATGCTTTCAGCTTCTCTTAAAATGATAAGGTTTTTTTCCTCTTTTAGTTTGTTGATTAGACAAATTACAATAAGATTTTTCTGATATTGAACCACCTTTGCATTTCTGGATAAATTCTAGTTGGTCTTAATAAATCTTCTTTTAATACAAAGCCAGATTTTATGTGAAATTTTTTAATGTTAGTGTATCTAAATTCATATGTGTAATTGGTTTATAGTTTTTGATTTTGAAATACTTTTGCCAAATTTGGGTATTAAAGTTGTGCTGTCTTCAAAAATGATTTGATGAAATTTCCATCTTTTTATTGTGTAAATTAAGTAATACGAGAAATAGCTGTTCTTTTTTTTTTTTTTTTTGCTGTACGCGGGCCTCTCACTGTTGTGGCCTTCTCCCGTTGCGGAGCACAGGCTCCGGACTTGCAGGCTCAGCGGCCATGGCTCACAGGCCCAGCTGCTCCGCGGCATGTGGGATCTTCCCAGACCGGGGCATGAACCCGTGTCCCCTGCATCGGCAGGCGGACTCTCAACCACTGCGCCACCAGGGAAGCCTTAGCTGTTCTTTTGAGATTAGTTAGAACTCAGGAAAATAACTGGTCATGATACATTTTTCTTAATGTGATAAAAATATACATAACAAAATTTATCATTTTAACCGCTTTTAAATGTACAATTCAGTGGCGCTAAGTACATCGACAATGTTAGTCAACCATTGCCACTATCCATTTCCAGAAACTTATCATCACAAACAGAAACTCTGTACCCATTAAACAATAACTCCATATCCTACCCTTTCTCCAACCCCTGATAACCTCTATTTTACTTTCTGTCCCTATGAATTTGCCTATTCTAGGTACTTCATATAAGTGGAATCATACAATATACATCTTTTATGTCTGACTTATTTAACTTAGCATAATGTTTTCAGGGTTCATCCATGTTGAAGCATGAATCAGAACTTCATTCCTTTTCAAGGCTGAATAATATTCCATTGTATGTATATACCAAGTTAGTTTATTCATTGATCTGTTGATGGATTTGGGGTTGTTTTCACCTTTTGGCTATTATGAATAATGCTGCTATGAACATTGGTATGCAACTATCTTTCTGAGCTCCTGTTTTCATTTCTTGGGGGTATATACCTAGAAGTGAGATTGCTGAATCATTTGGTTTATGTCTAATTATTTGAGGAACCATCACTCCTTTCCTTAGTGCCTGCATCATTTCGTATTTCCACCAGCAATGTGCAAGGGTTCACAATGCTTTTTTTAATGATATAACTAATCACCTTTTTCACTTCTTCACTCATAATTGTTTTACTCTAGGTCTGTACTTCTTTATCAATTTTGGTATGTTTACTTTGCTTGGAAATCAATAATTTTCTTTGGAGTTTCAAATATCTTCCATCCTCTTTCCCTTTTATTTTACCACTTATCAAAGGAATTTAGGCTATAAATTTTCTCTCTGAGTTTTTGCTGTCCTGTAGGTTTTGATATTCATCATTTTTTTTACTGTTTTTAAGATAGTTTGTAATTTCAGTTTTCATATGGTCTTTGGTCCATGGGCTAACCAGGAGTGCATTCTTAATTTCCAAGTAGGTTGGGGGTTGGAGGAAAAAAGAAAATCACTATTTCATTATCTCTTATTTTAACATGGTCAGAGAGAGTAGTCTGTAAAAATCTTGCTTTTAAAATTTTGTCAAGATCTGCTTTGTGGTCAATTACACATCTATTTTTGTGACGTTTCCATAGACATGGAAAAAAATTTTATATTCTCCATTCAAGAGATATATGTTTCTGAATTCTTCTTTTTGTCTTGCTCTCTCTATACAAGAAAATGTGTTGATATCATTATTCAATTCCCTTATAATCTCGTATAATTCTAAAAATGGGTATTTTAAGGTATCCCATTATAACTGTAGTTTTGTAATTTATCTTTGCACATCTAATAGATATATCTTTTTATATTTAGCTATTATGTGGTCTTTGGGTGTTTTCATTGTGTGGTTTTCAGATTCTTCATAAACTGTTTGTTCAATTTATCACTTTATTATTGCAAGATTCCCCTATATTGATTACTACTTTCAACTTTACATACCTCTTTTCCTATTATTAACATAGTTTCTACTATTGCCACGCCTGCTTTCTTTTTCCTTTTTCTTTTTTCTTTTTGTGATTTCCTTCACGTTGGCCTTATTTTCATCCCCAAGGCAGACACATCCTTCTTCCTCTTGCTCTAACAGATGATAAGCTCTAGAAAGTAGTTGACTGAGAACTGTGTCTCCTTCAAGCCACAGTATTTCCAGAATCCTCTCACCCTCCATTGCTTTACTACTAGATTATTTCTCTTATTCCTCTATACTTCTATATTATCTTACCTAAGTAGAGGGGGGAAAATCTTTACAGAGAATTAGGAGGACTGAGTTTTTAATAAAGCTCTGCCAATAGCTGTGTGACCTTAAGCAAGTCAATTAATGTTTTGAGAACTATGGTCTCAGTTGTAAAATATCCAAATTGACAAGATGGCCTCTAGGGTTCTTTCCAGTTCTGCAATTCAGATTCTACCATTCTAGAGAGGAAAACTCAAGGAGGGAGAGGAAAGATATGAAGGTAGCACAGGTCAGGTACAAAAGGTCAATTGCAAATTTTGAGGGCTAAGCACAAAGATAATCTTTTGTCTTAATTATGTACCAAAATATTATATGCAAGGCTACTACGTAGCATTGCTAACTTTTAAAATTATGAGTATGAATTGGGCTATATGTCTCAGAGATAATTCTGTGGTTCATTTAGATATCTGTTAACGTAAATTGAATACCTTAAAATTACATATTGGTCTCCATAATTTTCTAATTCAACCCGTAAGTGATGAATAACCATGCATTTGAGATGTACCTATGTCTGAGAGAATTATTTTGTGTCCATATTCATTTCAAGTCACAGTACACTTCTTATTAACTACTGCAGCAAAAATCAGAAACAAATTCCATTGTATAATAATCCTCCTCCCTCCAAAGTTTAATGGGGAGAGTCAGTTAAATTGTGCAGGGTAAGTTTTCACATCCACTCACAAGAATCGCAATGTTTCTCATCTTTATCAGAAGGAAGGGGAGTGTGGCCGAAGCAATCCCACGGATTTCCGGTAAATCTTAACACTTAACTGACTGTCCCAAAGCCTGTCTACAGTCCAACAGTGAGAATTCTGGAAAACAAGTTACATTCTAATGCTTCAGTCTACATTGTCTCTTATGGAGTCTGAATGTTCGTAGAATCCAAAGTCAAAGCTAAGATTGTTTCTCCTGGAACATACGTAGACCAGACCCGTGTCTCCATTCTAAAGACTGTGTGATTCAAGAGTATTTAAATCAGTAGGCTTTACTGAGTGCCTATTATGAGCATTGTTTTACTTTAAACACACAATATAATGAAGTAGTAAACATATAAAAACATGGAAGATTTGATATCTATCCTTGAGGAACTTACAACCTGACTCAGGAAATTAAAAAGAATACTGTACACAGAAACAAGAAAAATAGCTACAAGGCAAAATGAAATAATCAAAATGTCACTGTGGTGCTCGCTTCAGCAGCACATATGCTAAAATTGGAACGATACAGAGAAGATTAGCACGGCCCCTGCTCAAGGATGACACGCAAATTCGTGACGCGTTCCGTATTTTTGGGACGAAGTGAGAGAGTGGCATTGACATATATACACTACCAAATATAAAATAGATAGCTAGTGGGAAGCAGCTGCATAGCACAGGGAGATCAGCTCTGTGCTTTGTGATCACCTAGAGGGTTGGGATAGGGAGGTTGCGAGGGAGATGCAAGAGGGAGGGATATGAGGATATATGTGTACGTATATCTGATTCACTTTGTTATACAGCAGAAACTAACGCAACATTGTAAAGCAATTATACTCCAATAACGATGTTAAAAAAAAATGTCATTGTGATAGGCTGAATATCGACTCTCCCAAAATGTTAACATCCTAATCCCTGAAACCTTTGACTTTATTACTTAACATGGCAGAAGGGAGTTTGCCCATGTGATTGATAATTCTGAAATAGGAGATTATCCTGGATTATATGGGTAGGTGCAAGAGAGTAGTAAGAGATATGAGGACGGAAGCAAGAGGTTGGAATGATGCAAAGAAAGAACCACAAGCAGGTGTCCTCTACCAGCTGAAAAAGGCAAAGAAATGATTCTCCCCTCAGAGTCTCCAGAAAAATCAGCCATGCCAATACCCTGACTTTAGTTTATGGACTTCTGACCTCCGGACTGTATGAAAAAAAATTTACATTGTCTTAGCTACTAAGTTTGTGGTTGGAAACTAATACAGCTATGGTATGATTTGAAAACATAAAGTTAGGAGGTAATATTGAATTAAATGAAGTATAATGGAAATGAATCATTGATGATGTTGATAACATTTTTATGTTAGACAGGAACATCTTCTCCTCAGTCTTTGCTTTCATGGAGAAAACTTTTATCTAACACATCCCCTCACTTCTGACCTTTTAATCACTCAGGCCCTGGTGATATAGAACGATGTCTCTGTTTACTTTGAAAAGAATATCTGGACATGCTCAATCCAGTTCTGCCATTCTTGAAAAAGAGCTTCCTGTAGGGACAAGCATGTTCTGCTCTTCTTTCTCTTTCCTTGGGAAGGCTGGCCCAGGTGGTACTGCTATAACAGGTAGGGTGAGTCTACTAATTCTGGGGTACATTTAGCAGACCAATTTATCTTTCAAACTAAACTGCGTTCTCCAACCTTTCTCTATAACTAATAAGGTGATATTTTCTTATTTCTTTTCTTTTTCTAAAATTCCCAATTATTCACAACCTGGGTAGGAAAAGAGAGGTGCAATTTTGGGGGGAGTCTCAAATTCTCCACTGCTAATATTTACAGAGTACATACCATGTGCCAGGCACTGTAGAGAGCATTTTACATATCTCATTTCATCCTCACAAAGACTTTATGAAGCAAGTACTGATCTTAGCTGCATTTTATAGCTAATAAAACCAAGGCACAGGGCTTCCCTGGTGGCGCAGTGGTTGAGAGTCCGCCTGCCAATGCATGGGACACGGGTTCTTGCCCCAGTCCGGGAAGATCCCACATGCCGCAGAGTGGCTGGGCCCGTGAGCCATGGCCGCTGAGCCTGAGCGTCCGGAGCCTGTGCTCCACAACGGGAGAGGCCACAACAGTGAGAGGCCCGTGTACCGCAAAAAAAAAAAACAAAAAAAAAAACAAGGCACAGAGAGGTAAGTAACTCGCTCAAGGTCTCACAACTTCGAAGTGACAATGTTGTGATTCATGTCCAGGTCTTTCTCACTTCAAAGCCCAGGCTTTTGCACACTCTGCATATTGCCCTTCCTCCTGGAGGACATGAGGTTGGAACTGAACACTAATGACAATTCCTAAAGAAAGCTGTCTTCTTGGTATCAGTCTTGGTTTGATTTCTTTCTAACAATTTTCTAAGAAACTTCTTTCTAGATATAAAGCTTAAATTGAGGGACTTCGCTGGTGGTCCAGTGGTAAAGAATCCACCTTACAATGCAGACGACCCAAGTTCGATCTCTGGTCAGGGAACTAAGATCTCACATGCTGCAGGGCAACTAAGCCTGTGCGCCACAACTACTGAGCTCACATGCCTCAACTTGAGAGCCTGCGTGCCGCAAACTACAGAGCCCACGCGCTCTGGAGCCCGCGTGCCACAACTAGAGAAGAGAAAACCCACACGCCACAACTAGAGAGAAGCCCATGCACCACAATGAAGAGCCTGAGTGCCGCAACAGAAGATCCTGCATGCCTCAACGAAGATCCCGTGTGCCGCAACTGAGACCCGACGCAGCCAAAAAAATAAATAAAACAAATAAATAAATAAATAATAAGTCTTAAAAAAAAAAAGAACTTCATTAAAAAAAAGCCCAAATTGAAAAAAAAAATAGAAACTATAGATCACAGTAGCTTTATTCTATATACTTATTTAAATGCTATTAATCATCTGGGTCACTTATAACTTGCTTTCACATGAACACAGCCTAGACTTGATTACAAAAATAAAATCTCTTTGAAAAGATTTCATCATTTAAAATACAGTCACCCAGAAAACCTTTAATCTTCCATGTCATGGAACTATCCCCACTCAATCAGAAGCTGCCTAAGGGGTAATCTCAAACACTGATGCTTATGGCTGAAAATTAAGAAAGCAGACTTTCATCTCATTTGACCAGTTTTATTTCACTTTTGATTCCACCTCCTTCCCCTTCTCTTATCCTGCAGGCAGTGGACCATATATTTCTTACTTCATAGAGGATTTAATAGGTAGTCACAATTCTATAGCTGGATATCCCACAAAGCAATATTCTCCATGATAAATTCCAGCCATTTTTGACCCTCATCCTTCCTTTGAGAGCCATATCAACCATACTGATAAGACCTCGTATTACCATCTCAAGAGTATAGCAAGGTTAAGACAATTGCTGTCTCAGCAAGATGCTGAGCTTTTGATTCATGTTTTTATAACAACAAGGCTTTGGTGTTGTTGGTATTCCTCCCAGAATGCTCACTGCTTTGACTTGACTTTGTATAGAGGATTCGGCAGTCAGGGTGTTCAACAACAAATACAGAAATGCCTGCACATACCCTATCAGTACCACAAACACTATGTTGAAATAAAAAACTGGTTTGAAAAAGTGTAGGTACAGGTCCTTGCTTTAACATGCTTTAACATGATGAAACAGTGAAACTTTTCCTTCCAGAAACAAGGCTTTCACGTATAACCATGGTGTAGAACTGACTGTGGCTCAAGAGGTCTAAGCTACTTTATAAGAATGTCATACTTCACTTGACTTGAGGCTCTGATCAGAAATCTGGGGACAATCTCTCTTTTCAAGAGCCAATTCCCACTTGCTAGCACACTTAGTTATATCTTACCAGAAGACACTTTCATTTAAAAAAAGTAATGTGGAGAATACAACACTCTATAATCTGCATTAATACCTTAGAGAAACTCAAATCACACAATGTACCAGTATATAAGTCTGACTGAGGAGTATTTCTTATTAATACTTGTAATTTCTGGATGAAGTCTCCTTCCATCTACTAGACCAGTACTTATCAAAGTTTGCTCCTGGAACCACCTACCTCAAGATCACCTGGAGTGTTCATTAAGAACACAAATTCCAGGGTTTTACTCTTAGAGTTATAATCTCTAGGGAATTTTTTAAACAAGCTTCCCAAGTGATCTTAATATATGCTAAAATTTGAGAACCTCTGTACTAGACACTGTAAACCCTGGGAGTGAACATTCACAAGTCTCATTCAGAACCTAGCATGCTGCCTGACCCTGGTAGGTAGTCATGGTTCTGTCAATGATGTATGAATAAATGAACAGTTGATGAATCTGTATGGGGATTCACGAAGTCTAAGGCAGTGCCCCTCTCTGCTCTTGTGATCTGCTCAGCACTTTTTTTTTTTTGGCTCAGCACTTCTGACAGGGGTTTAGATGCCACAGGTAGAGTTGGGAGATTGAGCAAAAAACAGAACACCCACCCAGTTAAATCTGAGTTTCAAAAAACAACAAATAATTTTCAGTATAAGTATTTCCCATGCAATACTTGGCAACTCTAGCCTTAGACTACATAGCCCTAGACTGACCCAATGTCTTCCCTTGGCTGATGTCCCTTCCCAACCACAAAGGGAACACACACATACCTTGTACAGAGGATCTCCGCACGGAAGCCAGAATGCCTTCCTGTATACCTCCAGGAGAGCTGTCAGCTTTACCCCTGAGGAGCAGGGTGAGATTTTTCCTCCCAGTCTCGCTGCCACTGCCTGGACAAGGCCTTATCCAAGGGTGAGGCTCTTGTTTCTCTGATCCTCTGATAGCTCATCTATTAAAAAAGAAGTGAAAATGTTCCCTTGTACAAGTTGCTATGCTGATAATGTAACATGCATAAAGCTTAACAATGGTGCTTATTTTCTCACCTTCACTCTCTTCAGAGCTGTATCACCTTCACTTTCAACATTAACAGAGTACTATCACCATTATCAACTCATATACACACGTGCACACATGCACAAGCAAGTGTGCATACGCCCTCCCTTGCACGCACACACACACATGAGCATGCACACACACTTTTTTGGAGTTCTACTTATGCTCCAGGTAGGAGATTGGCACAATATAGCATGGGGGTCAAGAAAGAGAGGACTCTGAATCCACGCATTCAGATTCCATCTTTGCCATATATGTTTTCTGTGTGACTTTGGCTAGTTATCTAACCTCTTCAAACTTGAGTTTTTTCATTCGTAATATGGAAATAATAATACCTGATTTACAGGGTTATTGTAAAGATCAAGTACATTCATACAAGCAATCACTTAGAACAGTGCCTGTACATGGTGAGCTTCAATAAGTATTAGCTATTAGATATTGTTATTTTATTATCATCATCATCACTGTATCCAATCCCGATATGTTCTTAAAACTCAGTGACCTCACAGGACCAACAATTACTTCCCCAAGTAATCCCTCTGACTTAGGACTAGAAAGACCCCCAAACGCCCATGTTTTATTCTCATTAGGAGCTGGGAAAATAGTTAAGTTATACTTCAGTAAACTGATTTCCATTCTCTGGAAATTTTTAAAGCATTCATGCTATTGAGACCTTTTTTTTTTTTTTTTGAATTTTTGAATTTTATTTATTTTTTTTACAGCAGGTTCTTATCAGTTATCTATTTTATACATATTAGTGTATATATGTCAATCCCAATCTCCCAATTCATCCCACCACCACCACCCCCGCCACTTTCCCCCTTGGTGTCTATACATTTGAGACGATTTTTTAATTGACCTAAATAACCACAAATAGAGAAACAGCTTAGAGTTCTTGTGATTCTACATTTATTTTGGTAACTAGTTGTTTGGATGAAAAAGCTTGTCCTTAGAAATTGTCTAAAGATCAAAATATGTAACCCATTACATTTTAAACATCTAAACATAGAAGATCATAACATGTCCATTCTTAAAAAATTGTGACTCTCACTGTCATTACTAATCAAAAATTTTGTAAGAAATGTCTGACTCTTCCTCATTGCCCAACACTATCTCATCCAATGCCTTTTAGTTAGAATATTAACATGATAGGCATTTATCTACAAATTGATCCATCTATTTAATAGGTATTCATCAACTGCCTCTACGTGTGAGGTGCTTTGCTATAGCAGTGAACAAAACAAATAACCCTGCTCTCATGGAGCTTACATTCTATGGGAGAAAGGGGGAAAAAAAGGAAAACATATAGTATGTCATTTGGTGAAAATTTTGTGGGGAAAAAATTAAGCAAGGATGGGGCTAGGAAGTGCAGTGAGTGCTGTCCTTTTTAGTTAGAGTTGTCTGGGAAGACCTCACTGATATTTGTACAGAAACCCGGGAGAGGTAATGGAATGAGTTCTACAGATACCTAGGCAGAAGGGACAGCAATGCAAAGACTTCAAGGCAGGACAGCACCTGATGTGCTTGGTTAAGATAAACAGACCAGTGTGGCTGAGGTGGAGAGAACATGGGAGGGGGTAGTAAATGGTGTCAGAGAGAAGCAAGATGATGAAGGGCATTGTAAGCAATTATATGGACTTTTGCATTTACTCAACTGAAATGGAACACCATTGGAGGATTGTGAGCAGAGGAATAACGGGATCTGGTTTATCTTTTAGAAGGTTCATATTGCCTGCTGTATAGAGAATGACAGTGATGGGGCAGGTATCATAAAAGTCAGGGGACCTATTAACGGTAATTGCAATTATCCAGGAGAGAGATGATGGCGGCTAGGACGATAGCAATGAAGGTAGTGAGAGCTGGTTGGATTCTGGATATATTTTGAAGGTACAAAAGAACATGGTTTGTGCCTTCCAAAAATCTAAGCATGCCCATCAGAGGAGTAACCCAAACAAATGGAAATGTATTAGAACTTTCTTTAAAAAATTTAAATTTTGAATCAACAATGATGTTCAAAGGTAGGGAGTTGAGAAGCTGCCTCTGGGGTAATGGAAGAGAGATTAGAAAGACAGAAAATGATATGGAGAAAGAGGAAGACATTGTAGGTTTCTGAGGAGGTAAAATGAAAAGAGTAGATAAGAAAAAGTGTAGAATTTACTGTTAAATACATCATCCACCTTGACTATTCTCAAATTAAGCCTGAAAAATACTGCATACCTTTGAGTACCCTGTGAGAACAAAATACTAGTTTATGTGTACTATCTTAAGCTGTATTTATAAAAGTAAAATGGTCCCTTTTCCCTTAGCAAAGGTGAAATTCTTTGTAGAATGGAGTACCCAGCTCTGGATCAGTACTGTAAATCAGCAGACCAGGTGTGCTTCCTGAGAAACCCCACAGGTGAACAACCACCACTCTCCTCATGCCTGCTGCATCCCCTTGAATGTTCAAGAAACCTGAGTTATCTATGAATTTAGCCTTATCTGGTAATACCTTGACTCAAACATAATGCTCTCCAAGAACCAAAAAAAACACAAACCTGTACAGGAAATTGATTTAGAAGTGAAAGGCAAAAGGGCCAGAAGAACCCAAAACAAGCCTTGAGAAGACAGATAGGCAGAGAGCAAAGACTAGGTTCAGGGACTTTTAAATTTCCTCAGAGTAGACGTTCTCTGGGTCAAAAATCATGAAAGGCTCAGAGAAACACAAAGCTAATTAAAGGCTTAGAAATTGAGTTTTAAAATATTGTAAGAATACTGAAAAAAATTAACCTGAAGAAAAGGTAAAAAATATTTGATAGGAATGGGCTTTTTAAATAAACATACCAAAATTTGGATTCACTACTAACACCATGTCCACTGAGAACTCATCAGACAAAAGTTACAACCCAAGCAAAGCTGGCATCACCTTGCCTGAGTTTAACTGAGTTTAACACTCTGTGTCCCAGAGTAATAATTCCAAAAGTCTCTGCAGGAAATATAAATAGTTATGGGCAAATTCATGTAGTCATTATGATGGTACCCTCATGGTGGCTATCCCACTGACTTCTGATACAGAACTGCTCTCTGTATCAGGTGTGGTGGGTGTGGTGTTCTATGAACTCATCTGGAAGGGAATGCACTGACAGCCAATCAAAATTCTTATTAAAGGGGACTTCCTTGGCAGTCCAGTGGTAAAGACTGCACTTCCACTGCAGGGGCACGGGTTCAATCTCTGGCTGGGGAACTAAGATCCTGCATTCCACACCACGCAGCCAGAAAAAAAAAACAAAAACAGAAACAATTCTTATTAAAAAAAAATTATCTTCAAAAGTGGAAAAAATTTGGCTAAAAATAGTTATTAAAAGCAATCAACTCAAACTACCAAAAAATACTGATTTGTCTTGAATGTCTATTTATATTAACATGAATGAAGGAGTATCCTACAGGGAAGGCCATGCCTGCCACGGGACCTATCATGGAAATAGACTGAGTTTCTCTATAAAAATTCACTTGTGACAAAGACTGCGACAGATCACGAAAATGTGTGTAATTATATTTTGTCGGCTTCTTAACTCCTACTAAGTATTTTGCTGTTAGTATGCTCATATGCTCTTATTCTTTAGTGTAAAAATCTTCATTCTATTGATATGTTTCTATTCTTTGTATTGTTATAAATATATTTATGGGCAAGGGTGTTAGGAATTCACTTGATGGTATATGTAACAGGGTTAATTAACACAATTTCAGTCACAAGGTAAAACCATGAAATGAAAGTATTAAAAATCACTGTAATAATAACAATCACATTTTTTCAGTCCTTAGATGTGTCACACATTTTACACATATTCTGAATCTCATGACAACCTCGCTGATATGTATCATCATCTTCATTTTTTCATATAGGAAATCTTATTCACATAAATTTAATTTCTGGAAGGAAACAGGGCCAGGAAGTAAAAATGCTGGTATTTGAAAGGACATCGATTTGAGTTCAAAACTGCTGGGCTTTCTACTATACCACATCATGTTTTTAGTAGCATTTATTCAGTTTGCTTGTTAAATTTGTGCTTAAATCATTTTTGTTTAGTTGATGACATTTAAGAATATTAAAAACTGAAATTTTAGTTTGTTTTATTGCCTATTTTAATTTATTCTTACAAAATCAATGTGTATGGGCAGCATTTTAAAATGATACTTTGGAACTTTCACATCTATGGTATTTCACTACAAATACTATTTTAAAACCTGTTCGAATTTGAGTATAAGGGCTGTATCGGTTGTGAATTCTATTCTACAAAATAAATGAACATAGGGTTTGTTTTGCAGTGAGACTTGAAAGAATGAGAATTAAGAACATCAGTTCCAACAAAAAACCATGACTTGCCAGGCTTTTAGAGAAGACTGCTTGGGTAGCCAAAGCAGGAAGATCACTTACACAAGGGAGGTCATGGAGGACAACAGTGCTACTCAAAATCTGACCTCCTCCTGTTACCTATGGACATTCCTAGAGTCAATTTAAGCTTATGAAAATATCAGAATTGATTTAAAATCCAAAAACACATGTTAACTTCTTGTTGTATAGAGTAAAACCTCTATCAAACAAAATATTTCTCTTTGAAGATTAGGCTGCAAATTCCCCTCCCTCTGAAAACAAATAAAGCAAAACAAACTCAATAAACTTCAGAGAGGCTGGTTTACTTCTGAATTACTTAGATTAATCAAGCCATATAGACCTCATGCTGAGGGCAATTTTTAGCCAAAACCCTAGGGTTATCTACCAGGCTACCACTGTATTGATTCAGCCTTTCTGCTGTAATGAGTAGAGTGAGAAATTCTGTATGTGAGCTAAGCTGTTTAGGAATCAAAAGGCTTTCCTTATGAATCTTACTACCATTTTGCTGGAACTCTTACCCATATCCTCTCCAGCTGTTCAGGGAGACACAAATGGGCCACTAGGAATATTGTCAGTTACAATGAGGGAGAAAAAGTCAGGAACTGGCTTGTATTGCTTGTTCCTGAAAGCCTTAATTTCGGTGGTGATCAGTATGTGTTTTAAAAAAAAGTATTTTTTAATATGCCTAAAGCATTATATTTATATTCAACTTCTTAAGCTGGTTTTAAAAACAAAACAAAGCACTCAAGAAAAATATGAACACAGCAACACTTTAAAAAGAACACTTTCATTTCATGGTTGATTCTTTTCTGTTGCAAAGACAATGAAATACATGATAATGCTTCTGTCTTTTCCTCTTCTACACTAAGCACACCGACATATCCATTCAGACACTTTATAAACCACACTTGTGAATACTGACCAACCACAAAATCAAAACCTATAAAGGCTACATCTGATCAGAATATTTTTGTTGCAATTTTCTCCTCAGCAAACAGAAATGTGACTTAAAGTACCTCCTGAAAAAATATTGGCTATTATAACTGAGGTATTCCTAGTTAATTTTAATTTAGATACTACTTTTCCAGGATTCAGATGATGTCATCAGGATCTGGTTTCTCTGAGTTGAGAAGTATACAAGATTTTAAATCAAGCCAGCATTCTATGCCCAACTCTACTGTATCGTGGAAATATTAGGGAAATCATAAGTTCTGTGAATTTCAATTTGCTTATTTAAAAAAGGGAATAAGGGGCTTCCCTGGTGGCGCAGTGGTTGAGAGTCCACCTGCCGATGCAAGGGACACGGGTTCGTGCCCCGGTCCGGGAAGATCCCACATGCCGCGGAGGGGCTGGGCCCGCGAGCCATGGCCGCTGAGCCTGTGTGTCCGGAGCCCGTGCTCCGCAACGGGAGAGGCCGCAACAGTGAGAGGCCAGCGTACCGGAAAATAAAAAAAAAAAAAGGGAATAATAATAGCCCTTTGAAGTAGGATCAAATGAGAGTGTAGAGGAAAGTGCTGCTGCTAAAACTCTAAGGTATCATACAATCATTAGCGAGAAAAGCAAATGACTTTCCTCCTAATAGAGTGTGTTAAAGAAATTCCAGTTTGGGGAGTTAAGAGAGTTCGTGAAGGAGATGAAAGTGGGGACACAGGGAGAAATGTTTAGAAGAGTAGTTAAGGAGCATGTCAGTAAAGGACAGAAAACACTAGGAATCTGGAGCATAGCATGGCAAGGGAAGTGGGAGCACCAGAAAGAGCCATCATGGGAGAGCTTACAATATGTCCTTCCCTTTGCATAGCTGCTTGTCATGAACTAAACTATCTAGTGATGGTATAGTTAACATGACCATCTCAACAAGCAGCTGCTAAAACATTCTCTGAAACTCAAAGGCCCTTTTCTATAGTCTAAGCCTTGGACAACGCTCTCTTTTCAGTCAACAAAGGAAATCAATTGAAGTTAAAATGTCTATTTTTGTATAAAATAGAAAATAGCATCCTATAACTAGCACCTAGCTGGCAAGGAAAGAAATAAGGTGCTGGCAGCTTTGTATGCCTTCTTTCTTTGAGTAAATGGGTATTGAAAACTAGCTAGTATGTGGTTAGCAATGAGCATATAAAGATAAATAAAACATTGGTATTCTTCCCTCAAGCCCAAGACTTTAGTCTAATCATGAAAAAACATCAGACAAACCCAAACTGAGGGATAGTCTACACAAAATAATTGAGCAGTACCCCTCAAAACTGTCCAAAACAAAACAAAAAGACTGAGAAACTGTCACATCTCAGGGATAACTAAGGAAACACCATATAACTAAATGCAATGTCATATCCTAGATGGGATCCTGGAACAAAAAAGGGTGGTAGTGTAAAAACTAGGGAAATCCAAATAAAGACTACAGTTTAGTTCATAGTAATGTACCCATTGTGTGTTTTGGGAACCCTTTCAAAAATTAGTTGACTATGTATGTGAGGGTTTCTATCTAGGCTTTCGATTCTGTTCGACTGATCTATGTGCCTGTTTTTATGCCAGTACCATACTGTTCTGAGGAAAATCTGTAAGTGGTAGAGCAGGTCTTTTTAAACTGGTATGTGCATATGAAGCACCTGGGGACCTTGTTAAATTGTGGAGTAAATTTGGGGAGGGGCTCCCAAGTGAAGCCAATGCCACTGCTGTTCTACCAAACTCATTATGAGTAGCCAGAGAACCTAGAGATCTTGAGGATGTCAAAACGCAGATACAAAAGGCACAGAACCGTGGCAAGAAACAAAGCTGTGGGAATTCAAGGATTTTGGTTTTCTGAAATAGATCAGTGTTAGAGGATGACGGGGCCCAGGGAGTTGTCCTGGTCATGAGTGGTGGAAATCAAGTGGCAGTAAATGTTGTTTGAAGAGTGTTTGGAGAGTTTGGTGGGTCCTCCCTATAGACATTTAAATCACATAGAATGAGGACAGTTTGAGTCCAGAGGAACACTGACAGCCAAGTATTAATTCTTTAATGCCTCTGAAGAGGAAAGACCTAGAGACTACTGAAAGGTGATATAACCCAGGGAATGTGAAGGGCAGATAGGCTTCTGTTCACGTTTTGGAAGTAAAACTCTGGAAAATACTGACCCTAGTTTCTGAGACACAGGGAAGTGAAAGAATGAGCAGTCCCAATCAAAGTTTTGGAGGGAAGCTTTTCAAATAAGCTTCACTAACGACCGAGACTTACTAATAAATTCCAGTTAAATAAGAAGATGGTAGACAAAATCAATGAAAAGGCTCAAGGTTATCAGGAAAACTGAGGGTGCAGTGTATAAAATTTGGAGGGAGGTCAATGGGGGAAGGTAGGGGTGAGATGGAGAGAAAGAGAAGAAACCTTGTCTTGTGTCACTTGCCCTTCTGATGAGGACTTGGAAAAGTCAGGATGAGAGAGGTAGAGTCAAGAGCTAGATAGGAGGGCCATAAATAAAGTCAATATATTCTCAGGACTCAGGAGAAATCCCTAATAAAAAAACTACTTCTCTCCAAAACACACAATCCCTAGTTCTGCACTTTACGTAAACAAGAAACAGTAAGAGTGCTTCTCTGACAATCTTTCGGTTCTAAGGAAGATAGTATCTGTTCAGCAGCCATGGATTGAGGACTTTACAGGAGTAAGATTATCAGATTTACTTTAAATTCTGAAATATAAAAAGGTGGCTTTTTTACCTCCTACTGTTGATTCTCATGGAAATCATGCTTATCATAGGTTTGGGGGCCCTGTGGTGACTGACAGGAGTGCTAACAGTGGATGTAATCTGGAATGACAGACTAGAGATGAGACCTTTAAAGCTGTCCTGCATTCTAATTAGCTGATAGTCAGGAAAGATGTAAGCTTCAGACATTGACACTGTCACTTCAGGCAAGGACAAAAGTCATCTAATTTATATTAACATGAGAAAAGTTTAAATCTGTCCATTTAATATGGGAGAGTTTAGGCAAACTTTCATTAGCTTCTTGGGCGGATAAATGAAAGTCTGAAAGACTGTAAAAGTCATATCATTTATTCTATAAATTAACAAAGACTGAAAATCATCTCACGGTAAATCACCCCTTTTATCAGCAAAAATATCTCTGTACTGGAGCAAACATGAGAATATTTTATTATCATCTTTAAAATCTTGTTATTTTTAAAGCCATTTACATTTTGTCTCCATAAATTAACATTAGGAGAAAATCAGTGAGGAGTTGTGAAATCTGGAGATAATACGGAAAATATTTGTATCCTTAAATATACTTAAAAATACATACTTGTTTTTAGTATTTTATTCTCCATAAGTCTTTGGGTTAAAGTTTATAGTTTTAAACTCTTCAATCTAGTCCCCTTTAACTTTATTATACTCTTGCCTACAGTGATTTAAAGACGTAAGATCAAGACTTTGATTTAACTATTAAGATAATTCTTATAGTGTGTTTTCTTTTTAAATTGCAGTGCTTTCACCCTGTTTGTGGGTTAGAGTACAGAAGGCTTCTACAGAATTAAGGATACATTTACGTTCTATAAAATTTCAGTGATGTTTCTGGGAAAAAGGCAAATCAACAATTGCTATACCTGTTGAAAAGGACTAAGTGACAACTTGTTTGCTAACCAGATATATGTCCAGAGCTTGGACTTGTTTACTTAAAACAGATGTTGACCTTTACTGCGTCCCAGAAAGTGTACCATGTATTTTTTTTACAAAGTGTATAACATGATTCTTATTGTTAAGGAGTCTACAGCTTAACTGAACAGAGCATATAGGGATTATAAAGATAATCATCAAAGCAGCATATGATTAAATGTCGACACTAATATCATTTCCTTTACTAAACATTTAGACGAGGTTTTCTTAAAATAACTTAGCTCTAGAATATTACTAAATACTTTGCCATTTAGAAAATCCCAATTCATTCTAGAGTAAGTTCTTTAGGCTTACTACTGTTTTGTCAATGTCTTAGTCTTGAGTCATTTCTTTCAGTGTCTGGCACATAATAGGGACACAACAAATGACTGAATGAATGGATGAGTGACTAAATCAAAGAATATTGAGAGAAAATGCAAAATATATAACATTTCTCAGATATTTCTTCTTTATCTGAAAACATGAGACAATTTTGTTTAAATATACATTAAGTTAAACCTAAGTTTTCATCACTGTTTCTCAAAACAAAGTCAGGCATTAAGTCCAACTAAAGTATCTTGGAAATTTTCCTTCAGAAGCAGTAACATCTGCTCCATCTATCGATATTATTTGTTCTATCTAAACAAATATCTATAGAGTGATGTCAGAATGATTTTTCTCAGTAATGTCATCTTGGATGTATGCCTTCCTCACATTTATCATTTATTATCTAATTTTTTACAGTAACTATTTTCAAGAAACCTGAAGCACACTTGTAGTGTCCTACATCAACTGATGAGTGACATTAGTCCCTAATATTTCCCTCCTCTGGGCCAAGCTTGCTCTTTAATCTCCCCTTGTTCTCAAAGGATGTTGCTCTCTTCCTTGACAATCTCCTTCAAATAACAATGCCATGTTCTGAGTCAATCCTCACTATAAAGATCTGTTTCTCTTAATGTTATTTCTGATAATTTAGGATTATCTTTAAATCTTTTTTTCACTTTAACATGGTTTTTAATAGTCTTGATATTGTAGAGTAATAGGAATAAATTATGAAAAAATGTAATGATCCTATCTAGTAATATTTTTATTGCTGTTTTTCTCCCATCCACTTGTCCTCACTTTAAAGCCTGGGTAACTATGCCATCTCTTTCTATGCCTGCTAGAAGGCAGCTACAAAAGTAAATTCTAAGGAACAACTAAAAAAAGTGGTAACAAAAGGCATAATAAATATTAATAAGCCTGAAAAATATTCAACCGACAGCCTATTATTATTCTTTATATCAAAAGAAAACACAGGAACTAAGCCTCAGAAGCAAATATGAAGGGAAAAAAATAATAATATAACAGAACTTAGAAATTAGATGAAACATCAGAAGGCTGAAAGGGGTTCAAGGAGAAAAGTCAGAATATCCAGAAGGAAATAAAAGAAATAAGTATGACAAGAGTAATAAATGCTACAGTATGAGGCAACTGGTATCTATACTCACACAGAATTAACATTATCTAATAATATGTTCTTTTGTTTAAAAAGTAATTCCTTCCAGCTTCACTTTTTCAATTAAATGCATGAAGTAGTTCTAATGTGAATGAACTTAATAACTAGTTATTCATGCGGTCATTCATCAGAAATAAAACATCCTTAGTGGTCAAAGAATGCAACTGACTTCTAGAAAATGTCATTCTTTGATGACCCCAATAGATGATGCACTCCATGAGGATTTCATAAAGTTCTAGTTTCCTTCCCATTACAGGTTTCAATTATTTCATATTTTTCATCACTTAAGATTTCAGGCAAGATCTAAAAAAGTAAGTCATACACAAAATGTTTTCAGAAAGAATGAGAAAGATACTACACAATTTGTTATTGGTGTATTGTCTACTTCACTCCAAAAGGTACACAGAGTAAGCTCTACAAGGCAAAAACTTTCTTCTTTGATTCACTCCTGTATTCCTATTACCAGAAACAGTGCTTGGTACACCGGCGTTGAAAGCATGCAATTTAAAGTTGGATGCCTTCACAAAGATATTCATAAAACTGGTTCACTAATTAGGTATGTCTTTAGCAACATTTTTCATATTTCCTAGCACTCATTAATCAGTATTTAAGGAATAGCATAGTCATAAAATGAATAGTAAATTCATATAGGGAATATTATATTCAAGTATATTCACATAACATATATTAACATGGAGAAAACAATTTCTCTGAAAACTGAGAATTAGTGACAAAAATTAATTTGACAGGTTATAGATTAGAAATTTTAAAATGTGGCAAATTTGCCAATTCGTAGCTCATATTATAGAGTTCACAGCTTGAAAACATGGAGAAATGCAGGGAGTTTTCTACCTAATAAGCAATGAAAAAATTTTACAGAATCAGACAAAAAATTACAATAAGTGAACTGATGTTCTACAAAATAAAAATGAAAAAGACAACTTTAACAAAGTAAATCTAATATACAGTATTTAATTGGGCATAATTTGAAAGCATTCCTAGATCTAGGAAACCTGCATAAAAATGAAAGGACTACCTGAAAATGGAGTTCCAGTTACACAAAGGAAGGCAGTAAAGCTGCAGGGCTGTGAAACAACCAGGACATGCAAAGCTCCCTTAGGACAAGAGATGTTTCAAAAGAAAACAACAACAACAACAAAGAATGTGGGATAAAGGTCAAGTTATAGAAGAAGCCTAATGAAGAGTAGTGGATGATCAGTTCCTGTCCGATGAGCGGACAAATGAGGGACAAATAAGTAACTGAACACATGTATGTTTTAGCTGTTTTAAATAACTATATATTTAACAAAAAATATGTTTTGCTCTACAGAAATGGTTCTCAAAGTGAGATAGTATAAGAAGTGTAAGGTCCAAGAAATCCACAAGTCTGGGTGATTTTCTCTGAGAAGATAGTTTTGTGATACATCCACATCTATAAAGTTTGTCCATGATAAGAAATAACTATTTTCCTAAAACATGACATGAAAATTATTATTGTGATGAACAAGCAAGCTGAGGATGTGTAAAATATTTTTCACACTTCTTTTGCACTGTTAATGTAATACACAAACAACTTTGAAAAGTCACAAGGTAAAGATAGGAGAAAGTTAAAATAAAATAAACTTATCATTAAATGTTAAATAAATACCCCCTTGGTGGGGGGCGGGGGGGGGAAGGAGGTAATAGACAAGGGCTAAGAACAGAAAGAGGAAGGAAAGAAGGAAAGGGAGCAGAGGGGAGGAGAGGAGGGGGGGGTGGGAGAGGGGAGGGAAGGAAGCCAACTAGACTACCTTAGTGGTCTCCTCAGCTCAACTAAACTTTAGATAGGTTTCTTCCTGACCTCCTTTTCTTACAGCATTTACTTTAGAAAACTTTTCATTGTAAATTCTTTCCCTGCCCCACTGAAATGTATGTAAATATTTTGAAAAGGCTCTTAATGGTTTTAAATGCAGGGATCTCTTTCTCAAGGGCCTGGGAGCCATCTCTTTGAAGTGTAAACATCAGGGGAAACAGTGCCCCATCTTCCTGTTTCTGTGGGAAAGTAGGAGACTAACCGTAGTGTGCCAAACTTGCTCCAAGTTTTAAAACTGCCTCCTGTCACAAAGACACAGAAAGTTTACTTTTCCTTTGGGTAAAGCCCAATTAACAAACACAGATGGCCTGTGTTCTTCCACTCACCTCAGTGTTTAAAAACCCTCACACCCTTTGCTTTTAGTGGAGCTGAGCTAAAACTGAGTTCTGGTCTCTCTCCCCTATTGCAACAGCCTTGAATAAAGTCTTCCTTCCCTGTTTAAATTTGCCACTTTTTAAAAAATGGAAAGAAAGCAAAATCTCTTGACAGAAGAGAGATCAATAATTATTCGTTTTAAAACATGACAAATGAGAGTTTTTTCAGTTTCAGTAGATACTGAAACACTAACCCATCAAGGATGTTAAACCACCGCAAAATGGATGCATCTCCAAGCATGAATCATTTATCAAGAACTCAGGCAGCCACAGGGTAGGCTCAGCTAAGAGGCATTTGAGGACCAAAGAGGTGCTAGCTGGTTGTGAGGAGGAAGAAACCAGGACAGAAAAGAATAGGTAGTGGATTTGAAAGCCACCAACCCAGGTGTAGCACTGGCTACTGAAGATGACTCTTGGTCTGATGTTCAACATGCCAGTGCTAGGTAGACTCACACTTGATGCACGCAGGCACTGCAGTCCAAGCCAACAAATGGAGTATTGCAGCAGAAATTCAGAGCACATGTTGGTTGAAGTTGAGCAGATTCCAAGAGTACCTTCAGTAGTCAGGGGACAGAGAGCTGAGTGGATTCTTCCTGTCAGAAGGACATGGCAAGGACTCAGGGAAGACCTAGCCAGAGAAACAGAAGCCAAAGACCAATCAGGTGACCTGAACAATTCCATGGGGGAAAAACTGCAACTCACTGGACATATATGTACCCATGGCTTGCAGCAGGCATCCTTGGTATTTGATTCTGTCAACAAGACTAATTCTGCATTCCAAAGGTTACTGAGCAGAGACTGTAAACACATCTAAAAATCACGATGGTCTTAGATGTGGGGAAGTAGTGATGGGAAATGATGACTGGTCAAAGAAATGGACTAAGCCTTCAGGTGGAGAGAACAGAGGTTAGCATATGAAAGGAATGGGCAAGACTGGACAACTAAACTGTCTTCATCCTTGTTCTAAGGTGCTGGGCATTGTATTTTTAAGCGTCTTAAGAACTTTTGAAAACTCCTGCTACTTTTCTCTCCAGGGGCAAGCACAGATATTTATTTAAGGGTGTGATACACAGAACTTTTTCATCAACTCACAAAATGTGAACCTTTCCCAGAGAGCAAAACAGCATACTCCTATTGTCTTTCTTTTCTAAGTGCCAGAGGGGAATAGTCTTTTAATAAATACTTTTACACTGCACTTCAGTCGAATTGCTATCGTGTGAAAACAGGCCTGAGGAGAATAACACATTGCCAAATTCCCTCCAGCGAGTGCAAAATAATACTGTAGGTTCTGGCAGAGAAATAATATGGAAATCTGATTACTTTGTTTCATTCTATATGGAGATAATGTGTGAGTACATTTAAATACATAATTCAACATATTTCTGTGTGGCCCTAGATGATGATTTAATGTCAGCCTAGCACTAACCTTGTAACATGAGAGTTGCATTTAGAGCTGACAACTAAAAAAGAAAGTTGATAAAATTACACTTTATTTTATTTTCTGCAGAGCTAAGCAGACCTGTTTATTCCATTCCTAATGCCAGCTACTGCCATAAGCTTGAAGAAACTAAACCTACCCAGAGAAGGCCATACATATTAATACAGCTGAAAGAATTGTCTGCTTACCATATTGGAATAGATTCAATGAAGAAATAAAAAATAAATAAAATGTGGAGATCATTTTCATGGGTCAAATTATAGTAAGCGATTTAAAGTCCAAATCGATTTCTAATAAATTATCTTTTAATTATATGAAATCCACCATTGTATTAGGGATAAGTAAACGGCTACTTTTGAAAGAATACAGAATGAAATATTCAGTGTAGAAGATAATTTGCAAAAATGGTTAAGAGTGTACAGGCCACTAGTAAGATATTAAGTAGAGAATATTAATATTCTTCAGTAATATTGTGGAAGAGTTGAAATATATTACGGTGGGAAATAGTTGTAATGATAATAATTTTAAGATGATTATTTTAAAAATTGAGTTTCTTCCATTTTATGTATTTTACTTACCTCTTTGGCAACAAGCATAGGGTAGCCAGAAAGTTAAGACACTGACTATTTTTAATTCTAACACGAATTTTCAGGCCACACATATAGCAGATGATGCATTATTAGGAGATGTCCAGAATGCTGTGAACATGGTGAGATGAAATGTTTCATAATGCCCATGTAAAGTTCAGGTTACACTCAGTATTCATATCTGAAAAGCAGTACCCTTTCAAAGGTCAGTTTATAACTCCTGCTTTTGTGACTTAAGGCCTAGAAGACAATTGTATCTCCTCACACGATGGAAGGAAATAAAAAATAGAAATTTTAAGGGTTCCACAAAATGTTCTTACTTCCTAACTTGAATGATTTTTTGCAGAGAAATTTTTGTAAAGAAATAAATGAATTAAGAACTAATATAATGAATGATATGGGAAAAGAAACCCGTTTTACTAGATGCTTAGTGGGCTATGAATGACAAGGGTATAGTCTCATTTATTGCCAAATTTCTGCTATCTTCTAACCACAAGTAAAACAGAGGGTCAGTCTTAAAGTAAGTTATCTTTGACATAATCAACTTTTGAGTTCCAAAACACTTCTTTTGCTGATTACATTATTTCAATTGGCTTACAGTGTAGATTTTAGCAGTTTGTCTATTTATGTTTAGTTATATAGTCTATCTCATTTTTTTTTTTAATGGTATTTGAAGCAACTGTCTCCAGCTTTGTCAGGGCTGTAGTTTTTTATTTGAATTCATTTAATTCCAACTTGTAATATATAAAAGTATCTGCCTTAATTGCTACTGTTGCTACTTTTGTGTCTACAACTCTGCTACCACTGTTTTCCATGTTGCTTCTTTATAATTACACAGATTGCATTGAATTGTACAAGGGGTTTAGAAATGCCTGTGTCTACTTGGGACATTCTAGGATTATTTCATCTGCTATATTTGGTGCAGAGTGATTTGCCTCTAAGAGCAGGGGACTTCATGGTGCCCACGTGGTGAGGCTACACTGATCTCTTACGTTACTCTTTTCAAGGTCAAGGCCTCTTCTCAGTCCCCTCAGACTGATAGGTATGTCCTCTAAGGGTCCTCACCAATCACACTTTATAAATGAATATCATTGTTTTCACTAGTCACTTCTACCCTTCTCCAAAGGACTCTAGCTTTATCATTCGTGATTTCAGCTGTCACCCTTTCTTGATGGCCACTCTGGCTCTGGAGAAAATTTCCACACTAAACACTCTGTACCCACCTTGTGGTCTCTTATGATCCTCAGGTCTCATTAGGGTCCCTTTAGCTTCTTACTTCTCCCAATGAGAGACACATTTTGAAATTTGGAGCCTATAAGTGCCTAATATACAAAAACTGCTATTCACATGCAAACAGCTGCCATATTGTTCCAGAACTCTTCTCGGTGTTTTCAACCTGCTCTTCTTTTATATGGTTTTGCTCTCAGAATGAGTCTAGATGATGATGAACAATATGCCTAACCCAGTGGTTTCATTTGCCACAGCTTTGAAGATTGCCATTGTATCTCTACATGGCATCTCTGCATTGCCTGCCATTCCCTGAAGTCTGTGTACCAGCTGTGGGAGAACTGATCCAGTGGCCTGTTTAATACCACTGGAGTCTATCTGGACTCACATGTACCGAACATCTCCAAGCGTCTAAGATTCTGAAAGAGTTAAAGATAAGGCCAGTTACAATTCACAAAGTATAGCTAGCCAATAAACATAGGCCCAACGTCTCTTATAAAAAGAAACGTAAATTAAAATGCTTTAACTCTCAGATTTCTTTAAAAATTAAAATATTCAACAATATTCAGTCACTTTCATTTATACTTGTTAGAAGAATTGGTGAAAATTTTTAAGAAGGCAATGTGGAAATATATGTCTCTGTAAATTGTGACAATGCTGTCAGTTTCTTCAACTAAAAATGGAAATAATAACACTTATTTATAATGTAAGTATATTGTATACTTAGCATTAGACAAATATATGTATACAAGCATATGCATAAGCATATACAAAGTAATTAGAACTGTCTGACACAAAAAAACTCTACACAAGTGTTAGCCATCATTATTATTATTATCAATATTTAAAATAAGCAGACCTATGACTGAGCAACTTCACTTAAGGAATTTATCCCAGAAAGAGGCAGATTCTGGCCTCTTTGTAAGGCCAGAAGCTTATGCAATTTGGAAAGCCCTCTTTATGAAAAAGCACAGCAGTATGAATTAAAAATTAGTTACAAAAGTGAATATCTATAATGAGAAAAGAAATTAAACCAAATTATAGGTGTCTTAGAAATCAGGTCCCTTCTTTTTTTTAAAAACCTTCCTTAGGCAAATTACCAGAAATGCTCATATAGAAATGCTTTCTGTTTGCATCCTGATGTCCCCTTGCACCAAAAATCCTCCACAACTCTCAGCATTCAAAGAGCCATGCAAGTGAGGTGTCCTGAAGCTTCTGCTTCATTATATTCACAGGAAATCCACCTCTGCCAAGAAAAATGCTCATGTGTGTATAAGGTTATCATTAAAAGTTGTACTACTTAAAGGCATATATGTTTATACATGCTTTAAATTTTGTAGAAGTATAGATACAAATAAAAAGTTGTTTACTACAGCATAGCTTATACTAGCATACAAAGAAAAAATTAATGTCTACCAGTAGGAAGCAAAGCATGATGGCTAAAAGAGTGAATTCTGAAGTCAGAGGGACTCAGGTTAAATCAAGGCTCCACTACTCATTGTTGTTTGACCTTAGGTAAGTTACTTAACCTCTCTATTCTTATGTTTCATTATCTGTAAAACAGGGATAACAAGAGTCTCTATGTTATTATGGAAAGTCAATGAATTGATATTTATAAAGTGCTTGGAACAGTGCTTGGCACATGGTAAGTGCTATTTAAATATGAAATAAATATAAATCTACTTGAAAACTAATTAAATAAGTCCAGGGCTTCCCTGGTGGTGCAGTGGTTGAGAGTCTGCCTGCTGATGCAGGGGACACGGGTTTGTGCCCTGGTCCGGGAGGATCGCACATGCCGTGGAGCGGCTGGGCCCGTGAGCCATGGCCGCTGAGCCTGCGCGTCCGGAGCCTGTGCTCCGCAACGGGAGAGGCCACAATAGTGAGAGGCCCACGTACCGCAAAAAAAAAAAAAAAAAAAAAAAAAAGATAAAAGAAAAACCAATAAGTCCATACATCTATACAATAGAATGCTATACAGAAAAGTAAAGATAAATTTATATTAAAATTAAATAATGATATTGAAAGCTGTTGCATAAAAAAGGGAAATTGTGAAACAACAAAATTCAATGTGACATCAAGGATGTGGGGAGAGAAAGTGAGGCTTGCCTTTACACTACTTATAGGCAGGGTAGTTCAGTATCATACTATTTAGAGATATTATTTGTGTTTAACTGAGGAAAACTATGTAAACAATTCATTACAGTACACTGTTCATACTCATGGAAGTTTAAAAGCAAACAGTCCCACAATTTTTTGACCTTCTTCCCATAGAGAAATGAGGTCTATTTCCTCATCTTTGAATCTGGGCTCTGTCTCTGTTTCATCAATAGAACAGGATGAGAGTGACACTACCCAGTTTCCAGACTCAAGTTATGAGAAACTGGCAGTTTCTACTTTCTGGTGTTGGGATACTCATTCTTGAACCCAGCTTCTGCTCTGAGGAAGCCGAGGCCACATGAAGAGTCCATCTACAGGTGTTCTGGCTGATAGTCCAGCTGAGGCCCACACAACAACCAGCATCAACTACTTAACGTGTGAGCTAATATGCCTCTTGTTGATATCAGCCCCAGCCTTCCAGTCTGTTCGGCTGAGGTCCTAGACCTCATGGAGCAAACATAAGCCACCAATACTTTGCTCTGTCCAAATTCCTGTCCCCAGAGGTTTTGAACATTAGAAACTGGCTCTTTGATGACATTAAGATCTGTGCTGATTGTTACACTATAGACAGAAAACAGGCAATAGGTAACTAGAATAATGTGTTTATATTTTTTTCTCATGATCTATTTCGTATGCTCTCAGCCAGTGACAGTATCTTCTTAGCCAACTACACCATATACTTCCAACTAGTGAGTACCCAGAGTACAAATGGAGTCAGTGAGGTCTATGGCATAAATTGGGTGACGTCTGTATCTTCCACTATTTGCTGTGTGATGGTCTATCTTGCTGCCATTTGTCTATGGATTAGCAAATAAATTAAATCCACCTTCACTGAAGGTTTGTTAGTGACAGCACTAGACCTGCCGCAAAGGGAAAAGTTCTCACTGCTGCTTAAAATGCAAGTTTTGGGGATGCACATAGGGCTTTTGAGAGAATAGTAAAAGAAATCAAGGGAAATTTCACACAGTAATTGAGAACTAATGGAAATGCTCTGACATCATGAAGGACATGTTAAACATCACTGTAATCTGGAAACGACTGGGCAAGAGCCGCATGAAATCATTGGAAAGCTGAAAGAAACCTTGGCCAAAGGCATGACCTGAGTCTAGGAAATTAAATGAACATGGAAAAGTCATTGCCTCTGCATGGTGCATAAAGTGTGCCTCCACGTGGAAGGTGCCCTACACTGTGTTTGTGTTGATTCTTTCCAGGAACCCTACCCCACTATCAAACGGTGCATGGTTCTGAGAGCACTTAGTGTGTGTGTGTGTGTGTGTGTGTGTGTGTGTGTGTGTGTGTGTGTGTGTGTGTGTGTGTGTGTTTGTGTGTGTGTTTCCTCACATGCACTTCTATATGAATCAAAAATGCCTACATGTATGTATTAGAAATTCGTAATAATGGTTAATAACTGTTCCTTTTGGAGAGTCTAGGGACAGGATTTGGGGAAGCAGATGGTCTGTGGGATGAGTGAGGAGACTTTACTTTGTAATTTCTTTTTTTTTACAAGACTGCATTGCTTACATAATTTAAATTTAAAATCAATTTTAAATAAATGAGTCTAATTAGAAGCATCGGGTTTATAACTTCACTTCTTGGTTTTCTCACAGATAACATGGCAGAGTTTTTTCCTGGCAGGTTTTCCTCTACTCTCTTTTTGAAAATGACAGTACTAGGTAGTGGGTTGTAAGTATTCATTTTCAACATGGAATGGTTATAAAATGTCAGACCCTTCCACTTTTTTTTTTTATTATTTAGCGCTTAAGATTTCCAGGTTCTAAAAATAAGATAAACTTCTCTCCTGCGTTTATGTACCTTGGACATGTTTTAAGTATATAGTAGTCATTTATAAAGTGTGTATCTAAAGGTGGACAACAAAACTGTGTTTGCAATAATCATTTTTCTTTTCAAGCTATCTCAGAGCAATCCCAGGAAATGTTCTTTCATGATCAAAGCAAATCATGGCCTGGAAAAATGCACTATTTTCAGTTAACTCTGCTACCAGCAAGTGCCAAATGCATTTGAAGACAGAATGTTTCACACTAGAGAAAGTTAAGTACAGCACTAAAAAGCAGCCATGAGATCACCATGAGAACCTACAGAGAAAATATGTGGGCAGACTGTATGTATTTATTCAGGGCAAAACCACCATCAGCTTTATATAGCTCACAACGTGCCCCAGAGAATAACCGAGACTTGAAAAAGACAGAAGGAAAATATGCATGGCTCCCAACTGTCAAAGCAGGCAGTTGGGCAACTATACTCATCATGATTTAAAAGCCTGTAACATATTCTATTTCAAAGGTATTATATTTCTTTCCCAACCCCGTGGAAAGGAAAATGGGCAATTTGTACTTGAGCTAACTTTAAAGCCCTGGCTAAGGACAGATATCATAATGTTTCTGTGTCAGTGGATAAATAATTCCTGGTTAAGAAGACCACAAAACATAGAAGAAGCCACAAATGTAGACTCATAAAGCAGCTTATGGTTAGGGAAAGCTAGTCATGACAAACACATGCTTTCTTTTGGTTCTTCCCACCTAATTTAATATCGACTTCATCATTACTAAGAAGGTGCATGCCTAAGTACTGGGAGCATGAGGGAGGGAAGGGGAAACATACTTTATCTACCCTACAGTAGTTATATCCTTGCTACTAATTTTGACTCAGAAAGTCACCTCTCATTTGCTATGCAGCTTGTCCCCATTACTCTGCCGCAAAGCAGTACTTTTTTGAAGTGGGATGTGGGAAGAAAATATTGAAATTCCACTTATCCTGTTCTAGAAACAGAACAGGAAATTAAGCTTTACTAATATTTACTGTTGAATGATCCTGGGTTTCCACCCTCAGTCCATATGTCAGAGAGTCACATGTGACATATGCTCCACACAGGAGACGGAGGGAAGGGCGGGACTTCCCCCTAATTTGACATTTTCACTGGTTCCCTAGATTTCAACATATTGCAGTGAATTACAGATTGTGTATGCCTAATTAGATAGATCTACAGGCTATATGTATAAGGTTTTCAACTAAACTAAATCTTCTCAACATGGTCAAAGGGCTTTTTAAAAAATCTCTGCCAAGAAACCCAGATTGAAGATAAAACTAATGATGCAAGTTAGAGCAGATAAAAAATAAAGTGGCAGTGGCAGAGTTAACACATCTATTCTTAACATGAATTCTCTGCCACGTTATAAATCAAAAATGACAATGATTCAATCGTATGTGGACCTATGTCAGCCCCCCCTCCAATTTTAAATTATCTAAAGGCTTCCATCTATTTTCTCTAATGATGAATTTCTTTTAATTGCACATCGTTTCTTGATATAGTAACTAGAGATGGTTTATATATATATATATATGTATGTGTGTATGTACAGATATAGCTTATAAATACATATATAAGTATATATCTGGGGAGTACATGCTCAGTTTTTCTGATAGATGTGTATATTCAAAAATATTGAGGCCAGTCTTCAAAAAAACAGAACAAGGGGCAAGAAGAGATCAGTAGAGAATAAAGGGCATGTCAATTCTTAATTTCTCATTGATTTTTTTCTGAAATGCTGACTAAACTCATTTCATAAGGAACCACTAACTTAAGCACGTACACATTAAAGGGATTTTTTTTTTAATTTTTGAATTTTATTTTATTTATTTTTTATACAGCGGGTTCTTATTAGTTATCCATTTTATACATATTAGTGTATATATGTCAATCCCAATCTCCCAGTTCATCCCACCACCAGGGATTGTTTTTTTTAAAGTACCTTGTTTTGCTAACTTTGGCCCACCCTCCTCCAGAGCCATTTTCCTGAAGTGATTAACTTAAGAAATGCATGATGACACAATGGATTCCAAGAGAATATGTTGATTCACCTAAATAAGTGAGTAATTTCCATCTTACTTAAGCAACTTAAATGCAAATGATCCATTTTATGTTTTCTTTCTGTGCCTTCTCCCTTACTGAGAAATGTGCATATTATTTCACAGTGAAAGTAGAAAAGATTCCTTAGAAATTAACATTTACCAGGGAAACCACCTGCAAAGACTGCCTCTGCTCCTTTCCCATTGCACAGCTGGAAGGGGCATCAGAAATCAGCCACTGCAGCCTCCTCATTATACAGATGGCAAAATTGGGGCGTGGCAAGATGTAGCTACGTCAGCAAGACTACACAGTTCATTAGCCTACAAAGCCAGGACCAAACTCTTCCTGGCTCATGGACCAATTACTCTCCAATGAAAGGAGACTAAAGCATAAACATTGTGGTATTCTTAGAAAGGAGTTTGCTCAAAAAGTTAATTCATGTACAATTGCTTTTCCTAAAAGGACTACCTTCCATAGAAATAAAAAATAGGAAAGGAGAGAAAGAGCATAAAAAAGAAGAAAAATAATAACTTTAGGATATAAAACGGCCTTGAAATGAGGTTTTAAAGTGGTTGCACAACTATTTTGACAACTAGGAGCACATTTTCATTCTTTGTATAGAATCTCTGTTATTCTATGGAAATGTTAGAAGATAAGCACATTTATGATCGTTTTAACTAGCATAAAGAGTGTAGTGTACTCCACTTGTATTTAACAAACTCCAGAAAATTGTGCAGATTCTCTTTGACTTTGGTGATGCAGTGACCCAGTGACCTTTTTTTGGTATTATATCTTTCTCTAGTGTGAATAGTTTTGTCTTCAAATGCATTTGGCACTTGTGAACAGCTGAATTAACTGAAAACACTGCATTGTTTTCAGAAAGCGATTTGCCTTAATTACAAAAGATCTCCCAAGAGCTCCTCACCAATCTAAGGTAAGACTCTTTTTAAAAAAATATATAGTATCTTAGAGGTTCTGATTCATTGGGTCTGGGAACTAGCATTTTTAGGAAGTACCTCTGTGATTCTGATGTAGGACCATACTTTCAAAAATACTGCTTTGTAAGAACCTTTCCAAGCGCTTATTTTAGACAATTCCCTTAGAATGGGGCAAGCAGAATGTTCCCACGATGTGTTCAGTGCAATAACTGCTTGATATTGTGTAGGCAGATGATATGCTTATTTAAATGAATTTCTCAGTTTGACAATGTGGAATCACATACTACCTGTTACAAAGAAGAATGTTTTCAAAGATCAAAGAAGTTATAATACATAACTTGAAATAGACTACTTTAGGACTTCCCTAACTAAATCTATATTTTGAAACACTTTTTTGTTTGGTTTCAGGTAGTCCCCATTTGTTAAATAATAAATAACATAAATGAGCATGTAATAACGAAAGCATTTTACCCTTCAGATAAGTCTATCACAGTACTGGTCTTGAGATGGAAATGAAGAACTCCTAATCAAGAATCCCCCCCTTTATGCCTCCTACCATATCCAAAATTCCTAACAATACCTGTCAGCTTCTAAATGTAATCTAGAAGAATGCCATTAATCCATCAATGACCATTAATGTGTAAATACAGATTGACTTATAAAACAGTAATGAAACAAAGAACTGATGTCTTTTTTTTTTTAACATCTTTTCCCCATATCTCCTCCCTCTTGAGTCTCCCTCCCGCCCTCCCTATCCCACCCCTCTAGGTGGACACAAAGCACCGAGCTGATCTCCCTGTGCTATGCGGCTGCTTCCCACTAGCTATCTATTCTACATTTGGTAGTATATATAAGTCCACGCCACTCTCTCACTTCGTCCCAGCTTACCCTTCCCCCTCCCCGTGCCCTCAAGTCCATTCTCTACGTCTGTGTCTTTATTCCTGTCCTGACCCTAGTCTTAATAAGAATGCAACCAAGTAAAGATTTAGATAGATTCTAGGTCAGGTGCTCTGGCGTGGGGAGGTCTAAAACAGCAGAGTGTGGATTCTTAAAGCCAAGAGAAGCATGAGGGAACTGAAGCCAGTGGGTGCAAGGAAGAGAAATGAAGAGAAGAGAGGAAGGACCTGCTAAAGATCAACTAAAACAACTTCACAATTTTGACACTCTGCTGACCTTGTCCCGGAGCCCTTTCTTCCTGAATATATATAAAGACCTGCCTTCTTCTAGTAGGCAAGGTAGAAGGTGCTTGGCTTAAGAGAGCTACGTAGCCCCACCTGTGCAAGAACAGACCAGAATTAAAATCCAAGCTCTAACAGCAGCTGTGTGATCTTGTACATTACCTCTGTACCTCTCAGTTCCCCATCTGTAAAAGGGGATAATAATTCCTATTCATGGACCTTTGAGAAATAAAGAGATGGGTATGTAAAGTTCCTGATATGGTGCTTCTTCTCTTCGTCTGCTCATCTGTTCTCCTCCATCTGATCAACCTGCAGCGCAGGAAAAAGGAAAGGGGGAGGCATTTTCCCCGGTAGCACATCTGAGGCATCTGTGAGTTGTTTTCTGATTTTCCTCACAAGTATTTGTGTCTTTTTACAAATTCTGCAGCCATTTCCAGGGAGAAATAAATATCACTCCATGAATATGAACTGATTATATCTCATTTTCTGTCATTTCAGTACTCTTACAAAAAAGGTGAATGTAGATTTGGAATATTATGCATCTTTATGAAATAAAACAAAACTAACACTAATTTCTTGAGGGTTCATTGTATTTGGCAGTAGAGGAAATGCAAAGAAATATAAGACACACGTCTTCTGCACTAAAGAAGTTAATTGATTAATGGTTCAAGGCAAGTGAAAAGTTTCAGAGCCATTAAAAATTAAACAACAGCTCAGACATAATAGGAAAGATGTCATGAGGTAGTTCATGATTAATTTCAAAATGAATTGCGCAGACAATAATTTTTAAATGATTTTAAAAGAGAGAGCGATCACTTCCGTTTACATACTGAGGAAAGTTTGAAGCAGAAATTGGTGGAAATTGGTGGCCTGTGCATTGAAATCAAGCTGCAGGCCTATATAATTTGAAACTTTTAGTGTTGTTCTGTTTTGCTTTTGTGGCTTTTTTTAGTAAGTTGCCAACATGAAAATTGTGGAGAATAACGCCTATGGTACAGGGAAGGCCTTTCCAGACTAAATTGGTTATCCTGGGATTTTAAAGGAAGAGGAACAAGAGAGAAATCCAATTATAGTCCTACTCTCCATTAGTTCATTCATTTGTGAATAGCTTCTCTCTTCTATCTGGGCATTTCTAACATTGAAATATATTCCCTGTCTTTCCTGCTGTCAAAAATTCTTGTTAACAACAACCTTAAAGAGACTTACTATTTCTTGAGCTACCAGCAATAATTAAAATCATCAGGGTAAAAACCAGCGGTTCCTCCTCCTAGGTGATTATCAGCTTAGAGCTGGCTTCACGGGCTGACCACTTCACAAAGTGAACAAGCAGGTAATTAAATCCTCAAATCTGTAGGAATCCACAGGGTCTAAACGCCAACAAGCAATTTTACATTTAAGACATTTTGAGAATCAGGCCAATGGATAAACAGATATCTTAGATTTGATTCCAGCATATACCCTGACTGCAAAGAAGCAAAATAAAAATGAAAAAGCTTTGCACATAGTCACTGTCCTTTTATTTAACGCCATTATATTGGTAGAACATTGAAATGCTCTAATTTAAATATTCAGAAGCCCAGGATGGTTTGTTCTCCAAAAACTTTTCTTTATCATATAAACGTATGTCTATCCTTATAGGATTTAATTGACATTTACTTCTTCAAGTTGCTTGCAAGACTTATTTTATTCATTGAAAACACCAAATATTCTCTGAACCAATCTGTATATCCAAAGATTTTTTTCATGAAATATTTCAAAGATTGTTCTACTCACACTCTAACTCCTGAAGAGTACAGCAGCGTATTTTAATATCTTAACACTTTAGTGTCTAGATGCACCTTCCGAATTTTCACTGATAATCAGGAGAATCGCTCATATCCATATGCAATGTTAGAAGCAATCATTTGAAATAGAAGGAGGGAAGACAAATATTTTCTAGCAGGGTAGAGCCACTAAACCATATGTATTATTCCCATACCCACGTAAAACACCTCAACACATGAAAACTTGACTTTCAAAAAATGAGACTTTTTACCTCATAAAACATTTTGAGTTGCTACACAGTGCCCCTTTAAACACACATCACCTTAGTGTCTTGCACATAGTAGATGCTTGATTCAGTCACTGAATATGAATTAAATGACTAAATGAGATGTTTATCAACATCCAAGTTTTATTTTCAACACAATTTCTTAGAAATATATGTATTTTTTTATTATTTGAATACACTTATTCTGTGGGTTTAAGATCATCTTCACTCACTAATCTTTTTAAGAGAAGATAAAAACAATTCATTTTGGTCAAGCCTGGGGAATCTGCAACCTAGTCATGTTACAAGTTAGTCCTGAGGATAACCAAGAATCTGCTATAAATGCTTTCAATTTATAGCATTTCAGAGGCTGAATGGCATTAGCCCACTAACCTGGCAGTTCAACCACTTGGAGTTATAAATTAAACACATCGCAACCTTTCATTGAAATGTCTGTTTTTGTAGACACAGAAGGAAAATTGTGGAGAGCAAAATGACCTTGGTTACTGCACAATATGTTTTTCACCAAAACTAATACAGGGAAATAAATAAATAATAATAATGAAGCTGCTTTGAATTTAAAGCAGACCAGACTGTGCTGTAAGCACTGCTAGACAGAGGACCAAATACTTCTCTTAAGGCATGTAGCTCTAAAACTAAGAGTGTTTAAATTAGATCCCTCTGCTGGGCAAATTCAAACCTTTCAAAGAAACAATACCTCTTCCCAGACCCCCATGTAAGAATAAAACAATATATAGCCACAGGGCCCACGAAGATAAACAAAAGCTGGCAAATCGACAAAGTTCCTCTAGAGTATAGGTACTCATTTAGGCAGCAGGAGGATAAACAGGACTCAAGGTCCAGCTTTGTACCAGTCTCTATGGCACCAGTCTCTGGACACCATCCAGCTGAAATCAGGGCGAATATCAGCTGAGTGTTAAAGGGGTGAGTTTGAACTGTACCAGATGAGGAAAGTGGGGATTTCACTGTGTGGCTCTCTCCCTTGCTGGGAAACCTCTTCTATTTCTTCAGTTACTATTCACTCTTCAGCTCTGGCTTCTAATCTCCTTACTCTATCCAAATGGCTCTTACCGACATTACCCATGACTTCCTAATTACAAAACAGTGTTGACATTTTTAGGCTTTACTTTAATACATCTTTCTGCAACACTTGGCTTGGTAACTATTCCATCCCCTAAATCCCCTTTCCTCTTGAGTCTCACGGACGTGTATGCCACCAGTTCTCGCGTTCTACCACCTGTTGATCTTTCTCCATCTCCTTTGTGGAACTCTCTTTCTCTGCCTCCTTCTAAAATACCATTATTCCTATAGTATTATATCCTCTCTGGGTAGGGTTGTGTTCTCTCTTACAACTTATTAAAAAAAAATCCACAGTGGATGCCAGGAGCTAGGGGAAGGAGGAAGAGGGAGTAATTATTTAATGAGTATAAAGTCTCAGATTTGCAAGATGGCAATTTCTGTTGTGAGATTTTTCACAACATTGTGAATATACTTAACACCGCTAAACTGTACACTTAAAAATGTTTTTTACCATGATAGATGTTAGACAGATGAGAAAGACAGAGGGAGAGAGGTTCCAAATCCCAAATTTAGGATAATTTTGGTTACAAATAGCACCTTGGCTAGCTCACTACATGGCTTCAAAATGGTTGCACCTGCTCCACGCTTCATATTCTCACACATCTTGCCTTATAAGCATTAAGGAACTCTCCCAGCAGGGCCCAGGAGACACCCTTATATTTCTAAACCAGAACTGAATCACCAGCCACTTCCTAAGCAAATCACTGAGATGTCACTATATCACTTCCTCAGTAAAGCCTTCATTTATGGCCCCAGAATATATCATTTCCTTCTATGTACCTTCACTGTACAGATATTTTTCTATTTATAACACATTTGTCACTGTAATGTATATTTTGTCCACCAAACTGAGCTGTCTGAGGAAATGATGGTGTCGTATCCTTTTTGTGTGTCCCCATCTCCTAGAATAAATCCCAATACAAAGTAGATGTTCACGAGGTATTTATTGAAAGGAACAACTTGAAAATATATATGCTCATAGTTAGTATATAATCATGGAATTGTGGATTAACCAGATATTGGGTATTAACCTGACAACTGCTTCCTTTCTCTTACCTAGGTTTAACAGCAATTGTTCTCTAACTTTAATGTGCACCAAACTTACCACTGAAGCTTCTTAAAAATACACAGGGAAGCCTTGGGCCCTATCCCAGACGTACTGAGCCAGAATCTCCAGGGCTACAGCTCTGACATCTGTTTTAACAATAAGCTGCCCAGATGATCATCACACACATCAAAACCTAACTCCTGCTCTCAAGAACTGACAGAAACCACTTTCCACTCCAGGACAGGGACCAAAGAAATATTCTCAATCTCTCTGCAGTGTGACCTTAGGCAGAAGGGTCTGTCACTACCTGTGACATCAGAGGATAATCCATTTTAATCACTGCCAACCTCCTTTCATTGAAGTTCAAGAAGAAATGTAAAAGGGACTTCAATCCTGTAAGTCATTTGGACAGTTCCAGCTGAAGAGCCAAAGCAGAGAATTAATATTCCAGCTCCCAGAAACTTTATTTCCATCTTTCTTCTGGGTATAAATAATTTGTAAGTCAAATAGAATTGTTCTGGACATAGTGATTTTGCATAATGACTCACAGCATGATATTCAGGCTCACATTCAGTAATATTTGTCTTACATTTCCATAGAAGACTGACCACCCTATTCCCTAAGCATCCCAACAGAGCCCCCAGCCAACACCCAGCCCCTGCCCAGACCAATCAGCCACTGAAAGAAAAAAATATTTTTTAATTTTTATTTATACAATAAATCAGAAACGGCACAGAAGATGAACCTGAACAAAGACCTGAGTGCTTGCAACCAGACTACAGCTGCACTCTCTTTGTTCAGGGAGGGAGCAAGCATGACTCCTCAGACATCCTCAAAGCCAGTAGACAATGGTTCCTCTCTGATCATTCACTCTTTATGAAATGAATCAGATATTGGTGTTTACTTATTCATATAAGCCTAATTACTCACCTTAGTAACCATACTTCATCTTCCCAGTTTTATTTATGCATTGCCAACCTAGGTAAATATGGTGGCCATGGAGGTACCTTACTTCACAGATGCTTCCTCTCAATAAATCTCTTGCATATCTAATCCCATGTTGTCTTTTTAAAGGACCCAAACTGACACAGTGCTGGCTGTATTAAAGACTGTTGCAAACTCTTTGCAGCTACTCCCATTAAAAGATGGAGACCCAGGGAGTCCAGTTTTCCAACCATCCATACCAGGATGCCAAGAGAAGACATCTGGGAACCTGCAGGCCAGTTCATCTGCCAGCTGAGTACCACTAAGTTATCTCCAACAACATCATGAGCAGCAGAAAAATCACCCGCCAAACTCTGCCTGAATTCTAGACCCATACAGTTTTGAGATGAAATAAAATAGCTTCTGTTTTAGCCGTTAAGTTTTGGGGTAGTTTGCAGCAATAGATTGCTCTTTCTTATTTAGTTGAGTTTAAAATCAATAACCTATGTACATAATTCCTCACAAAAGAAAACGTTTTAAGAGTCTATATGAGAGAGTATTTTTCCATAGTCTCTCAGGCTATAATTTTTGATGTAAGATTAGGTTTTATTCAAATCTAACCAGTTGAGTTCAATAGAAAATTCTTGTAATTTCAGATGCTAAGAAAGCACCTTTCAAAAGCTCCTCTACCTATGAGTTTTTAATTCACTGGCTCGCTTTCTGTCTTAACTTTACAGAAAGCAACTCAATAGTCTTCCAGTTAGCATGCAATTCTGCAATATTTTTTTTATGCTCAAAAGAGGTAGGTAGGGATCACAGGGAGTAGAGTGGGAAGCTTTTCAAAAAACTGGGGCTGTTGAAAAGAGCACGCTGCTGCAGGCAGATTTGAAATGGAACACTGATTTTATTTTGATCAATAAATCCAGATAACACAAGGCATTACCATTCTCAGACACTGCAGTTTTTGCTTCATTTTAACTGAATGTGTCTTGAGGAATCTTGTTTTATTCCATAAAACAGAATGACATTTTTTTTTCCCCAGTCAGACAGGCTAGACCTATCTAAAATCAATCTTTCAGCATGGCAAATACATTGTAAATTATAAGGCAATGTGTATACTAAAGCAAGTGTCATAGTTAATTTTAACGATTTATTAAAAGCATGTCAGGATTTTGATAATACCAGGGAGATGAAAATTTCTTACACAGCATGCCAGATCAGCCCAGTTTTCAATTTGAAATTATAGGCCATTGACTAACATGTCATCAGGTTCACATAGTATTTATGGTCGATATGCTCAAGAAATTAAAAGCACTCAATCTTAGGCAAGACATAGATGTGAATGACTAAAACAGAAGATCTGAAAATATTACAGTTGTAATATATACCTTTAATAGATGTTTTGATTTATTTTCCAAGGAACCCAATACCTGCTTTAAAATCACAGCTCCATGGAAATCTTCCAATGCCCTGGTGTCACCACGCCCCTTAGAGTCATCTACAATTCAGGCCATTCCAGTACCTTTGTTTTTATATTAATTGATCCCAGAGAATCAGACTGCATAATCCTAGCTTTTCACTGTATCTTTAGAAACCATTCTGTTTTTCTTTAACATCCTTCAAGAACCCCACATTTTTGAAGTATGTCATTCATTCATACATACATATACCTCCTACATATACCTTCTGTTGGAAAAGATTTTAAAAGGAGAAAATTGTTTAGTAAAACATAAGTTGTTTTGTTTTGCAGGGGGAGGGGGGCTGTTTGTTTTGTCTTGTTAGTAGCTTGGCTGGTGAGCAAGCTCTGGAATTGATCAAGAAAGCCGATTCAAAATGCACAGGTTCGGGGATCTGCATTCCTATCCTTTTCGTGTTCCCTCTTCTGTCTCTTCCCTTTCTTTTCTGGTGATCCTATGCACCCTCTTAGCTACAACTGCCCCCTCGTGGCTGATGACCCACCGTCTAGCTTGGACTTCTCTCCTTAGCTCAGCTTTGAAATTCCACCTGTGTATGGCACAACTCCACATAAGTGTTCTCTTCACAACTCAAAAATCAACATTTTACTGAAGTTCGATGTATTCAAGTTCAATAAATACTCATTTAAGCTAAAACCTGCATTTTCAAGATGTGAAAACTGAATCCTAGAGTGGTTTACTAGATTACCTATAGCTGCCCAGTGGAAACAAATCCATTTCTCTAGAAAGAACGAATAAAACCTAAAATTTGTTCTTTGAGATAACCAGTAAAATTGAAAAACTTCTGATTTATCAAGAAAAATAAAGAAGACATTAAAAAATTATCACCATCAGGAAAGGATGATTTTCAGTTCTTGAATTTCCACTTATTCTTTATTATAGATGTCAGCTTTCCAGTGAAACTCCCCATTTTGTCATCAATTTTTCAGAGTTATTTAAAATTCCAATATCTGAATCACCTGTGAGTATTTTTATTCTCTACTCTTTCCCAAAGTCCTGTCTAGTAATAAATCAGGACATTGGACAGAAAAATTGTAGAGGGACTGAAAGGGTGATTCTTCCTCCAAAGGGCTTTTCTCAAGTTTCTAGAAGGCAGTTTTGAATAGGAGCAGAAACACTGACCCAATCAGAGCTTAAGCTGATTGGGATAAAGGTTTCAATCTTCCTCAAGCTGATCTATTTCTGGTTTCCCCTTATTTCTTGCATGTTGTCGTTTAGAACTCTCAGCTGAGAGTCTGGGCCCATTCACCTGGCAGACCTTGTACTCCAGTTTTTATCTCCCAGCACCACCAGATTTCTGATAACTGCTCTCTGCTCAGCTTCTCTAATCCCTGGCCAGCACTGCCTCATGGGAAAACGTGGCTTAGAAGGTAAATATCACTTCTCTGCCATTCTCTTTATTCTAGGATTATGACTCTTCAAATCCTGGCTGCCTTGGAAACCATACAAAGCCTTCGAGCAGATGTTTTTCTGTATTTCATCCAGATTTTCTAGTTGCTCTCAGGGAGAGGATTGGTTAGGGCCAATCCAGTCCATCATAGTTGGAAGCCAAGATATATTTTGAAGACACAGTGAATGGGATTTGCTGACAAAATTAGATGTGAGAATTGAGTGAAAGAAACCAGTTGAGAATGACTCCAAGGGTCTTGTTTTTGTTGTTGTTGTTCCCAAGAAACCGTAAGAATGGAGTTGTAAGTAATTAAAATGGGAAAGGCTGGGTGGGGGAGACAGGTTTGGAGGGAAAAACAATAAGCTCAGTTATGAATACATTAAAAATGGGATGCCTGCTACACATACAAGTGGTGATGCTGAGCAGGCAGTTGGCTATACAAATCTAGAGTTCAGAGGAGTCCAAGATGGAGACATGAATTTGTGAATCTTCAGCCTGTGCTTTTGGAGTTTACAGGGTCGAGGTTAAGATACATACAACATTGGAATGAAAAACAGTGAGTGGCACTCTTTAAAAGATTGAAGATTTTTTTTAAATCTAAAAAATCTAAATCAATTTTTCATTTTTTATAGCAGGACTTTCAGATCAGAATATCTGAAGTAGAGCAGAACAAGGCAGATAGAGGCAGGATTCTGTGCTTTCAAATAAATCCTACCACACTGTTTCTCTAAAGACAAACAATCATGATTACTTTGTCTTCTCACTCAGGTAGGAGGTTTGGCACCATTAATATCCCTTTCCATCCTTCCTCCCAAAGGACTCCATCTGTAGAGATGAGCCTGAGTAAGGACAGAGTCGTATGTATTAAAAGAGAAACCAGACAGTACAAAAGGACTTGGGAAAGAGAATGAAAAATGAGGAGAAGAAAAAAAGGTAAAATAAAAATACAAGCACACTTGAAAGTGAATAATCCTTGCATCTGTAACATTTACTTATTTCTAAATGCTTATATATTAGGAAGTCGGGGGGGTGTTGAGTCTAACCTTAGTTATCTATAGGGAATACATACCCTCATCATTAATTAGTAGTGGTCTTTACTTATTTAACTAATTAAATAACTTTTCAAGGAAGAAGAATAAACATGCTTTTATAAATCTAAGAATCTCTACATCTGCTTTTTAAAGAGTCAGTTTTGTCTATTGCCCCCTAAAACACTCTCATTTATCCTCTCATATACACTATCACCTATAGAGCAAGGATCCATAGTTTGAGGACAGAATCAGAATCACAAAGTTTGAGGCTTGGGTAGTTGCATTTTTTAAATTTCCATCGATTTCAAAGTCTTGGTTAGCAACCATGATAAATAATTTTTTGTCTTTCCTCATTATTGATGTTATTCAGTCACTAATTGCCATAGACAATGTTTGTGTCCCTTCAAAATTCATATGTTGAAACCTAACCTCCCATGTGATGGTATTTGGAGGTGGAGCCTATGGTAGATGATGAGGTTATGAGGTCAGAGCCCTCATGACAGGGATTAGTGCCCTTATAAGAGAGACCCCAGAGAGCTCCCTTTCCCCTTCTGCCATGTGAAGACAGCAAGAAGATGACTGTTTATGAACCAGGAAGCGGGCTCTCAGCAGACACAGTATCTGCTAATGCCTTAATCTTGGACTTCCTAGCCTCCAGAACTGTGAGAAATAAACGTTTACTGTCTAAGCCACTCAGTCTATGGTACCATGTTATAGCAGCCTGAAAGGACGCAGATACTAAATGAAGAGTGGTCAGAGCTGCCACTGTCACTGAAAGGTACACATTCATGTCAGTTCTGGATCACCTCAGAAGCCTCTGCTATCATTCTCCTTCTCTTGGTTTCAATCTGACTTTTTGCCAATATCCATATAACTGACAGAATAATCTTCCTAGAACACCACATTGATCACATTACTCCCGGGTGAAAAATCTACCATGGTTTACTATGATATCAAGTTCCTTTTTTTTTTTATTTAAACTCAAGTCTCCCTAAAATAATCCCATAATTCTTTATCCTTGCCTCTAATGTCAATCTCCCTAGTGTGTCATATAACAAAAATTCAATTCTGTTTATATTTTATTTAGTTTAATAAGGTCTTCTTATGATTTATAATGCAACATTCTGTCTGTGTGTAATGTATCATATAATTAGTACCAGACACTTAAGGGGTTGACTTCCAAGTGTTGCTATAAAGGCCACCTTGGAGAATATTAGGAAAACAAGCACTTCATGACCTAAGTGTCAGGAGATCAGAATTCTAGCTTCAGCTTCAATGCTAACTAATTACATGACCTTGGGAAGATCATTCTATTTCTTTAAGTCTCTGCTTTGTCCTTTGCAAATGCAAGGCTTGAATTCAATTACCTCTTAGGTCCTTGTAACTCTAATGCTTTATGAGGCTCTTACCTCTCATAGAGAAGGGTGAACTAATGACTAAAAATAAATAGCATTAGCTTACAAGTTCATAATTTTATAGAAAATAGGCATTTGAAGCAATCTAATAAGCTAAATGATGCTGTATTTAACAGATACATAAATTACATTTATTCTTATAGGGATTTTTATTTGTTTCTTCTTTTTGTCATTTGTGCAAAAAGTGTTTTGGCTTTTGCTTATAATCTAAAGCAGTCCACCGCTGACTGCTGTGTCTGTTTTACACAAACTCTACTATTTCCAAACAATTACAATTGCTTTGAATATGCTCACATCTGGTCACAATAAAGATAAAGCTGTGATAATATTTCTAAAAATAAGTTAAAATTATCTGAGAAGCCAAAAAGCAATAACCATAATAGAGATTGCTGCGCTGCATCTGGCGAAAAATGAAGGGACCTGATGCAGATTTCCTGCTTCTTGGTCATTTTTACCTCCAAACTTTGCTCATACTCTCACCCACCCTGTACCGTGCTATCAGTCCAAATCCATTAGTTCTTTCAAGGTCAGACTCAAAATTTACCTCACTAGCCCTTCCCTCCTATCATACCTTTATTCCTCACGAGATAGGGGCCAGGCTTAGCTTCACTTTACTCCCTACCCATTTATGAACTCTCTCTCCCACTTTAAACATCTACATCAAGGTACCATCATCTTTGCTCTCCTAGCTGCTCAGGAAGCACATCGAGATGTGCCCACTGCAACTTTTCATCCTCCACCCTAATATTCTACACCAAATTTCAGCTATATCTTGGCCTGTTCTTCTGGATTACCAATATACTAAAGCAAAAAATATTGATGATTAAATGCCAGCATATATAGATGGGAATAAAAATATATTTATTAAATTCCAAAGTTAACCCACGTTATGGAAACATTTGATAACATGAAAAAAGGAAAAAAAATAGACTTCTGCATACTAGAGTTAACTTTATCATATATCAGTCTGACCGGAGGTTAAGCCTTCCATCAAAATAGAGAATGATCTATATAATTCTTCTGATTGCTAGATAGAAGACAGAGAAACCATTCCAGATAATGCTAATAGCCAAGTTGCACAGGAAGAAGAAGGAAGCTTTTTGAGAGACAATAAATGGTAGTAGTTAAGGGCACCAGTTCTGGATTCATGCTGCCCAAGCTCAAACCCCTCTGCCAATTACCAGTACGAAGACCCTGAACAAATTACTCCCAATCTCTGTGCCCACATCTCCCAACAATACAATAGAGATAGCACTAGCCCCTACCTCATGGAGTTTTTGTGAAGATTAAATTGTTCACACATATATAAAGTGTATAGAATAGATTAGTCTTTCCAATGATTGTTGCTATTGTTAAGAGGTCCCTCAGTTAAACATGTAAAGCAGCAAATTAAGAACAGGAAGAGCTGGTAACGAAACCTGCACTCAAAGTGTGAGTTTTACAAACTGCAAATAAAACCACTGAGAATTTTCAGCCATCAGTCAAGCAATCCTGTTTGGAGCAGGGAAAACACATTATGAAGAACCTTGTAGAACACAGACAAGAATCATCGCATACACAAAGATTTCAAAGAAAGAAGGCCCAGAATAGATCCAGAAGAGAACATTCCCTTAGCATCCAATTCTTTAGCTGCCATTAATACTGGAGCAATACTGTGCGTCATAGTGGAGTTTTCCACATGTACATATAAAATATAATGGTTAAGTTTATTAAGTAGTTTTATATTCATTAAATACAGGTCATCTATGTGGGTTCAGCTCCTCCCCTAGTTATATTTAATGTTGTTTTTATAGAACAGCATAAGAATACCTAAGTAGATATTTGTACCTCGTGATCCAAGTGTCTGGAGCAGCTGCGATGCTGGATCAGGGGATGGACAGGCCAGGCAAGAAGCTCTTCTTCCACAAAGGTACCTTAAGGAGGCCTATTCCTTGCTGTGCTGCAAATTCAAGTATGCAGTTCGTCTGAAGTGTCCTGTTAATTATTACAGAGGCATCTGAAGGCTTACCTTAAAGGAATGGGTTCAGTCACTTCACATAGTCCTCACCTCCCTCCTTTCCAGACTCCTGTATATGTACATCTCCAGTATATGGAGACAGCCAGCTTCTTCTTGCCTCTTTCCCTTGTTCTTCCCCAAGGCTGCTCCTCATGCGTCTCTCCTCCTAGTGAACTAATACTATGTCTTCTTCCCAAGTGCTGCCTTTCTTTCATCTAGTCAACATATCATGTGACCCCTTGCCTTCTGTTTCCCCTACCCATTACACAGTAATTCTCTGTAACTTCCATTCTCTAACCTTTTTGCACATTAATTTCCTTTCTATATCGTTGCTCCCTTTATTTTTAACAAGCTCTGTGCCAGATCACTAGTGTCAGTTATTAACCTCAAGAAAAATGTGTTCACAAGAATCCCCTGGCGGTCCAGCGGTTAGGACTCTGAGCTCTCACTGCCGAGGGCCCAGGTTTGATCCCTGGTCAGGGAACTGAAATCCCACAAGTTGAGTGGCGTGGCCAAAAAGAAAAAAGAAAGAAAGAAAAACGTGTTCCCTCTCTTCATTCTATTTCTGACTTAAAAACTTAGCATAATCTTGATGATTTAACAATAGTGCTGACAACATACATGTGTTAATTAAATGACAAACCTCTATTTTTGTCAGTTGTAGGGTATAATATTCTTATTTTTATCTTTGCTTCTTTACAGCAAGTATTCTGAGCTGATACTAGGAAAGTCTATCCTCAACACACTCATCCCTCCAACTGACTTAAGAAAGGATAGTGATGATGTAACTTGCCAACAATACCCCTGGAAATTTGACTATTCTTGTCTGATGACAATAAGCATGATGAGACATTAGTCCCTAGGAAAGAGATTTTTCCTTTCCTGAGGCTGGTCAGGGCTGTCAACTACCATATCTGAGCACAGTATCAAAGTTTCATGACCTTCAGTGGTCAAGGAAATGTTTATCAGAAAAGAAGTAACAGAGGCACAATTCCAGGTTAGTATCTAGGAAGCAAACATGTTTACTCTGTAAACAGGATACAACTCAAGAGGAAAATTCCAATACCTTATTATAAAAGCCATGGACATATGTTTTTATTATAGGCAAAATTACATATGGAGAACTCCCAGGCTCTCCATATTTTACCTGCCTCAATAGCCAGGAGACATAGGAAATGCTGTGATTGCCCTTGGTGAAGATATCTATCTGACCAGGAAAGACAGCACAAACAAAACCACAGGGTGGGCAGCAAGCCCAACAAGCCAAGGTACCCACCCCAGTAAAAAGCAATGATCTGACTAGGTCAGCAGGCAGAACGCAACCATAGTCAATCTCTGTTCTAATTTTTATCACCATGGATTGGTTTCACCTGTTCTTGAATTTCTTATTAATGGAATTATCAATATGTATTCTTATGTCTGGGTAGCAACATAAAATTTTTGAGCTGTGTGCATCAGTAATATTCTTTTTTGTTGCTGAGTAGTATTCCACCGTATGGATGTCGTATAATGTATCTATTCAAGAAGCAAGTTGTTGGATGTGGCTAATGTACAGAATTTATGTGGGGATGGTTGAGAAATGGAGAGTACATCTCAAAATAAACCTGAAAAGAAAGACAGGACCAAAATCACGACACGTGGCTTACTGAGGAGTTTGGACTTTACCTTAAGGGCAATAGGACTTGGATTTTACCTTAAGGAGTTTTAAGGGGTAGGGATAATCAGACACCAAAATCCAGATTATCACTAATGGGAAATCTCAGTCTCTAATCAATAATTACTTAGAATTCACCTCAAGGTCTGAGTCTTATAACTGTCAACCAGAGTACATGCACTCCCTCTGATATCCTTCATTTTCATATTCAGCTAAGATATTTTGAGCATCTACTATGTCAGGCTCTCTGTTAGGAAATGTCACGTACGTGACAGTTCTTAAGATTCCTGCCATCCTCATTGCCCCATGAGGGTATTCTTACATCTGCAGGATCCACCTCTGCCACACAGCTTGGCCACTTGAGTCTGCTCTGCATTTTCCAGTTACCTTGTGATAATGGGAGGATTTGATCCTACTCATTCTTTTTGGAGGAAAACATAAATTGGTGATTGGAATTACAGCTAAAAGCAGGTCTCCCCACAGTACAGACCATTGTTTCAGCAGCTCAGAGGTATTAGTGTTTAAGCATTTCACGCTCAATCTCGTATGAGCTGGTGCCAGCTGGACAACCAGTTGGCAACTGTCGGTTGGACGGCCAGTTGTGGCAGTTTTCTGGAATATCTCATGGAAAGATTTTTCTGAGTCTTTTGATGGAACTAGAGCCAAGAATACATTCACACAACATACCCTGGACCCTATTTGTTACCGGTAGCTCCAACATAAAAAATAGAAAAAGAACAAGGGACATCAATTTCTAAAGGTTTTGAAAAGATCCAAAATCATTTGCTTGTTTTAACTTCCTCCATTTAAAACTGATTTTCTTGAGTACAACTATTTAAGAAAATAAAATTTTAGTGAATATAACTGTTTTAATACAGGAAAAAAAATTGCCTACTTATAGAGCACTACATGCTTCATAAAATGCTTTGTGAGTCGAGTTTTATGTCAGGGAATTTTGGAATGCAGGTTGGCAAGTGATGCCAGACATCATAGAGAGAAAAGAAAGAGAAATAGTAATGCCTGAGGAAAACAACTGAAAGGACACCTCTGTCCCGTGGTCCGAGATGAGAAAGGTGAGTTATCTGCCAGCAGTGGGCCTCCTGGAATTCAGGCAACAAAGAATACAATGAAGGTGGGCTAAGCTCAGGGATCCCAGAAGAAACTAAATGCAGATTTCTTGGCAAGAAGGAGAAGCTGAGACTATGAATGCTGACAGACTGGAAGTGACCCCCATGGCAAAGGCTTCTGATGGGCAACTGAGGACAGAAAGACTCACCAGCCAAGCCTTCAACGGTCATGAGGCAGATGAACATTTGGAAGACTGACTGTTTTGCTGGATTCTCAGTTGTTTATTCTTAGTCTTCAGATAAAATATGTGTATGTGTGATATGTGTGGAGCAGGATAATTTCAGGATATAATTTATGGTTTGCCTTACATTCCCTTTCCCTTCCTTTGCTTTTAAAGGCTCCATGTTTGGTTGCTTCAGGAGAAGTTCACGGCAGGGCAATCTGTTCTTTCTTTTCATAAGCTTTGGACTGTGGGAGGAATGAGGTTTGAAAAGGAAAAGATGGCCCCAGGCTGAATTATGAGCCTTTGGACTGGGAGTGGTACTATAATCCATGGTCACACAAAACGTCAAGGAAACTGGGTGCCACGTGGGTCTTCTGGATTGACCAGAGCCCCATAATCCAAGAATGGCATGGGGAAGGCAGAGCCACCTAACTGAAAGAGTAAGGCATGTTGGCAGGAGAGGTACTTCTCTGGTTCCACTTTCTTTCATTCTCCAAGCAGTCCAAATCTTCAGGCCAACAGTAAGGGACAGAAAGAGTATCCATACAACAGACTATTACTGTCCCCAGCCAAGTTGACAGGTGAGGAAGTACAACTGGGTTTTCAGTGCAGGTGGATGAGAAGTTCAGGCAGGACCATGTGAATTCTCAGTTGCTTGGTTGATTATCACTGAACATCACCTATGTTCTTTGGCCAACAGCTTTTAGACTTCAAAGATAAATTTAGTCCTTCTATAGTTCAAAAAGTATTTCCCTCATCATTGTATATATTATTTGCAGCATGAAACTATCAGACCTGACCTTCCCCCCAAAATGAAATTGTAAAACAATATAAACCTCTAGCTTCGTTCACTGACTCAACAGTGATCAACCTCTAGTTTTGGATCCAACCTCTAGTTTTGTTCACTGATCCAACTCTACTCTTCAACAGTCTAACAATCTCCTTTAACTTGGAAGAAGTTTCTCTCACCTCAAATCCCAATGGACTTCAGCTTTGAAAACAGAACCCATAAAGTCCTCCCACAAACTTCTCTAGACAAAAGAGAAGGAGCTCTTGCTATTTTCTTGAATGGAGAAAAAAAAGGAGGGGGGCTTATTTTTCATTATAAAATTATCATAAGATAAAGGCTCAATGTCAGGGCAACTGGGAGCCAGATAGGTACAGTTTCATCACTCCTTAAATGTTAATTCTTTGGGGTCTGACAACTGTATTCGAGGCTTCTCTCCTTTTTTGGGCTGAAAATATGCAGAGCCACCTGTGTTCTAGCTAACATTTTTAAAGATTTACTCTCTTAATAATGGCCGTTTCAGTTATATCCATGGTAGAAAGATGATGAGTGACCACCAAGTCCTATCTGAAACTTTGGTAGTGTATATGAAGTTTGGGGAGGGGACACTCAAAGATGGCTACAGTCACATTTACCTCCAGCCCAGCAGGAAAAGAGCTGAAACAGTATTAATTCCGTTTCCCTCAGAGGAGAGGCAGCAGTTACACACGTAATCTCCTCAAGAGCCACACTTTTTGAGTGGGAAACCTGGCTCTCAGGATTATATGACTTTGAATAAGGTTCCTGACCCCTCTGTGCCTCAGATTCCTCACCAGCAGAGTGAGGATACTAATAGTTATATGTTTCGAGTGTTGTTGGGATGATTAAGTTAAAATGTATAGACATCCATACGACAGACAGCGAGAAAGGGGAAATTGAGAGGACAGGACACTCCTTCCCAGAAGTTTCGCACACCACTTGTGTTTATGTTCCATTCGCCAGAATGTAGTCACAGGGACACATTCTGTAGTCAAGGAAATATGATCTTTACTCTGAGAATCCATGAACTAAAATGTGCAGGGTTCCATCTCTGAGAGAAAAGGAGAATAAATATTGGAGAAATATTTGGAAATATTAGCACTTTCTACCAGAGGCATCTATTAAAAGACTGAATCTGTGGATGGAGATTCATACCTGCCACATAAGGTTATTTTCTCTCTTTCAACAGCCTATATTGAGGTCTTGCAAGATGTGTGAGGTGAAGAATGTTATTCTTCTCCAGGACGTAAGTAGTCCCACATGGTTGGGAGAAGATAAGCTAAGGAAGAAGATATTCCTAAATTTAGACATCTTGCCTCCTACAAAAGAGTCTGAGCAAAGTAAGAGTTACCCAAGAATAATTTCATTTGATTAGCTAGCTTATAAATTGGACAGGGCAAGATTATAATCCTGAGTTTATACATGAAGAAAATTGAAGCTGATTGAAGTTTCTGTGTTCACACAACTGTTCAATGACAAAACCTGGTCTCTTATCCATGACTTCTGACCACAAAAACAAGCAATCTTTTCATTAAACCAAGTTTAGTTTTATTACGTAACTAAATATTGAATCACTATTCACAGTACTTTTCACAAGAAGAAATGGCTCTGAGTGTTCTTGATAAAGTTTTATTTTAGGAGCTGGGCATCTGAATTCTGTTTTCAACCCTACTATTACTTAGTTTGTGACTTGGAAAAGTAAGTAATATTCGTGTGCTTGACTTACCAGATTGAAAAATGTGAAAACTTTGCAACTTTACTCTTAGTTCTATGTTATGTGTCAGCAACTACAGTATAAGCTATTCCCAGGCAAGAATCTAGCCTCCATGCAACAGACAGAGAACCACCTGTCACTGAGCATACAAAAATAACTCTATAATAGGTGACCTGTTGGACTAGATGACCTCTAAGGTTTTATGGGAAAATGTTGGGATACCCCTGAGGCATCCAGAAGCACTCAGTGACTGACTGGTAAATAAGGAAAAGCACCTCTGACTTACACTGCTTGGTGAATAAATCATTTGATACTTGTGGCAAGTGAACCAAAAGGAAATTGAGATATTCTAAGAAGCAAGGTGAATCAGAAAAGGGTCTGGAAAAAAAATATTTTTTAATGAATTTAACCACTGGTAATTAGGATTGGCAGTAGAAATTAGCATAAACATACTGTCCAAATGGTAATGCAACTAGAACATTGTTATAAATTCTTAATGCCCCTTTTAAGAATAGAAAATGACAACTCATCAAAGAACAATTCATCAGGGTTTACCCAGCACTGACCTGAGCGTTTCATTGCTCTGATCTGTGGAGCCCATTTCAATATACTAGGCAAAATGCTTCGAGTGGAAAAAAGAGAATTTTCATATAGTAGGAGTCTAGATTAGTAGGTTTCAAAATTTCTTGGTGGAAGAAAATTGTCCCATTTTTCAAAGGGATTAGTAGGCAGAAATCCAATATAAGAACAGTAAAACCAGCAATAACTAATACTGAATATTACCATGTGGCAGGTGCTGATTTAAATATATGTGTTAATTTATTTAAACCTCACAGCAGCACCCAGATATTGGTAATATTACCCCCAGTTGGCACCAGATGAAGAAAGTTTGTAATAGGGAGGTTAAGTAAATTGTGAAGATCTCCCGAGTTGTAATGGAAGAAGCCAGGTTTCTATGAATAAGTCTGCCCCTGAGCCCAGTTACACTCTTTGCTTTTGTATGTAAAAAAAACAAATGTATCAGAGCTGTTCTGGTTAGAAGTGAATGGGTATGATGGACCACTCCCCAAGGGCTGCCTACTGGTCTAAATGAAACCTACCTTCAGAACATCTCATATATGGATATCTGGAAAAGTACCTGTGATGCTGTCCTTGGATTTACTAGACAGAAGTGTCTCCCTTTATAACTTAATATTTTTAAATACATTTGAACCCTTTGTATTTGATTTTCCAGAGTCAGATCTAAGATACAGTCATGTGTGAATGAGACAACAATCAATTTTTTGAAGTCTCCAATCTAGAGCAGAGATAAAGAAGTAGACAGTAGATTCCCCATAATGACAATAAATGTTCAGGGCAACTACATGTAACTACAATAGGTGTCATATGCTTGTAATGACCTCACAGAACTCTAGCCTTTATATACCCAAGAGGTGACCAACAGCCATGGTGGTTAGAGAAATGTGTTAAAGAAGCAAAAGCTATGGTTTTCATTTCTATGTGGTAGGTAACTCAACTTTAATCTGTTTCTAGGCCAGTACTTGCCTCTTTAATCAGAGTGAACTTCCTTGCAAGTGCAAGGTCCTTTTCTCTTTCTGAGGTCCTTTCTCTGTCACACAAAGTAGATGTATCCCCCAATCACAGTTTTGCGATAAATGCAAGTGACCAAGATAGACAAGACGAGAGTATGACCAACAAACTTATCACCAAAATTCAACTACCCTGGGAGACACACACCCAAGCATATCACCCTGACTATACATCAGGGTATGTATATCGTTGTATATTTTTTATTCAAAAGACAGCATAATTTTGTATCTACAGGAACACAGACCTCATACAGTAGTAAAGAAACTTCCATGTGCTTTTAAAATTCCTTTTTATAATTCAACTCAGTAAATGTTAATCCAGCCCCCTCTCTGTTCTTAGCACCAGTGATGGTAAGATGACAGTGACATGGTATCACCATGTCAGTATAATCTTAATCATCTTTGCTCATTTGTAAACCTTTATCCATCAACCGTTCATCTCTTATTATCTTATCTTATCATCCTTAAATATGTTTCCCTCAGCAGCGAACAACTCCAGTGCCTCTCCTGACCTGGCAACAGTAGGGAGGAAGTACTACTCATTTCAGCATCACAGAAGCAGCCTCAGAGGGCAACGCGTTCCCAGGATAGGCTTAGGCAGGGTTTACCCAGTGGAAGTTTAATCAACTTCACTAGTGGTTGTGAAGAATTATTGAGCCATATCCACACATAATAATCCTCATCTTGCTTTGGTCCATGTATTATAGAGGTTTCACCAGCAGGATGAATTGGCTGTTCCAGAAAAAATAAAATAAAAAAAATCCTCTACTCTGACAATGGCGTATAAATGGGACAGATCTGATAGGTCAATGGTAGGAAGGAAGATCTTTTCCATATTTAAATCTGAAATTTTCTAGTTTCTACTAGAGAAATGGGCAGAAAGATGGAATATATGCACTGGATAGAAAATGAGATTTCTAGTTCTAGGCATCAGTCCTTCAGAATAAGTTCCAATTATTAATAATCTTTTCAGAAAACATAAACAAAGAACATACATCAATTCATAATAGCACCAAATTTGGCTTGAGATTTTGAAAGCCTATTATTTAGATATCCAACTGGAATAACTACTTTTCCTGCTGTGATCAGAGATTATAAAATATGCAAGTGTGAGACTGCTATGCTTCACTAATTACCTTGTCTTATAGTCAATCTTACTTTGTTTTTGTTTTTTTGTTGTTGCTGTTTGTTTTTTTACACAGATGCACGTACAGCTCTTTGGTGAAGTATGACTAGCACAATATCAAGAGTTCATACTGGAAAGTATAATCGATAACAATAATTTGGTAGCACTTTTACAAAAAAATTGATAAAACTGCTGTACAACTCTAGAATGCACAGAAGTTATGCAATTTAGTAGTCATTTACGAAGGAACATAAAAAATAAAGTACCCATTTTCCCCAAGAGAAATGGAAATGCAATTTCCCAAGCAAAATCTATTCATGTTGGAATTTTTATTAGCTTTCTGTAATGGAAAGGCTATTAAATATATATTGTTTTGTGCTTCTGAATAGTTTTCACATCTTCTTAAGTGAAGACAAGATCAGTATTGCATTATGAAAAGTACCATTCACACACTGTAAGCACCAGTTCACAATGCAACAGGCTGGGAAAAGGCAAAATAAATTCCAAAATCTAAACAGGGCAAATGTGTTAAAATGAATGATAGCTTTATTACTTACTCCACAGATACCACGTAAAAGAACAAAAATCTGAGATTTGAAGCTACCTTTTACTGAAAAGATCTTTAAAGCCATTTGTTTGAAAATGCAATGACACCTAGTGGCAGATTCAGCTCATCACTACTCTGTACTCACCAAGAGAACTTTGGGCCCACTGCCATTTTAAGACATTCTCAAAATAGGAAAATAAATCTGGCATTCGGGGTCAACATGAAAGATGGAAAGATAGTTTACTGCAACTAAAAGGACGAGCTTTCATTTAATAGTCAAGGTTGACAAAATGAGAATAAGACAGCATTTTGAGAGACGGAGGGTACTGCTCTCTGCCCTTCATATTCCTGTGTTGATACTCCACATGGACCCGAACAGAAATGTTTTAGAGTCAATTCCATCATTTCAAAGAGGACAATTTAATGAATCAAATCTTGTTTAGTGTCTATTCTGGTAACATACAAAAATGTCTGCTTATACAAAATGATGGGCAAAAGTTTGGTCTTGATCCAGCCCTACCCTAGTGAACCAAGGAGCTTCAGCTCCAAGTTCCCTATAAATTGTTCCTCTCTTCTCTAAGAAGCTAATCCAGATCAGAGTCTCTGAAAACATTTATTGAGAACTTACAGTCAGGTTAAGGATCCTTTCTTCATAGGTGCCTTTTAGACACTATGGCTTAAATGCACAATTTCTCTCCTCAAAAGTATAATACATGAAATATTTAGGCCAACTTAAACTCGCAAGGACTTCTCCACAGGGTGTGTCACAAACTAAAAAGTTCTGGGCTATTCGCGGAAGAATGGTTGAGAAAGTTAGCGATTTCATTAAAAACAACATTCCCATTGAGCTGTACTTTGTTATTAATTTTAGTCAACAAAGATACATTAAATACCTGCTAAGCCCCAGGCACTGTATTAGACCTAGGTGAGCAAAGTCAAATAAGTCAGAACTTTTGACCTTGGGACTTCTCCAGTCTGGTGGATCCTGAGATCAGAGAGCACATCAATGCTAGGGCAAAGGTAAGCACTGGGTTCTTTTTATGAGAGTGGCCTGTGAGAAGGGGAGATGTTACCTAACCCAGATTGGGCAGGAAGGGGGCAGGAAGTAACAATAATGAGAAAAGTCTTCCCTGACCAGATAGCATTAGCGCCGACTTTTTTAAAATTTTTATTGGAGTATAGTTGATTTACAATGTTGTGTTGGTTTCAGGTGTACAGCAAAGTGAATCAGTTATACATATACATATATCCACTCTTTTTTAGATCCTATTCCTATATCGGTCATTACAGAGTACTGAGCAGAGTTCCCTGTGCTATACAGTAGGTCCTTATTATCTACTTTAGTAGTGTGTATATATCAATCCCAATCTCCCAATTTATCCCTGCCCCTCTTTTTTTTTTTTTTTGCGGTACGCGGGCCTCTCACTGCTGTGGCCTCTCCCGTTGCAGAGCACAGGCTCGGGACGCGCAGGCTCAGCGGCCATGGCTCACACGCCCAGCCACTCCACGGCATGTGGGATCCTCCCGGACCGGGGCACGAACCCGTGTCCCCTGCATCGGCAGGTGGACTCTCAACCACTGCGCCACCAGGGAAGCCCATATCCCTGCCCTTCTTATCCCCTGGTAACTGTAGGTTTTTAAATAGTGCAGAAAGAGATGAAGAAATGCAGGGTGGTGGAGAGAGAGCAGAACTTAGGTGGAAGGAATGGAAGGTAGAAAATAAGCAGGGGAGATCATGGCACATTACCTAAAAAGCAAATCATTCAACATAAATTTTACACTAAAGGTAATCAGTTACCTTTGAAGGATTTTAAGAAAGAAAGTGGTAATATTTCATTGGAATTTTAGAAATATCACTCCCCGTAGAGAATGACTCAGGGGCTCTATGAGACCTGCTAAAGTCGTGGAAAACTGTGTGGGAAGCAAAGTTCACTGGATTCTGTGGGGAAACTCAATTCCACCTAATTTAATCAAAGTTGGCTAATCAGACTCAGGATCTATACAGCTTGGACGGAGAATCTCACAAATTAGCAGAGTAGCCATTTTTATCAATCAAGCAAGTCAGTCATTTTGCGAATGTTGAAAACTATTAAGCTTACTTCCTCCTACCTAACAACAAGAAAATTTAAGAAGGAAAACAAGAAAATAATAAAACTGACAGTGGCAAGAGTTCTTCTGAAAGTTTTCCTGATGCTTCACCTGCTCACAAACAGGTTGGCTATCAGTCCTACTAGAACTAGCTTCTCTAAGGAGTACAAGCAGAGCAGTAAAATGCAGATCGAGAGAGGAAGTACACAGCTTGGGGAGCGTTTTTAAAACTAACATGCAGTCTAATCTCTCCATGGGTGGGCTGATGGGTTTTGTCGCTTTAGGAAAATGGCAGAACAAGCTCTTGGAACCCTTACTCTCTTCCAGACTCCATTCAGAGTTGGGATGCCCTAACCTTCCCTTGAAGCACAGTCCAAACAGCCTCACAGAGCAAAATCAAAGCAATGAGTACAGAGCTGATTCAACCACTGAAAGGTTTGCAGAAGGAGAATTATGATTTCATTCCTTATATGTTTTGTATACAAGGGAGGAAAGGAGGGAAGGAGGGACCACTACATAATATGTAGGCAAGGAAATAGATACCAGGATGACTGATGACTGAGGCTGCTACAGTTTTCAAGACAAGAAATGATGTGGGTCTGAACAAAGGTAGTGGGAATAGAGTAGGAAAATGTGATCAGTTTAGAAATACTAAGGAAACTGAATAAGACTTGCCAACCGGTTGGATGCAGAATACAGGGGAATGGAAAAATCTGGGATAATCCCCACATTTCTGGCTTAGAAGGCTAAGTCGCGATGCCATCCATCAAGCTTGAAAATATAGGAGGAGCGAAGATAGGTGGAGGGAGTGAGAAAGCGAGGGAATTAAGTTTTATTCAAGTAAGGCTACATTTTCTGTGGAACATCAGTGAACTGCCCATCAGGCTATTGTTTGTTTGTTTGTTTTCTGCTATTGAGTTGTCTTCATATATTTTTTTATTAATGCCTTATCAGATACATGATTTGAAAATATTTTCTCTCATTCTGTAGGCTGCTTTTTAATTATGTTGATGGTTTCCCTTACTGTGCAAAAATTTTTGGTTTGATATAGTCCCATTTGTTGATTTTTGCTTTTGCTGCCTTTGCTTTTCTTGTCAAAAAAAGACTTTTTTAATAATAAACAAACTACCCTACTTACGCCCCTACGTTATTCCCTCTTTTCAAATTTATTTTCTATACTTCATACTTACCTCTTAATGGGGACTTAACTTTTCAGGATGGCATCTCCTTAGCACTGGACTATACACATTCACTCATGCATGCACACAGCTCCTCTCTGGAATGCCATTCAAAGGAGCTGTTTTGTTCTACTGTGGCCTGGGGTTTGCATAAAACAATCTGAGAAACAGAATCAGGCGCAATCAACATTCCTTCCATTTATGGTCCAAGGAGCGCATCCAAACCCTTCTTAACACACTTGGATTGCCATGAAACAGATGGCAAAAAATGAGGAAGGGCCTTAAAACCATGCTAATTAATTTAATGTTCTTGGCAATGAGGAGTCATTTGTTGTTTTAAGAAGAAAATAGACATGATAAGAGAAAGAGAAAATTTGGGAGAAGTGTGGAGAGGTACTGAGATGGCTGAAGACAAGGTAATATTAGGAGGCTATCTAACTAAAACTAGCTGAGAAATGAGGAAAGTCAAATGAGGGGAATGGCAGAGTAAATGGAGGAAGAAGAAAGAAATCTCAAAGTTAGTTTTGACATACTATAAGCTAGACTTATTGATTGGCTCCTGGGGCTGTGAGAAATAAGAGTCAAAGATGGCAAAGTTTCCAGGAGGATGACTTCAAAGTAATTCTATTAAGAGGGTGAAAGTGCAGAAGAGGGGAGAAAGTTTACCAGAGAATAGTAGTTAGTTATGTGACCTTTGAGAGGCATTAGGGCCAACTAGATGAAGGCAATAATTGGCAGCTCAGACAAGGTCTGGGCTGGAGATATAGGTTTGTGGAAATCAGCATAGTTGAGGCCATGGCAATAAATAAGAGGATGAGAAAAGTAAAAAACCAAGAACTTATCCTGTTCTTGTAAAAAAAAAACAACAATATTTACAAGCTCGTGAAAGGAAAGGAAATCTAAAAGGAGACTGATTAAAAAAAAAAAATAGTAAAAAAAAAAAAAAAAATCAAGAGGAAAATGGGAAAATGTAGTGATTCAGAAGCCAAAGGATGCTTTCTCATGGTAAATGCCACAGAAGTCCTAGAGGATAACAGCTGAAAAGAAGCCATTAGATAGGGCAGGTAGGAGGTTGTCAGTAACCTTTGAGAAGCTAGCTTCTGGAGAGTGATGGATGGGAATAAGAATCCCCGGCAAGTTGAGGAAGACTGAAGAAGTGAGTATTGAGTTTTCTTTCAAATTTGGGGACAAAGAATAGGGACAATATTGAGCAACAAAGGGACTCAAGATCCAGGAAAGCTGTAATAATTCTCAGTATGTGGACATTTTTAGACATGGACAAGCTGGTTAATGCCCGTGAAGAGGAAAATTCTGAAGATATGAGAGAGCTGGGAAATAACACTAGCTCCTAAGAAGAGTTGATATGGGTCGACTCTGTTACCCTTACCCTATTAAGGGTAACAGAACTCTCACTTTATATCCTGGTTTTCTGCTTAGTCTCTCGCCAGTCTCCCAATATTTTCAGAGGAACAAGCTCAGCCTGCTGATGTTAGGAGCCCAGGATAAATACTTTTAAAAACATAATAGTTGGCCTTTCTCAGGCAGTCATTTTTTTATAATCTCTTCGGACACACAACCTACTATTTTTGCAATGTCCAGCGATCTAGGTCCCCAAAGCAAGGTGTTTAGTGGCAGATACTTGCTGTTTCAGAGCAGGGCACCTCCCCAGTGCCCTCCCTCCTCTATTTCTCACCAAGCCTTTTATTTACAGCTCTGTCTCTCTCTCAAATGCTTTAGGAATAAAGCACTCTCTCATTAAGTCTCTCTTCACTTACTGCAGGATTTATCCCACCTACTACTAATAAACTGGTGTGATTTATGACAAGTGGCTTACTTTCACCCATTACAGGCATCTAAGGCTAACTCTGAAAACTCTCCAAACACTGATTCAAATGTTACTGAAGCTGAGCCCCTCTCTGTTCCCAGTTATTCCACAGAATACCTTAGAGAGAAGAAAGTTTTGAAGGCAGTTGAAGGTTCCCTTCACACAGAGCAAAAGCTTCCCTCTAATAGACACTTAACACTACCCCACTCTTGGAATAGGCTTCAACTGTTTTGTCTTTCTTTTAATATATACATATCTCAAATTCATGTTCAACCTTCGATGCGTCTGTTTACAAGCAAGTCATGATATCTACTCTAGAATATGTTTTCTAAATGCCTTAAGCAGATTAGTTCTCACATCAATGAGATTTTAGGTGTAGCCACCACCTCAAGGTAGATGGATGGCCTGGCTGACTTGTAAATTCTTTTCCCATCTTGCATAACTAACTGTACTCTTGAGAGACCTTGAGATGAGCTTCTAGGTGTTTAGTTCAGGTCTCTGTATTTCATCTTTAGTCACTCCCATCACCCAAACTGGGGCCATATTTTCAATGCTACTGAAGTGGGGGAAACTGCTGGAAGAGCAAGTTTGGGGAGGAAGGGCCAAGTGAGGTTCAGGATGGAGTCAGATAATCTTACTCTGAAACTTACGGTAAAATTTAGGGTTAGAGGTAACACTTCCTATGCTGGAAGTGAACCCCTTTCTTATTTCAGCAGAGATCCCTGATGCTTGCCAGATGGGGGAAATGGCTCAGATAACACTATATCTGTTTTCTCCAAATTGGCACTCAGCAGTCCTAATGTCAGGACCTGTCATAAATGACAAAGATTAGTACTGGTTTTTTAAGGATTAACATCAAAAAATAGCTCCAAGCCTTAAAGATTCTCACTCGCAGCCAGAAACATAGAGGAGATGGAAACAAATGGTGATGAGATTTTAGGTGATAAGTTCTCATCCATGATATGAGAATAAATGGGTTCCATTTAATCAAGTGAACAGTTGTTTCTTAGTTCATTTTTCCTTTTATTCAGCTTTCAAGCTAATACAAATGATAACGGAGGAAGCTAGGAACAGGGCAAAAAAATTAACAGTAAATCTGAGCCATGTAAACATAGAGAGGTAAGATTTGGTGTGATCAGCAAAAGAGAAGAAGTGGAATTCCCATTAAAAGTTACTATTATAAAAAATACTTTAGAAAAAAAAAATGGCTCTCCTTGTTTATGAAAATAGAAAATAAGCAAAACTATTTTCCCCAGAACAACACAGACACCACTTCGGCTTTCCTTTGATAAGCCATTAATGAAAGAAAATAATTAGTGATGGCACCTTACAACCATTCACCCACAAAACCTCCTTAGCAGAGAGATTTTCTAGTTCTGTAGTTTATAAATGGATCTGGGCTTCCATATTCTGTATGAAAGCTCATGTTAAATGAATCCCTGTGCTCTGTAATAAGGTCCTTGACTCTCCAGGAATCGCAGCCCCCCCACATCAAATGCCATGGGGGGTTGACTGCCTAATTTTAGATGATGTCTTATTCCATTAGTGCCTAGCATTAGGGAGACAGCATGATGTGGTATAAGAAATTTAGGTTTGGAAATCCACAAACAAGGGTTCTATCTCTGCATCTAAATACAAAGTGATTTCCATAAGTTATAACCTCTTTGAAGATCAGTTTCCTCATCTGTTAAAAAAAGGGGGGGAGGGGAAGATTATGTCTCCTTCAAACCCTTTTTTTTTGTTGTTTATTTATTTTTGGCTGCGTCGGGTCTTCGTTGCTGTGCAAGGGCTTTCTCTAGTTGGGGCGAGCGGGGGCTACTCTTCATTGCGGTGTGCGGACTTCTGCTCTAGGCGCGTGGGCTCTAGAGCACAGGCTCTACAGCGCAGGCTCAGTAGTTGCGGCACACGGGCTTCGTCGCTCCGTGGCATAGTGGTATTTTCCCGGTCCAGGGCTCGAACCCGTGTCCCCTCATTGGCAGGCGGATTCTTAACCACTGCGCCACCAGGGAAGCCCCTTCTTCAAACTCTCAAAAACGATTTTCTTGTTACAAAAGAAGTTGGGGTGATCATAATTATCACAACAAGCTAACACTACTTTTTCAATGAGAGTGCTTCATTTAAAAAGGCCAAGAGACAGAATTACATTAACTCCTTATACTATTTTCTAAATTATCTTTAATTACAATCATAGTCATGGTGATTAACATAAGGAGTAGATCATGTAATTTCTATTTTATATTTAGCAGATCAAAAGGACTTTGCTCTTTCTGAAGTCCTAATTTCCATTTGAATTATAAATACTTTTGTTAGCAGCTGTTCTACTATAATATCTTTCTTGGAGCACATAGGTGTGATAGTATTAAGATCCACAAAATGCACAGAGAGATAAATATCCTCTTAGCCTATTCCAGTCATACAGTATTTCTTCCTGTGGTGAACCTTTTCTGAAGAGTCATTAAAACGCTATTTCCCTGCATAACTAATAGCAGCATGGGGTTAAATCAAGTGAATAAATGACTAAATGGAGATCATTTTCTTACAGAAATTGTTTTCTCAAATTTGGCTCAAGCTTGTGAATTGTCTGGTATTTGTCTGACCCACCATCATTTTCAAAAATTATGAGGTAAACAGCACACGTGCACACTTGCATTCATTTACATACCACACAAAAGAAAAATAGGCATCATGTCTTAACAGAAAAGCCTGAATTACAGCCCAAATCTAGAGTTCTACAAAGTGAAGTAGATAAACAGCTTCAAACAGTTATGATTCCCGTTTTATAGGGCACAGACCTTACCGTGACATTGACATTCACTCATTCATTCATTCATCCAAGCACATGTTAAAGTACCTGGGTCCCTGGCTAAATGCTAAGAAAATATAAAGGTAGTCTGTATGACCAAAAACTTCTCAATTTATGACAAAAGTGGATATGTATTCAATACAATGTGTTAAGTTTTATAATAAAGGTATGTTCTGGAGACTAGGTGCTGCAGAAGGGAGCACCTCTGTTTAATGGTTTTCAATCGTCCTTGCAGATCTCCTTTCCACCCTTCCTCTGTGATGCTGCCAGGAGGCAGACCTTATGGCTCTTTCAACAGCCTTACCTTCTGGCTTCAAGTTGGGTTCAGGTAATAAGAGACATTGAAAGCAGGACAGAGGGCACAAGAATACTAAGGACAGGTGTTTATCTCCCAATTCCTCCTTGAGAGGTAGCTGCAGGTTGTACAACAGACTACATCTCCTGTTAGGTGGTCCGTTCTGGGGTAAACCACTACCTCCTCTTGCCCTGTCAGGCCTAGCAGTTATAATGACCCCCAGCTGTTGCTAGTCCTGGGATCCTGCACTATCTTTTGTGGGTTTCCCTTAATCATATCTACACTTTTGTAAATAATCCCTATATTAAACCCTCCTCAAATTACCTACTTTGCATATGCTGTCTGTTTGTTTTCTTGATACATCACCCAACCCAGACTGGGTTGGGAAGAACCATATTTAGGAAGACAAAGTATATCACCTGGTCATGAAAAAGAAGGGAAGACTGGATAAGAGAAGAAAAGGGATTAAAGAATGGACTTTAAAAGCGGAAAAAAAATTTCATCTGTAAAAATGTAAAGAACAAGGAATATATGATATGTCTGAAGCATCTGGAGTTGTTCAGAAAACGGTGGAATAGACAGCCAAAGAGGCAATCAGGGGCCAGATCATGTAGAGCCTGGTGTGATTCAAAGGAATTGGGGTCTCATTATGAATTCAATTCACTTTTCTTGAAGCATCTTTGTTCAGTGCAGTTTCAAAAGGTGACAATAGTGGCATTTTGGAAAGTAGAGGGGAGAGAATTGAAATTGGAGATAGGAGGAGCATTTATCAGTTTAGTACAATTATCTCAACAATACGGTTGAGAAGTAATGCACATCTGGACTAAGGCCATGCCAGAGGGGATTGAGAGAAGGAAATGGAGAAGCATATATTTGATGGCACTTTGTGACCAATTAAATACTGGGAGAAGAGTAGTGAAACATACTGGCTTAGATAACTGAATATATGTATATGTTTGTAGGGGCTTTATTATGTGCTAGACACTGTTCTTACAGTTTTACATATTTTGGCTGCTTTTGTCCTCCCAGAAACTCCTGAAAATAACAATAACTTTATCCCTATTTTTTCACATGTAGCTAGCAAGCTACAAAAAGCTTAAGCAACCTGTGCAAAGTCATTCAAGTAAAAAGTAGAGAAGATAAGATTATAGGAGGAGAAGGAGTTTGGAGAGAGGGTTGAGTGAGATTAGGAAAATCAGGTTGGAATCCATTAGTCTCTCTAAAAGTTGGAGATATTTAAGTAGAGAAGTCTGATAAGCAATTGGATATACTAGCTTGGAGTCCAGCAACATAGAAACACAATGGCTAGAGATATAAGCTTGAAAATTTTCAACACATATTCTTCATAACTGAAGTCTTAGGACAGGATGTGAGTCCCTAGGGAGATTATGCAAAGTGAAAGTGGGTTTCTGGTTGGAGACCAAGGCAGCATTAACATTTAAGGAATAGAGTAAGAGGGGCGTAAGCAGTAGACCCCACAATGCATTCGTGTCCCCAAACTCCTCACTAATCTTCCATCTTTCCCCACTGAGAATCATCTGCTCCAGACAAATTTATCTCCTTCTCTTGTATTGTGCTTCTTCTGATTAACTCCCTTTGAAAGATGGCCCCTGCATTCCACTCATCCAAACCTTTCTCAGTCTTCAGGAACCATTTCAAATCCTACTTCCTCATTGGAATTTGGTCCCAATTATCTCTTTCTAGGAATTGTAAATCGCACTTTGCTATAAAACTCAATGGGCATGCTCAGTTCTTTTTGTGGATATTTATCTTTTCTATTGCCTCTCTGCTTTTCTGTATCTCCATGTCTGTATCTCCAAATAGATCAGAGACTCCATAAAGGAGAAAGTGTTCTTATTTTTATATCCCATTGTTCCCAAAGCAGTGCCTCATACATGGTGGACATTTGGTAGTGTGCACTCTCTGATTTGGTGTTGACAAGGACTAGACACTGTCCATATGAGCAAGTACATTCTCTATCAAGGCTCTGAGTGAAACTATCAGAGTTGAAATCTTTACTCCACTACCATTCTCTTCTCTCATATGCCCAGTGTCTTCATGTTTATTGTCATTACTCTCTCTGAGGAATGTCATGAGCTCTACACCCTTTCTGATGTGTCTCCTACACAAACTCATCTGACCACAATCCATTCTCTCATTGCAATCCTTTCTGCAAGCTGAGTACTAGCTAACCTGACTTTTTCTTTTCCTCCACCAGATAAAAGGTGAAACTTCCAGGTTCCATCTAGAAGAAATACACTAAACCTATAAACCTATTTCAATGGCAAGAATTTAGGCACTCTAGAATATATTTTGAGACAAATAGGGTTTGTGGGGTTTGTGATTTTCTTCAAATCTTACTACATGTTTCTAGTTCTTAATTATTTCTAGGATCTGGACCTGAAACCTATTAAAATATAAAGGTATTTGGGGTAGAATTTTCCCATGTTATAAATTCAGTACTTTACCATTTCTTTTCATGTGACTTTGGACCAATTTTTAGAAACAGAATGTATTTCACTTAAAAGATATACTAGGAAGAACATCCTATTCATTCACATTTGTGCCATTCCATATGTTTGATATGAGGGAACCATCCACTTGCCACAACTTTAAATCCTATAAATCTTAGTGTCTGAAATATCTATATTTTCACAAGTAATGTCTGCCTTGTCTTTAGGCTGAATTTTGTATGCCTTTTTTTTTGTTTTCTAGTATAACTGTACATGGGTTATTAAAAATGGCATGTGTAAATGATAATATTAATAAAATACTAATTTGTACTGTAATAATGGTCTCCCACTGATAGAAAAATACTGGGAAAGATATGTTGACATTATTTCTGAAGCAGTTTTAGCTCATTACAAGAACAGCAAAATCTTCTATCCTTTTTTTTCTAAAATAAGAGCACAGTTTCAAAGCTCATCATCCGTTTGACTTTCACCTAAAGAAAGGAATGATATCAATGGCTGAAAGAGGCTCAAGAGTTAATGAACTTTGGATTAAGTGCCATTTGTCACTAATCAGTTTCCCTTTTCAGGTACTAAACTTCTAATTCATTTTTTAGCATTTAGGGAGTAAACTCAACATATAAAGAATCCATATGGCTATATCCATATTAAATATCCATGCTGATATGGAATTGTGGAAAGCTCTGTGTGCTTAGAAGCAGGTTTGAGTCTTATTACTTACTGGTTTAAGTTATTAAATTGTGATTTTTCTCACCTATAAACTAAGGACCTTAATGTGTAAATAACAAGACTACAAAGATCCAATTAGCTACTAAGTGTAAAAACTGAAGTGTTCTTAGCTGGAAAAACCCTATATAAATATAACTTACTAACACTATCCCAGGTCTTTAAAGAGCTTAATAACTCAATGTGCTATAACGGAGGGAAAGTGGGTTTTGGAGTTCAACACCCAAAGTTTCCATATGTTTCTACTTATTTACTTATCTAAATACCAAAAATTTCAGTCATTGAATTCTGTTTCCACAGAAGAAAAAGCTGGACAATATACAAAATTGTAACATTTTGTGAGCCATCAGAGAACAAAGCCTCCAGGCAACTAAATGAACTGAATTCCAAAGAGTAATAAACTCCCTTAAAGAAGAAGAATGTTAATCTGATTCCAGGACATAGGTTAGCCATATTTACTAGTGAACAGGGTCATGGTATTTAAATGAACGAATAAATGAAGTGGCCCATAAATGTGGTCATTTCTTCATTCTAGTACATTCTTTTTTCCATGTTTTACCTTTCCCTGTAGGAGCATAGTAAGCCCTCAAGTCTGGACTAGGAGGCAAGGAAAAGGTCCAGGTCATAAGAACTCTGTTGGAATTTCAGGCACAATTTCAGCCAGCAATAAAGTGTTTCTTTGCTTCCATGGTTATGTTCCTTGTGTGTATATCTTTCTCAGCACCACAGGGAGGGTCAGCTCTAATTTAGCACAGAATTTGATTATTCCTGAGTACGTATGGCATAATAATGCCATATAATCACCTTTATACAATCAAAACCTCACTAATATTTCCAATAAGTATCATAATAAAATTAAGATGAAATGTTTTTACTGCTGATATAGCATATTTGTTACCAGATCTAGGCATATAACTATCCACAAAATGATTAAAAGTTTTAAGAGAACTAATATTTATAAGAAACCTACAAAGTGCCAAGAAATATCTACCAATAACAACAATCTGCTGATGTCCCACAGTGTATCAAGGACTACAGTAGGTGCTTAATGTGCTGTATTGAATTTAAATTTCACAATAGCTCTATGGAGTAAACTTGATTACTCCCATTTCACAGAATGAACTGATGGTTAGGGAACTGAGGTTAGAGTTACTCAATCAGTAAATTTTATTTGCAACTAAAGGCCTGATTTTCTTACTATACCACATTGCTTTGTTAAGCCATTTGAAGTTCTTAAGTAATATTAATAACTTAATAACATACAATTGTATAATATTTTTTTACTTTAAAAACTTCAAAACAGCCCTTGAAATTGCACAGCCTAGCAAAGTGCATCTAGCTCAGCACAGCTCTCTATTTACATTTTGAGGTACCCACATGAGATGTATCTCCCATCTCCCAACACAGAAACTCTATGTTGCTATGACGTACATTATTTCCAAACATAAGTCTCCATACCTATATGCCCACTCAACCAGAGAAAACCATACCAGCTATTAAAAAAGATACACTATCTGTTTACCCACCATCCCCAGACCCAACTATAGGATCTTATCACTGCAGTATACAGAAAGCCATATCCAACACACATTCCAAAACACTGGAATAGACAGAACAAAAGGAATTTGATCCCAAGCTTAATTCCAAGTTCACCTGGACAGATTATGCAAATCTTTAAGCCCATACCTGGCTGGAAAATCAGAGCAGAGAAGTAATGGGAATGCAGAGTTACCTCTACAGATCTGAACAAAACTCTTTGGCAAAAAGAGAAGGAAAAAAGGGAATATTTGATGAAATGTGGTGAGGATTTCTCTGACAGTATAGCCTGGATGAGTTCATCACTTTAATTGTATTAGGCACGAAGGAGAAAATGCAGGACAGGTCTATGTATGTATTTTATTAACGTGTAACACCCCTGCCTACTAGCAAATATTGCCCAATTAATCTCTGAAACTTAACCAATTAAATGATCATCCCTATACTTTGGGGTGGATTTAAGAGAAAGGGTAGATGCAAGGAACCTACAGAGTTTCCACACCAACATTATATATTTAGTAAATAATGTATAAGGAACAGCAACCACTAAATCTTTAGAAAACAGTGTATTTTCTTTCATGTCCTTCTTTCTACCATTGTAATGACCTCTAGGTCTCCCAGTCTTTTTCTAAAATATTTGATCTATCAAGTTCCTCCTTATTAACAGTCATTTGTATTTAGGTTTTTTCTTTCCCAAAAGATGGTAAATCATTTGACAAAGGTACTATGCCTTATTCCTCTTTGTGTCCGCTGTTGTACATTCCATGCAGTAGTAGTTCTATGGATATTATTCAATACAATTAATCTCCCTGCTGCTCTTCTGAAACAGGTAACCAAGCCAGGAGAGAACTCAGTTTTGTTTTGCTTCACAGTCCAACTCAGTTAATATATTATTGACTCTGGGGTGGAAGGTAAATTTTAGCCAAGGTTTTATTACTTCTGAGCAAGGTACTTCATTATGACTTTATTTGTACTTTCCAAGTTTTCACTAGAGAATAATGTTCAGCCTCAGATCTACTGGACTGGATGACAGAAATTCCATTTGGCATCATTTATTATATCAAAACATTATTATACAGTCTCATTAATTCTGTCATTTCAGCTGTGAGAAATCTAATCTTACAAAATGATTTAGAAGAAAAAGCTGAAATATAATTGGTGGCCCTTATGGCTTCCTTGTGGAAAGACCAATCAGTTGATAATCTAAAATAACTCATCATCACCAGTCAGATCACTCATCACACCAGAAAATATCATGGAGCTGATACTTTCTTCTCCCCACTGTGTATCTGGAGGGGTAGGAAGATTAGATTTATAGCTGATTTTAAAGCCACTAGCTTTTATAAACATTGCATAATGTGAAAATAATTTTTCACATTGAACAATTAATATTTGCAACGATCTATGATATTTAAAAAGTTTGGGCCAAACCAATTCTCAGGACTGAAACAGTGAACTGTCCAAGGTTTCTTTAGCACTCTGTTCTATGAAGAGCTGTTACTTAACATTTCTTTTGTAGCTGCTCTCCTGCCTTTCCTCCCAAGAGAGTATAACTTGGTTTTGACATCCACTTGAAATAAACTCTATAGTCCTGGAATATTGAGGTTTGTTTGCATGTTTGTGAGGAAATACCTGCTAAGTACAGCAATGTTCTGCATTAAGTTGGAGACCGCAATCAATTACTCTGGGTCATCCAAGACCATGAAATGCTTCTGAATTGAGCCATTCCCTGGCCCACTAACCCAGGACTCCTTGTGTCACTAACCACGGGTTTGATTATTTCTTTCTTCCTCAGCCACTGTTAGTAGCTACTAATCTATAACCTCTGTCAATCTTACAGATACACACTCAGAAAGTTTTTATAGCTCTGCCACAGCCAAATTTCAGCTACAGCCTATATCTGCTATTAGAACAACCTGAGCTGCCATGCAGCCCACATCCTGATCTTATCCAGAGTTGGCTTAAAAACTGACCTGGACCCTGAGTGTGTCTCGTAATAACCAAACTCCTCCCAACCTAAGTTTGCAGTTCTCTGTACAGTAAGCCAGTGTTAAAATAAGGGATTCAGATCAGTACATTTATTATTTAAAAGAGGAAGAAACATGCCAGCAAGGAATAAAATCATATTTTAAAGCAACTCCTTTCTCCCCATAAAAATTATATATATATATTTTTTCTTTTTTTTTTGCGGTACACGGGCCTCTCACTGTTGTGGCCTCTCCCGTTGCAGAGCACAGGCTCCGGACGTGCAGGCTCAGCAGCCATGGCTCACAGGCCTAGCTGCTCCGCCGCACGTGGCATCTTCCCGAACCAGGGCACAAACCCGTGTTCCCTGCATCGGCAGGCGGACTCTCAACCACTGAGCCACCAGGGAAGCCCTATATATATTATACTTTAATCTTTTTAATTCAAGTCAATAATCAGAAATCTTTGGCAGTCTGCATTCCCCAAGGTACCCCACATCCCATCACATCATTCACATATTCTTTGCTGAAGATGTGTTCTTTTGCAGCTACTCTAAAAGTCAACTTATTAGCTTTTTTTTTTTTCTTGGCCACATCACTGCATGGCTCGCGGGATCTTAGTTACTTCCCTGACCAGGGATTGAACCCGGGGCAATGGCAGTGAAAAATGCCGAGTCCTAACCACTGGACCACCAGGGAAGTCCCAACTTATTGGTTTTATTTAATTTTATTTTATAAAATTGGATTATGGTTCTCATGGAAACATGTAATTAAATCTCTGCTGCTGCTCAAGAGAGGTTCATTGTTTAAATAAAAATTGTTACTACATTTTGCAATGACAATTTAAAAACAAAGTTTCTTTTGACACACCACAACTTTTGGTAGAAATTGTGGAGAAATCAGTCAGTACAAAAAGGACTGTGATCTGACTCTTTTTGTATTTAAGAAATCTTTTTCTTTCTGCTAGATTTAATTAATTTTAGCTAAGAGCACTAAGAATTCATTTACCAAACTAAACTTGTAAACTTCTTTAGAAATATAATTTAAATTCTTCAGTAAACATGCTTGTATAATCCATTATTCATGTTTTCTGCCAAATGATATGACCTTCCACTTAATGAGCATTATTGACAAACAGCTTAATTATTTTTTTAAATATAAAATATTTTATTAAGGTTAAAAGGTCTAATATCTCTGAAGGAATCATAAGAACTTGAAAGTAGATATCTGAAAAATAGTAACCATCCCTGAAGTTTCAAGTATCACTGCCATACCACCTGCTCCATCTTAAATGTCAGGTTCACATGGGTTAAATGCTAGAAGTCCATAAAGTTGTAAGATAAAGGTCTTGGATACATAAATATGTTAAGCAACTAGTAAAGAAAATCTTTATATTTTTAATAACTTAAGACAAAAAAAGAATGATCTCAAAAGAAAACTATGCCCACCTTTCTTTTATTAATATGGAAATAATAATTACTTAGTAAATCTCTTTTTTTATTCCATGATTGTGACTGAAATAGATCCGGTAGAAAAAAAAATTGGCATTATTCTTATTGAGTATCTCTTACATTGCAAAGAGAATCCTTAGATTTGAAGATGAAAATATGGTATCACTCCTTATAGAATGCTCACACTGTACTTGGTACAATACCAGGGACTTACTATCTTAAGAAATACAGACAGAGCCATTTGCATATAACAAGAAAGCCAGGTCTTTGGTTAAATGTCAGTTTCAGAGGTACAGGCTTTCAAGAATCTTTTAGGTTTTTTTCCCCTTTTTTCCTCCTATACCTTCCTCTTTTTTTCTCCTCTTCCTTGGGTTTCTGTTCGCTAGGTATTTTCATGGAAAGGGTAAATGAAAAACGTGCATTTTGAGGACAAAGGAGTAAAGAAATGGCCAGTTTCAAGTGCATAGGGCTGCTTCAGGAACTGGAGAATATAAGAGAAAAATCTCACCACGACATAAGAGACTTAGAAAGGAACACAGCTGAGAGAAGGAACCAATTTCTACAACTGTTACTGTGTTCTCTAATACTGGAAACTGAAATAAATGGTGGGTCTTATGTGGTTTTCTTTGACACCACTGGGACTGCAGAGGAAGAGGCAGCTGTTAAAAACTGGCTTCACACCCCTCTGCCTCTATTCCACTTTGAGTTACATTAACTAATCCCGCAGATGTTGACTGAAACCGGCAGAAAAAACACCCTCAGGGTCAATTTGACATCCCATTTGGCTCTAAAATATTGTAATTTAGGGACCCAGAAAAGTTAAGGTCAAATGATTGTAATTACTTAACTTGTATTAGAATAATCATGAAAGCATACCCTGCATGGATTCCACTTTACCTTTGTTTTCATCAATTTCATAATGGGATAACTTTGAATGAAGCAAATGTTGATCATCTTTTCATGATATGGAGCACAAAAGGAGAGCTAGACTAGTTAGAAAACATTGAATCCTGCATGCATTATCCTAAAAACACCTCACAAGTTTTCAGGTAGGAACTATTATTATCCCCTTTTTACAAAAGAGGTTAAATAACATGGCCAAGGTCACGCAATTAGTGAGTGGCAGGTCAGGATCTGGACCCACTCATCTAACTCCAGAGCCAGCACCACGACTCCCTACATGACTTACACTAATGCATAAACTTATCCTAAGGATGAGCTGGAGCTGAGCAGATAGACTTGGGAAGGTGGGTTACCAAAGTCTTCCACAAAGTGTGGCATATACATCATTGGTGGTGTTCAAGATGAATTTTTGGTGATATGTAGATAGGCCTTTAAAAATTTAATGGTAATGTATTTATTAAGATGTGTGGAGAATTAATAAGATCAACTTATTAAACCCATTATTTCATGGATTTTTTTGTTGTTGTTTAGAATGAGGCTATATTTTAAACAGTGAACTGTTTAATATGTATGCAAAGAAAAAAATCATAGGAAACTAATAGTAAAGATGGGAAGTTAATGAAGGAAAAGGCACAAACAGAAGAAATGAAATTTGGGAACCATGGAATTAAAGCACTCCATGCTGAAGAAATCACTAACACAAAGTCATAGGGACTTGAAAGCAAACAGTAAGTATAGAGAAGAGCAAATATGTCATTATGACTAGATTATAGGGTGGATAGAAATTAGACCTGAGAGGTTAGCATGTTAAGAACCTTAGAATTTAAAAAAAAGAAATTGAGAGTCATCAATAGATTTGACATGGTCAGATTTACAGGTAAATAAAAAACACTAGAGAAAAATCCTGGAGACAGAGGCCATGATAGCATACCCATATGATGGCTACTACCAAAAATCCAGAAAATAATAATTATTAGCAAGTATGTGGAGAAATTGTAACCCTTTGGCACTATTGGTAGGAATGTAAAATGGTGCAGCTCCTATGGAAAACTGTGTGGTGATTCCTCAAAATTTTACAAATAAAATTACCATATAATCCAGTAATTCTACTTTGGGATATAGACCCAAAAGAAGAGAAAGTAGGTACTCAATGAGATATTTGTAAAGTCATGTTCATAACAGCATTACTTGTGATAACCAAAAGGTGGAAGCAATTAAAGTATCTATCAACAGATGAATGGATAAACAAAATGTGATATATATATTTATATATATATATATATTATTCAGCCTTAAAAAGAAAGGAACTTCTGAAACATGCTACAATATGGATGAACCTTGAGAATATTATACTAAGTGAAATACATCAGACACAAAGAACAAATACTGTATGATTCCACTTTTATCAAGTACATAGAGTAGTCAAATTCACAGAGACAGAAAGTAGAATGATGATCACCAGGGCTGGGAAAGGAGGAAATGGAGAAGTTATTGTCTAGTGGGTACAGAGTTTCAGTCTTGCAAGATGAAAAGTGTTCTGTGGATGGATGGTAGTGATGGTAGCACAACAGTGTGAATATATTGGATGCCATTGAACTGTACACTTAAAAACGGTTAAGATGGTAAATCTTATGTGTATTTTAACAATGAAAAAAAAGAAACCATTATAATAATCCACACACAAAAAACACTGAATCCTTAGCTAAAACTTTAGCCAAGTAAAGGGCAAGAAGCAATAACTGATGGAGTTACTGATTCTTAGTCATGGAAAGGGCTGGATAATCAGCAGAGCACAACTAACTCAACCATTCACCAGGTTGGGTCACTTCACATGTTTTCAGCACATGATTTATTCATGGAACTTCTGAATTCATTTAAATAACAAATTATTGAATACTAACTGTGTACTAGGCTGTATACATCCTAGGGACAAAGTAGTGAACAAAAAAGACACTGTTCATCTCATTTTCCAGAATGGATAGGGAAAGGTGATGGGTCTTTCTACAACTCATAGGTTTGAGCCCTTTGATCATTCTTACCTTGTGAGTCCAGATAGCACCTTCCATTCACAGCCTGTTTTCTTAGTCAATGTTTGCCAGACTTGGGGCATGCCAACTTCTTATTTTGATAAGGAAAGTTCTTTTCAATTACTGTCAATTCAGAAAAGAAAGAAAATTCTAAGATACAAACAATAGCCTAACACTAGATATAATCTTAAAATAAAGATCAATCAATAAATGCTGGAGAGGGTGTGGAAGAAAGGGAACCCTCCTACACTGTTGGTGGGAATGTAAATTGATACAGCCACTATGGAGAACAGTATGGAGGTTCCTTAAAAAACTGATAATGGAACTATCATATGACGCAGCAATCCCACTCCTAGGCATATACCTGGAGAAAACCATAATTCGAAAAGATACACGCACCCCAATGTTCACTGCAGCTCTATTTACAATAACCAGGACATGGAAGCAACCTAAATGTTCATCAACAGAGGAATGGATAAAGAAGAGGTGGTACATATATACAATGGAATATTACTTAGCCACAAAAAAGAACAAAATAATGCCATTTGCAACAATATGGATGGACCTGGAGATTGTCATACTGAGTGAAGTAAGTCAGACACAGAAAGACAAATATCATATGATACTGCTTACATGTGGAATCTAAAAAAAGGGTACAAATGAACTTACAAAACAGAAGCAGAGTCACAGATGTAGAAAACAAACATATGGTTACCAGGGGGTAAGGGGGGTGGGGGAGAGAGATAAATTGGGAGATTGGGATTGACACATACACACTACTATATATAAAATAGATAACTAATAAAGACCTACTGTATAGCACAAGGAACTCTACTCAATACACTGTAATGGCCTCTATGGGAAAAGAATCTTTAAAAAGTGGTTTATATATATGTATAACTGATTCACTTTGCTGTACACATGAAACTAACACAACATTGTAAATCAACTATACACCAATAACAATTTAAAAAGAAAGATCAATCCAATAAATACATTTAGTTTTAACTCACTACCTGGACCTCATTTTGTCTCTTTTTTGCCATGAAACAATAAAAGTATCTTCAAGGGTATTTACTGTCCTGTGGACATTCCTCTGGATCAGCATTTAGAAACCACTGGACTAGGGTTCAGCCGATTCCTCAAAAGCTTGGTCCAGGTTACCTCCACCTTCTTCCGAGTAACTAATGGCTTCAGGGGATCCTACTTCGGCTGTCTTTGAACATTAATACCTATAAATAATAGATACAAATAATAATACCTATAAAATACACAAAGGCTTCTGCCAAGCCTCTAACAGTCCTTCCAGCCATTAAATGATTAATTCAATTCAAACTCATTGACAAACTCTGATTGAATAACCTCCATGTACCAGATAACAGGCGAAGTACTAGAGATGAAAAGTTCTTCACTATAGGATGGACATCTCATCTATTACCCAAACAGGGACACTTCAGAGAGTGAAAGGGGGCTCTTTCAATACTTATGTCAGGAAAATTGACCCAAGAAATTTAAGACACATACTCACCCTGCTTAAGGAGATCACAAATTGGTAAGTAGCATGATCAAACTGTTATGAAAACTCAAATGAAAAAGCAATTAATTTGGGGGATGGGGAGGCTAAAGGATGGTGATCAGGGGACACTTCCAAAGAAAGTAAGGTTTTAATTAAATCTCAAAGAACTACTAGGATTTCACCCCAGGAAGAAAATGAGAAATACACTTCAAGCAAAGGAACAGCAGAAAGCTCATTAAAATACTGGTTGCAGGGACTTCCCTGGTGGCGCAGTGGTTAAGAGCCCGCCTGCCAATGCAGGGGACACGGGTTCGATCCCTGGTCCGGGAAGATCCCACATGCCGCGGAGCAACTAGGCCCGTGCTCCACAACTACTGAGCCTGCGCTCTAGAGCCTTCGAGCCACAACTACTGAGCCCGTGTGCCATGGCTGCTGAAGCCCGCACGCCTGGAGCCTGTGCTCTGTGACAGGAGAGGCCACCGCAGTGAGAGGCCCTCACACCGCAGCAAAGAGTGGCCCCTGCAGCTAGAGGAAGCCTGCGCGCAGCAACAAAAGACCCAACGGAGCCAAAAATAAATAAATAAATAAATAAAATACTGGTTGCAATTCTAATATTACCAATTACAGTAGAAAATATTAAGGGTTTCTAAAATAAGCATTTGTCATAATTCTTTACCTTTGTGGAGCTTATAATTTTTTAAAAATGATAAAATATTTATTTTTTAAAGACAAAATAATGGACAAGGCTTTCCCCTGACTATACAATACATACATAAGATTCAGATATTTTAAAAAACTGCCAGGAAAAAAAAAAAAAAAGGAAAGAGAGAGAGAGAGAGAGAGAAAAAAAAAGGAGGGAAGGAATAAAGGGAAGGAGGGAGGGAGAAAGAAACGAAATTTAACAGTATAATTCAATGGGGTTCTTAATTTCCAACATGACAGTTTTCTGGATTCAAGACAGATTTCAAGGATGGATGTATAGAACTATATATGTTACATTTTGTTACAGATTCAAGGACCATATTTTCAATTCTACATATTAACCAGGGCTGTGTTCCAAAGCGTGTTTCATTAGCTACCCACCTCAGAACTACTTGAGTGCTTACTAAAGTGCAGATTTCCAAGCCCAGTTTCAAAGTCCTGGAAATCTGCATTTTTAACAAGTTTAAGGATAATTTTGCCTCCAGACTCCTACCATTTAGAAACATATGAGGTTTGAAATAAGTCCCCCAATTCACTTGGAGCTACCTCAACAACTTGAAGTAAAATGGCAGGATCATCTCAAAAGGAACTAAGGAAATGCTGTATCAGAGGAAACAACCAGAGAAGACATATATAAAATGTATTCATCTTGCCAGAATAGTCAGTCTCCTGCCAGTTGAGAGTGTAAGTATAGCTGGCCTGACTTATTTTGCTGTAATTTAATCCAATTATCTAAAGTTTTAAATGTGTGTGTGTGGGGGGGGGAAACTCACGTGAATAACTGGCTCTGTCTCACAGTTATTAAGCAGGTTAGGATGTGTCAATCATCCCATGCCCTGAGAAGGTGATGAAGACACAATTTCAAATGTCATGCTTTTGCTTGCAATGAGCCACACAAAGGTTAGTGAATTTTAAACATATTTGTATGCTTAATAAATACAGATTCTTCTGCACACATCCCATAGAAGCCCAAGTACATTTTGCTTATTTCTGTGTTATGTTTACAAAATCATCTAACATGACTCAAATCACAGAACACCATAAAAAATGAGATTTTTTTTGTATGAAAGGTGGCCCGTAGAAGTAAACATTTGACCAAAAGCTAAACAGATTTAACCAAGACTGTCCACCAAAAATACACAAAATTCAATCCTCAGTAAGAGAGGGAAAGTAGTTTCTTTTTTTAGAGCACATAGCTAATAAAATTTGTTTTCATTGGGAAAATAAGGTTGTTAATCACACACTGTTATAATCACTCCAACACTTGCATCTCTCTCCTTGCTCTCAGTGCAAATTCACCTTTCACTGAGCAATTAGAAACAATCCTAAAAGAATGCCCACAAGCTCTGACCACAGCACAAGCACATCTGTGCTTATCAATCCTGGCTTCTCTCTAATATGGATGTGTATCCATTCCTCTCACAGGGTCAAGCCCTCCACTCTTATCATCCTCTTATCTTCTCAACAGCAATCACTCCAATGACTATTTCCCTTACATTCTCAATGGTTTTTCCTCTCTACTAGATAATAAAAATCTATAATATTGCACATCAAAGAAAAGGAAGTAAAGAAGGAAGAAAGGGAATGAGGGAAGGAAGGAGGAGAGGGGAAGCGAGGGAAGGGAACAAGAGAGCAGTAAAGAAAAACCCTCGCATTCCCCTCTCATACTTCTCTTGTTACTGAGAGATCAGGCTTACCTTATCAGGACTAAATCTCCTTTAGGCTGGGCTCCCAGAAAAGAATTCGGTGTCCTATAGCCCTCCTATGGAAACTGGGGAGCTAATACTTATTATATTCAATCCTGATCAACCAGAAACTTGAACCTCAGTCCTGTGAGCAGTTGAGGCAGGGGTTGAAGGAACTGGGCTGAAATGAAAATATCACAGCAGCCCTACTTACATCAAGAGAGGAGCTGGTACAGCTTTAAAGCCCTACAGCCTAATGTCAAAGTTCCTCTCCTGGAGTCTGACACTCAGCCCTGCTAGATATGTGTGTACTTCCCTAAATGCAATGGGCAGTGTGGGTTCATGTCCTGATACTGGTCCTGCCCCTAGGAGTTCTCCCCCAATAAACATTGCTCCAGCAAGCCTGGCACGTATGCTGTCTGGCCATCTGTTCAACATGGCTGGGACAACACTACCATTCTCCTGTTTAGAGCAAATTCCTCAATAGTTACCCATACTGTTGCTTCTGTTTTTTATCTTCTTGTTCTCTTTTGGACCCTCTCCAGAAAGCCTTTTCTATTCTTCTGAACAACTCACAAGATGGTCAACAATGACGCCCAGTTGCCAACTTCTGTCCTTATTTAATAGACCTATCAATGGCTTTTGATTCCACTCACCCCTCCCTCCTCCCTGAAGCAGTTACTTCACTTGGCCCCTGAAAGACCACTCTTTAGGTTCCCTTGTACCTCACTATCTCACTCCTCCTCAGCATTCACCGCAGATTCCTCCAACCTCTAACTCTGGAAACACCCAAGGCCTCAGCTCTCAGAACTTCTCTATCTAAATTACTCCCTAAATGATCTCTTCCAGCTTCCTGTCTGTAATGGTATTAAATACCAATTTCATGTTGACAACTCCCAAATCTACATGTCCAGCTATGACCTTTTTTCTTGGAACTAAATACTAATCTCTAATGTCCAAACTGGATTTATCCCAAAACAAACTGCCAAGTTCCCTACCAAACTCTCTTTTCTGCAGCCTTACCCTTCTGAGTTGCTCAGGCCAAAAACCTTGAAAACATCTTTACTTGCTTTATTTCATACCCAACATCCAATACATCAGTATATTCTGTCACCCCTGTCTCTAAAACATGGCAAAAATCGAATCACTTTCCACATCCTCTATTGCTACTACGCTGATCCAAACCATCATCGCCCATTGCCTGGATATGACCTAGCTTATTACTACAGTGCTTCTCCATTTCGGCACCTTGACAGTTATTCTTATAGCATCCAGACTAATCCCTTCACAAGAAAATAAGATCAGGTCACTTTTGTTTTTATGACTTTCTATTGACTTCCATCCCACTCAAGAGTAAAAGCCAAAGGCATATAATGGCCCCCAAGGCCCTGTAAGACCTACATCTTCCCACTTCCTTGCTCATATCTGCTAATCTCCTGGACACAGAGGCCTCCCTGCTGTCTCTGGAGCATGCTCCTGCCACAGGACACTTGCCCTTGCTCTTCCTTCTGCCTGAAATATTCTTTCAACAAATGCGGATATGGCTCATTCACCCCTTCTTTAGGTCTCCAGGTTGGCTTCCCCAACTGCAATACGAAAATGGCTACTACCATCCACACTCCCCAACCTGCTCTGTTTTTTTCTGCACAGTACTTATTGCCACTTGACATACTACATCATTTTTAATTGTTATCTATTCCTCCTCTAGAAAACAAACTCCATTAAAGCAAGGACTTTGCTTTGCTCTCTAGTGTGACCCCAGGACCTAGGACAACAACAGCCTTAATGTAGGTGATCACTGTATATTTGTTGAATGAATAGTTCCATAAATATTAAAATGGTTAACAAATTAAGCCATGTTTCTTTATATTTCAATCGCAGTGTGACTAAAACTGCAATTATTTAATATTCCAAAGAAAGGCTTCATTTTGTCATGTAAGAGATTACTCTGAGATGGCTGATTAAACATTTCATTTCTGAAACTAAATCTCTATCCTTGGGTCACTATTTTCAAACAACCTTTCAGCTCTTTTGAAAGAACCTCACATAGATTACTATTTACTCTTTTCATTTTTTCATGACATTCTCAAAGATCAAGTAAAAGACACATGTCAAAGCAATTTCTCCCTGCTCTTTCTGATTAAAATCAATATTCACCCTGCTCTTAACAGCAGTAAAAATCAACACAACAGTTTCTGTTAACTCAATAGAATGTCAAGTGATATCTTAGTGTATTGTTACCAGCTGGGATATCAGCAGAGGACTACCAACAGCCTATAATCGTTGCTGTTTTATTATCTACAAAATGTCATATGTGCATATGGCATTTTACAAAACAACACAATGAAAACAAAGCTCATGTCTCAAGCAGCTTAGAGCTTATTTAGACAAGGAACTAAAGAAAAGGGAGGCAAGGGCTTCCCTGGTGGCGCAGTGGTTGAGAGTCCGCCTGCCAACGCAGGGGATGCGGGTTCGTGCCCCGGTCCGGGAAGATCCCACATGCCGCGGAGCAACTGGGCCCGTGAGCCATGGCCGCTGAGCCTGCGCGTCTGGAGCCTGTGCTCTGCAATGGGAGAGGCCACAACAGTGAGAGGCCCGCGTACCGCAAAAAAAAAAAAAAAAAAAAAGAAAAGGGAGGCAAAACTCAAAAGGAGGCCTGCTGTTGTTGAGAAAAGAATACAATTGATCCAAGTGGTTAGGGCAGGGTGGTGATTTTCATTCCTAGTCTGTGAATGTGTAGCTTGATTCTGCTCTTTGGATCACAAACAACAGCTATAACCTTAACTGCTTTTCTCAAAACACTCCTTCTGTCAGTCATGGAGAAGAGAGCTCAGGACATACCCATCAGAAAATACAGTTAGAAATGTCTAACAATATAAAGCCACATCCCACCAATAGTTGCTAGCAATATCTTGTAATATTTTATTATTTAAAGAAAACTGACCTTTCCCAAGAAATAAAAACTGTATTGAGCTTAGCCTAATAGTGAATTTCTAAGTTTACATAATTTAGAACATCTAATTAAAGATATTTACAATTGGGTTATTAGTAACAGTTAATAGTAACATTTCAGTTACTAAGAAATGATTGTACAAATATGTAAAAATGTGCACTTAAAAGGACTAAATATGGTAACAAAAAAATTTGGAAACAACCTAAATGTCCAAAAGAAATTGTTCGAAAGGATTGGATAAATAAATTAAATCTAGCCCACACTACACTCTAGGATACCATTCAGTCATCAAAAATGGAGCTTTGTATCTATATTTATTGTTATAGAAAAGTTTTTTTTTTTAATTACAAGGCAGCATGTATCTAACGGTGCTATTTTGACATACATATACACATACATTTACCCATATATAGAGACTCACTCACACACTTCATATCTATGAATCCACATACAGAGAATGTGAAAGACAATGAGAATGTGTGTGACAGAGAAAAGATGAGGGGCCAGAAGCTAAAATAAGACAGGTAGGGAACCCCTTACAGACAGAGTGGAGAAAAGCAGACACCCACAGAATGGTCTGAGATATACAGATTGAGTTACACCCAAAGAGATTCATACAGACAGGAAAAAGTATGAAAGGATATATACTAAAAGGTTAAATAGTGGTTCAGTCTGAGTGGGGAGGTTATAAGTAATTTTCACTCTACCTTTCTATATTACTTGATTTTTTTTACTATGAAAATGTATAACTTTAATAATCAGAAATAATAATCAAAAATAATAAAATATAAAGCTACTTATAAAAAAGAACAGTGGAACTCAAGAATGAAATAGACACACTTCAAACACAGAAATAAACAAAATCCTCAAATTTTTAAGTGCTAAAATTTAATGAAAATATCAATTACTCTTTAAAATCCTAGAAGTTTTGGTGTCTACTAATTTAATAATGTATCTTAGTGAAGTTATAAGAAAAAGCATGGAGCCTGTCCTCCAAGTGCTTTTTAATTTATTCTGTAAGACCCAGTGTATGCCAACAAAGAAGTTACTTCTCATTCAGAATATTATTTCCATATGAAAATAGCACATACATATTTGTATTTCATCTTTTCTTTAAATCTCAGAACTTCAAAGCCTTGAGGCAATTTCAACATATCTAAGTAGGAACAAAGATAATCACCATCGTGTCATCCAAATCAGATATAGAAGGAAGTTTTTCAGGGAGAAACAGAATTCTTGATCAGAATTATATATTTCTTAAAAGTAGCTTTAGACAGATCCAAATATAAGGAAAAGTTTGCAAAGGTGGCACACAATTTTTGCTTTAGAAAAGATCAGAAAACGTCTACAACTTTAGCAAATCATAAAATAAGTCACTCTATATGCCCAAGGGAAATGAAAAAATACACTATTTTTAATTCACCAAATTATGATTTTTAATTCTTTTACCAAACTACAAGGAATTCATTAGTCTGAAAGGCAAAACTAAAGATAATCATTTTTTAGTAGAAAAAACACTGATATATGAGGTTTTATTTCTGAGTTTAAAAAAAAATCAGTAACTTTTAATTCACTAGAGAAACTAGAAATCAATAATACAGCAAAGCCTAATGATTTTCCACTTAAATTTCTTATTCATATAAATATAGCCATGTACATTAAAATAAGAATGTCTGATTTCTCAATATCAGACAAACATAATGCTCAGAGGATTATAGATTAGATGTTTCATTTTTAACAAAACTTGGGCTAAACTTCATTTAAAATCTTGTTATTCTGTTTATTTTTATTTTTTTTTGGCTGTGCCACAAGGCATGCTGGACCTTAGTTCCCCAACCAGGAATTGAACCTGTGCCCCCTGCAGTGGAAGCACAAAGTCCTAACCACTGGACCACCAGGGAATTCCCTTGTTATTCTAAATATATTTTCAAATACATGAATAGAATAATTCTGAGCCACTGGAAGTTTATTAGTAAATGTTATTTACAGAAACCACAATAATTCTCTTAAAATTCACAGTATCACTACTTGCTCAAAATAATTTAGTGGTATTTCATTGCCTTCAAATTAAAATTCTGAAATTAAACAACTTTTATGATTTTCCAACCAACTGTTCACTATTTGTTAATTTCATTCATGAGATTTATTCATTCATTGTGATCTTTTAATTTTTTTACCATTCACATACACGTTTATTGTCATCTAAGTTGAACTATAATATCAATACTCAAGTAGGTGTATAATACTAAAGTATATATCAGAAATGAGAGCTGTAAAAAAAGACAAAAGAGATCCCCTGGGCTCAGTATCAGGGAGCCTGATCTAGTAAACTGAGTGTAGGGCCCAGGCATCCAAAATTTCAAAAGTACCTCAGAAGATCCTGATGCAGCAAGTTTATTAAAAGACTTTGGAAACTTCTAGATCATTGCCCTGGCTATACCACCTCATAGTTTTTTGGGTTTTTTTTTTTAACATCTTTGTTGGGGTATAATTGCTTTACAATGGTGTGTTAGTTTCTGCTTTATAACAAAGTGAATCAGTTATACATATACATATGTTCCCATATCTCTTCCCTCTTGCGTCTCCCCACCTCAGTTTTATATTACACTTTGCAGTTTTCAGGGTGCTTCATATAAATTAACCTAATTGATTCATGCCCCACTCCATTCAATGATCTTTCCACTGCCACTTCTCAGCACATTCTGGTCCTCCTTTGAACTCTACTTATTTTATACACAAAATACTTTGGCACAATTCCATATACGGTCTTGAAAAACATGTAAATATCTTGGTGTACAAAGGTGTTGTCTCTCTAACTCCACAGGTAGAGATATTTTCTAGCACCCCTCTGGTAATCTTTCCTCTCCTGCATGCTCATCACCTGTGTCCATACCCCAGAACCGCCCCCACCCCCTTCCCTTCACCATTTCTCTATCTCTCATTACCTCACAGCTAACCTCCCTCTCAATTCTTTCCAATACTGGAGCTCCCAATTCCATCACACTCTTCTGCATCCTCAGTGGCTTTACTGGATGTTCTTCCCATTCTTGTGCTTAAATAAAAACAGAAGTCTTCTCTTAGGATAGGGCTTTTCTTCCAACTCTTCTGGATGGAAGATGCCCACATGCTGATGACCCACATACACCAGGAGAAGGAGATGGCATACACATTTTTTTGGCATCCCACTGGCACTTCCATATTAATTCACTCCACTCAAGTGTGAAAAGAAAACATTCCTCCTTTTATTTTCATACCGTCAAACAACTCTAACTTCTCCCCTATCTAGTGGTGCCACTTCAATTCACTGCACATACGTTGCAGATGTTACCATCTAGATCATTTAAATTACATCCAGCTTTTATCCAGAGGGACACTAATATAAATGGACAGCCTCTTAATCTCTTGACCTGGGCAACTGTTGTTGCCTTTACCTTCACTCCTCTTTGATATTCCTCTTTTAAGATCATGTAATGAGCCTTATCAACCTGTCAGAAGTCTTCTATCTCTGAAGAAAGGAATTCAACAGCCAGCTTCCTGATCACATGATCCTGTTAGCAATGGTCCCTGGGTCTTGACTCCACCCCAGGCTTTCTCTCCTGATACATTTTCTCTTTGGGAAATCTCAGTCATGCCAATAGATTCAACTTCCTCTTGTATTCTGGTAACCACTAAATCTATCTTTCTAACCCAGATTGCTCCACCAAACTACAAGTCTATATGGTTATCTCTACTGCAAAAAAAAATTTAAGTTGCCTCATAAACACTTTAAACTCATAATCAAAGCCCAAAGTTTCTCATCCACCTTCTCAAACCTAGTCCTTTTTTCTAGGTTCCAGTTAATCAGAGTAATGATACAATCATCTACCAGGTAACCAAACACCTGTGAGAATCATCCTAGATTCAATTCTCTTCACGCTGCCACACAATTATCAAGTTCTGTATATTTTACCAACCAAATATTTCTTTTATCCTCTCTTGATCTATGGCCTCAACTCTCACCTTCACAATTATATTAACTTCAAAACTCAATGATTCTAAAACTTTTTTATATAAGGACCACTTGATGTGCATGTTAAAAAAAATGCAGATTTTTATGCCCCTTACTCAGAAATACTGTTTGGTTGCCTGGAATCTTTTTTTTTATATAAATTTATTTATTTTATTTATTTATTTTTGGCTGTGCTGGGTCTTTGTTGCTGCACGGGGGCTACTCTTAGTTGTGCTGTGCAGGCTTCTCATTGCGGTAGCTTCTCTTGTTGCGAAGCACAGGCTCTAGGTGCATGTGCTCAGTAGTTGTGGCATGCGGGCTCAGCAGCTGTGGCCAACGGGCTTAGTAGCTGTGGCCAACGGGCTTAGTTGCTCTGTGGCATGTAGGATCTTCCCGGACCAGGGCTCGAACCTGTGTCCCCTGCGTTGGCGAGCAGATTCTTAACCACTGCACCACCAGGGAAGCCCTAGAATCTTCATTATTAACAAATTACTTCATCCTTTGCAGATGCTTCAAATACTGGTGACCCATTTAATCACACTTTGGGAAGCAATTAATTATTTGGTCTCCCTGTTTCTTATTATCCCTCTTCATTCCACCTCTCTCCTACTCACACCCTCACACTCTCCCTTAAGCCTGATCATCATGAAGAGCAGAGAATTTTATTTTCTTCTAAGATGTTCTCCCATGTACACGGTATACTGATACACCATCTTGTAGGCAATATTCCCCATAAACACACACTCCCGTGGGAATATACAACACTGTCCACGAGGTTCAAGGACAAATGGTGAAAACTGTCTCAGACGTCTGCTTCAGTGTCTCTCTCTGAGCCTCTCTTTGTCTAGAAGTGAAGCAAGTCTGTACATACACCACGAAGCATGCAGCAAGAGGTCCACACTGCAGGGACAGCATGCAGGTAGAAATGTGAAAAGGACTATTCCAGAAAGAGATTTATTTATTTTCTTTCTTTCTTTCTTTTTTTTTTTTTGGCTGCGTTGGGTCTTAGTTGCGGCATGCGGGATCTTTCGTTGTAGTGCGGGCTCTTCATTGTGGTGTGCAGGCTTCTCTCTAGTTGTGGCATGTGGGTTTTCTCTCTCTAGTTGTGGTGCGCAGCCTCCAGGGTGGGTGGGCTCTGTAATTGTGGCGCGTGGGCTCTGTAGTTTGCGGCATGCGGGCTCTCTACTTGAGGAGCGCGAGCTCGGTAGATGTGGCATGTGGGCTTAGTTGCCCAACGGCATGTGAGATCTTAGTTCCCCAAACAGGGATTGAACCCACGTCCCCTGCATTGGAAGGCAGCTTCTTTACCACTGGACCACCAGGGAAGTCCCTAGAAAGAGATTTAAACCTTGACCAAGAAATGTGGGTTTTAAGATATAAAAAACCAGGAATTGAAGTCCCAGATACTGAAAAACGTTTGTTGTTTCGCTCCACCTCTCTTTCTATAATATCTTGGTTTCGAAAGCAAACTTGGTCTGTAGATAAGCTTTGGTTCAATCATAAAGGAGCCCTCAGAGAATCTCTCTGCCCAAACCACTCACCCTATTATAGAGAATATCCACTGTTTTCCCTCTCAGAATCAATTTTCACCTCATCCTAAGAACAGCCCCTAGATTTCCTTTTAGGCAGCAACTTCTCACAGCTTAGAAATATCTGAGAAAATAAAACCAGTGCTCAGCTGGTGACTAAAAAGAAGGCATGTATGAACTGCTTTAAGGCATGATATGAGTTTAAGTGTCAGTATCCCACTGGAGAAAGATGTTATTACACACTATCTTCCCCTTGCATTAACTGGTTACTAATCTTGCTTTTATCCCCCAGACTTTTATTGACTGTTATTAATAGGATAGCCCTTTAAAAATAATTCTGAGTAGCTAAAATGATTTGCCCTCCAAGAAGAAACAAGGAACTACTTTCTTCTCTCTTTAATATGAGTGTTGTTCAGGTTAAGATGGAGACATATCCACCTACAAGGGACACATCCCTTAGCTGTTCCTCAGGCTGTTGCTCTGAAGATAATTTCACATGCCATATTTCGGACACCATGACTTTGACCCCAGAATGACTGCTATCATATTTTGACAAGATTTCTTGTTAAAGTATTCAACTCCAGATAATGGCTTTTTTAAGGTACATCTCCTTGTCTGTAATAATGGTTGAAAAGAGAGAAAAAGAAAGAGCATTTTCTTCTTAGCTATTCTACTCTCATTTTCCACATTTATGAGGTAAGAGAACAGACAAGGTAATTTATAAAGTTTCTTTCGCTCTAATAACCACAAATTTGAAAACACACTAAGCATTTCAGTTGGCAGCACAGCCAGGTAGAATGACCTCTCATCCTGCTACCATTCAGAGACAGCAAAGCTGTCATTCAATGTGTAGATGAATTGGCACAAGACAAGCTGACATTGTCTCACCAGGACTTGCAGATAGAACACCAAATTCTGAGATCACAGTGCATTAAAGAAATGAGTATCTGTGGAGCAAAAGTGCCAGGATTCATAGGCACTTTGAATGGAGCTGAGAGGTTAAGTCTCAGATGGGAGGGGGCTGTCATCTTCTCTATAAATGTGAAGCAGTTCTTACAAATCCCATTTAGCAAAAAGACATAATCGTAATGACATTTCCTATGAATCCTATAAAAGACACAAAGCACAGCCAGCCCCTCAGTGTCTTCTATTATAATATGAGTGATTTAATGAAATTTGAAGTTGACAGTAATAGTCTCATAATATGACATATTTTAGATCAATAAAACAAAGGTGAAATGAAATAAAATCTAACCATATACCTGGTATTTTAAAGTTACATACTTGCAGCCTATCACAGGAGTCAATTATTCTGAAAACTGTAGTCATGTATAATAGTACATGAAAAATATGCACAAAATTAAAGGTTTCGACTTGAACCATGTGATAGGGACTGAATATGAGCCAGTCACCTGAGACAATACAGCAAAGACAGACACTTCATACCATTGATTACTTCCATTTTCCAGGGGACACAAAATATGGACTGGATTTTCCTTCAAAATGTATATAGAATTCAACCACTTTTTCTCCATTTCTATTGTTAATACCCTAGATAAAGCTTCTACCTTCTCTCATCTGATTATATTGTATAAAAGCCACCTTTTGGACACCATGTCTACCCTGGTGCCCTGCATCTATTTATCACACAGCCAGACTCAAGTTTAATGGTAACATAATTGAAAAGAAAATGAGGATTTTAGTTGACTGAGAAGCTCAGTAATATTGTACAAGCACTAGAAAAGTCTCTGAGAACTTATTATTTTATTATTTTTGAGAATAGTTATTATTTGTAAAATATAATGATCATAAAAAGGGAAGAAATAATTGCCCCCTTTACTATGCTGGTAAAAGTAGGGTAGCACACCCTGAGAGGGTCACTAACCGACAAGAATCGATGAAGATAAAACTGAACAGAATATTGAGAAGGAACAAAAAGCTGTGTCACGTGGGGCACACTCAACTCTCACGAGTTGAAGAAATTTGCGACATTCACGCACAAGAAAAAACTCCCACATGATGGAAAGAAATATGGAAAAAGGAGACACTAATGGCTGCCTTCAAAAATATGAAGGACTGTCATATAGAAACAGAATTAAATTTGTCCTGTGTGACAAGAGAAAAATCTAAGATAAATTGGTGGATGTTCCAAGATGCTGGATTGACTCTGTATAGGCAAGACCTATTCAACAATCACAGTTTTCCAAAATTAATAGCGGCTCCAAGAAATGTTCACACAAAGTCTGACCATAATCCATCCCTTCACCTGAGCTACTTCTGCACCTTCCTCCTACCTGATCTCCCATCTCCAGTTCCTCTCCAACAGCCAAAGAAAACCATTCAAAATACAGAACTGCTCTGATATTCCCCTACCTAAAAGTCTTCAAAACAGTCCATTATCTTTAGGATAAAATCAAAACTCCTCCCTCACCACTATATATTTTCAATCTCCTCTTTCACAGTCCTGCCTTTGTACTCTGGACTTCAGCCCAAATGAACATTTCCCAGATCCTTGAACAGGACATGCTTCACTCACCTTCAGACTTCAGCTCTCATTAGTGTCTTTACATACAGCACGATGACTTCTCCTCAATGTCTGGGTAAGTTCTTCTTGTCCTTCAGATCACAGCTTTGGTATCCAGCTCAAATATCCTTCTCAGATGAACCAAGCTAAAGTCACCCTCAAGCTCATATAAACTAACAAAAGGAACAAAATCACAGTGATCTTTTTAAAACATAAACCAGACCACCTCACTCCCTGCTCAAATCCTCCAGTGGCTTCTGATCACATTTAGAACAAAATCCTCCTCACCATGATCTACAAAGCTTCGTGGTCTGACCTCTGGCTCCCTCCATCCTCAGCTGCTCTCTATCAGTGCTTCTCTCTGCTCCAGCCATGCCAGATTTCTTGCTGTTCCTTGAACATATTTTGCATGTTCTTGGCCTCACAATCTTTTCACTTGCAGCTTCCTCTACCTGGAACAAAATTTTCCCAGATATTTACATGAGTTGGTGCCTCACTTCATTCAAAATTCTGCTCAATTCTCACTGCCTTGGGATATTTCCCTCAGCAGCATCTATCAAAAATAGACCTCTCACTCAGCCATAAAAAAAAAACGAAACTGAGTTATTTGTAGTGAGGTGGATGGACCTAGAGACTGTCATACAGAGTGAAGTAAGTCAGAAACAGAAAAATAAATACTGTATGCTAACACATATATACGGAATCTGAAAAAAAAATGGTTCTGAAGAACCTAGGGGCAGGACAGGAATAAAGACGCAGATGTAGAGAATGGACTTGAGGACATGGGGAGGGGGAAGGGTAAGCTGGGATGAAGTGAGAGAGTGGCATGGACTTATATACACTACCAAATGTAAAATAGATAGCTAGTGGGAAGCAGCCACCATAGCACAGGGAGATCAGCTCGGTGCTTTGTGACCACCTAGAGGGGTGGGATAGGGAGGGTGGGAGGGAGATATGGGGAGATATGTATATGTATAGCTGAATCACTTTGTTATACAGCAGAAACTAACACACCATTGTAAAGCAATTATACTCCAATAAAGATGTTAAAAAAAAAACCAGACCTCTCCACACACTTTCTCTTTCTCTTTCTCTTTTATCATTTCAGTTTATAATCCTTATCACTATCTGACCTCCTACTACACATTTTTGCCTGCGTATTATTTCTCTCCCCTAATAAAAATAAATGTAAACTCCATGAGAAGAGACTGTATGCTCAGCACTTAGAGCAGTGCCAAGAAAATACTAGGCACTCATTAAATTTTAATATAACGAATGAATGAATCACCCTGCTTTTCTACATAGCATTCATCATTATCTGAAACATATCCTATTCATTTCCTCTGTTGTCTGTTTTCTCTGTCTCTACCTTTTCAATAGAATGTAGGTTCTATGAGCCCTGCAAGTTTATCTGTCTTGATCCTCAATAGAACAGGACTGGGCAAGAAAGAACAAAATGACAAAATAGTGAGTGAACTTAAATGACACATTCTTAGAAACATTCACTGATAAAGTAACATGTTTCTTATCTGTTCTCACCATAATATCCTGTGCTTCCTTGGTTACAGCCCTTGAACTTTACAAAAATGCTTATTCCATTGGCTGTATTTCCCACTGGCTCAGAGAGGTCAGGAACTTGTCATTTTCTTCACCAGTCATATATCCCCATCACTTATCATAAATCCTTAGTATAAAAATTTTCATTTTATAACTGTGTTCATGCAAAGAAGGAAGGGGGTGAAGGAAAGGACAGATGAAGAGACAGAAGGAAAGATGAAATAGCTTTTTCAGATGACTGAAAAGATTATTCACGATCTAAAGTGATTGAACAAGATGACCATTGAGGCCCCTGAGTTTTTCCCAAGGGGAGCCCTAAAGGAGCTACAAAAGAATAAATTTATAAATTAAGGCTCTATATTAGATTCTAAGAAGCCAGTTGGAGTCTAAGAATCTAAACACTTAGCTTCCTGTAAGACATTTGTCACTGGGACACTGCTCACATTAATGTCAAAGACATACAAATAGGGCTTCCCTGGTGGCGCAGTGGTTGGGAGTCCGCCTGCCGATGCAGGGGACACGGGTTCGTGCCCCGGTCCGGGAGGATCCCACATGCCGCGGAGCGGCTGGTCCCATGCGCCATGGCTGCTGGGCCTGCGCATCTGGAGCCTGTGCTCTGCAACGGGAGAGGCCACAGCAGTGAGAGGCCTACGTAACGCAAAAAAAAAAAAAAAAAAAAAAAGACATACCAATAGCTTGCATCAATAACGTTCAAGTAGTACAAATATTTTTCTTTGTAGGTCCTGAGAATTCTGTGTTTCTTTTTCTCCTCAAATCTGTATTTCTCTTCCTGTGTCTCCACAGCATGTGATCTTTATATATATTTTTATACTTGAAAGTTGTTCATTATCTCCTTATTATAGCCCTCTGCAACAAAATATAGGAATTTATTTTTAATATTCTATTAACACAAGACTATACATTTTCTTTGAATTAATAATTCACTAAATTAGTACTGATATAAAATTAACAAAAATAATCTATATAATAACATATATAAATTTAAAAGGTGAATACAAATATAGAAAGTATATAGAGAGAAAGTAAAATAAATACAAAAAGGAAAACTTTATTGGGTCTATACATCTTAATGAGAAGAAGAAATTTATCATGTCTCGATTAGAGGAATCATTGAACAGTCCCTCTGCCTGCTGCTCTGCAGGCTTTGAAGTCCCAAGGTCAAGTCTCAAAATAAGATTCCTAATGGGTGAAGGTAGGCTTTTCTTTTGCAACATGGGCAAAAAGGTTTTGTGGAAGGGCAGGTGGCAAAGGGAGTATCTACCTCAGATAACTGCTCAGGTAAATCAGCTTTAGAAAACAGCACACATGAAGGCAATTCTCTGGAAGATGGTTCCTGTAAAATGAACCACCAGTATACCCCGTGGAAAGTCTCTTTGTACCCTGGTCTGAGGATCACTGGCTGGCGTCACAATGATGCTCATCTGATGCTCTCCTTCTCTTATAATCATTTCCTCCCTCAGCAGTGTCTCCCTCCCTCTCTTCACTGCAACTTACAGCCTCTCTACTGAATTTCAGACCAGCATTCCCAGCCCCTGGGAAGGCATTCCCACATGCACACCTATCTGATAACTCACACTCCACTTGCCCCAAGATAAAATTATCCCTGTCTCAGCCCCCAAAACAAGTTACACTATCTCTTACATTTTCTATTTCACACAAATGACATCACAAATCTTCCGGAAACTCAAGCTAAAAACATTCATTAGCTCTGAATACTGAATCTAATGAGAACTGAGGAGACAGCTAGCTCATTTTTGGATAGCCAGACCGATGAAGCTCAGCCAAGTCACCCTTTGAGTGGTCTTGGAAGCTGGAAGTAAAGAAGGTGTATCTCCTTCCCTTGAAGACGAATCCTAACAGATGAGCTCTCAGCAGGTAGAGATAAGCTGGTTCCTCTAATCATGGTCAGGGAGCCCTCTAAAGTAAGCCTGGGGACCTTGGTTAAGATGCAGCTTCTGAATTTGGTTCTAATAAATTAGAGCAGGTCATAAGTGGGAAGGATATAGTTACCCCATCATCCTCTCCCAGAGGATTGCAGAGCCAGTGTGATTGGAATATATTCCAAAGGAAGCCTTTGTTTCTTGCTTTATTGTGTCAAAGAGGGCTTTCCCATGTTCCTTTTTCATCTCCAGAGTTAAAATACTGGTCATGAGGAGAGGGGATTAAATACCAAGAATGCCAGTTTGCTCTTTGAGAAGTTAACCATCCCCTAGTCCCAAGGTCTTGAAGAAGGTACTGCAATGAACTAAGGTGGGGTTTACTTCATAGCACCTACAGAGGAACCTGAGAGGTATTATATACAATCTCAACATAGGAAAAGGGAGAGGAGACACTGAACTGTAAACAGAGCCCTACTAACTAAGCAAGTAGGATGGGAACTTGAGATATGAAAATATTTAGGTGCTCTGGACTAATATTTTGTTACCCCCTATAAGGACTAACCCACAGGAAGTATGACTGGACAACGATTACTAATATGTGACTATTTCCACAAATACTGCTATAGATGTACATTAGACAGAGCTCTTTTCATTTCAAGAGGGAAAAAATCAACTTAAATTAAGTGAAAAGAAAAAAAGATGGGACTTATTAGTTCATGTAAGTGGAAAATTCAGGGGTGCATCAGCCTCAGACACTGTTAGACCTAGAGGCTCAGGCTGCCAGTGGTTTATTTTTCTTCCCATTTTCCAGTTCTGCCCTCCTCCTTAGTCGGCTTCATTCTTCGGGCAGCCTATTGAATCCAACCAAGGGAAGAAGGGGAAACAAATGCTGGCAATTCCACACTATGATCTTTACAGCTTGTGATACACAAAGGAAGAAAAGAGTCTACAACCAATCCCCTGGAGGGCATCTGACTGACACAGTTTTGGACATGTGTATGTCCTTGAACCATTCATTTTGGTCAGGGGAACGAGGGAGGCTGATGGCCAATTCTGGAGCCCGTCTATCTCTGTGGCTAGTTTGTGATGGTGTTAGCCCCACAAACTACCCAATACACGTTTTCCACAGGAAGAAATTCTGTACCAAAGAGAAAGGGAAGGGAAGGGGAGGAAAGCAAGCTAGAAAAGCCAGGCTGTGACTATCAGAGACCCTTGTAGGCATGTTCTCCATTTGCTGCCTTGGTCTTTTCCTTCTCTGCTTTCAGAGATGGATTTTCTCCTGCCAGATTGGTTCCTCTGGATTTTGTCTTTCAAAATCAGTACATAAGAGAGAATGAGGAGAAAGAAGAGAGAAAAACACAAGATGTGTGGGGGTGTAATGTGGCAAAACTTTGAGAAGAAAGAGGCACAGAGTTGGGATTGTGTGAGGAAAATGGATGAGTGACAAAAGAAGTATTTAAAGTATTGCTTTAGGTTATGTAATGCTTTTCATGTGGTTGAAGCAAATATTAAGTAAAGAGAGCTCTTCTGAATTACTGTTGGGTTTCTAAATCATTTCTTTGACTACTTCAGTAAGATTAGATCCTATTGTACAGTAGTGTTCAAATACTATATTCTGCTAGTGTTTACACAGCTATCTCCCCCACTAGATCAAAGTCTCCTTGAAGGTAGTAGTTATATCTTATACATTTCCATAGTGTTTCGCACACAGAAAGGACTCAAAAGTGTATTTGTTGATGAGTGATTTTTTTTCATTCTCAAGGCACTCCAATAAAGTGGTCCTTCAAATTCTTAAAAATCCTAAAGATGGTGTTTCCATGGCCTCTGATTATAAACTTTCCTTTAAGTAAACAAGAATTCCCTTTGTACCTTTCATAAATTCATTCTAAGGCAACTTCTCTCTTCACCTAAAATCGAGATAGTTAAGGCAGTAATCTTTCAACATCACAGAATCAAAGTAAGTAAGGCATAGAAGAGAACTTAAAATATTGAAACCAACTCCTTCATTTTACATAGAAGGAAATGGGATCTTTTTTTAGTTAAATTATTCGTTCACCCATATAGTTATTTAGTGCCTAAGTCAAGGATGAGTTCCAAAACTTCAGTTTCAGGACTATTTCCACACATCATCTTGCCTCCTAAACATTACATCTTCTTAAAGACATGTTCAATCCTCTTCTCCTCATACTAAATAGATATAATTATCCTTGCCTTTCTCATAGTTCCCAATATAAAAAATGTGTGCGAATAATATGACGTAGTACAAAAACATAGCTTTAGATTCTGACCAGTCTTGACTCTTCTTTCTTGAAGTTATATGATTTGGTGAACGTTTATCTATAAAATAAATGTAGGGCTTCCCTGGTGGCGCAGCAGTTAAGAATCCACCTGTCCATGCAGGGGACACGGGTTCAAGCCCTGGTCCAGGAAGATCCCACATGCTGCAGAGCAACTAAGTCCATCACCACAACTACCGAGCCTGTGCTATAGAGCCCACGAGCCACAACTACTGAGTCCACATGCCACAACTACTGAAGCCCGCATGCCTAGAGCCTGTGCTCTGCAACAATAGAAGCCACCGCAATGAGAAGCCCATGCACCGCAACGAAGAGTAGCCCCCACGCACCGCAACTGGAGAAAGCCTGGGCATAGCAACGAAGACCCAACGCAGCCAAAAATAAATAAATAAATTAATTAAAAATAAATAAATAAAAATAAAATAAATGTAATAATACCTATAGTTACCAGATATCCATAAGGTACAGAATCATAAGCATTGGTCAAGATAAAACACCTAATATGTCATAGACCCTAAACATGTATTAGGGTTTGCTTTTTTTTTTTTTCTGCCAAACCACAACCCCATCCATATCTGAAGAACATTTATGAAAAACACTGCAACATATAGAAGCCTATGCCGGAGGTTACAATTTTAGCTCAATGAAGAAATTGCAGTTGGAACTTGGAATATCAAGAGATTTAAGTACTATATGTTAAATTAACCATTCTTCAAGTTCATAATACCTCTTGGCTAACTCATAGCCCCGTAATACTAATGAAATAAAATATTCCTTTAAATTTATTTTTATCATGAGAATGTATTAGCACCAAACAAGTACAGTAGCCCAGACCACAAAGTACTCAGTGGGGTCTTACAGGATTTACTTAAAAGACAAAGTTATTCTGTCACCGATAGCAGTAGAGATTAGAAACCGATAGCAGTAGAGATTAGAAACTAAGTAACAACTCTCTTTTTCAAACACTGCCACTTAATTTACAATACCATGGCAGCAAGGAGAGCAGTCTTGTGGATAAAAAGTAATTTGATAAAATAATGGCTGCCATTTTTCTACTGCAATAGCTCTGCAACATAATTTATAGGGACCATACTTCTCCACTTCTTGATGACAGGTAATGGAAAAAAATTCAGCAGCAAACCTTGATAGCAGGCGAAGACTATTTGGATCAGTATAACTAAGTCATTTTTTTTAACTGTTTTTTCAATTATCTTTTTTCAGCTTTTACCCCATTTCATCAAAAAGAAGGATAAAGGTTGATGATAAAAAAAATCTCTGTTCAAAATTGAGATTTTTAGATTAAAAATAGCTGTAAAATGATTTTGACTCTATATTGTATGCATATTGGTTCATTTTCTACATTGAGATGATCATAAATTAGTCTACACTTTATCACCATGAATACTAAAAGATGCGATAGAGTTACATATACAGCTCTTCTGAAAATGAAGATCACGGCTTTTTTTTAAATTGACTCTGTGCCCTATGCATTTCAAATAAGTTCTGAAGTAATTTAAAGATTATCATGGAATGTAAAATGTAATATTTAAGAATAAAAGTGAAACAGACTACCTGAAAGATGCAAGTGGAATATTACTTCTTAGCACCTGAATTGAGTTGATTAAAATTCTTGAATCCTAAATTTAGCTGTTGAGTTTCTGGAATCAAAGAATATGAATAATGGACAATTGCAGCAACTTTGACTTTTAGCCACTCACACCATCCTTTCCCTCACATTTTGTACGAATCCTAATTTCTTCTTTATTATTTCAGCTATTCTTTGTATGGATCTTACCTTGATTTTGGAATTATGTGGGGTAAAATGATAAATGGATAAGTTAGATCTTTGATCTTTAATCTTCCATACTAGTGATAGGTCAGGATACCACATGTCCATACAAGATAATAGAAAAAAAAAAAAAAAAAGACCATTTAAACACCAAAAGATGAAATTTTAAACTACTGAATAAGTTAAAAAGTGACCGATTATATTTTATACATTTGTGGTAAATATGACAACTAAGATTATGCTATTGATGTTCAGCTGTTCTTTCTAATAATTGCTAAGCATAAAATCGAACTTCTTAGAAATTTCTTCTAGAACAAGGCAATATACTCTGTATTTAACATAGTCAAAGAAGTTACCATTATTTTTGGTATAGCTGAAGGACAACTATACAATCCATCTAAAGAAACTATTTCAAAATACTTAGATAAAAGTCCACATGTTCATGCTTTCAACAAACAGGAACTTTGGTGTTCTGGGCACCATTCTAGAAGCAAGAGATTCAATAGTGAAGCTGCCTTCGCTAAGCTTCCTTTCATTCTAGTAAAGGATATAAATAAAAATATATCTGGAATACAATGGGCAAGTGCTCTGAAGAAAAATAAAGCAGCATGAAGAAGAGAAAAATGTTGGTAACATTTTAGATAACTAAATTTTAGGTAATATAGATTAATACTTTTCAGTGTAATTAGAGAAAGCATCTTTAAGGAGAAAATTTTGGAGCAAACCCCTGAATGTGAATATCTAGGGAAAGAACATTCTAGCGGGCAGAACAATATGTCCTAAAATCCTGAAGCAGGATATTAGAAAGGAGTCCTAAGGTATAAGCCAGGATAACACTAATTAAAAATAGAATCCCATATAGTTTTACATCTCTCCTCTCTCTAATTGGGTTTTGACAGCAATGTTTTAAAACTGAATAAAATAATGATAGTCTGAGATCAATTTCCTGGCCATAATTAGGCCAATATATAGCCCCTGAATGCTGAGAAAAAAGGATTCTGATAGGTCAATTAATTATTAAATAGACTTCAATCATCCTTGGCAATTTTCCTAGTAATATGAAATTGCTTTGCATAGTGACTAATAATAAAACATGTGCTCTTGAATTATGCTTCTCATAAAAAATACAGTTTGAGGAAATGATAATTCAGTTGTTTCTAAGCTAACAGAGTTTGAAATGTGTGTCAAAAACTTTGTCCATAATTTTGAAGTAATAAAGTGACTGCGTCCTGAAAGAAGCATAAAAAGAACTAATTTAAGAGTTTGACTATTGGAGATCAGGGCTCATCACTCAGGAAATATTTTGTGTGGTTTTTCTGCCATGTGATCTTCTCTTGGGGTTATTTTCAACTGGAGTTGTGAGAAATTCTGAGGGAAATAAGGCTGAACTAGCTTAACTATGGTGAAGGCACTGATGGATGGCATGTGAAGAAAGAAACATGTCATGTGTATACCTTACAAGAACTCTCAATTCAGAGAATTTATCAGCAACTAAAATTGTTTTCTTCGATACCCTAGTTGGCCATCTCAAAAACAAAACCAAAACAGCAACAACAAAAACCCTCCAGCCTGACTTCTGTACTACTTGTCAGATAATTATTTTACCAAAAAAATGTATAATCAAGATTTTTTGTTCTCAGATTAACCATAGTTGTTGTTGTTGTTTTAAATTACCTCACCCCTCTCTCTTTTTTTTTCTCTCTCTTTTAATCCTCATTTTTCCTTCGTCTCTTGACTCATTCTACCAACTCTTCCTAACATCTGAGTGTACAATTTTCATTCCATATAACTTTGAGAATATAAAAATACCGAGCTAAATGTCTCTGAGTTATTCCTTGGTTAATCTGGGCATTGAAAGACTGTTCCTAATCTTCACTGATCCTTCAAGAATCTGATGAAAGTTATTGAATCCCCGCCCCCTAAAATGCAACACATCCATTCACATAAAATTTTACACAGATTCATAGGCTTCCTGAAGCATCTCCTTGTGTCCACATAAACTAAGGTAAGAGCTCCTGCTGATTTGGAGTTATAGACTTCTCTCATGCTACCTACAAAAAGCTTTAGATCCATTTACAAGTCAGACAGACACAAACTTAACCTTGAAATCGTTTATAAATATTAGCCTTTCTCATTCTGCTCTAACATGAAGCCGTACAATGAGCACAATGTCTCCTCTGTCATGCACTTGTCCTGAATATGTGATAAGACCTGCCTCCTTAGAGAATGCAATGTGTTTAAATTGTTAAATAAGCCAACTAAGCTTTTGAGTGGCTTCTATTGACTTGCTTATGACATTGTCAAGATAGTTTTGCCTAATAGTTCTAGCTTCCTATGGGATTTTACCAAATAATAAAGTCAATGTAGGGACGTCCCTGGTGGCGCAGTGGTTAAGAATCTGCCCGCCAATGCAGGTGACACTGGTTCTATCCCTGGTCCGGGAAGATCTCACATGCCGCGGAGCAACTAAGCCCATGTGCCCCAACTACTGAGCCTGCACTCTAGAGCCCGTGAGCCATAACTACTGAGCCCACGTGCCACAACTACTGAAGCCCGCGCACCTAGAGCCCGTGCTCCACAACAAGAGAAGCCACCACAATGAGAAGTCTGCACACCACAGTGAAGAGTAGCCCCCTCTCACCACAACTAGAGAAAGCCCACGCAGCAACGAAGAGCCAATGCAGCCAAAAATAAATAAATTAAATAGATATTTTTTTAATAAATTTTATAAATAAATAAATTAGATAATTTTTTTTAAAAAAGTCAGTATTATCAGCTCTGTTTCTTTAATCAAGTCTAATTGTGCCATATCTACTCTCTGTTTCTCATAATTAGAATCTTTCAGACAGTATCACATGAAAAGTATTATCAAAGACCAAGAAATTCTCCAAAGAAAGAAAAAGATCCTCACTGCACCTAGAAGACTTATCTCTCACAGCTTCACCTTTCCAGTTTGGCAAATAACCAGCTTGATGATGAGACATATAAAATTTAAATTGGAAATGATCCTTTTACATGCTCAACAATATTATTATACCTTGTTGAAGAAGTTCAACAAGTTGGCATTGAATGTACATTGTGAATATGTGCCCACCTTAAAGTTGAGATCAGATATCAACTCTAAAAATGCCGAAACCTACCTTGCTTGGTAATTTTCCTTGAAAAAGTGAGTAACTTTTGTGCTAATGCTTAGAAAGAATCCAATTTGTTGAAATTAAGTACGTGCTAAATAATCAATGCGTGTGTCCTAAGAGCTATTCATTGCCAAACTAGTCTGGCCCTATTTAAGTCATCCGTCATAGGTATTCTGCATCGTTCAATACCTAATAAAAAATAACTGAGATACCAAAAGCACACAGTACCAAAAGCACTCAGCCAGGTCACTTAGCAAATTTCAATGTTGAGGAGCTACTCTCCACAGTTTCAACATGTGTTGTGACAACTTTTATCTGACTATATTTCTAAGAATGACTGTATAGCAAACAATCTTGGAAGAAAAAGATAGTGTCTCCCACTCGGCAGAGAACATGTCTTTAGTGACGAGAATAAGTTTTAAAATCTCTCCCTCTGGAACAAATTTTGGCAAATTGGCTAGCATCTTCTTTATAATACTGAGACTCAGCATTCCTCAGCTATGACACAGACCCACTCTGTGCACACTGTTTATCTAGATCCTTCCACATCACTCCACAGGATTTAGGGGACAAGGGGAACCAATAAGAACAGGAAGCTCAAGCTTTTTGCTGTGCCTTGAATAATAAATCCTTTGTCTCTGATCCCGGAGTCTCGTGTCTTCTGCTAGCATTTTAAAACTGTGGCCGACTAACTTGTTATTTTGCAAGCAGGGTAAAATCTCAGACTCTTCATAGTTCTTGACACTAAGCTAAATAAGCAAAGCCAATTGGGATAGAAACTAACATCCAGGGACTTCTGCATGTGGCCAAGATAGCCAAATTTATCATCAGACCAAAATAACTATAAGCTAAGAAAAATATCCGAAAACAATGCTGTTAAGACATTTGGACATCAGTCAGTGTGCAACAGTGATCTCTGAGAGAGGGGAAACAAAGTGCCTGCATGAATTTCCAGTCTGCAAGAGAAGAACACAGGAAGAGCCCATCGGTCTCTCTAAGTTAAAGAGATAGAGTTGAGAAACCTAGGCAATTAGAATTTGCAAGGCAGAGGACAAGATAGGAGGGAGTTGGACAGAGAAAGAACTCCAGAGATGTGGAGAGAATTCTCTTCCTGTCATCAACTGAGTACTGATAAGTGCACGTGTATGAAGAAACTACCAAAGGCAGAGAAAAGAACCCCCCGGAGCTCACACAGGGCAAGGAATCATTTGTGTTCCCAATAGCCAGAGTGAAAAAGTGACGGAGAACTCAGAAGAGTACTGCCTCAGTAGTGGGGTAAAATTATCCCCAGACTAAAGACTTCTCTGGATCCACCAACACCTCAAAAGGATCAAACTATTTCCAAGTATCTTAGCTGCATCCCAGAACAAAGTTCAAGAATATTTATAAGAACATGAAAATATCCAGCATGCAACAAGGTAGCATTCACCATGTCTGGCATCCAATCAGAAGTCACCATACGCCCAGACGTTCTTTTTCTCTTCCAACTCTTCTGCCTCCTGCTGCTCCCTCTTCCTCAGCAAAGGCAGATAAAAAGAAATCAGAAGTATTATAGCTCCCTTTAAGAAGAACCTATTACAGGGAGAGGTGAACCGTCCTCGGTGCTTACTTTACACACCCTGGACCTGAGCAGAACTTAGAGCCTTGGCTAAGGAATTTCCTGACCTAAATCAGCATCCACTGGGATTTCCTAAGGAATTTGAGTTAAACATCCAGACCTATGAGCCTCGATATCAATCAGTATTTACTTAATTGGAAATTAAAGGAAATCTGACCCCCCCAAAAAAAAGTCACCATACATGCAAAGAAGCAGGAAAATATAACTCATAAATGGGGGGTGGGGAGAAATCCAGGGATATTCTTCCTATTCAAACTGTGGGTCACAGACCAGCAGCGTCTGTGTCACCTGGGAGCTTGTTAGAAATGCCGAAAATCTTAGTCACCACCTCAGCTCTACAGAATCAGAATCTGCATTTTAATAGGATCCCTTAGGAGATTAAATTCACATTAATAGTCACAGAACTAAAACTCAGAAGTCAGGTGAGTCACTCTAAGGAGTAACTTAGAAAAAATGCTTTCTCAGAGACTTCTATGAAGAATATGTATGTGGAAAGAAATAGTTATTAAGCATATCCTAGATTCTGGATATTTTATTTCCTAAAAATATAATAAAGTAATATATGCACTTGTTAAAAAAATAAAATTCTATAATAGGTGTTTTAAATGAAAAGTAATGTCCCCCGACCCACCTTTTCCAATTTGAACTCTAGCTTTCAAGAAGTGAACACTTTTTTTTTTTTTTTTTTTTTTTGTGGTACACAGGCCTCTCACTGCTGTGGCCTCTCCCGTTGCGGAGCACAGGCTCTGGACGCGCAGGCTCAGCGGCCATGGCCCACGGGCCTAGCCGCTCCGCGGCATGTAGGATCTTCCCGGACCTGGGCACGAACCCATGTCCCCTGCATCGGCAGGCGGACTCTCAACCACTGCGCCACGAGGGAAGCCCAAGAAGTGATCACTTTTGACTTTTTTGTTGTAGCTCTTCTAGTAGTTTAGTTCTTTAATATTTAAAAATATGCTTACATTAAAATCTCTTGATCTGTCAAATCTGACTCTCTGGTATGAAATATAAAGACAGCTTATTAATTCTATTTCTTCTCTCTAGCCTCTCCTAATTTGTGATAGTTATTATCAATTTTTACTATAACTTTACTATACATTTCTACTGGACACCTATATAATTTTAAATAATTAGTATGTATAATATTTCTTTTTTTCTTAAAAAACACTGCATCCTTTGATGGCAGTAATACAATTATTGGATTAAGAGACCACAGCAGAAAGGACAGGTGACACTTCTGGAAGACAGATATGGAATACAGAAAGGGGGGGAATAGGGTCATGTGACAGTCACTGTAAAAATACAGTACATTCTATAGATACCTGCACCATCAACTTTCAACTGTGAAATAGTATTTACACTTTTGTTACAATCCGGGTTAGAGAACAATGTTTCTTTAAAATCTCAACCTGACAGCAAATGAAAATCTCAGGTTAATTCATAGTCCTGTGAGGTGCTTAGGCTGAAGATTCCAAGAGGCTGGTTCCAGCTTCATCCACAGATTTCTGTTTTTAAAAGGTATTGAGTTTTGCTTTTACAAAACAAAATTCCCAAAGGAGGGGAAAAAAAACCAACCATAGCCACAGCATGTATTCTTTCTTATCTTACAAACACCAAGGGCTACAACCCTCTGCTTCAAGGCCAACACTCGTGGCTGAAGAAAAATCTCACTAATCATTGTTTAAAAAAAAAAAAGACACAAAGACAAACCAAACCAACCTGATCATGGCACACTGACCTTGGGGGGCTGCCCCTCCCGCCCTTGCTTCTGGCTGCAAACTCGATGACTATTTCTTTTCTGGGGGAAGGGGGTTTGGTATAGGAGCCTCGTTCACCTGCCACCCCAAGGAGTTGGCAGGGGGAACCCTGTGGCTGGCACACCAGGTTTCCTCATAATTAGCAAGGAAGAGTCAGGGGCCTTAGTAAGGTGGCTGAGGAGGTGGGATGAGGAGGAAAAGTCAGGAGACCACCGGCAAGTACCGACACACGGGCGGGAGGGACCCCCGGCCACACAGGCCTCGCCCACTCCCCTTGGGCCTGTCTCCCCAGGCCACAGCCACGGGGTGGGCTTCCTCTGGGGCTCTGTGGACAGCACTGGACCTCGGCCAGGTCCTGGGGGAGTCCACTGCAGGCATCTCTGCTCCCTTCCCAGTTCCAAGCTCACCACTCACACCAGGAACAGCAGTCCCTCTCCTGGAGAGGGCCCAGCAGCCCCCACTAGTCTCCCACCCTTTCCTCAGGCCTCTTTTCCAGAAATATCCACAAATTCAACACCGTACACACCTTTGAACCCATGCACCTGTCAGCCTGACAGAACACCAAACACACCAAAACCACAGGCCCTAAAGATATGGTGCAAAGAGGTGCAGATAAAGCAGAAACACTCTGCCTAGAACCACACCCAGGGTTCCCACCGTCGGGAGCCCGGCGAAGCGGCCACACCACCCATCCTTAGTTGCCCCCAGAGGGGCCGGGGCTGGCACACAGGGCGCTCTGGCTTCTGAGGACCAGGATAGACACCGGCATGAGGCGAGAAAGGTACGGTTGGTCAGGCCAGGACAGGACAGGGGTTAATACTGTTTCCTGGAGGCAGCTCTTGGGGGGACGCTGTCCCACACCAGCCCTGCCACCTCCAGGTCCATCTCTCACCCTGGAGTCTTCTGATGCAGGCTGGAGGGTGCAGGTTTAAGGATGAACTCTGGAAGGAGGATGGCAGGAAGGCCCATGTGTGAATGCAGACAAGACAAGCAGTGGCAAAGGACTCCATTTCTCCCATCCCAGGCTCTTTTCCTTTTCTTTCTTTCTTTGATATTTTTTCACTTCCACTGGCCCCCGAAGCGGGGTCCTCATGGCCCACGCACTGCAGAGGAGACAGGGTTCCAGAAATGCCTGGACCTGCTTCCATGCAGGTCTTGCCTGCCATCTTGGCTCCATTTCATCTTGCTCATGCAACACGGGGTGAGCAGCGTTCGGTGCCTTCTAGAAGCTTGCTGTTCCCTTTTTCCTGGGGAAGGATGCAGCAGACGAGGAGGAGAAGGAGGGCATATGCTTTGCCCAGAAAACCCACCAGACCCCCAGCCACCAGACTGCGACCCCAGGCTTTAGGGAGTCTCTGAAAATCAGGCCCGTTCAGGCGGAGTGCCAGCTGGAGCTGAGGCCAGGGGACTCACAGCTGTTCACATGCACAAGTAGGTTTTCTCAGGCAGGAGCCTAGGAGCCCCGCAGCAGAACAGAAGTGAAGATGGTTATATACAATTTATATGTTTCGAAAAAAGTACTACTTGAAAAAACAAAAAGAGAGAGAGAGAGAAAAGAAAAGAATAAGAAAACAGAAAAGAAAAACTACCCAATGCCCCTCCCCCCAAGTTTCCAACTCTGGGTGCTTCCCTTAAATATTGCCCTGGGAAGGGTGGGGTGCAGGGAGCTCTCGACTCCGGCTTAACGCTACTGGCAAAAGGGGTAGACAGTGGAGTCAAAGCCTTTAAAAGCATCGTTCAGGGTCCCAGCGTCCTGCTCTCCGTCGCGGGCCGGTGTATCTCCAGCAAACGTGCTTCCGGCGCGGGTCTTGGGCGCCTGTTTCAGGAAAAGAGAGTTGGCATGAGGAGCTTGTGCACCCCTGGCTGGGACGGGGCGCCCTCTGGTGGTGGGTCGCCCGTGGCGGTGGCGGGGACCGCAGCGGCCTCGGGTAGTTCCGATTGTAATTGGTCCCTCTGTCTGTGAACTTGGCCCCGCCCCCTTTCGCACTGGACCTCCGGAGTTCAGGCTGTTCCAGGCCCGACTTGCAGGCACATGGGGGCTCCTTGGCCTTGGCGGCTGAGCTCTTGCTGTCGCCCTCGAGGCCCTTGGGTTGGCGTTGGCATCGGCAGTCGGCTCCGTGGCTTTGCCACCCACGTTGGGAGTTCTGGGGTCCTAGAGGCTGATGCGGCTCAGCACGCTGCTTCTGGCCCAGCACGCGGCTGCCAGCACGCGAGGGTCAAAGGAGGAGGTGACTGGGGGGGGGGGGGGTGGGTGGGTGTGGGCATGGACTCCTCGGTGGGCCTGGCGGCTGGAGAGGGGTGCTTAGGGGCTGCCAGGCTTAGCAGCCTGGGAGGAAGCAGCAGTCTGCTGGTTTCTGCAGCGGAGGGTCGGTGCGTGTCTTTTTTTCACAAAGTTGTTGTTAATATTTCTGGACTCTATGGGATAAAGATATTGGCACCTTTTCTCATCTGTTAGCTATATCTTTACCTTTATATTGTTAAGGTCGATAATATTTACATTTTATTCTGTTTGCTTTGTCTATAAATTGATTATTGAAATTGAAAATCCACAGCAGAACTTAACGTTATTATGACTACGCATCATTTACTGAAAGCCAAGAAATGTGCCAGAATTCAGTATTTGTTGTCCTAGTACCCAAGTCAAATGGTTTTTTATACCCCACTGATTTCTCAGAACCTGCCAATTTGTTCATTTGCTTCATATTTGAACTATGGCTTTCTTACAGAGGTTCGTGTGTGCATGTGTGTGGTTGCTGTTGTTTTTTCTTGAGTTCAAATTTGCCTTTATTTTCTCATGTAATTTTCTCTACTACTTATTCTACTCTTGAAATTCTTATCTACTGCTTGGATTCTACTCCATTCTTCTCAGCAGATTCCTTATGGTACTTCATTTCTAGGCATGCTGTATAGCTGATTTCCTGAATTTGTTTCCAGTGGACTTTGGAATTAATTCTACACTTTTTGAGTATCTCATCTTTCCTTCTATTGGTTTTCAAATTTGTAGCACTTGAGAAAATTCTCAAGTAACTTCCTTTAAAAAATATGTATGGGGGGTTGATTTTCTTCATCTTTGCATGTTGAAAGGTATTTACCATGATAACTGAGTGGGTATGGACTAGATTCAAAATGTTGAATAATTTCCATCAGAGCTTTAAAGGCATCATTCCATGGTTTTCTAGTATTAAGGATTATCAAAGAGAAGTTTAATGTCAGCCTGATTCTCATTCCTTTCAGGGTGATTTTTTTCCTTTTCTGTTTGTAGGATACATATTTTTATCTTTGGTGTTCTATTGATAAAATGATATGATAATGACTATAAGGGTGTGTGTGTGTGTGTGTGTGTGTGTGTGTGTGTGTGTTTTCATTCATTATATTTATACATGGTGGGTCCTTTCAATCTAAAGACTGGGTATTTCACTATGCAGAACAGTATGGAGAATCCTTCAAAAACTAAAAATAGAGTTACCATATGTTCCAGCAATTTCACACCTGGGCATATATCTGGAGAAGACTCTAATTTGAAAAGATACATGCACTCCAATGTTCATAGCAGCACTGTCTACAATTGCTAAGACATGGAAGCAACCTAAATGTCCCTCAACAGATGAATGGATAAAGAAGATGTAGTATATATATATAAAGGAATATTACTCAGCTGTAAAAAAGAATGAAATAATGCCATTTGCAGCAACATGGATGGACCTAGAGATTATCATACTAAGTGAAGTAAGTCAGACAGAGAAAGACAAATATATGGTATTATTATATGTGGAGTCTAAAAAAATTTGATACAAATGAACTTGTTTACAAACAGAAATAGACTCACAGACATAGAAAACAAATATATGGTTACCAGAGGGAAAAGGCAGGGGAGGGCTAAATTAGGAGTTTGGGATTAACAGATACACACTACTGTACAATAAATAGGTATATAACAAGGACCTACTGTATAGCACAGGGAACTATATTCAATATCTTGTAATAATAAAAGTATATGTATAGAAATATATATACATAAAACGGAATCACTTTGCTGTATATCTGAAACGTAAATCAACTATACTTCAATTAAAAAAAAACTTTGAGAAAAACACTTAAAAAAATAAAATAAGGTAAGTTTTTTTTTTTAAAGACTGGGCATTTATTTTTCCTATTAATGGTTTGACAGGTTCCTCATTTTATCTTTTCTCTATCTGAAATTCTTATTAAGTGGATGTTATGCTGACCTTTCTACAGTCTCTCTCTGTCTCTCTCATACATTCTACATCTGTCTCTTTCTACTCTGGGAAATTTTCTACTTGACGCTGACTTTAATTTCTGACTTATTTACTATGTTCTTGTTAGTTTTGCATTAATTTCAAGAGTTCTTTCTTGTTCTTGGTTTTGTTTTCATGAGATGTTGACCTGGTTTTATCAGTCCTTATATATTATTCTTTCTGAATATACAAATTGGAAGTTTGGAATTTATTGTTTGTATTTGTTTTAAGCTATATTTTATCCTCTGAATTAGATCTTTTTCTTCTCTGATGTTTTCCTGCTGATATATATATATGTCTTTTTTCCCTTACTAGGTCTCTACTGAATAGGAAATTTGACCAGGAGCCCTGTAGTAGAGAGGGCTTGTCATCCGATAGACTTCACTTTAGGGTAAAGGGCAAGGAACCAGGCTGTAATAGGAAGAGAACCCAAATGCCAGAATAGCAGCCCAAATTCTTCCCAGGCAGTTTGTTTAATTTCTGTGGAAAAGAATCTTCTGGATTTTCTTGTCAAGGGTTAAATATTGAGTCGTCCACAGTCTGCCTGCCAGAGAACAGGAAAGGGCAAAAGAAAGGGAAGTGGGAAACCAAAGTATTTTTGTTCCAGTGGGCACACCTTTCCTTCCCTTATGCTTATTATTTGCATACTTTCCCATTCCCACCCTCTATACTAGCCCACTAAGGTCTGGGGTCTTTTGAGGGGTTCCGCCTGACTTATTCTGGCCTCTACCCCAACTCTGCTGGATGCACCAGCATGCTCCTATCTACTTCATCCTCCAGAAGAAGGAGTGAAATATCCTCTCAGCTGTTGCTCCCCTCTTCACCACTAAGTTAACTCCATTTCTTAGTCTTTAACATTTTATTTGAGACTTGAAAGGAAAAGGAGATGAATATATGTGCTCAATTAGCCATCTTGAATGTGAAGCCAAAACAAGCATTTCACATACATTATTTCATTTAGTCCGAATGCAGCCTCTAACCACAAAATAAGGACTTGCTTATCATCAGCTTCTGACCGCAAAACAAGGTCACATTTCCTTTGTGTGTGCAAAGTTTGGATGGTATGATTTTCACCCCACACAGTGGTTTGACTGCTCTGCTCATTCCTGGGAGAACCCAAAGAGGAGGTCTCAGCTGCCCCCAACAGCAGTCTGCCTGCCACGGCCATCTTCTTGCACGAGTTCACTTCTTCCATCTTCTTCCATCTTCTTATGTGAGTTAACTCCTAACTCCTATGAGAACTAAATGGTACTATTACCAGAGTTAATATAGATATTATTTAAAACACAACGGTGAATAATATATCTATATGTTTTATATATATAAATATAAAAGTATACATATAAAACAAATATATGAGATCATCTCAGATTATTTTTAAGTTAACTTGAAAATGAGCATTCATTATGTTCTTTCCGTTTTTCCCTGTAATGGTATGTGGTTCCTCAACATAGCTTTTGGTATTTGCTTCAAATTGCTGATAAATACGTAACTTCATTTTTATATTGAAAGAAAACTTTGGTAGGGTAGATTTCTTAAAGTTTCTTAGTTTGAGACTTAAAATTCCATCCTAAGACCCAAATTACACTCCTCAGCAGACCTCAGAATTCCTGAGAAGCATGTCACACTCACCAATGACAGCAGTAAAACAGAGGAAGCCTGTCATGCCAAGACAGCCCAACAAGCCCTTCTAGAATCTGCCATAATGTTCAGAAAGGGAGACTAATACATCATATGATAAAACGAAAATGTTACCCAACTCCTTTTTAAGTCTGAACGGACTCAATCTTTAAACAACCATCTATTCTGTTTCTACAATGAAAGAGCGGACCATGCTGTCAGTACTATATGATATTACCATAAAGAGAGAGAAATGTGTGGTAATGATCACCCTGAATTTGGCAGATAAAAAAGTGGTAGCTCCCCTTCCCCCAGAAAATAACAACCTTAAATTCTTTTTTATGCTAGAAGAAAAACTCATGGGTTGTTTTTTTTTGGTGGGGGGGTTTAATGCCTAGTCAGTTTTCTATGTCAACTTGACTTGCAAGGGTAAACTTACTTCATTGCTTGAACTAGTTCTCATCCCCAGTATTGAATCTCTGCTCTAAAAAGTGTTTTTCTGTGTTAGGCTATAATTGTAACCATTTCTGTGCTCCTGGATTATCAGCCTTGACATGAAATTTGTGCTCGATAGAGATAATGCTCTGCATTTTTTTTCCACATGGGCAGTTCGGTTCCTTCCCTAAGCAGAAGGATAATTAAAGGAAGGAAGACATGAAAGAAACGTGTCCAGGGCAAGGACCTCCTCATCAAAGAGATTAGACCATATTAAGAACACATCAGCTAAATGTAATTTAGAATCACGTTTTAAAGGAGGCACACAAGTGCAAAGCCTCTTTCAAATAGCTACAGACTGCATGTAGACTCTGTCTAGATAATTTGGAAATGCAAATGATCTGTCTAAAAGGAGTTAACTGCTCAGCACAATCCAGTACCACTCCTGGAAACGTATTCAAGGTGTATGCCATCGTTCGCACCAAAAAGCTAGGGAATGCACTTGGGGGTCATTCTTATCTCATATGCACATACAGACCACAGAAGTCTACAAGCCCGTAACACTACCCCAAGGAATAAGTATTAACCATGCTTGGACAAAAATATTGTTTATGGTAGTCAAATGGCTAACTCACTCATTCTCCACCCACATCTGCAGACTCAAGAAGAATGTTCATTTCTCTTATCATTTGAATAGAAAACCAAACTCATATTTCAGTAGCCAAAATACAGGTCCCCTTTGGGTCTCAAGAGCCATCATTAAAATTGACACTAATTGGTGTCATCGCCGACGGCACAGAGTGATAGGTCAGGCTCTGCAGAAGAAGCACAATTTATATCTAGGAGAGCATGCCAGCTTACTCATGGATGGGGAAAATCAGGTAACCCCACGGTGAGCCTGCCATTGTCATTCACGCTCCGTGAAGACAAAAGATGACAGGACTTTTGATCCAGCATTTCTTCCAAACACTGTTTTCTCTCTTTGCCTCTGTGCACAATGCCTCCCTTACCAAGCTGAACTGATGAGTAGGAATTCAAAGGCAATGAAAGCTTGGCTCTGATCAGTGATGCATGCACGGCGGATGCTGAGGCCCACAGCAGTACTCAGCCTCATGTAGGTGTTATGACAGGAGCTCAAGACTGTGATGCTAATGAAGCCCGTACAACAGAATGCATTTTTTAACCCAAAGAAGCACCACGACCTGAGTGATAGGAATATTCTTGGGTTCCACTGTTGCTCACTCATGGTGTACACGGAAAACTCATCCCACTGCTAATTGTTTTATTTACATCCTTCCTATCTGTTCTTAAATAGCATCTGGCTTCTTCCCAGCATAGTCCTCATATTCCATACCTATATAACTGCTGTTGAACTGTAATAGTGTGTCAGAAAATTTGCTTTATAAATCCAAAAGTACATAAACTTGTATAGTTCCTATTCGCAAGAAGAAAAGAACCTGTTCCTATTAGGACATGATCCAGAATGTTCATCTTGCGACAGTTTATATATAGATATAATCATTAAGATAACCAAAGAAATAGCCTTTTAAAAAAAACTTCCATGTACAAAATGGAGATTTTTTGAAGTAGGGAAAGGAAAGGAGAATAATTTCAAAAGCAAGTATTGCGCAGTCACTGAAAAAAAAAAACAGAGATGCATGAAGGGATCCATAATAAATGCATAAATATAGGGTAGTACCTTGAAGAGAAAAAGTGTAATAAATCTGTATTATACCTTTTTTACTTTATCTTGAGCCATAGACTAGCAGAGATTTCACAGGTCATTTTAGAAGTCATCCTATTCATCCCAGTGTCTCTCTATATAAGATAGCAGATGAGGGTAATGAGATTCTATTACTAGTACTAGGGTTTACTATATGTTTCCAGTCTACTGCACAAGCTTTGGGAAGTTGGAAGTTATGTCCTCATTATCAAAATCATGTCATTAATGGGTGGGGGGGAAATAAACAGAACAAGTTCTACTTCTCCAAAAACAATAGCCAGCTAATCAAATTTGGAAGAGGATTTCACTTTCAGATTGTCAGGTATAGGATCACGCTAAATCCAAAGGTGGAGAGAGAAGGTCATAGTGAATCTGTGTGTCTTGGACTCACCTACTCAGAGGCCATTCAGAGTAGAAGTTATACCGACATGTAAAACCATCACCCAAATAAAGTAACTACAACAGTCAGGAATGCCTAAAAGCACGAAACTCATGATAAGACACACAGTGGAAATTTATATTGAAAATATCCATTTAAAAAAAAAAAAAAAAAAAACTATTGCGGGCTTCCCCGGTGGCACAGTGGTTGAGAGTCCGCCTGCCGATGCAGGGGACACGGGTTCGTGCCCCGGTCCGGGAAGATCCCACATGCCGCGGAGAGGCTGGGCCCGTGAGCCATGGCCGCTGAGCCTGCGCGTCCGGAGCCTGTGCTCCGTAGGGGGAGAGGCCACAACAGTGAGAGGCCCGCGTACCGCAAAAAAAAAAAAAAAAAAAAAAAACTATTGGAGAGAAACATATCTGACATTCTACATATGTGAAGAATAAAAGTGACTTTTCAAATAGGGTTATCAGCATAGCTGGGTTAGAAATTTCACATTACTCAGTAATAGATGAAAATAGTACTATGAAATAGTATTATATTACTTTAGTAGCAGTATCTAAAACAAAGAGAGCTGGCATTCTCTATGAACTTCTTAGACAAAAACGAGGAAGATGTAGGAAGTGAGATATTAAATGCCTTTTACTGAACTCTTCTTTGGCATCCCAAACAGCCCCTTAAACATCATTTAGTAGATCCTTGCTGACTAATGATAAAGTCCTTAGAAGGGCATTAAAAGCTCTACCAAGCAAGCTAAAATGATTTCCCTCAGGCAAGGAAAATTATAGATTCTAAGGTTCAGGTCAAATCTTAGTGATCAGAATTCAACCTCTCATTTTTCTGATGGAAAAATTTAGGCCTAAAGTGGTAAAGGGTTTTGCCCCAAGGAAAATTCAGCTAGTCAACTAGAAATGTCCAGTCTTTTCAAGGATTCAAGGTTTCCTTTGCTCTCACTGTCTGTCAGGACCCTGCAAGATACTGCCAAATACAAAGGTAGTATCCTTGCCTTCATGTGGCTGATAATCTTTGCAGAAGGTAGAATATTTAAAATAGCTACTATGGACTGAATTGTGTCCCTTCAAATTTCATATGTTGAGGCCCTAACTCCCAATGTAATGTATCTGGACATAACATCTTCAGGGGGCAATTAAGGTTAAATGAGGTCATAAGGGTGGGACCTCAGGAAAAGAAGACGGATACCTCTCTCTCTCTCTTGCTTTCTCACTCTCTCTCTCTTTCTGCTGTGTGAGAATACAGCAAGAAGTATGCAAGCCTGAAAGAGAGGGTTTGCCAGAAATTGAATCCTGCCAGAACCTTGATCTTGGACTTCCCAGCCTCCAGAACTCTGAGGGGGGAAAAAATGCTGTTGTTTAAGCTACCTAGTCTATGGAATTTTGTTGTGGCAGCCCAAGCTGACAAACACAACAGCTATAACAATGTGTAGTGAGAGAGAGTGGACAGCACTCCCAAAGGCTTCAGTCTAGACCCCAAAGGGAGCAAGCACCATGGCCACAGGAATCCAGACCAAGGGTCTCCCTGATGGTGCAGAGAGCTGAGTAGAAAGGGCAGGACTTCAAGGGAGCAAGAAAGAACAGATAAGACAAATTGCCCAGTCTCAAAAGCAGACCCAAATGAAGCACTAATGACAATGCCTCCAGTTGAAGTCTTCAGATTAGACATCCATTGGTGGCATGAACTTTTATTGACTTCTTTAGGCAGACACCCTGCTAATACAGCAGTGATAACTGAGACGTTGTCCCTGCCCACAGAAAATTGGCTGGACAGGGGAAGATAATCTGGGCAGGTTGCCGTTGACCTGAGTGTTCCCTGAGAACCCAGTGAATTCTACAGATTGGCCATATAATGTCTCTGTCCATTTTCCTTCCATGCTTTGCACACTAATGACAAGCACTTCTGATAGTTTTATAGACTTTTGCTACAAGCTTCCTGACAATGTCACCGTTGAGGAAGAGGCACTAACTAGGCCACAGTCTATAAGAATCCATCACTGTGGATGAGATCTGAGGTCATGAAAAAATTCTTTGTGTGTGGATCTGGCTAACCAGGCTGGCCACTTTGCTCATGACCAGGCAATCAGTGTGTTTAACTCAAGAATGGATGGCTAATCTGTCGACCTCTTAGCCAAAGAAGTCCAAGATGATATTGTCCTCCAGATCTCAAAAGGAGAGCCTTCAGAAAATCACCGGTGAAGTGGAGTATTTGGTGACTGCCAGCCAGAAATCACCATTAAATGAATATATAAAAGGCTATCTTGCTGTCTAGCATCTACAAAACCCATTCTGATTGGACCCTAGTGTTTGGGAAACAGGGTCTAGATATGATCTCTGTCCACTACGTCTCTAATGAATGCAGCCATCCAGGAGGTGGATATCAAGAGCAAGTTTCAATACTGCAATATGCAGCCATGGCATTTTCAATGCTTGAAGTCAACACTGTGAATGTTAAGCCCTTAGTCACTCATCTGTTTCCTCTAGAGAGAGCCCTGGAGACCTTTAATAAATCCATAAAGGAACTGAGGTTGAAATCTAGGCTCAAGTGCAAACCACAATAGCCAGAATCACTGATCCTCTGCCCTCATCCTCACCCTCTCAGCATTTCAGAGATTAAATGTCAGATCAGGGTTGCCTCTGATGAAGAAGCTTCTAATTAATGGTAAAGAATAAATTGATGTAGTGCATTATAACTTAGAGAGTCTTATACAGAAGAGGTGGTGTGCCTTAAAAACATAAGTAGGGACAGCTTTGAGAAACTTGTAGGCAGGATGAGGTATTCATGCAAAGTTGAGCAAAGAAGATCAAAGAAAGCACATGCTGGAAACTCCCCTTCCTCCTAGGCTGCCTTAGTTGGGCAAGAAGGGGAATCTGTTATTTGGATTCCTGGTTCTACCATGTCTGTGGCCAGGGCGGGATACTGGAGGAGAGATCAGTGAGTTGTAAAGAGACAAGTTCATTAAGTTTTATCTGACCTGGAAGCCAATTTTAATAGAAACCTACACCCCAAGGTTAGAGGGTTGTCAGTAGTTTTGAGTCCTTTTTTATTTCATGATAAAAGGAGAGCAAGAGAAGGGACAGGGCTCTATGGAAAAATTTAAATAGAATTGTATGTGTTTAGCCAGACTTTTCTTTCCCTGAATGTAGAAATAAATTACTTTCTACAAATGTAGAATGAGGATTATGATTAGCACAGTACAGTGATCCCTGAAATATGTCACAGGGGGTCTTCTAGGACGGAGTCCTCCTTGAGGAGCTAACATTTAAGCCAAAAAATGATTAGGAGTTAGCCCTTTGAAAGGAGAGTGTGGAGTGATACAAATGTCTCAGTCAGAGGACATTCTACCAGTGTGCACTGTTTGGGCACATGTGCAAAGGGCCTGAGATAAGACAAAACATGGTGTATTAAGGCAAAAAAAAAATTCATAGTGATACATATGAAAGAAGGTAGGGAAAAGAGATGAGGCCAACAATCTGGAACAGGTCCAGGTGGCAGATCTTACAAACTGGATTAAGAGATCTTGACTTTATATCAGGACAATGGGAAATCATGAAAGCATTTTAAGTATGAAACTTAAATTATTAAGTTTTATAATATTTCTTGAAACAAGGAATGTAAAAAGGATTTAAGAGGAACATGATTACAACTGGGAAGCCAAGTTAGGAGCTATTACAGAACTCCAGATGAGAGAGGATGGCCAGGATAAGGGAGGTTGCAGTGGTGATCTAAGGAAGGAAACAACTCCTGTATTAACGACATACTTGACATTTCCTGCCTGAGCAGGCAAGTCATGGAATCTTCTAAAGCAAAACATATTCAAAACCCTGCTAATGATCTTTGGTCTTTCCAAGCTCAATAAGAGGCACATTCTCCTAGACATGGAGGTCAGACACCTTGGAGATATAACAGATTCTTCTATTTTTTTCTTATTTTGCCCCCCCATATTCACTCCTCTCTGCTCTGTTCATAAATCTCACTAATTCTGCCTTCAAAATTTATCTCTGATTTTCTTGGTTCAGGTTGGAAATAGACTTAGAGAGGATTTGTATGCAAGAAGTCAACTGGGGATGACTCAGGACAAATTTGTAGAATAGGGAAGCAGAATGGGCAAAAGGAGAGGTTGAACTGAAATGCAGCCACATCAGAGGCCTCAGATAATTCCACAGAAAACTCTGAAGCTAGAATGGCCTTTCAGAGTTGTCCCAATTTAAAGCAAGGACCTTATTCTGCCTCCCCCCGCCCCCTTCACTGACCAGTTACAGGATGTGTGGGCTAACCCAGAGGCATGATCTTGAATAAGGCACTTCTGTTAGGCAAAGGACAAGTCCTGGAGATGGACTAAGCTCTAAGCTGTTAGTGGCCAACACTCCTAGCACTGGGAGAATGAGTGTCTCAGTCCTGAAGGGGGCATCTAGGTGGCACAGCACAGAGTCTACCATTTCAAAGCTACTTAGTTCCTTCTTTACTGCTTCCAAAATTATTATGTTACTGTCAACTATCACCTTGACAGTGTGTTAGCTCTGAACTGGATTTCTCTGCCCTCACTCTTGATGCCTTCAAATCCACTCTCTACCAAATAACCAGAAGTATCTTTTTGAAATGTGAAGCTGATCATGTCACTCCCCAATTTTCAATGACTTCCCACTGCAATGAAAATAAAATGCTAACTCCTAATCCTGCCTGGGTCTACTACTCCCTAAGCCTTTCTGTTGTAATCCATTCAGGCTGCTATAACAGAACTCCTAGACTGGATGGCTTATAAACAACAGAAATTTATTTCTCACAGTTCTGGAGGATGGGAAGTTTAAAAGTCAAGGTGCTGGCAGACTTCAGTCTAGTGAGAGCCCACTTACTGGTTCACAGATTGTCATCTTTTCACTGTGTCCTCACAGGGCAGAAGCAGCAAGGGAGCTCTCTGAGGTTTCTTCTATAAGGGCACTAATTCCATTCATGAGAACTAATCATCTTCCCCAAACCTCACTTCCAAATACCAGCACATTGGGGGTTAGGATTTCAACATATGAATTCTGTGGAACACAAACATTCAACCTATAGCACTTCATCTTTAACCACTGATTTCCAGTCAACTCTTCAAATTATGTTTTTTCTCTCTTCATAACCTTCACACAGCTCTCTACCACCACCTTAGCCACCCTCCTATACACCAATTCTTGAATGACTGGATCTTTCTCACTTTCCATGCCTCCTCTTGAATATCACCTTCTCAGGGAGGTCTCAACTAACTACCCTTTTTAAATTAGATCCTTCCTCCCTTATTCTCTAACATAACACCTTATGATATAGCAAATTATAAATGTGCATTTGTGTATGTATTTATCTTTCTTTCGTACTACATTATCAACACTGTGAGGTCAAGACCATGATGACTTATTCATCTTCGGATCCAGAATCTAGCACAGTGCTTGACGCTTAAATACTTGTCGAGTGAATGAACAACACTATGAATGAACAATACATCAGGAGATATTTGGGAAATGCAATCAACAGAATTCTGCCAGATGTCATGGTCGATTGGGTGTGATGATTTAGGAAGAATGGCTCCTACAATTCTATATTATGCATTTGGGTGCCACCTATTGAGATGCTACAGGAGGAGAAGTGGTTTGGAGGGAGTAGAAGGAAGGTCATCTAAGCCTGACTCTTAGTGATTAATAAATATATACTTTATTCCCTATAATTCTGAGAACAAAGAGACACACCAGACATGCCTCTTTATACCTTAAAGCCAACTTCTCTCTTAATAGGCAACTCCCATAACTTTCGGTATCAGCAAACACTTTGATTCCCCTTGCTTTCTTCCACTGTACTTTGACAGCTCCTAAGAACCTCTCAACCTCTACTATATGCCAAACTATGGCTGCTTTTAGGAAAAAAGCATGAGAATAAGACAAAAATATAGAATTTGAAAGAGGAAGAAGAAAGCTGAATATGGAAAGAAACAAACAAAGAGAAGTGCTATCTAGGAGGAAAATAAATCCTTTCCCCATGAAAAGCAAGAGACAAGACTCAAATCTGGTTTGAGAGTATAGACCACATGGAAAACAGTCAATGGCTTTACCGTTGGTATCTTTGACCTTCCGTGGAGCTTATTTGCAAGGATGTGTTATAAGCGAAGCATAAAAACACAGCCGTCTCTGCAGTATTGGAATTCCAGCACTCTCTCATGCTTCAGATTTTCATTTGTTCCAAATATTTGCATTTAATTTCATATTACAAAGCTATAGTAGACTGTTTGTACAAAAGACATCTGTGTTTATGTCAACTTCCAACTAACCTTGCTGTGATAGTATGGATAATCGCAAGCAGGGATAAAACTAAAATCACATATACATACCTTTCATTATTACATAAATTTTTGGCTGTGCATTTGCCTTTCCTAAGTATATATTACAGAAGTTATCTTTGATTCAGTAGTGATTACAATGATCTTCACAGGTTAGAACAATAAAGAATCTTCCTAATATTACATGAGGAAGAGTCACGGAGAGTTGCTTATTTGGTGGTGTAGCCAGAACCCCCAAGTCCCAGCCCCCTCTTCATCATGCTCAGCAGCACAGCCAAAAGTGCATGCATGGACTATTCTTCATGACCCAGCGATTTCCAGACTTAGAGTTGCAATGCTATTGTTAGCCTTTTTGACGTGAACCTACAAGATGACCTTAATCATTGTTTAGAAAAATCTTTAAACCCCCTCCGATAACTGGAGCACATTTCAGGATACAGTAGTATAGCTGAGAATTAGAAATGATGTGGTTATTGTTCATTTAGTCCCACAAATTTGTTCTTAGCTCTTCTTCTCCCTGCTCTGTCACTGGTCCAATGGTCCAGGGCACCTGAACTTCTTTGTGGCCGAGCTTAGGTAGGGCTTGGCCAGTGGGCATCATCAGAAGGAAACCAGAGGTTGGGAGGAGAGAGATGTCACAATTTTTTTCCCCTTATACTCTATGCTTTGGACTATATTTCTTCAAGTTACATTCCTCCAGGACTACAATTAATATTAATTGATCCCTTCTCCAAAACTCCAACTCTCACTAGGCTCAAATAATACTATTTCTCTTGAAGCCTAGGGCCTCGAATGGCATCCCTCGTCGCTATTTTCTGGGTGCTTCAACATCCCTCATTTATTGCCTTAAAACTGCTCATCCTCTGTGAGTGGGCCTGTGAACCAACTGCCCTACATTTTTTTTGTTGTTCTGGAGCTTGACTAACACATACATATATTTATGTTAAGGTTACTCAGTTAACTGTACACCCTCTAAGCTGCAAAGGTGTATAGATAACTATAATTAGCTGATTCTTTATTAAAAGCACCAACTGGAAATAATTTTAAGTTTACATTGTGGTATTGCTTGTGCTTTTTATCATAAAGAGCAGCAGTAGTAGGGCTATGAAAACCAGTTTAGGAAAGGAGGAAAAAACAGAGAAAAACAAACGCAGATACTTGAGAAAATATCACCTCTCTCTCCAATCCTGGACTTCTGAAGTAGTCGAAGTTCACATCTCAGAAATACCACTCAAATAACAGTAGTATTAATTAGATATAACACAGTGATGTTGTCAGAAAATACAAGGACCTTGTCTGAAAAATTGCTACATTACCAGCAAATCCCTGACAGCTCAATTTGATGTTAAGGTGTTTTTGCCAAAAAATGGCTTAATCACTCCATTACAAGCAAAACTGCTATATTAACTGATAAGGCTTATGGTGCACTATCCCTTACCCCTGGCAGCAGCATATAGGTCAGCCCATGAGAGAGTGACTCCCAGGAATGTATATCATAAGTCCATGCTTAGAAAAACTTCTAGCATCAGCAGTTCCTGCATTTCCCGGTGATCACACTCACTTGGAGATTGGGAGAAACAACATTAACATTTTATGTAAGAGTGCAGGTGAATTAGTACCACCACCACTATATCGTCTTCCAGAATACACAACTTATGGGGCTGCCTATATTTTGAACATTTTTTTGAGAATGCCAACAAATGACCATACTTAAGAAATTTAAGCCTTACCCATGCAAACTATTTATATTTTACATGAATTTCTTTCACATTTAATCTTCTGAAAAATTACAACTTTGGTGTCATTCCCTATCTATTTAGTTATTCAATCATTCAGCCATTAATCTGTTTATTTGTTTATTGGAATTATGGACATTAAGGTTCAGAATAGTTAAGAAGTTGCCCTCAGTCAAGGGCAACTTAAGAAGCAAAGCCTGGATAAAGAATGATCTCCTGACCCCAAGTCCCAAGCTCTTTCCCCTCCACCACAATGTGTGTTTGCTTGGACTATTCAAAGCACACGGTCTCTTTTAACAGAAAGGTTAATGAACCCTACTTCAATTATACTTCCAAAATATGTTCCGTTTTAGATTTCTCCCCGTTTCTTTTCCATTGCCCTATTGCCAATTACCGCTGTCTCTCTCCTGGGCTTCTCCAAAAGTTCCCTAATTCATTTGCCTGCTTCCACCCTTGCCCACCCTCACTCCCATAATCCTTAATCCACACAGCAGCAAGAAAGATTGTTTTAAATATAGATTAGATTGTCACTATTCCGCCTTGAAAGTCTAATGTTCTCCTATTGCACTAAGCATGAACCCCAAACTCTCAACTGAGCTACAAGTTCCTGTCTGATCTGACTCCTGTCTACCATGCCGAACTCCTGTCTACTCACCATTAGTCACCACGCCTCAGCTATATTGCCCATCTTTTCACCGTTGAGCAAGCCAAGCTCATTTACACCCCAGAGCCTTTGCACCTATTATTGCCTATGCCTGGATTCCCTTTTCTCCAACTCTTTCCATGACGTGCTCTTGCTCATCATTTAGATTTCATCTAAAGTCATCTCTTCTCTGGCCACTTTATCTAAGAGTATCTTGCTGTTCCACAGATAACATAGCCCATTACCTGATTTTATTTTCTTTATGATACACATTACTTTCTAAGATCTTACTCATGTTCACTTTATCTGTTGAGGTAGATTGGATTATTTTCATCAAATAGTCACTCTTTCCCACAGTACCCTCCATGAGAGATGTGTACTTCCCCAGTCCATTGACCTGAGACTTGCTTTGGCCACTGAAATGTGGTTGGGAGTGACAGTGAGCATTAGGAGGTACGGTAAGTCTCACCAGCCTGCTTATGCTCCTAAGACCCTTTTCCCATGATGAGCAGAGCTTGTTTGAGGCAGCCACTGCCCCTTCAACTTTGGTCCTAGGATGAAAGACACATGGACAGACCAGAACCCACTCACAGCAGGAAACAGAGTCACTGTAGTTGACCCCTGATCTGAGAAATAAATGTTTTTTTTTAAGCCACTGAGAATTTACTGCTCTTTGCTTTGTTGTCACAGCAAAAGCTCTGAGAATGGATCCCTCTATGAGGTTTCTTGTTTGTTTTTTTTAACTTATTTTGGGGGTGGGGGGTTTGTTTTGTTTTGTTTTGTTTTTCCGCCTCACAGCATGTGGGAACTTTCCCGGACCAGGGACTGAACCCACACCCCCTGCAGTGGAAGCTGTGGAGTCTTAACAACTGGACCACCAGGGAAGTCCTATTTTTTTACTTGTTTAATGTCTGTCTCCCTGAGTAGAATGTAAGCTCCATTAAAGCAAAGACTTTGTCTCATTTACAGCACCAAAAATGCCATCTGGAATATAGTTGATACTCAATAATTACTTGTTAAAACTCATTAGCAGGGTCTGATACAATCTAGGACTATAGAAAATTTAAAACTCATTGGACAACATGAGGTTTTAAAACATAGTATTTAAATATCAAAATGTGAAACAATTTCCTAAATTTTCCTATTAGTCGATATGAAAGGAGTTTTTATTTCCCCTAAAATCAAACCAGTTGAAGATGAACAACTGAATTGTAAATATGTTCTGTAGCAAAAAGAGCAACCTTGAATTATTTTTCCAAGGGTAACAAAGAAGTTGCCCTGTGCCGAGTGCTTCTCAGTCAAAACCTAAAGTAGGGCTTCCCTGGTGGTGCAGTGGTTGAGAGTCCGCCTGCCGATGCGGGGGCGTGGGTTCGTGCCCCGGTCCGGGAGGGTCCCGCGTACCACGGAGCGGCTGGGTCCGTGAGCCATGGCCGCTGAGCCTGCGCGTCTGGAGCCTGTGCTCTGCAACGGGAGAGGCCACAACAGTGAGAGGCCCGCGTACCACCAAAAAAAAAAAAAAAACCTAAAGTAGTACACAAGGTCTCTAACTCTCTGCCACTCAAACCCTTCCACCTCCTCCCGACTTCCTGCCTTTGTATTTTGGCTCATACTCCTCCCTTTATCTGGAACACCCTTGTCCAGTATCTCTACATTTTGAGATTACAGCTATTCTCCAGATGCCATCCGCTTGCAAAATATTTTCCATCTTTGCCAAACAGAATTAATCTTCTCCTGTAAACTTAGGAAGGCTATTTGTACCTCCTGTACAACTTTTATCACATCCTGCCTTCTCTCCGGGCATGAGGACCTCTAATAAGCTCTGTGAGAACAGGAATCACGTCTTACTCATTGCACACTGCCCTGAAAATAGTATATTCTTGACAAATTTTTGTCACTTTGGAAAATGTACTAAAGTGTTCAAACATCCCTTACCACCATGGTATGCATTAGGACTGAAGAAAAGAGAAACTACATTACTATCCAAGCTTTCTCATAGTATGAGATTGTTGTAGAAATGGAAAGGGAGGTCAAAAACTAAGCCTGTTTCTTGTAAGTTTAACAATGCCTAAAGAGGCTAAAATTTTGCTCTTATGGCTGACATCCACAGATAATAATCACCCAAGTTGATTTTGAAATGCTCTGTACATCTGTTTGACTTTGCCGCTAAATAATATGTATAAAGCTTTCTTTTATGAAAGGATCAATTTGAGGATTTTTACATCCAAGCAAGGCTGATTTGTGGGGAAAGGAATAGGCACGTGCATTATTTAGTATGATCAGAAAACTATAAAGATGCACTCACTACCCACTAAATACAATGCATCATTCAAGCTTCTTTACCTTAAGGTAAAGATACTTGAGAAAGTCCACAGATGAAGTTAAGTAACAGTTATTCATATACTAAATGAATTAATTTAATGAGACTGCCTCCCTCCTGACAGCCAGTTAAAAATGGTGGCCCTGCTCCCGCTGCTGTACTTTGTACCAGACCACCCATGTGGATACGCATATTTCATCGCAAGCCTTCCTGGAGATTGGAGACAAGTCACAGCCACATCAAAAGTACTAAAAGCTAAGAAGCCACAGCCACACCAAAAAGCACTAAAAACTAAGTACTACTGACTCCTCTCCAAATCACAGGTACCATTTAGGACTACGATAGCCCGAAAGGGAACTCCTAAGTTTTCACTGCTCTGTAGTGGCTTTCACCTGGAAAGAGAAGAGACATCCATAACTCACTAAGAGACACCCACCGTGAAGTATTCTTGGAGAACTGTGTGGATATGCAGGATAGATAACCCTAGGACTAGCTGTGTGAACTGGGAAACCTCAGAGTGAATCCTGCCTATAGGACTCCTTGCAGCCTTTACCTTACTTGTGATGGTGGTTTGCTGCTGCCTACATGGAAGATCTTCCTTCCCCCTCACTCACCTTCCCCAGCACACAGTGATGATGAACAGCAATTATCCCTAGAAAGGCATATCCATGGCCCAACGAATGCAAAGGTATGTATTTGTGGATTGGTCTATCCCAACAGGGGAGAAAATGATGAGGAGAGCAGCCCCTTCCCAATGAAACACTGGAAAATATCATGCAGGCAAAACTCAGTTATCAAAAATATCTCTAATGTTTTGGGACTTCCCTGGTGGTCCAGTGGGTAAGACTCTGCCCTCCCAATGCAGGCGGCCCGGGTTTGATCCCTGATCGTGGAATTAGATCCTGCATGCATGCTGCAACTAAGAAGCCCACATGCTGCAACTAAGAAGCCTGCATGCCGCAGCTAAATAGCCCACACGCCGTAATGAAGATCCCACGTGCCACAACTAAGACCTGGTGCAGCCTAAATAAATAAATATTTGAAAAAATTTAAAATAAATAAATAAATAAATGGTGGCCCTGGAAGAAGAGCAGGTTTGAAGACAGAGAATATGGAGAGAAAACTGCAACAAATGAAATTGCTCTGGGAGCACAGAGCTGATGGGAGCCTCAGCTGATCCTGAACAGCAGGTAGGAATCAGGAAGGGGAAGAGGGGCGTGCCAGAGATCAAAGAAGGAAACAAAAGGGAAGATACATGGGTGCTAAGGAAACTTCTAAAACCTCACCCAAGATTGCCCTGGGACAACAGTCATGTAAGCTATGTTTACATGATACCAAGCAAATCCTCTGGGTTCACTCATTTAACTATGTTGGAGTGGAGGGAAAAATCAACACTACTGTCTGACTCTTAACTGTCAGAGTCCCCGTTTCACATTAAGAAATTTCCTTAAGGTAATTCAGAGGCCATGTTTATACGATGGCAAAGAATTATAAAATGTACATTGAAAGGCATCCATAACAAATGTCTAGATGACCAGTTGAACTGAAAACAAAAATTTAGAATAAAGGTTTGGTGTCACCCCAAAAAATATTAAGATAAACTTCCTTCTTAATCATTTTGATTCAAATATTTGAAAACCTGCAATGACCCAAAAACTGGATGAGAAATAAAAAATAAATGAGATATATATGTTGTCTTCAAATAAGTGTCTAGGAATGGAGACAGACTCAGAGAGATAACTTCAATAAAATTGGAAAGGACTGACTGGACAAAGCAGAAGGAAGCAGTGCTTCATGCAGAGCAAACAGTGGAATGAGCTATTTGAGGAACCACCTTAGTTCTGCCTAAACTATGAAATGGCAAAAGATGGGGCTTTTGCCCCATAGGGGATAGAACTTGAACATCTTTCTCTGCCATGCTGAGCAACTTAGAGGTTCTTCTCTAAGGAATGGAAATCTATAGAAGAGTTTTAAGCAGGAGAGTGAAAAAGTTAAATGTGTGGTGGTGTGGTACATGGATGGATCTGGGCATACTGGGGAGTTGAAATCTAACTAGGCGGCTTTAGCAATAGTTTAAGTGTTTGTTGGCCATCCGTATGTCTTCTTTGGTGAAATGTCTATTTAGGTCTTCTGCCCATTTTTTGATTGGGTTGTTTGTTTTTTTGATATTGAGCTACATGAGCTGTTTGTATATTTTGCAGATTAATCCCTTGTCAGTTGCTTCATTTGCAAATATTTTCTTCCATTCTGAGGGTTGTCTTTTCGTTTTGTTTATGGTTTCCTTTGCTATGCAAAAGGTTTTAAGTTTAATTAGGTCCCATTTGATTATTTTTGTTTTTATTTTCATTAATCTGGGTGGTGGATTGAAAAAGATCTTGCAAACACATGAAAAGATGCTCAACATCACTAATCATTAGAGAAATGCAAATCAAAACTACAATAAGGTATCACCTCATACCAGTCAGAATGACCATCATCAAAAAATCTACAAATAATAAATGCTGGAGAGGGTGTGGAGTAAAGGGGACCCTCCTACACTGTTGGTGGGAATGTAAATTGGTACAGCCACTATGGAGAACAGTATGGAGGTTCCTTACAAAACTGAAAATACAGCTACCATATGACCCAGCAATCCCACTTCTAGGCACATATCCAGAGAAAACTATAATTTGAAAGGATGCATGCACCCTGATGTTCCTTGCAGCCCTATTTACAATAGCCAGTACATGGAAACAACCTAAATGTCCATCAACAGAGGAATGGATAAAAAAGGTGTGGTGCATATATACAATGGAATATTACTCAGCCATAAAAGGGAACGAAATAATGCCATTTGCAGAGACATAGATGGACCTAGAGATTGTCATACAGAGTAAAGTAAGTCAGAAAGAGAAAAACAAATATATAATAACGCTTATATGTGGAATGTAGAAAATTGGTAGAGGTGACCTTATTTGCAAAGCAGAAATAGAGCCACAGATGTAGAGAACAAACTTATGGTTACCAAGGTGGGAAGAGGGGGTGTGGGATGGACTGGGAGATTGGGGTTGACACATATACACTACTATGTATTGAAAAATAGATAACTAATGAGAACCTACTATATAGCACAGGGAACTCTACTCAGTGATCTGTGGTGACCTAAATGGGAAGGAAATCTAAAAAAGAGTGGATATATGTATATGTATAACTAATTTACTTTGCTGTAAAGCAGAAACTAACACAACATTGTAAGCAACTATACTCCAATAAAAAAAAAAAAAAGAAGTTTAAGTGATAAGTAAGAAACAAAAAGCACAGGGCAAAATACCAATAATGTTCTGGTTCTTGGGAAGGTGGTAGGTTCACTGGTGTTACCTATATTATTATAGTACACATACATGCATAACATACAGTTTTCTGTATTAAATATTAAGTTTAATAGACAATGAAGCAGAAAAGAAAAAGGAGTTGTAGATCACAGGATATTTAGGTGTTGAAAATTAATCAGATATGTAGATTAAGAGGTAAAAGAGGGACTTCCCTGGTGGTGCAGTGGTTGGGGGTCTGCCTGCCAGTGCAGGGGACATGGGTTCAATCCCTTGTCCTGGAAGATCCCACATGCTGCAGAGCAAATAGGCCTGTGTGCCACAACTACTGAGCCTGTGCTCTACAGCCCAAGAGCCACAACTACTGAGCCCGCGTGCCACAGCTGTTGAGGCCCACGCGCCTAGAGCTCGTGCTCCGCAACAAGAGAAGCCACCACAGTGAGAAGCGTGCGCACCACGACGAGGAGTGGCCCCTGCTCGCGGCAAACTAGAGAGGGCCCATGTGCAGCAACAAAGGCCCAATGCAGCCAAAAATAAAATAATAAAAAAAATTTTTAATTTAAAAAGTAGAAGAATCTAGAATGAAGATTGTCTCATATATTTATGCATGCCATGTTCTGAACTGAGGGGGGAAATGGGAAATGGAATCCCACCTGAGCTTTGCTTATCAAGTAGAGTCTATATATGCACAGAGGAATGTCAACACTTTCTGATTTTCACAAAAGCACCTCAAACAGCAGCCCTGTCCAGGGTAACTCCCAGTTTTCTGTCTTCAGCAACGGGATGAATGGTGATATCATTAACACTTGAAGAGGTGCCATTGCTGGGTAGCACTGGGGAAAAGGAAGAAGACTGTGATATTAATTTCAGGCTACGTGTGACATCCAAGTGAAGATGTCCACCAGGAATGTGTATCTATGAATCACAAGGTGGTTGGAAATGTCAATGCTGGATACAGAGGTCAATGGCACATGTACAAGAGAGAAGTGAGTAATTATAAAACTGAGTATCACTTAATCTGTAGGGACAGTAAAGAGGAGCCAGGGAGAAACAATATTTGAGCCTATTGATCTAACCAGAGATTTAACGTTCCATAATACTTTGTTTCGGTGACATCTTATTTTACTTAAAATTTCCCTGAAAACTGAAAGCTCTTTTCCTACAAACAGCCCATTTTGTCCCCTAAAGCACCAGCAAGCCCATTTCTCATCAACATTAAGACTTTTAACTATGTTCTTATCTCTTGTTGAAAAAGAACTGATTGCCTGTCATTGGCTTATACTTTTCAAGCCAGATTCTATGAAAGGTATTTCAGCTTACATATTACCTTAGTCAGACAAAGAGATATTGCCTCATGTTTCAAGATACATTCAATTCAAAACTGAAATTTAAGCCTCAGTCTTTAATGCTTTGTCCTTTTGCCCCTGTAGAAAATAGAATTTTTATATGATAATTTTGGTGACATTCTTGCTATTCAAATGGTCCAAATAGTTATTAAAGCAACAATGCACTGTAACATCTCATTAGTGAAAAGGAGGAAGTCTGAGGTGATTTCTGAAGAAGTCTGATGCTTTCACTCATAAGCTGTCCACAAAGGCCTTAATGGGTGGGTTCTCAGCCAAGTTCACATGATTATCTGATTAGCGTAGCATTTACTATTATCAGCTCCACTTCCCTTTTTGAGGGAGAGAGGCCAGACTTTATGTTAGGCCTTAGGAATTCAAAAAAGAATAGGACATTATTCCTACACTTTAGCAATTCAACCTAGCAGACTATCAAGAGCAAGATATCCCAAATTATCAACTGACATTTTCTCCAGTTCTAGTTATATGAGAAAATATGTAGAGGTCTCCCTCATAATTAAAATTTTATTTTCATTTTACTAAAAAATGTTGTTACATAGCCGAATTCATTACACTATTGCATCCTTTCTTCCCTAAGTTTTCGATTTTAAAATTCCAAAATAAAACAGGCTTCTGTGACATTATTTATGATATTTTTAATATACTCATCACTATTCAAGGCAAATGCCATATGAAAAGAGATAAATTATGTGTCCAGGAAGGCTGCAGTTCATAATTCTTTCTCCCTTTAATGTCAATGAGCGGGATAAGTTTTCAGGGACGAACTAGCAGTTAATGTAGATTATGTAGATTCAACCTTAACCATCATTTTATGACCCAGAAACTCCTAGATTTCCAAGCCTGAATTACAAATCAATTTGATATCACATTTATTTTTATTTTATTCACCTGATTAGACCCTGCAAAATAAAATGAAAAGTCTAAGACAGTATATCATGTCCTTTATTCTCTTTGGAACCAATAGAACATGTACCTTGTCCACTCATCCAACAAATAGTAATTAAGCACATATATTGTGCCAGGAACTACATTAGTTAAGAGTGGTACCTACATTGGTGAATAATACAGTCCCTGACTTCTTAGAAACGTAGTACATTCCTATCACTTTTCTTTATGAGAGTGCGTAAGCTCTCAAAAAGACACTTGTTGATTATCTCCAGAAATGATATCTGGGGGGAAAATCCTGAAAATCACAACCATTTCCCAGGATGTAAACTATCCTAAGCTTATTTTACCAGAGTTATATTATATAACATCACATAAACAACCGAAAAAAGTTATACAGAAAAACCCCATCTGTAGCAATTCAAAATGGGTTTATTGTATATTTTGATGGTCATCACAATGTGGTTCAAGGACTAGAGAATTGATCAATCAATTGATTTGATTGACAAATACAAAATCAGAAACTACTGGGAGCTTGGACACTATTAGTGGGTAGATAGAGTATCTCTGCAACAAAAACTGCATCAAATTTAAACTGTTTCATTTATTTCTTTTCCAATTCTCTACAATGCTCTTACCATTCCCATCAGAAACAAAAAGAGAGAGATCCATCCCAGGTTTTCTTCTCCCTTCTCCAACCTTGTTTAGATGTATTATTGATCTTAGACTTTCAAAATAGCTTCTAAATTTACAACTTATTTTTGTGTTCTTTACATTACATTGCATTTACATTAAAAATGTATATTCTCTCCAGAAGGCAGACAGCAGAAGCAAGAACTACAATCCTGTAGCCTTTGGAACAAAAAGCACATTCACAGAAAGATAGACAAGATGAAAAGACAGAAGGCTATGTGCCAGATGAAGGAACAAGATAAAACCCCAGAAAAACAACTAAATGAAGTGGAGTTAGGCAACCTTCCAGAAACAGAATTCAGAATAATGATAGTGACGATGATGCAGGACCTCAGAAAAAGAATGGAGGCAAAGATCGAGAAGATGCAAGAAATGTTTAACAAAGACCTAGAAGAATTAAAGAACAAACAAACAGATGAACAATACAATAACTGAAATGAAAAATAAACTAGAAGTAATCAATAGCAGAATAACTGAGGCAGAAGAACAGATAAGTGACCTGGAAGACAGAATGGTGGAATTCACTGCTGTGGAACAGAATAAAGAAAAAAGAATGAAAAGAAATGAAGACAGCCTGAGAGACGTCTAGGACAACATTAAACACAACAACATTTGCATTATAGGGGTCCCAGAAGGAGAAGAGAGAGAGAAAGGACGCGACAAAATATTTGAAGAGATTATACTCGAAAATTTCCCTAACGTGGGAAATGAAATAGCTACCCAAGTCCAGGAATCGCACAGAGTCCCATACAGGATAAACCCAAGGAGAAACACGCTGAGACACATAGTAATCAAATTGGCAAAAATTAAAGACAAAGAAAAATTATTGAAAGCAGCAAGAGAAAAATGACAAATAACATACAAGGGAACTCCCATAAGGTTAAGAGCTGATTTCTCATCAGAAACTCTACCAGCCAGAAGAGAGTGGTATGATATACTTAAAGTGATGAAAGGGAAGAACCTACAACCAACATTACTCTACCCAGCAAGGATCTCATTCAGATTCGTTGGAGAAATCAACAGATTTATAGACAAGCAAAAGCTAAGAGAATTCAGCACCACCAAACCAGCTCTACAACAAATGCTAAAGGAACTTCTCTAAGTGGGAAACACAAGAGAAGAAAAGGACCTACAAAAAAAAAACCCCACAACAATTAAGAAAATGGTCATAAGAACATACATATTGATAATTACCTTAAACATGAATAGATTAAGTGCTCCAACCAAAACACACAGGCTTGCTGAATGGATACAAAAACAAGACCCATATATATGCTGTCTACAAGAGACCTACTTCAGACCTACAGACACATTCAGACTGAAAGTGAGGGGATGGAAAAGGAAATTCCATGCAAATGGAAATCAAAAGAAAGCTGGAGTACCAATACTCATATCAGATAAAATAGACTGCAAAATAAAGAATGTTACAATGACAAGGAAGGACACTACATAATGATCAAGGGATCAATCCAAGAAGAAGATATAACAATTATAAATGTATATGCACCCAACATAGGAGCACCTCAATACGTAAGGCAACTGCTAACAGCTATAAAAGAGGAAATCGGGGATAACCTGGTAGCACAGGGGTTGAGAGTCCGCCTGCTGATGCAGGGGAAACGGGTTCGTGCCTGGTCTGGGAAGATCCCACATGCCACGGAGCAGCTGGGCCCGTGATCCATGGCTGCTGAGCCTGCACGTCCGGAGCCTGTGCTCCACAACGGGAGAGGCCACAACAGTGAGAGGCCCCCGTACCGCAATAAATAAATAAATAAATAAAAAGAGGAAATCGACAGTAACACAATAATAGTGGGGGATTTTAACACCTCAGTTACACCAATGGACAGATGATCTAAAATGAAAATAAATAAGGAAACAGAAGCTTTAAATGACATAATAGACCAGATGGATTTAATTGATATTTATAGGACATTCCATCCAAAAACAGCAGATTACACTTTCTTCTCAAGTGCGTACGGAACATTCTTGAGGATAGAGCAGATCTTGGGTCACAAATCAAGCCTCAGTAAAGTTAAGAAATTTGAAATCATATCAAGCATCTCTTCTGACCACAACGATAGGAGATTAGAAATGAATTACAAGGGAAAAAAACATAAAAAACTCAAACACATGGAGGCTAAACAATGCATTACTAAATAACCAAGAGATCACTGAAGAAATCAAAGAGTAAATCAAAAAATACCTAGAGACAAATGACAATGAAAACATGACGATCCAAAACCTATGGGATGCAGCAAAAGCAGTTCTAAGAGGGAAGTTTATAGCTATACAAGCCTACCTCAAGAAACAAGAAAAATCTCAACCAAACAATCTAACCTTACACCTAAAGGAACTAGAGAAAGAAGAATAAAGAAAACCCAAAGTTAGCAGAAGGAAAGAAATCATAAAGCTTAGAGAAGAAATAAATGAAATAGAAACCAAAAAACAATAGCAAAGATGAATAAAACTAAAAGCTGTTTCTTTGAGAAGATAAACAAAATTGAAAAGCCATTAGCCAGAATCATCAAAAAAAGAGGGTTAGGACTCAAATCAATAAAATTAGAAATGAAAAAGGAGAAGTTACAACAAACACCGCAGAAATACAAAGCATCCTAAGAGACTACTACAAGCAACGCTATGCCAATAAAATGGACAACCTGGAAGAAATGGACAAATTCTTAGAAAGGTATAACCTTCCAAGACTGAACCAGGAAGAAATAGAAAATATGAACAGACCAATAATAAGTAATGAAATGAAACTGTGAGAAAAATCTTCCAAAAAACAAAAGTCCAGGACCAGATGACTTCACAGGTGAATTCTATCAAACATTTAGAGAAGAGCTAACACCCATCCATCTCAAACTCTTCCAAAAAATTGCAGAGGAAGGAACACTCCCAAACTCATTCTATGAGGCCACCATCACCCTGATACAAAGACCTGCCAAAGATACTACAAAAAAAGAAAATTACAGACCAATATCACTGATGAATATAGATGCAAAAATCCTCAACAAAATACTAGCAAACAGAATCCAACAACACATTAAAAGGATCATACACCATGATCAAGTGGGATTTATCCCAGGGATGCAAGGATTCTTCAATATACACAAATCAATCAATGTGATACAGCATATTAACAAATTGAAGAATAAAAACCATATGATCATCTCAATAGATGTAGAAAAAGCTTTTGACAAAATTCAACACTGATTTATGATAAAAACTCTCCAGAAAGTGGGCACAGAGGGAACCTACCTCAACATAATAAAGGCCATATATGACAAACCCACAGCAAACATCATTCTCAATGGTGAAAAACTGAAAGCATTTCCTCTAAGATCAGGAGCAAGACAAGGATGTCCACTCTCACAACTATTATTTAACATAGTTTTGGAAGTCCTAGCCACGGCAATCAGAGAAGAAAAAGACATAAAACGAATACAAATTGGAAAAGAAGAAATAAAAGTGTCATTGTTTGCAGATGATATGATACTATACACAGAGAATCCTAAAGATGCCACCAGAAAACTACTAGAGCTAATCAATGAATTTGGTAAAGCTGGAGGAAATTAATTAATGCACAGAAATCTCTTGCATTCCTATACACTAATGATAAAAAATCTGAAAGAAAAATTAAAGAAACACTCTCATTTACCATTGAAACCAAAAGAATAAAATACCTTGGAATAAACCTACCTAGGGAGACAAAGGACCTGTATGCAGAAAACTCTAAGACACTGATGAAAGAAATTAAAGATGATACCAACAGATGGAGAGATATACCATGTTCTTGGATTGGAAGAATCAATACTGTGAAAATGACAATACTACCCAAAGCAATCTACAGATTCAAGCAATCCCTATCAAATTACCAATGGCATTTTTTACAGAACTAGAACAAAAAATCTTAAAATTTATATGGAGACACAAAAGACTCCAAATAGCCAAAGCGGTCTTGAGGGAAAAAAACGGAGCTGGAGGAATCAGACTCCCTGACTTCAGACTATACTATAAAGCTACAGTAATCAAGACAATATGGTACTGGCACAAAAACAGAAACATAGATCAATGGAATAAGATAGAAAGCCCAGAGATAAACCCACGCACCTATGGTCAACTATTCTATGACAAAGGAGGCAAGGATATACAATGGAGAAAAGACAGTCTCTTCAATAAGTGGTGCTGGGGAAACTGGACAGCTACATGTAAAAGAATGAAATTAGAACACCCCCTAGCACCATACACAAAAATAAAGTCAAAATGGATTCGAGACCTAAATGTAAGACTGGACACTATAAAACTCTTAGAGGAAAACATAGGAAGAACACTCTTTGACATAAATCACAGCAAGATCTTTTTTGTACCTCCTCCTACAGTAATGGAAATAAAAACTAAAATAAAACAATTGGGACCTAATGAAACTTCAAAGCTTTTGCACAGCAAAGGAAACCATAAACAAGACGAAAAGGCAACCCTCAGAATGCGAGAAAATATTTTCAAATGAATCAACGGACAAAGGATTAATCTCCAAAATATATAAACAGGTCATGCATGTCAATATTAAAAAAAAAAAAAACAACCCAATACAAAAACGGGCAGAAGACCTAAACAGACATTTCACCAAAGAAGACATACAGATGACCAAGAAGCACATGAAAAGATGCTCAACATCACTAATTATTAGAGAAATGCAAATCAAAACTACAATGAGGCATCACCTCACACCAGTTAGAATGGGCATCATCAGAAAATCTACAAACAAGAAATGCTGGAGAGGGTGTGGAGAAAAGGGAGCCCTCTTGCACTGTTGGTGGGAATGTAAATGGATACAGCCACTATGGAGAACAGTACGGAGGTTCCTTAAATAACTAAAAATAGAATTACCATATCATCCAGCAATCCCACTACTGGGCATATACCAAGAGAAAACCATAATTCAAAAAGACACATGCACCGCAATGTTCATTGCAGCACTATTTACAATAGCCAGGTCATGGAAGCAACCTAAATGCCCATCGATAGATGAATGGATAAAGAAGATGTGGTACATATATACAATGGAATATTTCTCCGCCATAAAAAGGAATGAAACTGAGTTATTTGTAGTGAGGTGGATGGATCTAGAGACTGTCATACAGAGTGAAGTAAGTCCAAAAGAGAAAAACAAATATCGTATATTTACGAATATATGTGGAACCTAGAAAAATGGTACAGATGAACTGGTTTGCAAGGCAGAAATTGAGACACAAATGTAGAGAACAAACGTATGGACACCAAGACGGGTAAGTGGCGGGGGGTGGTGTGATGATCTGGGCGATTGGGATTGACATGTATACACTGATGTGTATAAAACTGATGACTAATAAGAACCTGCTGTATAAAAAAATTAATACAATTAAATTTAAAAAAGTTTTTTAATGTATATTCTCAAAACATCTCCTGACGATCTAGTTTTCTAATGCTTAGAAGATATTTCCCTTAATTGTTTAAAATAATTCTCCGTCCTACACAAACACATACACACACACACGAACAATTTGCAATTATCTTCTTTTCTCTACCCAGTATTCAAAAGAGTCTGTATTTCACATCTGGGAATGACTGCAAGAAATTAAATAAACCAAGAAAAGAACTGATTCTATGAATTCTTAGGTAAATAAAGCATCTGAAATAGGCTCACAATCAGTAGCAATTTCAAGTAGATCTTGTCCTATTCATGATGGATTGTTCCATTCATTAAATCTACCTGTAAGCTGACTACTTCTTGGCAACCATCTCTACAAGGAGTCAAGCTCAAAAAGGTCATTCTTTTGCATCCTATATTTGGCACGCACTGGCTGGAATAATGCATTAAACCATGTTTAATGACTTTCGGACTGACCTTGGAAAGGAAATAAATGTCACTCTAACAAGCATATTACATGAACAAAGCGTAAGTATGAAGACAAAGATTTTTTGTCTTATTTTTATTTGACAAAAGGGGAAACAATCCGTCCCATTATTTTAGGCGCCCAAGTTATTGGCATGCCCCAAAATTCCACAGTAAAAAATTTATTTGTTTCTTTGTTTTCCTAGTGGTACTAGAGATGGATATATATTCTTTCTAATCATTTCCTCCTTATTCTCTCTCTTTAAATAATATGTCCATACCCCAGTCTCATAAAGTCTGCTGTCATACCCCAAGATGACACTCTGGCCAAAGCTAATTGGAAGAAAACATCCAAGCTGAATGAGTTACATCATCTCATTCTGATCATCATTTTGAAGTTAGAACTGGGAGAACCCAGTCAGTCTCTGATGAATATTTTAGTTGTGAGATAACCTAAAAGGGATGAGAATGGTTATTTTTCACCTTATGCTAAATGAAGTACAAAAAGTCAGTCAACAGAAAAAATGAGAGAATGAAGTGGGTGCAAGAGAATTGTAGAGACAGGAGACCCTGTAGGTGGGAGAGACAGAGAGAATGACTGCCTTGAATTTGGATCATTTTTCACATCCAATGACAACCTCTCCTGAGGTCACACTGTACATCCTAACTTTGGGCTCTCTAAGACCACCCAAATGTTCCTTTTGGTTTAGCATATTTTTTAAAATTAATTTATCTATTTATTTGCTTGTGTCGGGTCTTAGTTGTGGCAGGAGTACTCCTTAGTTGTGGCTTGTCGGCTTCTTAGTTGTGGCACATGTGCTCCTTAGTTGCGGCAGGTGAGCTCCTTAGTTGCAGCTCACGGGCTCCTTAGTTGCAGCTCACCAGTTCCTTAGTTGTGGCATGCAAACTCTTACTTGCAGCATGCATGTGGGCTCAAGTTCCCGGCCCAGGGATCAAACCCGGGCCCCCTACATTGGGAGCACAGAGTCTTAACCACTGCACCACCAGGGAAGTCCCTGGTTTAGCATATTTTTAATAGGTTCTACGTTGTACAGTCAAATCGGCTTTGAGGGGCTTCCCTGGTGGCGCAGTGGTTGAGAGTCTGCCTGCTGATGCAGGGGACACGCATTCGTGCCCCAGTCTGGGAAGATCCCACGTGCCGCGGAGCAGCTGGGCCCGTGGGCCATGGCCGCTGAACCTGCGCGTCCAGAGCCTGTGCTCCGCAATGGGAGAGGCCACAACAGTGAGAGGCCCGCATACCGCAAAAAAAAAAAAAAAAATCAGCTTTGATTAAGACATTGATCTTTTAAGTACAGAGGTAAAAACAAGGTTCCAGGAATTCTCAGAAAGTCAGATTTTGGTCTTATCTTCCCCCCCCCGCCCCTGCCGGTACGCGGGCCTCTCACTGTTGTGGCCTCTACCGTTGTGGAGCACAGGCTCCGAACGCGCAGGCTCAACGGCCATGGCTCACGGGCCCAGCCGCTCCGCGGCATGTGGGATCTTCGCGGACCGGAGCACGAACCCGCATCCCCTACACCAGCAGGCGGACTCTCAACCACTGCGCCACCAGGGAAGCCCCGGTCTTGTTTTAAAATTAGTATCTAACAGTGCATATGTGGTTGTTCAAAAGAGCTGTATGATCTTAGGAAAGTCATGGCAACTCTGAATCTATGTTTCTTTACCTTTGAAATAAAGGTAGAAGGACTTCTACATTTGACAGTATGGCAGACTAGATACCCTGAACAAACTGTTTGAATAAGATAAAATATCATATAAAATGTTTTAATTATTTTTTAAATGCATCACTGAGAGAACAAAAAGGTATAAAGATGTCAAGCCTCAACAGTAACCAGGAGCTCTAGGAAATAAAAGAGAGCCAAGGCTGACTTTTGACCTGAAGATTTTTATTGAAGTTGTGAAACCTTGAGCTTCTACTTGGCACCAGATCAGGAAATAGGGGATGTAACATAAAGCCCAGGGCCCCTCAAGGTGGGTTATTTGATAAGTGGTCCCTGCTGCACCCACCATGTAAGGGTGAGTGAGACATAAACCCCACTGCACAGAATGGAGCAGAAAAGAAATTCATCTGTGCCAACTAAGCTCTCTCGGAAGGGAAAAACTATGTATTTACCCTAGTAATTCACAAACATAAGCCATTCCTAAACCACGTTTGCAATCTGAGTTCACTCTATCTCAGTGATCTGAAAAAAGTCCTCAGGAGAAAAATTGAACTTATGGTGGTTCCAGATTGGTATCAGCTCCAGGGGACTGGCAGAGTAAATGCAAATCTTATTTTGAGGTATACTGATCATCAACTAACTAAACAGAGAATAATTCATATAGCAAATTAAATACAGTCCTACGTTCTAAATGCAAAGCTGATCATCTCACCCCAGTTCCTAAAAATGTCATTGCCTTTTAAAAGTCAAACTCTTCGAAAAGTTTTCTCCCAATCACACATAATGACCCACCCACAATGTGTTTTGTTCCTAGCCCCACATATCTGAGTAGTTTAGAGGCTTTCACCACATAAAAGAGCAAATTGCTATACAAGAGAGGAATTTCTACAACAGGCATCCAACAACAATTCACTGCAACGGAAATTAAGACTGCTACTTGACCATGCAGGGATCCTCATGCCACTGGGAAAATAGGCAAAAGCAGGTGTTACAGTGTTAACCAAGATCCTGAAGTGTCTACTACTATTAAATGCATTCAAGGCTAACACCTGGAACCCAGGTAATTCCCTGGGACACGTTCTTTTATAACCATGGTTAGTGATAAAAACTAGGAACTTGATTTAATGGATGGGCAAAGGACCTGAACAGACATTTTTCCGAAGAAGACACTTAAATGGTCACAAAGTATAGAAAAGGTGCTCAACATCACTAATGATCAGGGAAATGCAAGTCAAAAATCACAATAAAACCTCATACCTGTTAGGATGGCAATTATCAAAAAAAAAAAAAAGATAAATGTCACAGGGGATGTGGAGAAATCGGGACACCTGTACTCTGTTGCGGGGAAAGTAACATGGTGTAGCCACTATGGAAAACAATGTGGATGTTCCTCAAAAAATTAAAGATTGAACTACTATATGATCCAGCAATCCCACTTCTGGGTAAATTAAAATTAGTATTTTGAAGAGGTATCTTCACCCCCATGTTCAATGCAGCATTATTCACAATAACCAAAATACAGAAACAAACCAAATGTCCATAGACAAATGAATGGATAAAAAAAAGATAATGTATACATACAGTGGAATATTATTCAACCTTTCAAAAGAAGGAAATCCTATCATTTGCAACAGTATAGATGAACTTAGAGAACATTATGTTAAGTGAAATAAGCCAAATACTGTATGATTCCACTTATAAGAGGTATTTAAAGTAGTCAGACTTGTGGCAGCAGAGAATAGAATGGTGGTTGCCAGGGGATGAGGCAAAGAAGAAATGGGAAGTTGTTCAATGGGCATAAAGTTTCAGTTATGTGAGATGAATAAGTTTCTAGAGATCTACTGTACAACCTAATGACTATGGTTGACAACAGGGTATTGTGCACTTAAAAATTTATTCAGAGTAGATCTCACGTTACACGCTCTTACCACCCACATAAAATAGAGACAGAAGGAAACTTTTGGAGTCATGCTGGATATGTTTATTACCTTGATTGTGGTGATAGTTTCAAGGGTGTGTGCATATGTCCAAACTCATATGCATTAAACGTGTAGTTATTTTTTATATTTCAATTATACCTTGATAAAGCTGTTTTAAAAAATTAATGAAGGGGCTTCCCTGGTGGCGCAGTGGTTGAGAGTCCACCTGCCGATGCAGGGGACACGGGTTCGTGCCCCGGTCCGGGAAGATCCCACATGCTGCGGAGCGGCTGGGCCCGTGAGCCATGGCTGCTGAGCCTGCGCATCCGGAGCCTGTGCTCCGCAACGGGAGAGGCCACAACAGTGAGAGGCCCACGTACCGCAAAAAAAAAACCCAAAAAAACAAAAAAAAATTAATGAAGGATCACCAGGGTTTCAGATATTTAAAGAATGAATGTTTGGAGCATATCGCTGGGCAAACAACCAATGGCAAAAGGAACTAGAATGGGTAGTACAGAAGAAATAATAAATGTAAGAAATAGAAATTTTAACCCTCACTCATATCCCTTTAATTGCTGAGTCATTTTTCTTTTAATCATTTCCTTTCGCTTTCCTAGTGGCTTCCTACACTTACAATATTGTAAATGGAGTTTAGTGATGATGATTAGCCTTGCCATTTTGTCCATAGTGTGTAATATCAGCATGGATTGATCATAGGAAAACCATGAGGAATAAAACATCATCCAGATGTCTCATACATGGAGTGAGACACAGGAGCTGACCACAACTATAGGCTATGTTCCTTTGGGAAAGGGATGAATAGAGTTTAGGCTGCAAATAATGTAAAAGGAGGATTCTTGAAACTCTATTATCAGAGTTTCTCAACCTTTTATTATTACCTCTCCCAAAGAGAAAAATTAAATTTAAATTCTCCTTAATGACAAAAATTAAATAGTAAGGAATAAGACTTTGTTACGTGGGGTTGAGCTATGGAGAACCACAAACTATTGAAGTACTGTATTTGTTTCCTACTCATGCATAAACTACCACAACTTAACAGCTTTTTTCTTTCTTAACAGCTTTTACAACTTTTTTCTCTTACAGTTCTGGACGTCAACTGAAATCAGTTTCACTGGACTAAAGTCAAGATGTTAGCGGGCCTGCGTTTGTTCTGAAGACTCTAAGGGGAGAAGCCATTTCCTTGTCTTTTCCAGATTCTAAAGGCTGCCTGCATTCCTTGGCTCATGGCCTCCTTCCTCCATCTTCAAAACCAGCAGCATCACATCTTCAAATCTCTTGCTTCTGTTATCACATCTCCTACTGCTGACTCTGATCCTCTTGCTTCCCTCTTATAAGGACTCTGTGATTACACCGGGCCCACTCAGATAACGCAAGATAATCTCCCCACCTCAAAATCCTTAACTCAGTCATATTCTCAAAGTCTCTTTTACCATGTAAGGTAACAGTCACATGTTCTGGGGACCAGGACGTGCACATCTTTACGGAACTGTTATTCAGCCTACCATAAATATCTAACATTTCTTCCGCCAAAAAACAAATTTTACCCCTTTGGGAGGAATATCATCCCTGTTGAGAATGTATGCATTATGTATAGGAAAGACATATGTAGATATTAAGTAGCCAAAGGTTGGACTGTATTGAACAACTTTGGGGGTTGAGAGTATTTCCATCCATGCCACCTTTTCTTGGTACTAGAAAACCAGATTTCCTTTGGAGAATGACACTTTTCACTGTGTGTAGCCTTAATGGACCCATATATCAAGGTACCATACTTTCCCCTAGTCAAGGTACAGGCATCTGGTAATACATTGGACCCTCTCTGTGAGCAACAAGAAAAGAAGAGGCTCAGCTTTCATTCAGCATCTAATGAGAGTCTAGAAGTTCATGTTTCCTTAACTCCTGGATTTTCTGCGTTCTTGGTTCTTCAGTCTCCCTTCACCTTCTATTCCCCTTCTAGAACTCCACTAGATCCTTTCAATATATTCTTTTTTCCCTTGAGCTGGCCAGAGCTGATTTTTTTTTTTTTTTTTTTTGCATGCACCCAAATAACTCTAACTCACTCAGAATAAGATATTTTAATATCTGACAGTAATACTACTATGGGGGTCTAGGAGTTTAGGAAAAATGAATAATTCCAAAAGTCATTTCACTTTCATTTTTAGTTGGAACAAAGGAAAGAAATTGGGCAATGAGGAATGAATTAACTACAGCAGTGCTATCCAACCAAACTTTCAGCAATGGCGGAAATGCCCTCTGTCTGTACTGTCCAGTACAGTAGCCGCCAGCCACATGAAATGAAGCTAGTGTAACTGAGGAACCGAATTTATAACTTTATTTAATTTCAACTGAACTTAATTTAAATAGCCACGTGGGCTGCTTGCTATCATATTGGGCAGAGAACCAGAGTCTTTATATTTTTATAGCCTTTATATTTTTATTTTTTATAAGAATACTCTTCTATAAGATAGAACACCCTAAATAAATGATTAGTTCTTTAACCATGAGCACTAATTACTCTAATATTTACAAATACTCTTGAATTTCACAACAAAGACCCATGGTCAGTGGGCTGGATACTGTATTTACCCTTCCAAATCAAGTCTCTACCTTTCTCTTCATATTCTAGACCCCATAGCCTGACGGGCATGGATTATGTAAATAGACTCCTTTGCCCTCTGGCTTTCATTTGAGGTTGGTTACTCAGAATTCCCTGAAGATGGAACAGAGGGAGCAGAGAGAAATTGGGTTAATTCTCTCCCTATTCCCTTCCTGCGGGGTAGCTGTGGGTTAGCAATATCCCTCAATCACAGGTCACAGCTCCTTTCAGACAGCCTTCTCCAGATGCCTTTCTATCTCTAGGCTCTGGTAACTACTTCCACCTTTTGGTTCCTCAGGCCTACAGATAGTGATGACACCCCACTGTTACTGGCTCTCAGGTAGTTATTGGGCTATGCCTTGCTCCACATACCTGCCTTTATTTATTACTCCCTTTAAATAACCCATCTATTTCCTGCTGGGATGCTCACTGATAAAAAACAGTCAACATTTTTGTTTAATAATACTTTAAGATAGGCTTAAAACCATTAGCTAACAAATAAATAGATTTCACCATAGAGCTGAAAGAAGACCCTCATCAAATGTGTTATTGACCATTTCTATAGATATTAGTCATTTTACACACACACATACACATGTACTTACAGAGCACAAATGCACACATGCAGAGTTAAGAATAAAATTCAACTCAAACCTCTAAGGGACAGTAACAATAGTTCTATCATTAAAAGCAGATAGATAGCAAAGATTCTTCCACAAAAGTAATTACAAGTGTGTTTGACACAGATCCTAGACTGCAATTTGGTCAGACTCCTGGGAACTTGATGTTTTCAAATGCAGATCTCTTGGAAAAGAAGATAAAATATCATTGGATTCCCATCAGTTTAGTCTAGTTAGGTTACTATTAACCAAAACAGAAAGTGGAAGCAGAATTTAGTGTTATTTGTCAACTAAACACAGAAACAAAAAATGGAAAAACTTGTGTTTTCCCAAGAGGACGTTATATCCAAAAGAAACTTTAAAAGTTCATCTAATTGAAGATGTTCAGATTCTGCTCTGAGTGGTCCCAGGGCCACTAGGAAGCTTCTGCAGAGAATTCCTTAATCTGATGGGATTCAGCCCTTCACCCACCACCCTCATTACAAAAAAAGCAATTCTGAAGTTAATTTCCGCCAAATTTTAATTTGAGCAAACAAGTCACCGCTAAAAAAAGAAAAGGAAAATATGAAAGCCACTTCTGATTCAAAGCCATCCCTTTACTTTCCATTAATTAATGGAGTCCTATCCAAGTTAAGTAAGGGCTCTCCCCAGTGTCAAATATCTTGCACCTCAAATCAGATCTCTGGAGTATTTATCCATTGTTCTTACCATTATATTCATCATTCCAATTAAAACATCATCAGTAATTTCCTTTTACATATAGATGTGTATGTGTGTGTGTATTATATGTGTGTAAAGATCTTATGTGTATGATATATACTGCAAATATATATACATAAATATTTATGTTTACTTATTTATAAACTTCATAAGGATGTTTAGTTTAGGAGGAGCGTATGGTCCAAAGTTTAGTTAATAGCTATATTGGTTAGAGTAATACTAGTTGCCAAAACGTACTTTGCTTCAAATTCAATAGGACTTTATTTCGTGCTGGGCAGCTGATCAGATCAATGGGGTTGCCCTCACAGTCATTTAGGGCAACAAAGTGACAGAAGCTTTGCCATCTTCAATTGTAGCTTCCAAGGCCATCATGGTCAGCTCCCTCCCAGCCAGCCAAAAAGGGAAAATAGGAAGGAAGATCACACTTAGATGATTTTTCAAAGCCAGAAAAATGTGGCATATATCACTTCGAGCTAGAACACAGTCACATAGCTACGCCGAATGCGAAAGAGGCTAGGAATTGAGTCCAGCTGTTTGTTCATAAAGAAAAGGAGAAGAGGGACTTGGGGAACATCTCGCAGTCTCTGCTACAGTGGCACTGAACCTTTCTTTCAACCCTCAAAACATATACCTAGGAAATAGGAAGAAAGAGAATCATCATTTTCTAAATGGGAAAGCTAAAGTGCAGAGAGTATGCTGCCCCCCACACACACACATTAGGCCTGAGGTTGGTATTAATCATCCTGCCAGGATGAAACACACTGAGCTGAAAACATGGCTTGTACTAGAGGAGAGAGGAGTCGGGGAAAAAAGTAACTGACTAGTTCTACCATTGCTTTCGAGAGCAAATTCAGCTTCATTCATTGCTTTGCTTCCTAAGTACATCATCTGTGAAATTCAGGGGAAATCGAACCTCTTGACCAGTGCCAGAAGACTATACACTTGCTGCTTATTTCCCAAGTAGTGCTCTGGGGCTCAACCCTATACACAGTTCCAAAAACTGACAGTGGTTAGTTAAAATAACACTAGCACCTCTAAAAACAAGAAAGCCTGAAATCTCAGTGGTTGAACACATAAATGTATCTCTTCTGCATGTAGGAGAAAAATGGAGGTTCCTGATCAGCTGCCAGCTCTCCTCTGAGCAGTGTTTCAAGACCCAGCCTCCATCCAATTTACTGCTCTTCTATTGTCAACATGTGGTTTCCAAGGTTACCCCAGGGGTGTTCTTCCAGCCAGCAGGTGAGAAAAAGAAGAGATGGAAAGGGTGTGCCTCATTCTTGACCCTCTTTTCCTGCAAGTGACACACGTCACCTCTGCTCATATTTCATTGGCAAGGCCACCGGCATGGCCACACCTAGATGTGAGGGAGGCTGGGAGAGATGTAGTCGTTTCCCAGCAACAGTTTTACACTATAATAGGAAGGACACAAGTTTTTGATGAAAAGCCAGCTCTCTCTATCACAGCCCGCTAGGAACCAGTGGAAGGGATTCTTTTATTTGACTAGTTGTTATCTGTGCCACAGAGTTCTGTTTCTATAACTAATTACTTACAGTGGGTTTTCTTTAGCCTGGTGTGGCTGAGCTTCAGAGGTAAGTTAACACTTTGAAATGTATGCAGAATTTTATGAGTCGGTATGGGCTGCATTTTTAAAGCATCTTTATGTCAGATTTTCAGAGGGCTTCAAAGCCTCCCAAATATTTTAAAAAATCATTGCCATATAGAGATTTTCTAAACTGTCTTATCCTTCTAAGCCTCATTTCCTAACCCAGTGTTTCCTGGACTAAGTAATCAGACCCACTGAGGATCACTTTGAATGTACAGATTTCAGGATCCTACCCCAGCCCTATTCAATTACATTTAAGTTGGGGAGGGAGAAGGATGTTAGGCACCTAGGAATATGTATATTTTTTAATTTTCCATGTAGTCACTGTCCTTAGTCCTTGAACTAAACAGGTTAAAGAGAAGTGAGAACGCGCACTCCTCACTAATGTTGCCAGAGATTAGCTTCCCCCACTCAGAGTGCACCTGCTGCTCCTTCAGTCTATCCACAGTTCTCCACCTGTTTCTAACAAACCACTCTGGGTATATTCATCAGACCCATTTTCCATTTCATACATCCCTTAGGTATCCCTTTAAAATTATGATGCTGACATTTATTAAGCATCTCCCATGTGCCAGGCATCATGCTTATCACTTCACATTTCATTTAAAACTCACAGCAACCCATTTACAGCTGGGTAAACTGGGGCTTATACACTCGTATAATTTGTCCAGCATCATAGGGCTAGTAAGTGCCCAAACCGAGATTCAAACCTCACTGCCTGATTCCAATCTGTTTGTTTGATTCAGGAACCTATTTTTAATCCCTCTCCCTCTTCAGAACATTGCAGAATAATTTCATGGCTTTATCATTTGCCTCTCCTACTCTCAGCAGTTTTTGCTCCCTCTCAAATATTACTTTAGGTTTTTATCTTTCCCCAGTTTAAAATTTTAATTCTCAGTAGTCCATGTATTAAAAAAGAGGAACTCTATAAAGTTTCCCGGTGGTAGCAATGCATATGTTATTTGTCATCAATTTTTCAAGTCACTGGCACCAAATGAAGTAGATGAGAAACACTCCGGGTCTTACCAGGGTGTCAGGTTGAGCTACAGAGTTCTTTTTCTCTGCTTGAACAGAAAGGGATGTTGGCTGCTACAAGTCTACAGAAATCCTTAGAGCTTTGATCACAACATGAATAGCTGAGTGGGGCTGTTAATGACAAACACTTCAAAAAATAATTAACTGTTATATCTGACTTCACATATCAAGGAATTCAAGGTGCAATATCAGGAATTTGTGTTGAGACTGTAAATTACTTTGTGGCAGATGGCACATAGTTACACTTCCTTAATTCATTCTGTATAAATGTCCCATGCTATGTCTGTCTGAGTCCCTGTCTCTGTTTTCTTTCCCTGCTGACATGAGTGACTGAGCTCCACTGGCAGCAGAAAGGCAAGTCTGGAATCACCAATACCATGAGGAAATGGTTACAACGCTTTAAATGGCAGAAAGCTCTTGATCACAAAAACTTTTTCTTGAATTTTCCAGTTGCATAGGCCACTTCAACCATCTGGTTGGAGTTGGGAAGAGTTGGACAGTATTTTATTAAATATTTTTGCTGAGGGAAATGTTAGAATTTTTTTTTTAATTAATGTTTTTTCCTGGGGGTAAGTTGAAAAGGAAATGGAGAAAAAACATGTCAGTCAATGACACTATATTTTGAATTTTACTAAAATATTAGGCAGAGCCAAATGGTTGAAAGTAGCTCTAAAATAGTTCATAATGAATTATCGGGGGACTTTAACTGTTCCTGCCATCATTGTACCAAGAGCAAGGATGTTGTTCAAACTCCATTACAAACAAGAAAAAAGCAAAGAAAAAGAAATGATCTCTCACCTATAATGAGAGAGCTGAGACAGAAAGTCTTGGCATAGATATCAGCGGTTTAATAAACCAATTTAAGAGTTAACTGGACACTATACCTTATATACAAATATTTTCATAGTTACTTACTGGTATCTAACTCACAGAACTGCCTGTCTATTACTGGCAACTACCTATCATGGTGAAATCTTCTTCCATATTACTTTCCCCTAGCTTCATTAGCACCATAATTTTTTTTCAACCTTTTACTCCTATTGCAACCTCCAGTCTCTTACTCCTAGCTAATAAACATGTTCAAATTTTTTCTATCCTGAAAAAGTATGTCTTCTTGGCCCAGGCCTTACCTCTAACTATGTGCTCGCTTTATTCTTCCCTGTTTGGCTGCTTCTGAAGAATACTCTATTCCAACGACCTCTACATCTTCGCTTCCTATTCCTGTTTTCTCTCAACCATGAAAAGCTGATTTTCACCTCCTATGTACCACACACTTGCCTCAACTCTGCAAAAACTGCTCTGGAAATGGCAACCAATGATCTCCATCATGTCAAATCTGTCAATTCTCTATTCTTATTTTTTGGTACTTTCTGTCCTATTTGAGAATAGTAGAGACTCAGTCCTTTCTAAAATTGTATATCCTCGGTTTCCATGATATTATTCTCTCCTAGGTTTAACCCTATTCTGTTACTATCTCCCATATGAGTATATTTGCTTCTCCTCTGCTTGTTCCTTAAATGTCAGTGTTCCACAGGGTTTTTTCCTCTCCTCATTTTTTCTGCACACTGCCTTTCTCTCCATATGCTCTTTTCAGGTAACCTCATTTGAGCTAATGATTTAAACTCTCACCTATGTGCTAATGACAACCAAGGCTAGTTCTAGAGCTCTGCCCTCTGCCCTGAGCTTCAGATTCAACCAACCAAATCACTTCTACATATATGCACTTGGGTATCTACAGTCACCTCTTGTTCAACACAGGCAAACCTGAATTTGACATCTTCTCCCGACAACACTTCTTCTCTGGATTCTTTCCTCCTTTGCTCCCAATAACATTTTTGGTAACAATGTATTTTGGGATAATATCTCATCCATATTATAAAGGAACCATTTCTTACCCATTGACCCTGCTGAGTGGACAGTAGGCCATTGATTCCCCCTTCTCCACAGCTGATTGGACAAGGGGACAGAAAGATGCAGTCATTCAGAGTGCAGCTGAGTCCCAGAAATGGTTTAGCACAAAGGAAAAATGCATGAGCTCCTGCCACTAAGGTTCATGGGCAGCCTTGAATCCAGAACAACCACACCAGTGAAACTCAGACCGCTTGTTACTCCTCTTCTTAGAGGAGGGTCTCCTTTCTTCAGCACACTTGAGAAGGGTCTTTCTTTACTGCAACCAGAATAATCCAGACAAATAACAACAACAACAACAAAAATAAACAAAAAAACCCCACTTATATCTTTAAATCAAACTGACCTCAACACATGGAAAGGATGATGATGCAATCACTATTAGCATACAGTGTCTCTACTGCTCAGAGTTCCTCATTGCCATGAAACCCCTAGAATTGACTCTAACGTGGCTATCTAGATGCATCTAGCTAAGCGAAACCTTAGGCAACATACTATCTCTATTCCAATTCTCTTCTCACTCAGGAGCTGCTCAGAATCTAAAATATCAAATATAAATTACTAAATAATGCATTTAAGAAGTCATGTCTGTAGGTTTCCAGAACTTCTGGTGCTGCATTTTTGCTAGCTGTTTTAATAATCCTCTTTTAAATTCCATTTGTCAAATTACCTCTGATCAACAAGAGTGCTGTTGCATGAGGTATACAAATGGGAAAGAACACACTATTCCTCAAGGTGCCTCCTCTTGGAATGAGCCAGGGAAGTGATTCCCGAGAAGACTTGATTTTAAGAAAAGGTATGTATTCAGTTCTAGCACGAAATGTCAAACTTTATCACAAAGGGAATCCAGATGCAGTAGGTACTGCCTGACATCAGATGATAATATTCATAATTGTTAAGTTTAAAAGCATTTCACACATAATCACTTCCTTCAGGAATAAAATGGAGTCCTTTCTGAAAGCAACCTGGGTTTGGCTATTCTTTAGTGAGTCAGAAGTAACACAGAGCAGCTAAAGGTTAAAGCGATTTGTCACAGTCACATGTGAGCAATTCAAACTTCTTTAACCCCTTCATTCTGAAAGGATGTTTTCCTTAAAAGCAGGCTCTGACATTATTTTACAGCTACTAAGTAGCTCACAGTAGATAGAAGAATGAGAATCAGTGCCAGCTTCCCAGACAAAACTTTACAAGGAAAATACAGTAGAATCTTCCAGTTAATTAATTTTGAAAAGTCTTAATTGGATATTTTGTTAGGGTTCCCATCTCAGAAAAATGATTGATATCTCAATTAATAACAATTAATATTGTATAATTAATACAAATCATAAATAGTTAATCCTATAGTTTTTTAAACAACTATGATTCACCATGAATCATGGTAAAGAAGGAAAAAAGAAAAGAAGAGAAAACAAAGGGGGGGGGAGGGCTTCCCTGGTGGCGCAGTGGTTAAGAATCCGCCTGCCAATGCAGGAGACACGGGTTCGAGCCCTGGTCCGGGAAGATCCCACACGCCACGGAGCAACTAAGCCTGTGCGCCACAACTACTGAGCCTGTGCTCTAGAGCCCGCAAGCCACAACTACTGAAGCCCGTGCGCGTACAGCCCATGCTCCTCAACAAGAGAAGCCACCGCAACAAAGAGTAACCCCTGCTCGCTGCAACTAGAGAAAACCCGCGTGCAGCAACGAAGACCCAACGCAGCCAAAAATAAATAAATAAATTTATTTTTTAAAAAATAAAACAAAGGGGGAGAAAAACCCACTAGGTTGAGCTGCATGTACTCACTCAATGCCCTGGTTAATTGTTAAGATTTTTAAATGTCCTTGTAGTCATACCTTAAAAGCTTGATTTTGTATTCAGAGCAAAACGTGAAAGTGGGAAATTCTTCCAAAAAGGTTTGTCAAACTTTTCCTTTTACACTAATCAAGACACAGGTAGGTCACATCACCATTTAAACTCATTTTAGCTCAGCTGAAATCTAGAGACAGATATTTTCATTAAAAGTCTACAGTTTTGGGCTTTCCTGGTGGCGTAGTGGTTGAGAGTCCGCCTGCTGATGCAGGAGACGCAGGTTCGTGCCCCAATCCGGGAGGATCCCACATGCCGCGGAGCGGCTGGGCCCGTGAGCCATGGCCGCTGAGCTTGCGCGTCCGGAGCCTGCGCTCCGCAGCGGGAGGGGCCACAACAGCGAGAGGCCCGCGTACCGCAAAAAAAAAAAAAAAAAAGCCTACAGTTTTGTTTGGTCCACATATGAACTATGAATGTCATAATCTTCGTTTTCAAATGTGGGATATAATAGCATATTATCATATAGTTAAATCACCAGCTTAGCTCGTCTAAGATTATCCTAGGAACTAAATGATATACTGATGATGCATATTAATAAATTTTAATAAAAACATAAGCTTCTGATTGTACTGAGTGGGAAAAAAATAAGATCGTGAAAAGTGGCTGTCAGTAATACAAGATAATTAAACCAACTTTCCCTCTACTATTTAATATGCTGCTTTGGAATTTCAGCAGAATTCTATTTATTGTATATTTGTTTACACACACACACACACACACACACACACACACACACACACACACAGATTCACATTCTCCCATACACTCTGTGCCAAAGATGACAGATTAGGGTTACCAAATTATAAGGAATGTGGATTGTATCCTAACAACTTTGAAATATGTTTAAGCAATCTAGAAGAAGTGTGGCTCATTATTAAGTATGATAGACTACAAGCCCAGTAATTATCCAAAGTATTTATGTATATCAGAGGTGGTTTAACTAATTATACATAAAATTCATTTAAGACACACCTAATGACTACAGGCAGTATATTTTTCAGATTAGAAAAACAAAATGTACAAAGGCATGTGAAAATAGGTTAAATGCAGAAGGAATTCAAGGAAGGGAGAATTCCAGTGGGCTGTTTAACAGAGACTCTCTAAGCAGTGGTTCTCAGCTTTGGCTGCACATTGGAATGACCTTGGTTTCCATCAATTTAGGTTCTGATTTAACTGGTCTGAGGTGTGGGCTTGACATGGAGATTTTTTAACTTCCCAGGTAATTCTAATGGGCAGTAGATAAAAAATAAGTAATCTTAAAACTACCCCCTCTTTTTCCAACACCTGCTATTTCTATCTCCTCAGAATATATGGATTCCCCAAAGAAGAGATCAATTTTTTCTCTAAATTTTTAACTACATATCAGTATAATAAACACTAGTGGTTCCAGAAGGTTTCCAGAATTCTTCAACATTTTTTAAAGAATTGTGTAAGACAAAATCAGATGTATCTATTGAAACACTTTCTCAAGCTATTACTTCAGGGAAAGTAGATGGTTAAATTTCTATCAATTATTTAGGAAGTTTGGGAGGTTTAAGTGGATATTTCCTTCATTATAAAGCCATCTTTCTCATCCATAGTTATTTTCAAATCCTATATGAATTTTCATCTGAATGGATATAAATAACTATTAGAATATTAACAATAACTAATGATATTCTGTTTTAGACTTTTTTCTTCGTGGGTTTTTTTTTTTTTTTTTTTTTTTTTTTTACTAATCCAATTCTAATATAGTCATGCCTGGAGAATTCCAGCCATGTTATAGTCAAGAAAACAAAGTCATTATAAAATAGGAGAGAGAGAGAGAGACGTTAAAATGAAGTACAACATGTTTCTGAGGCCAGAACATCAGAGCAAATTTATACATCTTAGTCAACTTCTTTCACACCCAAAATTGTCTATAGCCTTTCCCAACATGTCAAAAACAAAACAACAAAAAAATCAATGTTCTTGCATCTTTCCACTTCTGCACAACTCTAGGGTAACATTTCTTGCTCATACTTTTACAGACAATTTATTGTTCAGCTTCCTTCTCATCGAGAAAGTTGGTGAAGTTAAAAACCTGCTGGGCTGTTGATTTGAAATAAGAGGTGTGACCATTATTCAAAAAGCAAGACTTGATTTATGAAGCTTCAGCCACATTTGTAAGAAGTCAGCTGTTCTGTCCATTTCCCCATCAGTAAAACACAGGCAAGAATAGCACCTACTGTGGTTATTGCGAGCACAAATGATAATGCCTGGTGCACAGAAGGTAGTTTTTGAGAGTTGTGACTTCTGGGTGATACTTTTCTATGTGAGAATTGAGGGAAACTTATGTCTCTACTGCTGCCTTGAGCAAACAACGGCTTTGCCAAACAATGACTCCAACCAAAATTTACACTCTCTATATATGGCGAGGTTGAAAAAAGCCTATGAATACCCTACTTCAGGAGGGGTGATGGCTTTTTTGTATACATGTTCTTTATTTTATGCCATAAATTTGTATGATGATCTATTGCTTTAAGTTAAATATTATTTTGAATCATTAATGGTATCCACTATTTATTGTTCTGTAACATAATCACCTCTAGAGTTCAGCTTTATATGTACTGGATTTCCTTAAGGGACATCTCTGTGTATTGCCACAAACAATTATGTCCTATAGATGGCAGGCAAAGATATCTCACAAGCAAGCAATGTTTAGTCCAAAAGACTGTGTGCCTGAAAACTGAGTCCAAGGCTCACTCTTGAAAATCTGATTACAAAATGTCACATTTCTCCATTGTTCCAGGGACAGAAAATTTGGAGAATACTTTAGAGAAATGTAGGGACAGAAAATTTGGAGAATACTTTAAAGAAATGTAAAGGTATAACTATGGAAAGGAGTATAGCAGTCTTCCTCAGAGAGGAAGATGCAGAGGGAGCATGAAAAACATGGCTGAGGCAGGTCCCAAGGGAGTCTTGAACTCTATAAACAGCATTACAATTCCTTAAACAAACCTAGATCAGCCACATTAAATACAGGCTCTGCCTCCATAGGAAATGGTCTCAGGAATCCATACTCCAAATCTAGAATTCATCTAGACCACTCTCCCTGGGCCACCCCACTCTATTGGTTTCTTGAGCTTTGCTTCCCACCAGCCAAAATCCCAACGCCCAGTTTTGCTCCATGTTTTAGATATGTGTTCTTGACTAACCCAACTGATTTCCACAGCTCTTCAAACCTGTCTTTGACACCAACACTCTTCAAACACCAGACTGTCACCATTTACAAGAGCTCAGACTATGGACAGGAGGCACCCAGGCTCAAATCCTACCTCAAATCCTGAAAGAACAAGAGGCCAGACACACTTGCCACCAGGAACTCCTCTCCAGGGGATGGTGATGGGATGTTCCTCAGAGGCAAGTGTGAGAAATTATGGAGCAAAACATCTGAGCAGGTGGAAGTGGCCAGAAGTGCTTTCTGAAGGGGAGAAGTAGTTTCTGGATGGATATCTGTTTATTCGGCTTAACAAACAGATATTTATTGAGTCTTCTGTGTGCTAGGCAGTGCTCTATATACTGAGGATAAAGGGGTGAACAAGACAGGGAATGTCTCTTTCTCTTGGAACTAGCATACTAGTTGGGGGAGACAGACACCAAACAAATAAAAAATAAATACACACATAAATGCATAACTAAAACACTGATAGTGCAATAGCAAAAGACTAGGGGAGTGGAGACACCACTTTAGGTCAGGTATTCAGGAAAGGCCTCCCTGTAGACATGGCATTTGAGCTTAATCTAAATGAAGGAAGAAAAGATCGTCATGAGAGGATATGGAGTAAGAGGATTCTAGGCAAAGGAAATGGCACGTGTAAAGATCCTGAGGAATGTATTAACTTGGTTAGGTTAAAGAACAAAAAGACATTCAGTGTGGCTACAGCACAGCAAATGTAAGTAGTGGATGATGGCAGAAACATTAGTGGGGCCCATATATATAGGACTTTGTAAAAGCATGATGCAGTATTTGGATTTTATGCTAAGAGCAATGGGAAGCAATTAGAGGGTTTTATGTAGTATAATGCATGGAGTGATTTATGTTTTAAGATCTCTCTGGCTGGGCTTCCCTGGTGGCACAGTGGTTGGGAATCCGCCTGCCAATGCAGGGGACACAGGTTCGAGCCCCGGCCCGGGAAGATCCCATGTGCCGCGGAGCAACTAAGCCCATGCACCACAACTACTGAGCCTGCTCTCTAGAGCCCACGAGCCACAACTACTGAGCCCACATGCCACAACTACTGAAGCTTGCATGCCTAGAGCCTGTACTCTGCAACAAGACAAGCCACCGCAATGAGAAGACCACACACCACAACGAAGAGTAGCCCCTGTTTGCCACAACTAGAGAAATCCGGTGTGCAGCAATGAAGACTCAATGCAGCCAAAAATAAAAAATAAAATAAATTTTAACAAAAGATCTCTCTGGCTGCAAAATGTAGTATACATTATAGAGTTCAAAAGCGGTAGCAGAAACAGCAATAAGGAGACTCCTGTCCAGGAGAGACATGATGGTGGCTTGAATTGGGGTTTGCAGCAGTAGCAAAGAGGCTATGTTAAGGGAGTCAGAGTATATTTTGAATGAGGCGCTGAGAGGCTGATGCATCAGATGCTCCCAAATTATGCTCTGAAAGGCTTATCCCTTACAACGCTAGCAACATTTCAGCCCATGCTACCCTAAAATGAAAGGCATTGCTAGTTCCAATGGGTAAAGCCCCTGTCTAGGGTCACAGGGAGATGGTAGAAATGGTGACAATAATGACTAGCCAGCAAGGAGAGGTTTTTTGTGACAATGACTGTGGCTCTGGCTCAGGCTCAGAGCACATAGCTCATCAAAACGTCTGCAACATTGATCTCATCTGTCACAGGTAAGGGGGAGGGGGAGGAAGAAAGAAGAGGAGAGGGAAAAGGGGAAGAAAGAGAAAACCTACTTGTACTACTGCCACTAGTCTTTTTGTTTTCTTTTGGATTTTTGGGAGCTACCATTTATGGTATACACTCAATAAGATGAGTGATGCTGAGAAGTGTTATACCAAGCTAGGCACCGTGCTAGGTGCTTCCTATTGTCTCTAATCCACATAGAAATCCTGAAAGTTGGGTGTTACTGTCTCATATTTACAGAAAAGGAAACTGAAACTCAAAGAGGGCAAATGATTTGTCCATGGTCATGGAGCCATTAGCAAAGCCAGGATTCAAACCAAGTCTGTTTGACTCCAAGGCCTGTGGGTATATGGTGATTGGGAGAGAGGTCTGTGGAGAGAGGGTGTAAGAGCCTGCAAGACAGTACTTGACCATGAAATCCACTAGCCCTGGCTAGCAGAGGAACATCGAACACAGTCAAGAGCCATAACATGGAGGATGGGGCCAGCACCTGGGACTCTGCCCAAAAGGGAAGCAACATGGGGGGAGCGGGGGATAGAGCATTTTCCTGGTGGGTGGAGATTAGGAGGATCTTTTTTGATGTTGCTACTGTTACTGTTACTCTGATGACTGCCCCTTTAGGTTGGGGGACCTCGGGGGAAATACTGATTCATAGCTGCATAATTCTGCAGCTAAGTAAGCACAGTGTAACTTCCCACTCTGCTCCCAAGTTGCAGCAGCTAGAAAGAAAAACAAGCTTATCTCCCTCCACGTGTACAACTAAATCTCTACAGAGAGCCGTGTTGGTCCTACTCAAAGACGTCTGTGTTCCCCTCATTTTATGAAAGAATTATGAAAGTGTTCCTTGCTGAGTTGAGTTATGTCTTGAAACTTTTGAAGAAAACTTAAGTCTCTCTGGACTTGCCCAACTCTCTTGAAGTCTATAAAACCGGAAGGAAAATATAGATAAGCTTGCATAAGCTTCAGTTAGTTTCTTTTCAAACATCCACAACTTTATGCACATAAGCGGAGTAAGCTCTCATTACTTGCTTGCAATATAAACATTGATAACATTTTCAAATGTATTTTTCACAGAAGTAACATATTTTTATACTTTAAAAGTTTCATATTTTCATATTTGGAAAGTTGGAAAATAGGTTCTCTGGCTTCTGACTGTGTCTCCCTTTTTTTTTTTTTAACCAAACTCTAAGGCACCAGTTTTTCAGCCCTGATACTCCCTTCCCCTCCACGAGTCACCCCAAAAGGTATGAAGTAAGAGCCACTAGGGTTACCATACACAGAAATCAACTCAAAATGGATCATAGATCTAAATGGAAAAGCTAAAACTTTACAATTTCTAAAAGAAAACATAGACGATATTTGTCATGATCTTCAGTTGACCAAGAGTTCTGAGAAGCAACGCCAAAAACATAATCTATAAAAGAGAAAAATGATAAACTGGACTTAATCAAAATTAGTCTTTCGCATTTCAAAAGACATTGTTAAGAAAATGAAGAGACATACCACAGGCTGGGAGAAATTATTTGAAATCATATATCTAACAAATGACTTATATCCAGAATACATATAAAGAACTCTTTCAATTAAATAATAATAAGAAAACACAACCCAATTTTAAAATGGCCAAAATATTTGAATAAATTCATAAACAAGATACGTGAGGGCTTCCCTGGTGGCGCAGTGGTTGAGAGTCTGCCTGCCGATGCAGGGGACGTGGGTTCGTGCCCCAGTCCGGGAGGATCCCACGTGCCGCGGAGCGGCTGGGCCCGTGGGCCATGGCCGCTGAGCCTGCGCGTCCGGAGCCTGTGCTCCGCGGCGGGAGAGGCCGCGACAGTGAGAGGCCCGCGTACCGCAAAAAAAAAAACAAAAAACAAAAAACAAGATACGTGAATGTTTAATAATCACATGAAAAACTGCTCAACATCATTAGTATCTAGTGAAATGAAAATTAAAATCACAATGAAATACTACTGTGTACCCGCGAGATGGCAATAATCAAAAAGACACAACATCAAATGTTGGTGAGGGTGTGGAAAAACTGGAACTCTCTCCTACATTGCTGGTGGAAAGGTAAAATGGTAAAATGGAAAACAGTTTGGCAGTTTCTTTTAAGAGTGAAACATAAACCTAACCATCTTATGCAACAGGACCACTCCCAGAAATTTACCCATTTAAAACATATGTCTATATAAAGACTTGTATGCAAGTGTTTATAGCAGCATTGATAATAGCCAAAGTAGAAACAAAACAAATTTCCATCAGTTTGTGGATGGATAAATAAAATGGGATTTCCGTGTACTGTAGAATACTATTCAGCAATAAAGAGGAACAAACTATTGATCTGTGCTAAAACAAGGATGAATCTCAAAAATATTATGCTAAGGGAAGGAAGACAAATGCAAAAGATTACATGATTCCATTTAGACTTACATGATTCCAAAAGTATGAAATGTCCAGAAATGAAAAATTCATACAGACAGGAGGCAGATTAGTGGTTGTCTGGGGCTAGGGATGGGAGTGAGGATTGACTGCGAAAGGGCCCAAGGGAACTTTTTGGGATAACGAAATTGCTCTAAAACTGGGTTATAGTGATGATTGCACACTCTGTATATTTAATAAAAATTATGGAATTTTATGGGTGAATTTCATTGTATGTAATTATACCTCAATAAAGTTGATTTTTAAAAACTTTAAAAATAAAGAGCCATTAGGGTCATCAAGATATGTCTGTGGCTTTCAAAAAGGAATTATTGGGACTTCTCTGGTGGTTCAGTGGTTGGGAGTCCTCCTGCCAACACAGGGGACACGGGTTCGAGCCCTGGTCTGGGAAGATCCCACATGCTGCGGAACAACTAAGCTCACCACAACTACTGAGCCTGCGTTCTAGAGCCCACAAGCCACAACTACTGAGCCCTCATGCCACAACTACTGAAGCCCGCGCGCCTAGAGCCCGTGCTCTGCAACAAGAGAAGCCACTGCAAGGAGAAGCCCGCACACCGCAACAAAGAGTAACCCCCGCTCGCCACAACTAGAGAAAGCCCGTGTGCAGCAAGAAGACCCAATGCAGCCAAAAATAAATAAATAAAATAAATTTATTTTTTTTAAAAAAGGAATTATTTACTTACCTGATAAAAAATATTTCAAGACACCCATTAGATTGGTAAGAAGCTTACAGTCAGATAATACCACATGGTGGTGAGCATATCAGTCAAAATGTGCTATGATCTACGACAGTAACAAACAATCCCAAAAGATCAGTGGCTTAAAACGGGGGTCAGCAAACTCTTTCTACAAATGGCCAAATAATAAATATCTTCAACTTTGTACACCACCTGGTTTCTGTCTCAACTACTCAACTCTGCCTAGACAAGACATACAAAAACTGGCATGGCTGTGTTCCAATAAAGCTTTATGGAAACAGGCAGTGGGTCAGATTTGGCCAACAGGATAGTTTTCCAAGCTCTAATATAAAACATCAATGATTTATTTATAACTCATAGTTAATGTTTACTGTCCAGTCAGCTGGAGGCTTTATACTCCATGTTATCCTCACTGTAACCCAATACAATGAAGAATTCACCATAGGGATCATGAAAGTTCACTGAGGCAAAGTCCAGACAATGTGATGAATGCCTCACTCGCCCTTAAGACTCTGCTCACATTTCATTGTCTAAAATGATCTCATGGCTATGCCTAACTTCAAAGGGAATGGGAGAGTGCAAGGCCTCCACATGCCTAGAAGGCAGAGAGCTGGAAGTCACTGGTGAACAGTACTCAAGTTGCTGCAACAGAGGACATAGGGAAATGTGAACTCTCATGCACTGCTGGGAAGAGGGTCAGCTGGAAAGCCACTCTGGGGAATAATTAGCACATTTAGCAAAATTAAATATAAGTTACAAACCTCAAATTTCACTCTTAGGTGGGGACCCTACAGCATCTCTCACATAAATCCACTAAAAAATATAGACAAAGATGTTCACTGCAGCACTGTTTATAACAGAAAAAATTAAATGCAACTGTAATGTCTATCAATAGTGGAAGAGATAGATAAATTATGATGTTTTTCATAAAATAATATCATACATACTAGGATCAATGAAAATGAATTACTGTATCAGTATGAATATATCTAAAGAAAGTAGTTTTGAGTAAATAAGGAAAGTTGCAAAAAAGAACATACACAATGATTCCATTTATGTAAATTATTTAAAACACATTGTTTTTGGAGACATAATATAAAGAAGGGGGCACACATTAACAATGCTTATCCCTGGGGAGATTTGGGGGTTAAGGGGGTTTCCAATGGATCTGCAATGTTATATTTCATTAAAACTATCTGAAAAAGTTATGGCAAAATGTTAATATGTACTAAATCTGGATAGTGGAAAATACGGGTTTCTGTTATTAACTCTTGTATGCTTGAAATATTTTTAAAATAAAAAGAAAAAATAATTATGCAGCTAATGTATAATTTTCAACCGAGAGAAGTGTCACGGTGATATTAAATGACACGAGAGAGCGGGCTGAACTAAGAACAAGACAATGAGTTGCCCTTACAAGAGCATCAGCTATAAAAAATGAGCCACAAAGGAGGACAAAACAACATCAGTGGCTGAGCAGTCTGATAGCAAAACAGGACTCAATTCTCTGATTTAGAGAAAGTTAACAGTGAATAAAACCCCCAAAAAGTAAACTCCATCTTTTTATGCCTTTGAATAATACCTTGTGGTCATTTAAGAATTGTTTGTTAGGACTTTTATGATATAAAATTATACCAAATAATTGTGTAACATATCAAATTATGTCTTCTCTGCTGTGAAAGTGTTCTCATATAACAGAAATAAAATAGAAGGGAGAAGGGAAGAAGGAATGCAAGAAAGAGAGAGAATGAGAAAAACAGGGAATGGAGTGAGGGAGGAAATGTCTGTGCTGGAAATCAGGTAACTGAGCTCTCAGCTTTGCTCTGTCACTAAACCCATCTTGAGCAAGGAACTTCATGTCTGTGAGCCTGTTTCTTCCTCCCTAATAAAAGGACAATGACCTAGATTCCAGCTCAGTATTCTATGATCCTTGAAGTAGCCATTGAGATTCACGTTTGGAGAAGTGGTATTGCCCTGGGATAAAAACTCTCAGCCTATGTCTGATGCAGTGAACAAAGTCCTAGATTAAAAAGTCATGGTCATCGGGCTTCCCTGGTGGCGCAGTGGTTGAGAGTCCGCCTGCCGATGCAGGGTACACGGGTTCGTACCCCGGTCTGGGAAGATCCCACATGCCGCGGAGCGGCTAGGCCCGTGAGCCATGGCCACTGAGCCTGCGTGTCCAGAGCCTGTGCTCCGCAACGGGAGAGGCCACAACAGTGAGAGGCCCGCGTACAGCAAAAAAAAAAAAAAAAAAAAAGTCATGGTCACAATTCAGCATGAAGGTCAAAGCCTCACATCATTCATCGGGGCAGTTGCTCTACTATGGGTGGGTGGGGTGGGAAGTGAGTGAAGATAACTCAGGGAGACCACTGGGTTTCAGACTTCCATTTATAACAAGCAGGACCCAATGGCCACGCCTTCTGTCAGGAATGCCTAAAAGAGAATTGTGAGGAGAATCAAAGATTTATGCCTACCTCCAATTTTTCAGGATCTCAGAACAACATAAGAAAACCCAGGAAACTCTGGTACATTCAAACCTCTAACTTGCCCCGACGTTGGTATGAAAAAGTTTACATTAGGGCTTCCCTGGTGGCGCAGTGGTTGAGAGTCCGCCTGCCGATGCAGGGGACACGGGTTCGTGCCCCAGTCCGGGAAGATCCCACATGCCTAGGAGCCGGTGGGCCCGTGAGCCATGGCGCTGAGCCTGCGCGTCCAGAGCCTGTGCTCCGCAACGGGAGAGGCCACAGCAGTGAGAGGCCCGCGTACCGAAAAAAAAAAAAAAAAGTTTACATTATAGGATGTGGAACAAAGTCTCACCAGAGTGGTTTCTCGAATACTGACTATATGCCAAACACTACACTAATAATAATAATAGTAATAATAATAACAACAACAGAATGAGCTACATCTGGTCCCTTCCCACGACCCGTTCCTTCTCATCCCCATCCCAGCAACATATCAGCCCCTTCCTATAGAAGCCATAATGAGTTATTGCATTTCTCTCCAGCCTGAGCCCTTTGCCTTTTAACTGGGACTGGGCCATATCAAGCCATTTTCTCTATAGCTGCCCACAATAAATCATGCGGAAATATAGTTTGGAGGGGTGAAGGTAGCATGTAAAACCTATGAACTGGAAGAGGCTCTCTTGAGAATCAGAGTGTCACTGGCTTAAAATAATTTTTCTTCAGGATTACAGACAAACATTCTCAGATGAAAGTTTTCCAAACAATGCAACCATCTCTATTTTACATTTGATATGATGTCATCACAAACCAAGATCTTTCCATTAAAGTGTCAAGACTCAGATTTATACTACAGACATAAAAATAAAAGCTAAATACCGAGGCAAGGAACATTAATGGAAGTTATATACATGAATTAAGGGGAAAGTGCACCTCTGAGTGTTGTTTATGTAAAAGGCTATTTGTAAATTTGAGCTTGCATTTCCTCAGACATTATTTGAAAGTGTTTATATTACTGATGTGCAAGAAACATTTCTCACATTTTAATTATACTGTGGAACATACTGATTCCAATCAACACATTGAGGACAGTTTTACAGTCCGTGAGCAACAAAGCACTCCCATTCATATAGAGCCCAGATTTTATTCATACAAATATTAACATGTATTTAGTACCTACTATATGCTAGGATCTCTACTAAAACAGGTATTTAGATACTAATCCCTCTCTGCTGCACGTATAATGAGGTTTCCTCCTTTGTGTCCCCAACTCAAAATAAGAACATTTTCTTTTCTTTTTGTTTTTTGACCGCTTAATTTGCACTTTAATGTGTAATACTCGAGGTACAAGAAAATTGCATCTAAGATTGTTGTAAATAAAAGAAATCAGGTCATCAAGGGCTCCAGAGTGAACAGCATCTTCATAACCTCCATGCTTATCGTCTTTGCATTCTGAGTGTAATTTAATAAGATCATCAATTCGAAGAAAGGTAATTGCAGCTTCAGTTGCAAATTTCAAACTCTTAACTTTAACTATGGTTGGTTCAAACATCCCTGCCTGTTTGTTGTCTCGGGGTTTACCATTGACCAGGTCAAGACCAATCCTTTTTAGATTTTTGTGTTCTGGGTTAACCTGAGCCTCATGATGAAAAGTTCTTAATTTTGCAACCAGATCTGTGGAGTCTTGGGCAGCATTAACTGCCAGAGTATTAGGAATAACAGGAAGAGATCTTGTAAATTCCACAATAGCAAGCTGTTCCCAGGAGCCCACGCTGGTTGCGTAGTTTTCAAGGTATATGGAAAGGGCTGCTTCTACAGTGCCTCCACCCGGAATCACAGATTTTGACTCCAAAACTCTTCACCACACGAAGAGCATCATGTAAAGAGTACGCCATCTGGTCACACATGAAATCATTCGCCCCACGTAAGATGACTGAGGCAGAGGTATGAGCCTTAGTGCTACTTAAAAAATACTGAAATTCTTAAATCAGTGCTTTAATAAGTCCACGTAGAAATTCACTCTAAGTGCCTCGATTAAATCCTGCTTACACAGGACATTTAGACACGGAAGCAATGTCTAGACCATGGAGAAGAGATGAAATGGTTACTTCAGCTCAATTCACAGTGGCCCAACATCATTTTATCCCATGTGTATAACTGCTCGTATCACTGAAAGATTATAGCAGCAAATAAATGGGAAAGAGAACAACATTTTCTATGTGGCAAAGAGAAGCAATAGGTCAGCACAGTGAGGCAAGCAAGGGCCAGGTCATGAAGGATCTTGTGTGTCATACTATATATAAAATTGAAAGCTATGAAAAATACAGAACTTTTTAATCTGAGGAGGTATGGGATCAGATTTTCATTTGTAAAATATTGTTCTGGACAAAGTGGAAAGAACGAGGTACAAGTAAGGGCAAGAAGAGGGTTCAAGGTCCCTGTAGTAATAAAGGGCTTGAGTGTGAATGAAGTTTGAATAGGTGCATTGACATAATTTGGTAATCAAATGAGTTTGAGGTAAAGGATTGAAGGCAAGGATAACTCTTTGTTTCCTGGCTTCAGCTCCTAGACAAGAAATGATGCCATTGGCTAAAAGAGGGAATAGAAAAAGAAGCAGGTTACCAGGAGTGGAGACTGACAGATAATGTGTTCAGTTCTAAATATGTTGAGTCTGAGGTACCCTGTTGGCAGCCCATGTGAAAATGTCTAGAAAGCTCTAGGAAATGTGTCTAGAGCTCAGAAAAGATATAAAGGGAATACATGAGACTTATGGTGTAGCTGAGCTCCTGCAAGGAGAGTCTCTGGTGGAAGAGATTAATAATGAAAACAATAGTAATGGCCAACCTTTAAAGTGTGCTTCCTATTTGCCGGACCCTGTTCTAAGCCCTTTACATATATTAACTGATCTCATCCTCACATAAATCCAATCATTATCCCCATTTTGTGGTTTGTAAGACTAAGGCTTAGATAACTGAAGCAACTTGCACAAAGTCACACACAGCTAGTCAGTGCTGGAGCTGGGATATGAACCCAAAACAGACTGTCTCCAGCCTGTGCTCTTAGCCTTTACACAACACAGCCTTCCTAAGAGAGGCTGACCACAGAGGTCACCCTGGACTGCAATGATGTGGGAAGAAGGAACTGATCACTCAAAGAATACTGAGAATAGGACACTATAAAAGGGAATGGGAAGACCAAGGAAGAAATAGTTTTAAGAATTAGGAAGTCTTGGGCCTCCCTGGTGTCCCAGTGGTTGAGAGTCCACCTGCCGATGCAGGGGACACAGGTTCATGCCCCGGTCTGGGAGGATCCCACATGCTGCGGAGCGGCTGGGCCCTTGAGCCATGGCTGCTAAAAAAACGAATTAGGAAGCCTTCAGGAAAGGCAAACACTAAAGGTATCATTAGTACATATCATTTCTTCGTATCGGAAGAGAAAAAAATATTTTTTTCTGAAAAGAAAGCAAATAAAGCTTGTAAGTAATCTAGTAATAATGTTGCAAACATTTCTTCTGAAATTATAAAGGGTTTCTGCCCTGCTGACCACATAAACATGAGGAGGTCAGGCAAGGAGTATGAATTTCAAAGTACAAATATATGCTATTTAAAATAAAGGTTCCTGGGGCTTCCCTGGTGGCGCAGTGGTTGAGAGTCCGCCTGCCGATGCAGGGGACACGGCTTTGTACCCCGTCCGGGAGGATCCCACATGCCGCCGAGCGGCTGGGCCCGTGAGCCATGGCCGCTGAGCCTGCGCGTCCGGAGCCTGTGCTCCGCAACGGGAGAGGCCACAACAGTGAGAGGCCCGCGTACCGCAAAAATAAAATAAAATAAAATAAAAAATAAAGGTTCCTTTTCTATAGTTGCTTAGAGTTCAGCTCTGCCTCTTCGTAGGTAAAGGCCACTGAAAACCAAGATGATTCGTCCTGCTGAGACATCTTGCCCAAAGGAGACAGTGAGATTAGCGAGGGCACTTCCCAGTAAGAATACAAGACCCAATCTGGCCAGCACGGACTCCCCACTGCCAAAGAAATGAAAAGAGGAAGCAGAGAAAAGACAGCTTTGCAATCCGTCCTTGAAAGAGTCACAATCAGATCAAAAACAAAAATCCTTAAAGCCTTTAGATGTGCTCATTGAAGCTGTTGATGCATCATAAACCTTGACATATCATGCACATTCCAAGACTCTGCAAATAACTGAGCATTCCTAAATCTAATCTCCCATCCCAAAAGAAAACTGAAAAGTCAAACTTGAGAAAGCCTATCCTTTTCTTATTTTCAGCTGGGGAAATGCAGTAAAATATTCTGCTCTGAAAAGTTAGGAATTGGTATTTCATTAGCACCATTCTACTTCAATAGCAATATATCTCCCTCTTGTGGATTTTTAAGATATTTCCACCCAGCAGAGTCCCTTCCAACTTGCAACCCTCACTTAATCACTAAGTTGCATTGTATACCTATAAGCATAAATAAAAGATAGGATACTCTGCCATATCCCCCTACTAACTGAAGTACTAAGTAGAATACATACCCTGGCAACTCACATTCATTCTTCTTCTGGAAATGAAGTAGCTGTTAACAAACATCATGAATCAAATATTTATTAAGCTATTATCAAAAGCATGGACACAGGGCACTTGAAAATGCAGAGCTTGTTTCTGGAAAAATTTACAACCTAAAAATAAGACCAAAGAGCTGGCTGGAAATTGTGTGTCAGTTGCTCTGATAGACTTGTCCTAGGACAGCTACTGAGGTAGAAATTCCCACCTGCGACCAGGACTGCCAAATGCCTAGATTCTAGAAAACTATTGTCCTGGGTGAAGTGTGCTGAAGTACTGTGACTATAAAACTGATATTTTCTCCTATATGCACAAAAAGTCAATATAAGAATTAAATTTCATCTCTCTTTACAGATATAACACCACCACACAGAAACACCACAGAGTTCTTTCTCAAAATTTTGCAGTATCTAAGCCTACTTTTTCTAACCTTCCTTCCTTTCTCTCTTTCTTCCTTCCTTCCTTTCCCTTCTTTCCTTCCTCCCTCCTTCCCTCTCTCTTTTCCCTTTCTTTCTTTTCTTCCTTTCTTTCTTTCTTCCTTCCTTTCTTTCCCTTTCTTTCCTTCTTTCTCTTTCTTCTTTCTCTTTCTTCCTTCCTTCCTTTCTTCCTTCCTTCCTTCCTTCCTCTTTCTTCCTTCCTTCCTTCTTTCCTTCCTTTCTCTCTCTCTCTCTCTCTCTCTCTTTCTTTTTTTCTTTCCTTTCTTTCCTGTATCAGAAGAGAAAGTATCATTTCCTCCCAAGAGAAACCCTTTTACCATTCTTCTCAGCTCCATGCTCAGGTCTCTTTCATCTCCCCCAGCCCCACCCCCACCCCCTGGTGATCCTTCTTTGAACTATGAAGTCCACCAGAATTGTTCACATTAGAATTAAGTACCACCCTCTATTTCTCCATTCACTAATGAATCACCAGCACCAACAACGCCTCGTATAAAGGAAACATCAACATTTTTTTCATTTTTGTATGTAAATTTTTTACTTGAAATATACTTTGCATGCCATAAAATTCACCCTTTTAAAGTGCACAATGAGGCTTTTAGTATATTCAGAGTTGAATGATAGTGGTACAATCATCACCACTATCAATACATTTCTCACTTTTTTTTCTACTTTATTGAGGTATAATTGACAAAACTGTAATACATTTAAAGATGATGCTTTGATACATATACCTTGTAAAATGATCCCCACCAATGAGTTAAATCTATCACCTCACATATTTATCTTTTTTTTCTCGTGAGAACACTTAAGTTCCACTCTTATCAAATTTCAATCATACAATACAGTATTGTCAACTATAGTCGCCATTATATATTAGATCCTCAGATCTTATTTCTCTTCTAACTGAAAGTTTATACCCTTTTACTAACCTCTTTCTCTTTCCCTCACCTCTGTCTCCTGACAGCTGCCATTCTACTCTTTGTTTCTCTGAGTTCAACTTTCTTTTTTTAAAAAATTCCACATATAAATAATGTCTTCCTCTATCTGGCTATTTCATTTACCATAATTCCCTCCAGATTCATCCATGTTGTTGCAACTGGCAAGATTTCCTTCTTTTAAGGCTGAATAATACTCCATTCTATATTTATACTACATATCCTTTATTCATTCTTTCATCGACAGACACGTTGTTTCTGCACCTTGGCCATTGTGAATAATGCTACAGTGAACATGGGAGTATAGATATCTCTTCAAGAAAATGATTTTGTTTCCTTTGGATATACAATTGACCCTTGAACATCACAGGTTTGAACTGCTAGGGTGCACTTATACAAGGATTTTTTCTCAATAGTAAATACCACAGTACTACACGATCCAAAGTTGATTGAATCCATGGATGAAGAATCATGGATACAGAAGGACCAACTATAAGTTATACTTGGAGTTTCAACTGGGCAGAGGGTCAGTGCCACCAACCTCTATGTTGTTCAAGGGTCAACTGTATACCCTTGAAGGGGGTACCTCTCCCCTTCCACCACATGAAGGTACAATGAGAAGTCTGCAACTGAAAAGAGGGCGCTTGCCTGATGATACTGGCACCTTAACACTGAACTTCCAGTTTCCAGAACTGTAAGCAATAAATTTTTGTTGTTTATAATCTACCCAGTCTGCAGGATTTTGTTATAGCAGCGTAAAGGGACTAAGACAATTATGTTCTATTCTCTTGCTAGTGGTCATTTTGTCTCCATTTGATATCCAGAAGAAATCAAAATGTGATGTGGTTTCCCTCAGGAAAAGCAAAGGAACAAATGAATGAGGTATTTACAACCTCTACCCCAAGACTCCAAACTAAAGGATGCTGTTGATGAACTGAAATGTATTTCATTTTTAAATACAGTAGAGTGGTGCTCTCAACATGTGGAGGTATAATTATTCGAGAATCTCAACGTAGAGGGGCACAAGTGCCAAGGAGCTATGGTTTATTATCTTTCCACACTTTGTTTGTCTAAAATGTGGGATTCCTGAAAAGATTTATACTATTTCCCGACAGCCCCTAAGCATAAAATTAATAAAGAAGGTAAAAGAAAATATGCCACAGAGATTCAGAGCTGATTAATATAAGCCATGCCCGTCCGTCATTCTCTGGAAGCCAATTAAGCAAAGTACTAAAATGTAAAACTTTAACACCATAAATAAAAGTTGGTGAAAAGTTTAAATTCTATCATAAAATTACCCAGTGAAAGTAAAGTAGCTGTAAAAGCATACCTTATAAAAATAAGGTATATTTATGCCCCGATTGCTAAAAAAAATAAAGGGAATTTTTATTGTGAAACAGCCAAAATGACCTCATCAATCTTTTCTAGCTTTCCACTGGGGGAAAGAGGATTTTGCACCATGAGGTATGTAAAATTAATCTTCTTCAAGCCTATTATTCTGCAGGATCTTATGAAAAACCCTATGAAGAGAATCTTAAAAATAAAGTTGGACAACTCACCAGATTACAGAAACAGAAGGAAGGGGATAGATGGCCTGAATTTGTTCTTTTCATATTAAATAGTTTGGGCACATTTTCTATCCTCTATGAAATTTGAGTTCAAACAGTGTCACACCCAACCATCTTCCCACACAGTAAATAAAGAAATGGATAGACTGATAGTTAAATTAGATAAACTAGTCCTATAACTCTGTCTTGTATGCATGTTCTCAATACCTGCTTTTTGTTGTTTTTTTTAAAAAAACTCAGCTATCAAACACCTGGCTACTGAGCCATGGGTTTTATGACATAATCAGGAAAAAATTCATTATGATGAGAGAAAAAGAGTCCCATGTTCTAAACCTAAAGACCCTGAAAACCAAGCCCTAGTCAACTGATTATGCCAGGTGATTCTAACATTAGATACTACCTCAGCCACACACACCACTTCACCCTAATTCCATGCCCTGGAGCCCTACAAGCATCAGATAAAACCACTCTTCCTCCAATTCTATACTATCCTTGACATGAAGAGGAAGATCTGCAAATTAATGTGCTATGAGTAAAAATCAACTCTCATCCTTCATTACACCAACTCTCATCATCTATCTGCCTTGTGACTCAGACATCCCTTTATTCCTGATTTGTTGATCACCTCATAAAGCCTAGCCCTTCTCCTTACCTAGAAATGCCTTCATCCCTGGGCTCTTCTTATTAGATAGCTGTGTACTTACCCTTTTATGAACTTATCTCCAACCCATCCCCAAATCCCCCTGGAACCCAAAATCAATCACCAGCAAAATCCCTTGTATCCAAAAATCAATCACCAGCAAAATCCCTTGTATGACTAATATCCTGAACTTGACCTGGCTCTCCCCCCAAGCTATGGCTACTCTTCAACTCCTCAGAATATCAACCCACTACCCCTCCTTGTTGCAATTATAGACAGACCTGGGTCCTTCCCCACTCCTTGAAGAATTAAGCTTCTAACTCACTGTCAATTCCAGCACTCTACTTGTCATTATTCTTGGTGATTTCAATATTCCCCTGATGATCCTTCTAATCCATTTGAGCTCATCTTCAATGATCTTGTCTCCCACCTAACCCAGTCACCTTCTCATTACCAGTAACAGCAATTCCCCCATAAGTTCAACATCAAGCATCCCACTCTCCCACAACCATCTCTTGTCCTTCCAGATCTTTCCTCTAATATCCCATTCCCAACAAGGACCTATCACTTTTTCCCCACATCCTATTCATATATTTAATATTCTCCTTATGTACTGATAGTTTAGAATCCACAGTTCATTATTTCTCTCTTGCATAAAACCTCAACTCTCTTGTCGTCTTCTTACCTCATAGGTCTCGCATGGCAAAACTCTAATCATACTTAAAGCCAACTCACCACCTGCTCTGTCCTGGCACCCATGAAGCTGAATGTGGCTGGAGAAAAACAATCTGCTGTATCCTTAAGTCATGATCACTGATCTCAAAGAGACCGTTAGTGCCGTCCAGTGAATGGACTCCAGTGAATGGACTACATATCTCTACTCCACTCAGTTACCTCTACTTTCACCTCAAAACTCTAGCACCTCCTCACCTTCACTCTCAGCTTTGCTTCCTATATCTCTGAGAGAAGAACAGCTCTAGAAACTACTGCCACCACCTTCACCCATGCAGCTACACTTATTCCACCTTCCTTTCTGTTACCATAGGTGAATTTTCCATGCCTTCATCTAGAGCCAGCTCCACTATAGTACCCAAGCTCAGCCAAGCCCAGCAGAGCCCACAAGTCAAATCTGACCTACAAGCCCATTAGAAAGAAATATATGCTTGTTGTTGAAAGCCACTAGATTTTGGGGTTTTGTTATGCAGAATTATTGTGGCAAAAACCTGAAGGTAATTTCATATACAGCACCAATATCATGTAGAAAGATTTCTACAACCCTTTATCCATGATTTATTTTGCCATATCTCATAAAGGGTTTTATCCTTTCTTTAGTATCCAACTAACACTATCACTCTTTCATCTTTAGTTATAACTTCTTGAAGCAACAGCCTATCTGTATTTGTCTCCTTTTGTTCATTCCCACATGCTGTAACCCCTGCAATTAGGTTTACATCTTGATATTATAGAGATCATTTTCTCAAGTGTCGCTCATTTCTTTACCAAAGGGGCAGATACGATGCAGAGTTGGGTCAGCAGCAGTCATGAGGACTGAATCCATCGGTAAGTGACAAGTAAAGAATTGGGTTGTTATGGGGCAGAGAATGTAAAGCAATTTGAAAAGCTATTTGTTCAATCTATTGAGGCTTTTATTTTTTAAAAATAAAACCCTTCCCTTTTAATTTTTATTTAAAAAGTCAAGATACTTCATCCACTGGATGAGTAATCAATCTCAGTTTTCTCAAAAACTAGTTTGGGGGCTTCCCTGGTGGCGCAGTGGTTGAGAGTCTGCCTGCCGATGCAGGGGACACGGGTTCGTGCCCCGGTCCGGGAAGATCCCACATGCCGCGTAGCGGCTGGGCACGTGAGCCATGGCCGAGGAGCCTGTGCGTCCGGAGCCTGTGCTCCGCAACGGGAGAGGCCACAACAGTGAGAGGCCCGTGTCCCGCAAAAAAAAAAAAAAAAAAAAAAAAAAAAAAGCATTAAAAAAAAAAACTAGTTTGGCAATTTTTTGTAATGCCACTTAACTTCTGTGACATTTTCACTCATAAATTTAGAAAGCTAAGCAGCATGGTTTTTAAGCAGGAATCTGGCAATTTTTCAAAATTCACATAACCAATGGACCCCCTACTCTTCCATTCAATTTTGATACAACGCTTTAGAGTAGAGTAGGATTTGGGCAGCCTGAAAATACTCTAGAATTGATTTCTTATCTTCTCAAGCCACGTTGCCCATCCCTTGACATGCGTGCACACTGATCATTCAAGACCATGAGGCAGATGTTCCCCAACATCCCCTCAAATATGTTCCCCAACATCCCCTCAAATATTCATCGCCTATAGATTGTGGTCTGAACACATTAATTGAAATGATGTTTTGTGTGTCTGATGCAATCTGTCTATGCCATCTAATGAATGTAAGCTTTCTTTTTCTTCTTTCACAATACCCATAAAAGGGCTAGATGTTAATAGTTTTTATATTAATTTACCTTCCCACACCCCCAAAACACCATATATGCAAGGAATTATGGGCCAAGAAAGCAACTTTGTAGTGACATATATTAATTTCTTCATATAACCCGGAGCATAGAGGCTAAGAAAGAATTTAAAAACTAGTGTGAGTTTGGGAGTTGTGTATTTTAGATATGAATTTTTCCCACCATGTAAACATTTGAAATAATACATCCAATAATTGGATGTTCCCTCTTTTCATTATCTCTCTATTCTGAAAAATATGGTTATATGTTTTAATTTAATTTGAATTTTTAGGATATTAATGCATTTCTTTTATTCATTTTATCTTTAGCCATTTCAATATGAATTCACATACACACACATGTACCCAACTTCTAAAAATCTAATACTCCTGCTACACAGACAGACATCAAGCAGTTTCCAAGGGAACACTTCTTCAAGGCAATGATTCTATTAAAAAGATCCTTCTGAGAACAAATATCCATTCCCTGCAATTGCATTCAGAAGAATTAAATTAGAGCCACTCCTCTTGAAATGAAGAGAACAATCCCATGCTTAACCATCACAGGGTAACAGAGAATGTTCCTCTTAAAAGCATAATTATTCTACAGGGTGGCAGTACCGGTATGGACCATTAGCTCTGACAGTGAAAAGCTCCCAATTCCTCTCCAATTGAAAAGTTGCTTGAGATGACAAGAGATCTACAAATCATGATTGTCTTAAAATCAGAGAATTAGGCCATGTTACTGAAAGGGCCCTCCAGAGATCTGATGCCCAAGACCTCTGGCTCAGGCAGGGAGCATAGCCAGAAACTAGACTAGTTGAGTAGTCTTCAAAGGGTGCTACCTGCCTAGAATTAACCATCAGAGCACTAGAATACCTCTTCAAATAGATATTTTTAGCATTGCTCTCATTACAAAACAATAAAATTTAGAAAACATAGAAGAAACAAAAATCAACCATACTCCTACCCTCCAGAGAACGACTGCTAACATTTTGGGACATTTTTCTAAACTTATTCTGTGGCTTTATTTTTCCTTTTATAAAGACTCTAATGGGACCATAACATACACATTATTTTATGATGTACTTTTTTCACAGAATACTTAGTTGTAAATATTGTCTCCATATTACTAACTAGTCTAATAGTGATTTTGAATGGCTGCAATGAATTCCAAATTACCAAACTAGAATTTACTTAACAAATACTCATTTGGGGACACTTAGATTGTTTCTGATTTTTCAGTCTTCACTAATAGGGTACTAGACACCCTGAAAAAAATGTTTTAATGTACAAGATATATAATTTCCACATGACAAATTCCTAGAAGGACAATTGCTAGATTCTAGAATATAAGTGTATTAAGATTTTTGATACACTTTCCAAAGGATTCCTCAGAAAGGTAATAACTGAATAATTGAAAGTCTACCATCAGTGTGAGAATGGACACCAGAAATGGCACTGGAATCCTCAGGCAAGATCCACTCAGGACAGTTACATGCGTTCATAGTAATGACAAGTGGGATTCTGCCACCTATTTAAGGCCAGAAATTGATTCACTGAGAACTACTAGATTCACACGAAAAAGTAAGAATTAAGTAAGTTTACTAATAATGTTAATTTATGAATACTTCTAAGCATCTGTGTATGCTTCACAGAGAAAAATGAGCAGCAAGTTCTAGTTCCTCCTCAAAAACAGAAATACTGAGCCATAGCTAAAGGAGTGGTCTCTCTTTGGTTTGGTCTGGAAAGTTCTTCCTGATTTAGCAGAGCATTCTGTTAGTACTTAGCATCATTCTTTTCTCATACATCTCTATGACAGGATACAAGTACCCTTAAAGTACCCTTGATTCTCAGAGAGCATAACTCAATCAGCTACAAATCCCATACAGGTATATAAAGATAGAAACCTTGCCAATTTCTAAACACTGGGGAGTAGTGGAGTGTGTAAGAAACTGGAGTAAAGTAGTTCAAATTCATTTTTTTATCATGGAAGATAGATTATATTTCTATTACGGAGGTACTTACTTTTTGAAAACTTTTTCTTTTAGATCAGTTTTAGGTTTATATCAAATTATTTTGGATTTTTTACTTAGACAGTCATACCATTTGTGAACAACGTCTTCCTTCCCAGTCTGTATACCTTTCTTGCTTTATTGTTGTAGCCAGGACTTCCAGTATGCTGTTGAAAAGGAGTGGTGAGAGGGGACCTCCTTACCTTGTACCTGACCTTAGTGGGAAAACTATGAGTTTCTCACCACTAAATATGATGTTGGCTGAAGGTTTTTGTAGATAGTCTTTACCAAGTGGAGAAAGTTCCTCCTTACTCGTAGTTTACTGAGTGTTTTTTGTCATGAATGGGTGTTGGATTTTGTCAAATGCTTTTCTTGCATCTATTAATATGATCATGTGATTTTTTGTTTTTAGTCTGTTGAGGTGATGGATTACATTGATTTTTGAATATTGAACCAGGCTTGCATACATGGGATAAATCCCAATTTGTCATCATGTATAATTATTTGCGTACATTGTTAGATTCAGTTGCTAATATTTTGTTAAGGATTATTGCATCTATGTTCACGAGACATACTGCTCTGCAGTTTGTTTGTTTGCTTATTCTGCTTTCATATAATGAGCTAGGAAGTAGTCCCTCTGCTTCTGTCTTCTGAAAGAGATTATAGAGAATTGGTATAATTTCTTCCTTAAATGTCTGGTAGAATTTGCCAGTTAACCCATCTGGGCCTGGTGCTTTCTGTTTTGGAAGGTTATTAATTATTGATTTATTTCTTTAATAGATGTAGGCCTATTTAGATCATCTATTTCTTCTTGTGTAAGTTTTAGCAGATTGTGTCTTTTAAGGAAGGAATTGGTCCATTTAATCTAGATTATCAAATTTGTGAGCGAAGAGTTGTTCATAGTAATTTTTATTATCTTTTTTATTATCATTTTAATTTCCATGGGATCTGTAGTCATGTCCCCTCTTTCATTTCTGGTATTAGTAATGCATGTCCTTTTTTTTCACAGACTGGCTAGAGGCTTATCAATTTTATTCATCTTTTCTAAGAACCAGCTTTTGGTTTGATTTTCTCTATTGATTTCTCATTTTCAAATTTATTTATGCTTTAACTCTTTTTTTTTTTTTCTGCTTATTTCAGGTTTAATTTGGTCTTCTTTTCCAGTTTCCTGAGGTGAAAACTTAGATTAATGATTTTAAATTTTTCTTCTTTTCTAATATAAGTATTCACTGCTATAAATTTTGCTCTAAGCATTGCTTTCACAGCATCCCACATGTTTTGATAAGTTCATTTTCATTTCAAACTCATTTTTAAAACCATCCTGACAGTCAAGCAAAATAAATTGAGGGGAAAATTTCACTCATGGACCTCCAGACTGAAACACTGCTTAAAAAAAAACAAAAGAAAAAAAAAACTATTCTAGATTATTCTCAGTCTCTCTTTAATGATTTTTCAAAGTATGCTTTGGGCAGCAAACATTTATTGAAGGATTTTTTTTTTTTTTTTTTTTTTTTTTTTCGGTACGCGGGCCTCTCACTGTTGTGGCCTCTCCCGTTGCGGAGCACAGGCTCCGGACGCACAGGCTCAGCGGCCATGGCTCATGGGCCCAGCTGCTGCGCGGCATGTGGGATCTTCCCGGACCGGGGCACGAACCCGTGTCCTCTGCATCGGCAGGCGGACTCTCTACCACTGGCGCCACCAGGGAAGTTCCTTGAAGGATTTTTTAATGAATGATTGATTTAGTGTGCTCTTTAAAAAGAAATATTCAGACTAAACCTGTGATATTTCATTTATTAACACTGAAATAGGGTTGCTTTCTACTTATCTGCCTCTGTCTTGTGTTGTCTGTGTTCTGCCTTGCTATGGCAGTTTTGTGCTCTCCATATCCTAGCAATGGAAAATTGTTGCAAATTTATTTTAATAATAATAATATTATTAGTTAATATTTACTGAGTACTTAATGGATTCAGGTCAACTGACCCAATTTCAGCTGAAAAGGCATTTCCCCATTACCCACCTCCCCATAGTGGTTCTGAAGATGTTCCTTTTAACCATTTTACCCACAAAAATATATAAAGTCTACCCTTATTGTAAGAATGAGGTCACTCAGAATGAGGTTACACTTGTCTCCTTAGTCACAAAGTCTCCCAAAACAAGTAAGAGCGTGGACAAGGAAGGAAGGGAAGCATGGGAAAGGAAATGCGATGGGTGACCCTTACAAAGTTTAATTTTGTGTTGGTGAGGCTGATGTCCCAAGAGAGGAGAACTCTATTTAAGCCTAATGCTTTTGTGGGGTTGGTAAATTTATTGAACTCACAGGCTGAAACAGTCTCAAGAGGGCTGTTTATTCAGAGGAGACATATTAATCTATTAGGCTAATGCTTTAACATAAAAGCCTGGACTTACACATCAGCTTCAGTGACCCAAGTGATTTTACGCATTTGAATAAAATAAATTTTGGTGTGAGCAATATAAAAACAAACAAACAAAAAAACAAACGAGCATCAAATGCCGTGTGTGTGTGTGTGTGTGTGTGCTCCATCTATTGGGTTAAATTCCTAACCTTGGCCTTTGTATTAGTTTGAAAATCATAAAATCTTCCATACTCTGAAACATGTATTTGATCTGAAAAAGAAATTGCAACCGAAAGCCTGTGCTTATCTGGACAAAATGAAAGTTTTCTGAATGTGTTTAGGGGGGAAATGCTGCATAAAAGAAAAGATAAATTGTGAGAGCTTGGGTCTCCAAAAATAAGGAAATAAAATTATATCTTAATTATAATTAGAAAGACTTGAAGAGTACTGACATGTGAGTATACCATTTGTGTTTTCAGTGAAGTTTGCTCCTTAAATATGTTGAAATATAATTTTCACCAAATCTTAATAAATCATTTATGGCAGATGTTAAGTGTATCAGTATAACAGGATCATGCAAAGAAGTTAGTAAATTCGATCCTACTAATAGCATAAGGCAAAACAAATGTGCGTGATTAACAGTGACAGTTTGAGAGAATAGCGCTAAGCAATTTAAAGACCCAGGAACCAAAAGGATCAAAAGAAACAAGTTACTTTCATTGGGTGAATAGAAGTAACTTTAAAATTAGGATTGTTATAAGATGCTACTTTAAATGAGCTACAGGAAAGGAATGAATGAGGACCTATTTTATTCTCAAAAAGCCTATTCTGTCTAGGTTGTTGGAGAACCAATTATTCTCAGGAGTTCGTCAAATAAATGCCTCTGAGCCTGTCTCAAGCTAAAAAATTACATACAAGCATTTAGCATGTATTAGTTTGACCCTGTGAACTGACCTCATTCATGAGATTTCAACAGAGTTGTTGAAAAATACTTCAACATACTAGCATACCTTAATTGAACATGGCACGTTTTATAGCAAAGGGTATAATGTGGGAAATTGCATGAAAACGAGAGTGAAAAAAGAAATTAATCTAATGCCGCTCCATATGCCAGTACCATTCCAGAATTTAACAAGAAACACAAACCATATAACCACTAAATTCTGGTTTCATTGATCCAAATCCCCTCCAAGTTATCCAACCAACCCAACCACTTGTCTTGTTTTAAATATTTACGAACACAGCTTTTATCTGGATTAATTATCAATTGCTAATTCTTATATTAATAACGGAAAATTAAAATTCAACACTGAAACAGACGGCCTCCCTTCCACTTAACTCCAACCTTTATCTTATTGAAAACGCTCCTAAAAGCCAAAAACTATTAATCAGTTGGATGGGTTTTACAATATGTTTGTTACGTCTCAAGATGGTGTGTCAGTGAAAGCTTTTCTTAGTGAGAGGCAATTATTTCGATATGGAAAAAGTTTACAACGTATTTCATAATCAACATTTGCCTAAACATTTGGCAATTTGCCTAAAATATTTTCTCTCTTTTTCCATGAAAAAATGGAATCTCTTACTCTTTGATGTTTTATTAACTGTTAATCTGGTGAATATTTATTCAATACTCAATGAAAATGTAAATCATACATTTAAAACAAATATTTGAGAACATCTCTTTATGGCCTGTCTAAGATTTGGATCTGCATGACTATTGCCTTCTCTTTCCATTCTGAGACCCCCTTCTGATCTCCATGTCTCCCTGACAAAATGGGCACTATGATTCTGTCTGGGGTTCAGACACTTTCCCAATTAATTCATCCTCATCTATTCATACACTGTATGACTGAAGGCCAATAAAAGCCTTTCCAACCTAAAAACGTTACATACCATAATTCTAAAACACTGTAACAAAGATATAAATACAAGTTTGATTCTTGTAAGGCTTATTTATAGATTTTACAGCACTGCTTTATTTTAATATATATATTCATCTTCCATGCACATAAAATTTAATAGTCATTATTTCCATGCAAAAGGTAATCAAAAATAAAGTAATTGTCAGCAAAGCACTTTAGACTCAATAGGTAAATTATAAATATTTTAGTCATATTATTTAGGTAAATAACAGTAATGTCAACTTTTCTTTTCTTTTTTTTTTTACGCGGGCCTCTCACTGTTGTGGCCTCTCCCGTTGCGGAGCACAGGCTCCGGACGTGCAGGCTCAGCGGCCATGGCTCACGGGCCTAGCCGCTCCGCGGCATGTGGGATTTTCCCGGACCAGGGCACGAACCCGTGTCCTCTGCATCGGCAGGCGGACTCTCAACCACTGCGCCACCAGGGAAGCCCTCAATTTTTATTTTCTTAAAATAAATTTATTCTGTGTATTTTCTTTAACCAAAAACAATAAGAAGTATTTTAATAAGATAAATATGTGTCTATGTTATTTATATGAGCAAGGTTTTCTTTCCTTTCATTAATGGATTACATTTCAGCAGGGAAAACATTAAAATTAGGATAACCAGCTCAATTCAGCTGTCACCTTATTATTTATTGGTATACGAAGATTCAGCCAGGATAAAGTGCTTTTCTGCTTTTTCAAATCGTAAACCATTTCTCATTTGCAAATAGTTTAGCAAATAGAAACCATTCTTTCTATACCTGTAGAAGGAATTCTGTTAAAAGCTTCATTCTGTCTACAGCACTCCTATGATAGCTTTCTTGGAAAAACCACAAATAAGACAGAACTTTGAGATGGAATTTTGCCTCTAAGAACCAAGGCAGGCCTTAGTTTTGGTGCTAGAGATCCTCAATCCTGAAACTCAAGCAGATGAACCCCTTCTGGCAAGTTTTGCCCCTCCCCAGGCTGTGGGCCACCTCTGGACAGAGTTTTGCTCTGAACTGATGCACTGATCCTAATAGAACTCTGGATATATTTTTTCCACAGTAGCAACCAGGAGAAAGGGAGATTCTCAATAACAGGCAGGGCAGGATACAAGAGGTCAAAACCAGAGAGACAGTGCTGAGCACGAGGTGGGGAGGTGAATGAGAATCTGTGCCTAGGAAGATAAGTCATACACCAAAAGCGTGAAGGATAAGGCCCAAGTCAGGATATGGCACCTCAAATGGATGAAGGCAAGAGGTTCAGGATGAAAACCATGACTAGTACATGGGTGACACCAGCTATGTGACATAACAATGGGCTTTATGGTGAATAGGACCCTGTAAGACTGAACAGAAGTTTTAGTTTCTATTCTGTAGGCAATAGGAATCTATCTAAAATCCTGAGCAGGAACCTGACATGATCTGACATGTAGTTTAAAAGTTCCACTCTAGTGTCAGTGTGATAGACTGGAGAAATATAAGGCTGAAGGTAGCAAGAACATTAGGAAACAAGAAATGACAAAGGTGTAAATGAGGGCACTAGAAGAGGGGTATGTTTGGAAGATATTCAGAGAATAGAATGATAGCAATTGGTAACCAATTGCCTGCTGGATCTGGGTGGGGTTTAAAATGGTATTTTTTATATTATTCCCAGGTCTGGCTTGGTGAAATGTGGGGATGGTAGTTCTAGGAAACACAGGAAAATTCAGAAAGAAGGGGAGATTTTTGAGTAAAAATAATGAGGTCATTTTTAAAGGTTATGTTAAGCAAAGTAAAAGTATCCAGACCAAAACAAAGAGACACCACTCCTTTAGTACCACTCTGGCTTGGTATTCCCATTCTTGAGGAGGAAGGAGAATTTATAGGCAGAATCTCACTGTAGAGTGTTCACAGATGCTTGGCAATATTCATTAATCAACATTCTTAGTCTACCTTGCTTATTTTTACATTTTTACTGTAAATCTAGTATTTCTCAGTGAATCAACTTCTGGCCTTTTAAGCAGAATCCCTTCATGACTATGTAGAAGTATAACAGGTATAACTGTCCTATGTGGAGCTTGCCAAAAGAAATGGAACTTTCCATTTCTGGTATCTAGTCTCATACACTGATGGTGGACTTTTCATTGTTATTACCTTTCTGAGGAATACTCTGACAGAGTGTACCAAAAGTCTCAACATACTTATATTCTATGGTCTAGCATTTCTATAAATTTGCCCTAAGGAAACTATCACAAATGTGCACAAAGATTTATGTATGAGACTATCTAGCACACTATTAGTTCTAAGAGTCAAGAATCTAAGGACTATCCAATGGAATCCCCTACTAGTCCAGTTTCCCCCACTCGAATGGGCATACTTGATCTGCAGATCCTAGTCTCTTCCATCCTCCCCTAACCTAGATCCTGTTCTTGCCCTCATGTTGCCTTACGTCTGTTTCATGTTTGATCCACTCTGACTCTAAATCTGCACTCTAAATTTTACCTGTCCTCCATTCAGTCCTCACAACTCTCTTCTTCTCTAGGTAATAGACAGTTAATCTGATACTCGAGTGCAGGTAACGATACAGGGAGAACACCAAAACCACTGTATGCTTCTCCACTATTCCGCAAGATGATATGTTTATTTTAGCACTAATCTCTTGAACCCATGCCCTGTGTTTCTTGTGTTCGTGAAGGAGCAATTACAAGGATGGGAATTCCAAACAAAGCAGAAGACAGAAATGCTATGGCAACTGAGTCAGGTAAATAGTCTAGGAAATGGGGAGTGCTGGTATCCCTCTTTCATCCGGTCATTTATTCCATTCTACAACTGGGTTCATCCTGGTCTCTGATCCACGGAAGGCTGCTTATATACTGCTTTTCTGGAAAGTTAAAATACGTCAATATTTCCAACAGATACTTATCATGCAAAACGTTGTGTCATTCCTGAAATAGATAGAAGTCATTATTACAGATCGATACTTATTGAGTATATGAATACAGCCAATACCTTCTTTAGCAGTTAATGACTAATGGTCAGTTCCAGAACTGAGAACACTAACAAGAAATTTAGCTTTAGGTAGTTAAATTATTAAGATGTATTATAAAATTTTCTAAACTATACTGTTCTAAATGCTGTACTTCTCAAACTCACAGAACCACCCAGGGAGCTGCAGCAAATTCACAAGGGTGCCACGGGATATTTTAATTTTCAAAGGAAGCACAGCAACATCTGTCAGACACCACACAAAAAACAGCTCTGAGATAGTTCAGTTTCAACATGTACATTCCTTTTGATGTCATTTTTTCCCCAGTTTTATTGAGATATAATTAACATATAACTGTATTATTTTTAGGTGTACAACATAATGATTTGGTATATGTATATATTGCAATGATGTCATATCTTTGTGAAACATTTTCATCAGTTGTTGTGATAAAAATCGAGAACTAAACAAAAATCAATGCAGAACAAGAAATGAGAGCAGTAGGTCCATTTTACTCCATGGTTTGAGAATTTGTGCAGTGGCATAATCATACACATAATAGTATATAACTATGGGTGTTTAAGAATGAAAATATTATTTTTCTTTCCATTCTATGTGTATTATTTTTCCAACTGTCTTCTATAATGCTACAATATAAATACTTAAGTTATTTGAGCCTAAATACTCAAAAATAGGTCTATTAAGTTAGTCTTCTGGCCTAAAGATGCAGTGAAAAAGTTACCAGACACTAAAAGCGCTGTTTACAGGAGAAGTTCAGAAACCTCTGCTTAAATGATATGAAACTCTAGACATAAACTATACATTATTATTACATCTTGGTGTTTTCACAAAATTGAGTGAAACACTTTCGGTAGAATTTTATTTGATTATCACAAAAAGTAACTTTTGAACATAAAGAAATTCTTAATTTGTATCCATTTTTATCATTAAATATTGTTAGCACTTCTTTAGGATTTAAAAAAGGTAAACATTAAATCCTCAGTTTCAGAAGAATTAATTTGTCCTTTGGTTTCATATTTCTGTAATTTTAGGCAGTACCGACTTTTAGGCAAAGTGCCTAGCAATTAGTTGCCAAAGAATTTATTTGTATGGAAATTTTTCTTCAGCCTTCTCCACTGATGCATAAACATAGTAAGGAAACTTTAACCTCATTGTTACAAGAAGAAACACCTGAGGCAATGCCAATCAAGCCAAAATCTTTTATAAAATTGCAGGTCTGTGTTTTGTTTTCAGTATCAAAACTAGCACCAGTTATTCAAATCAGCTTACTTTATGTAAATTAGTCTCTTCAAAAACTTCCTTAATCCAGGCAGTTATTAAGTGAAATGGGATTTACCTCAACTAATGACTATACAAAGAGGAAAAAACACACAAGGGAAATCCTATTATAGCTTCAAAGCACTGGGCTCTCCTTTGTTTGCTTACAATCCCCCCTCTGGCAAGAACAATAAGCAGCGTGTAATTATTTTCTTGACTATAATTTTTAAGTTTTAATTTGAACCAGCATTTAAAGGAAAAGAGAAGAGGCATACAGTGCAGGAGCCCTTTTGCCTATACCAGTCTGGCTTAGCGATCAAGAAAGGGAGACATCAATTTTGCCACTGATTCCAAAAGGGATATATTTAAGAAAAACTGTACTTTTCTGCTTGGAATATATGGTAGATTGATCTTCCAACTGACATGACTGTTTCACTGCTCAAAATCAAAATCATTTTCATTAGGAAATAGACTTCCAACTTGGAATTTTTTGCCCCATTAAAATAGCAATGTATTTTTAAAAAATTAAGTGCTCTCAAGATGATTTAGTCTTAACATGAATCAAGCACAAATTTTATAGTATCAAACTGAAGGAGTTTAATCAGGAGGTGAAGGTGAGTTTTGATGTCTCTTTCAAAAAAGTTTCAATTGCTACTTATCATAATCAAAGAATAGACAAAGAAAAAAAAACATTAATGTTTGGTCTCAAATCCACAGTCATTGGTGACAGACTTACATTCTTTTCTTTATTTTCAGACCATGCATGTGCAAATTTAAAACTGACAAACAAAAGCCTTATCACCCAGAAGCCTGGGAAAATGAGTTCTTCTAACAGTGTTCCTTTGAAGGTAGCGGTTCACATACCATACTCAATAGAAAGTGACAATTAATTTGACAGATCCTGGTTTTAGGAATCCAAGAGAGTAAAATTTCCTGGTACCATAAGATACACAACTGTGGTTGAATCGGGGTAGAATTCATTTCTTAAAAGTGTTAGCAGCCTAAGCTGGGAGCCAGGGTAGAGTTGCTGCAAGGAGAATTTTGAGGGAAATTATGGGATGGATGCTTTTATTTTTTTCAATTTTAATTTTTCTTAGACTTTCAATTCACCAAATGACTTTTTGTATTACTTTAATACACTGACGCCTTCATTTCAGATTCTAGGTAAAAATTTAAAAACCTTAAAGACATACTAATCATCATACATACATGCCAGATTATCACTATATTCCCAGTCTCAGATGAACCCTGCTAAACGGAAGACAAGATGGTATTTTTGGTCCCCTTGCATTTTTTAATAATCAGTGCATAATAAACTCCAAGGCCTAAGTGAAAGTCACTCACAAAAAATAGGAATAAAATCAGAAAAGTCATCCTCTGCAATTGAAGTTTATATTAATTAATATGGAATGGATATGATTAGCCTTCTGCAGGAGTGACCTTTGAGAGGCACTTTGCAATGAGTTGTGCCTCTAAATCCCCTTAAGGTCCCCAGTCCAAATATTACTTACTGTAGCCTGAGCTTTGACTTTAGATAACCTGGATAACCACATGCACGTAATAAATGCAAACAAAATGATGTGGCACTCTGCATGATGTTTAGAAAACAGAGAGTTGACAAATAATAATCTGTTGGGGTTTATTCAGAGAGACGTGGAATACAAGTCATTAGAAATATGTAGTCAGCAGTAAAGCAGGAGTGATTTCTCTAGTTTTTGCCACAATCCAAAAGACATATCCTTCAAGATTACTCAGTTTATTTTACCATTATCTCATACATATATCTGCCTCACAATTTCTTGATTAGCAACTTGCATTCCAGGGAAGTCTGATAATAAAAAGGGCTATTTTAGATAAGGGTTTTCTAGTGACAAGGAAGGTACATCCCCACTGAATGTTAATAAGTTAGCACTTGTTTATAAATAAATCCATGAGACCTGATAGCCTGAAGTCAGTCCCCACAGAAGCTCATCATTCCTCAGTGAACTGATAGTATCATTTCTTGAAGCTGAATGCTAGACCCACAGGGACTTCATCAGTTTGCGAAAGAACCCTGCCTGAGCAAATGTGTGAAATGGTTCAAAAGCAAAACCAAAAAGTAATGAAGCATGTCATTATATATGTGTCAAAACCCATAAAGTGAACAACACCAAGAGTGAACCCTAATGCAAACTTTGTACTTTGGGTGGTAATGAAGTGTCAATATAGATTCATTGATTGCAACAAATGTACCACTCTAATGCAGGATGTCAATGGCAGGGAAGATGCGCTTGTGGGGGCAGGGGATATATGGCAAGTGCCTACACTTTCCATTCAGTTTTGCTATGAACATAAAACTGCTCAAAAAAATAGTCAAGAAAGAAAGAAAGAAAGAGAGAGAGAGAAAGGAAGAAAGGAAAGAAGGAAGGAAAGAAGGAAGGAAGAAAGAAACAAAGAAAGAAAAAAAGGAAGGAAGGAAGAAAAGAAAGAAAGAAGAAAGAAAGAGAAAGAAAGGGAGAAAAAAAGAAAGAAAGAGAGAAAGAAAGAAAGGAAGGAGGGTGGGAGGGAGGGAGGGGGGAAATGTAATGCATGGAACCAGAAGGAGTTAAAAATAACCCATGGAGTCAAAAAGACCTGAGTTAAAATCCTGACACTGCCCCGACTGGGTGACATTTAACCTCTCTGAGCTTCAGCTTCTTTTTCTGTAAAATGAAGATAATACATATGCAGCTTTGGTGTTATGAGAGTTAAATGAAATAATACATGAAAAGCATGTAGGACAGTGCCTGGAACATAGTGTGATTTCATAATTTCCATACTCCACCCAAAGTAATCCTATAAGGTTGGACCTGATTTAGAAGCTATTCTTTTTTTTTTTTTTTTTTTTTTTTTTTTTTTGCGGCACGCGGACCTCTCACTGCTGTGGCCTCTCCCGTTGCAGAGCACAGGCTCCGGACGCGCAGGCTCAGTGGCCATGGCTCACGGGCCCAGCCGCTCCGCGGCATGTGGGATCTTCCCGGACCGGGGCACGAACCCGTGTCCCCTGCATCGGCAGGCAGACTCTCAACCACTGCGCCACCAGGGAAGCCCTAGAAACTATTCTTTACGCCAAAAAGTATAAATTTTTCTCTAACTACTCAGGGAGCCTAAGACACACAGAAATAAGAGCAAGAGATGGCAGGTTGCAGGATCAGTCCCCTGGAGGAAAAAGCATTCCCAGGTAATAATTTGTTAGGGTTAAAACTTTTGCAAAGCATATTGGCCACATCAAACTTTTTATTAAAACAATTTATATAAACTTTATTATACTGAGGCTAAACTTTAACAAAATTGCAGATCCAGAGACAGAGTTTTTTGCAGTTAATAATAAAGGTCTTAATATAAGAAAATGATTGTTACAACAAATACCAAAGTAGGACACAAATAACTGAATACAAAGAGAGGATTAAGCAGAATCAAGATGATGAAAGAAAAACTTGACAGAGGTAACACCTATAACCAAGTCTAACTAAAGGGTTTGACAATTGATTAATGATGAAACAATGGAAATTAATATCAGCTTACATTGAGCCATGATATGAAAGAGCACAGTGAAACTGAATACTTTATTAACTGCAGGGTGTTGTTGAGGACATCACTCACTACATCAAATAGTGTCCTATTGTCACAGTACCAGGAATAGTTAATACTTTTCCTAAACAACCTGTTTGTGTGTGCTTTAAGAATCCTTCAAATAAAATGTCTGCATTTTTGTCTTCATGTTGGCTGCTAGAGAAAACGTGGACTACCTGCCTCTAGAAAGGATATAGGATACTATGACTAGCATTGGTATACTCACAGTTTCCTCCCCTTTTATTGTTATTATTCCTCCCCCAATATTACTCATATTCCCTTTGTCTAAATACTTTCATTTATTTTTAATTTATTCTAACATGATATATATATTTGTATATATCTATATAGATATAGATCTTTGTAAACCATCTTCTTGTAACAATACGTAGTAAAAACAAATTTTAAAAATTTAGTCAGCAAGCAACTTTTAGAACCTGATCCAAAAATGAAGTGGGTGCTATGTGTATGGCTAGGTCCCATTACCATAACTTTCAAAATTGTTGGGTTAATGTCTTATTTTCCTTTCTTTTTGTTGCTGACCTTGTGTCCCATCTTACAAGCACCAGAATTCAGGACAAATTGCACAGTGTTACATGGCATGGCTCCCATTATTTCGCAGGAATACATACTGAGGCCAGGGCTCTGCTGGGTGGGGAGTTGTGCAGTTGTGTTTCAGTGCAGGGCCTTGGACTGTGTTATTCTGCCATTTCCATAGGACCAATAAGAGAAAGCCGTGGGGGAGCACACAGGCTGCTGGCCCCACGCTGTCTATTTTGGGATATCAGACCTGTATAGTATATATCTGCAAACACCAAGCTGCCCAGCTCTAGAGACTTTGGTGCATATGACTTGTTGTCTTCCACCTGCTGGAGAGAGGAAGCCCAAGGTCCCATGGAAGTTGAGTCTGGTACACTCCTCACTCCCCATTCCCCTTGAGAGAAGCGCTTCTCCAGATCCCAGCTGGTTCATTTTCCAGGCCACCCTGAGTGAGCCTGAGGGTCACTTGCAGTCACTTCTGCTTGTTGTCTGTCCCCAATTGTCTGCCATTTAACCACCGGGTCTTCAGGGGAGGGGGTGGGAAAGCTGAGGTTCCTAGCATTTGCCAATGTCCATAGTATAAGTACGCCTACATAGCCAATTTCAAGCTACCAATGTGACATCTCTGAATTCAGAGTTGGAAAGAAATTGTTGAAAATATAATAATGGGAGAGGGCAGACAGCAGAATCAAGAAGAACTACAATCCTGCAGCCTGTAAAACAAAAACCACATTCACAGAAAGACAGACAAGATGAAAAGGCAGAGGGCTATGTACCAGATGAAGGAACAAGATAAAACCCCAGAGAAACAACTAAATGAAGTGGAGATAGGCAACCTTCCAGAAAAACAATTCAGAATAATGATAGTGAAGATGATACAGGACCTCAGAAAAAGAATGGAGGCAAAGATCAAAAAGATGCAAGAAAGGTTTAACAAAGACGTAGAATATTTAAAGAACAAACAAACAGAGCTGAACGATACAATAACTGAAATGAAAACTACACTAGAAGGAATCCATAGCAGAATAACTGAGGCAGAAGAATGAATAAGTGACCTGCAAGACAGAATGGTGGAATTCACTGCTGTGGAACAGAATAAAGAAAAAAGAATGAAAAGAAATGAAGACAGCCTAAGAGACCTCTGGAACAACATTAAACACAAAAACATTCGCATTATAGGGGTCCCAGAAGGAGAAGAGAGAGAGAAACGACAAGAGAAAATATTTGAAGAGGTTATAGTCGAAAACTTCCCTAACATGGGAAAGGAAATAGCCACCCAAATCCAGGAAGCACAGAGAGTCCCATACAGGATAAACACAAGGAGAAACACACTGAGGCACATAGTAATCAAATTGGAAAAATTAAAGACAAAGAAAAATTATTGAAAGCAGCAAGGGAAAAACGACAAATAAAATACAAAGGAACTCCCATAAGGTTAAGAGCTGATTTCTCATCAGAAACTCTACAAGCCAGAAAGAAGTGGCACGATATACTTAAAGTGATGAAAGGAAAGAACCTACAACCAAGATTACTCTACCCGGCAAGGATCTCATTCAGATTCGATGGAGAAATCAAAAGCTTTACAGACAACCAAAAGCTAAGAGAATTCAGCACCACCAAATCAGCTCTACAACAAATGCTAAAGAAACTTCTCTAAGTGGGAAACACAAGAGAAAAAAGGACCTACAAAAACAAACCCAAAACAATTAAGAAAAGGGTCATAGGGACATAGGGACATATGTATCAATAATTACCCTAAATGTGAATGGATTGAATGCTCCAAACAAAAGACACAGACTTACTGAATGGATACAAAAACAAGAGCCAAATATATGCTGTCTACAAGAGACCCACTTCAGACCTAGGGACACATTCAGACTGAAAGTGATGGGATGGAAAAAGATATTCCATGCAAATGGAAATCAAAAGAAAGCTGGAGTAGCAATACTCATATCAGAAAAAATAGACTTTAAAATAAAGAATGTTACAAGAGACAAGGAAGGACACTACATAATGATCAAGGGATCAATCCAAGAAGAAGATATAACAATTATAAATATATATGCACCCAACATAGGAGCACCTCAATACATAAGGCAACTGCTAACAGCTCTAAAAGAGGAAATTGACAGTAACACAATAACAGTGGGGGACTTTAACACCTCACTTACACCAATGGACAGATCATCCAAAATGAAAATGAATAAGGAAACAGAAGCTTTAAATGACACAATAGACCAGATAGATTTAATTGATATTTATGGGACATTCCATCCAAAAACAGCAGATTATACTTTCTTCTCAAGTGCACACAGAACATTCTCCAAGATAGATCACATCTTGGGTCACAAATCAAGCCTCAGTAAAGTTAAGAAAATTGAATTCATATCAAGTACCTTTTCTGACCACACTGCTATGAGATTAGAAATTAATTACAGGGAAAAAAACGTAAAAAAACACAAACACATGGAGGCTAAACAATACATTACTAAATAACCAAGAGATCACTGAAGAAACCAAAGAGGAAATCCAAAAATACCTAGAGAAAATGAGAATGAAAATACCACAATCCAAAACCTCTGGGATGCAGCAAAAGCAGTTCTAAGAGGGAAGTTTATAGCTATACAAGCCTACCTCAAGAAACAAGAAAAATCTCAAGTAAACAATCTAACCTTACACCTAAAGGAACTAGAGAAAGAAGAGCAAACAAAACCCAAAGTTAGCAGAAGGAAAGAACTCATAAAGATCAGAGCAGAAATAAATGAAATAGAAACAAAAAAAAAAAAAATAGCAAAGATCAATAAAACTGAAAGGTGGTTCTTTGAGAAGATAAACGAAATTGATAAACCATTAGCCAGACTCATCAAGAAAAAGAGGGAGAGGACTCAAAGCAATAAAATTAGAAATGAAAAAGGAGAAGTTACAACAGACACCGCAGAAATACAAAGCATCCTAAGAGGCTACTACAAGCAACTCTATGCCAATAAAATGGACAACCTGGAAGAAATGAACAAATTCTTAGAAAGATATAACCTTCCAAGACTGAACCAGGAAGAAATAGAAAATATAAACAGACCAATCACAAGCAATGAAATTGAAACTGTGATTTAAAATCTTCCAACAAACAAAAGTCCAGGACCAGATGGTTTCACAGGTGAGTTCTATCCAACATTTATAGAAGAGCTAAAACCCATCCTTCTCAAACTGTTCTAAAACATTGCAGAGGAAGGAACACTCCCCAACTCATTCTATGAGGGCACCATCACCCTGCTACAAAAACCAGACAAAGTACTCCAAAAAAAAGAAAATTACAGACCAACATCACTCATGAATATAGACGCAAAAATCCTCAACAAAATACTAGCAAACAGAATCCAACAACACATTAAGAGAATCATACACCATGACCAAGTGGGATTTATCCCAGGGATGCAAGGATTCTTCAATATATGCAAATCAATCAATGTGATACAGCATATTAACAAATTGAAGAATAAAAAGCATATGATCACCTCAATAGATGTAGAAAAAGCTTTTGACAAATTTCAACATCCATTTATGATAAAAACTCTCCAGAAAGTGGGCACAGAGGGAACCTACCTCAACATAATAAAGGCCATATATGACAAACCCACAGCAAACATCATTCTCAATGGTGAAAAACTGAAAGCATTTCCTCTAAGATCAGGAGCAAGACAAGGATGTCCACTCTTGCCACTATTATTCAACATAGTTTTGGAAGTCCTAGCCACGGCAATCAGAGAATAAAAAGAAATAAAAGGAATACAAACTGGAAAAGAAGAAGTAAAACTGTCACTGTTTGCAGATGACATAATACTATACACGGAGAATCCTAGAGATGCCACCAGAAAACTACTAGAGCTAATCAATGAATTTGGTAAAGTTGCAGGATATAAAATTAGTGCACAGAAATCTCTTGCATTCCTATACACTATTGATGAAAAATCTGAAAGAGAAATTAAGGAAACACTCCCATTTACCATTGCAACAAAAAGAACAAAATACCTAGGAATAAACCTACCTACGGAGACAAAAGACCTGTATGCAGAAAACTCTAAGACACTGAAGAAAGAAATTAAAGATGATACCAACAGATGGAGAGATATACCATGTTCTTGGATTGGAAGAAACAATATTGTGAAAATGACTATACTACCCAAAGCAATCTACAGATTCAAGCAATCCCTATCAAATTACCAATGGCATTTTTTACGGAGCTAGAACAAAAAATCTTAAAATTTGTACGGAGACACAAAAGACCCCTGAAAAGCCGAAGCAGTCTTGAGGGGAAAAAACGGAGTTGGAGGAATCAGACTCCCTGACTTCAGACTATACTATAAAGCTACAGTAATCAAGACAATATGGTACTGGCACAAAAACAGAAACATAGATCAATGGAATAAGATAGAAAGCCCAGAGATAAACCCAGGCACCTATGGTCAACTAATCTATGACAAAGGAGGCAAGGATATACAATGGAGAAAAGACAGTCTCTTCAATAAGTGGTGCTGGGAAAACTGGACAGCTACATGTAAAAGAACGAAATTAGAACACTCCCTAACACCATACACAAAAATAAACTCAAAATCGATTCAAGACCTAAATGTAAGCCCAGACACTAAATTGGACATCATCAAAATAAAAAACTTTTGTAAAAAAAAAAAAAAAGTCATTGAGGGACTTCTCTAGTGGCGCAATGGATAAGACTCCATGCTCCCAATGCGGGGGACCCAGGTTCGATCCCTGGTCAGGGAAAGAGACCCCACATGCATGCTGCAACTAGGAGTTCGCATGGCACGACTAAGGAGGTGGCGAGCCGCAACTAAGGAGCCCGCCCGTTGCAACTAAGACCTGGCACAACCAAATAAGTAAATATTTAAAAAAAAAAAAAAATCATTGAGTTAGTCCTTTTGCCGAAGTGACTAATATTTGGGGTAAAATATTTTCTTAAACAAGAGCAACTAGTACTTGAATAATATCATGTAGTTTACATATACTCTCTTACTTACTCCTCCACACAACCCTAAAATATGGACCTTGTTTTCATCTATAGTTTATCTATTAGGAAATAGAAGCTCAAATAGAGACATTTGCAATGATTCACCAAAGACCATACAATCTAGTCAACAGAAAAGTCAGATTTCTTCTGCTACCTGCCTTTTTTCCTTCCTCTCCTTTCCAAAAATACTTTTTGGGCAGTGAATTTGTCCACTCAGGCTGCCATAACAAGAACCACAGACGGGATGGCTGAAACCACAGAACTGCATTTTCTCACAGTTCTGGAGGTTCGAATAAGTCCAAGATTAAGGTGCCTTCAAGGGTGGGTTTCTAGTGAGACCTCTTTTCCTGGCTTGCAGATGACTGCTTTCTCATTGTGTCTTCACATGGCCTTTCCTCTGTGCTAGAGAGAGACAGACCTCTGGTCTCTCTTCCTCTTCCGTAAGGCCACAGTCCTGTAAGATTATGGCTCTACCCTTATGACCTCATTTTATCTTAATTACTTCTGTAAAGGCCCTATCTCCAAATATTGTCACATTGAGGGTTAGGTTCCAACATATGAATTTCGGGAGGACATAATTCATTCCATAAAAGGTAGCAGACATTATACCAGAGATGGAAATACAGTGATGGACAAAAAAGACTTGGTCCCTGACTTTGTGGAACTTATGATGTATTAAACTCAGAACTTAAGAACAGACACTGAATAGGTCCACATTTTCCCCCCCACAACACTACTTACAGAAGGCATACTGTTTACCCCAATCTTCTTCATATGATTTCCCAAGAAAATTATTTTTATGTATGTATACAGGATAAACTTCAGACTGCTTTGTGTCTTATTCACTTGTCTTTAAATTTGTGGAGACAGAATTTATAAAATTTGCTTGGAAGTCCCCTCAGATGAAGTTTAGTGGGGTCCTTCCTGAAAGCAGAACAAGGGTTAGACCAGGATTTGTCAACAAAAATGCTTATTGCAGTGGTGGAGGGCAAGGAATGTTTTTGTGAATTCTGTGTGGGTGAGTGCTGTGCTTCCATCTTCCATTTAGACTGGTGAGCAGCAGGAAAGCTTTCTCTTTTCATCACTACCAAAAATCAAGAGTTATTATATTTAAGAAGTCTCTGCTGTTAAGCTGAAGCAAATTCACAAGTGTTTCAGAAACTTTATAAAAAGAACCGGACTCCACAGCATCACAGCCCTTTGATTCTGTGATTCTGTGTCACCTTCCCACAGCACAAATGGAGGTTAAGAAAAAATGTGGGCGAAGAGGAAAGGAAACATTCTAAGACCTTTTGTTTAATGATATGCAAATGAAACAGTTACTAGGTCGCCAAGCACCACGGATGCTAATTCTGCAGTGTTTTTTGAATCCATTCTCTGCTTCCCAGCTGGCAGAAGCTTTGTATTGAATTAGATATAATATCTGCTCTGAGTCAGACAAATCTGGCTTCTGCTTCTGACACCAGTGCTTCCTAGTTTTATGAACTTGAGCAAAATACCTAGTCTCTTTTTGCCTCAGTTTCCTTACTGTAAAAATCAGAATAATAATGCTGTGCTGGGCTTTCTCAGGTTTAAGGAAAAGAGATATGTTCCAGTTACCTCAAGATATTATAAAGACAAAAAGGAAACTGCCTCAGTCACCATCCTGATCATCAGCACGTTGTTCATCGTTACTCAGAACAGGGCAGGTGCTGCTCTGACGGCCCATCAAGACTCAAATTCACCTGAAGATGAGAGTTCATTTCTCCTAACACTAGCAACCTCTGCCAAAATGGTAACTATCTCTCTCTCTCTCTTTCTCTCTCCTTCTTTTCCCCACCTGCTTCCTTCTATTCTACTACTAACGAATTTCTCTCTACTCCCCATGTTACCACTCCCATTAACTTCCTACTTCTACTATTGCCTTCTTTTTAAGGCCATTTCTTTGTGTATTTCTCTTCTGCTGCTTCCACGACTCACTGCATCCTTTTTTGTGCGTTTCATTTTTAAGCTGCCTAAGAGACAAGGTCTGATCAACTTACTAATCGGAATAAAACTCTGCTTTGGCACAGAATTTGATGCCTATCCCTTATAGACTTCTGTTCAGCCTGTGGGTGGCTGCCTTGGAGACTGATGCTCATCTTGATACACTCGAGTGTGGCTAACATGTGTCACATGGACAAAGCATGGGTACATATGCAGAGAGAACTGTTGACAGGCTTGCCCTCGGAGGTTTCTCAGGAGAGAGTAGTGTAATTGAGCGCTCTTTTGAATGACCTGCACAGAACAGGTGTTGGTGAGGCTCAGATAAGATGTGCAAACAGCTTGTCTAGTGACTGGAATATAACAGACGCTCAGTAAATCTTAGCCCCACTCTTTCATCCCCCTGCTATGACTCTAGTTCAGGCCTAAGTTCTCTCTCACAACTGCAGTGGGTTCCCACAAGGCTCTTTGTCTCCATGTTCTTTTCTCTTCAGATTCATCTCCCACACCTCTGCCAGAACAATTTGTAGAGACCAGGTGGAATTATTCATTTATTTAACATAAACTGAGTCTTTGCTATGTGCCAGACACTATCCTAGATGATAGAAATTAATAAGGTATGTATTCCATTCTCAAGGGACTCAAAGAACAGTAGAGAAAACAAATAATGGTAAATATATACCATAAAAGGTGCAGTGGAGCCCCCTCAAAAAAAACAATCAATTCTTCCCTGGTCAGCAAACAAAGAAGTTTCTAAAGAGGAAATAGGTGAGTCTTGAGAAATATAGTATCTCAAAAAGTGCTGAAGGAAAAGAAGTTCATTGCACAAAGAGGACCAGATCATGAAAAGTTTGCAGTTTTCATATGAGGAATTAGAGAATAAGTCAAAGAGAAAAAACACTACTCTTAGAGGATGTTAAAAAAAAAGGGGGGAGGAGTGATGTTTAAAAAAAAAAGCATTCCAGAATCAAACAGGTCCAGGAAATGCTGGGTTAAAAGAGTAAACAATAACCAACAGATTTCTTTACCTTAGGATTTCTCAGAGCTTTTAATATGCAAATGTGTATTATGACTCTCCAAGAGGAGAATTTGATCTAAGACATTTTCCAAACTTATTTGACCTGGAAACTCTTTTTCCATAGAACACCTGGCAGGACATGTTATTAAACCCATTCTAGGATATGAAGTTGTTGTCTAAGAAGGAGTTTCAGCAGGAGAGTGAGGTGAACAAAATCCATCTGCAGATCCCAACGCCCCACCCTCACAGCCTGGCCCCACCCCTACCTTTTCAGCCACCTTGTCAACTCCTTCTGCCCATGTTCTCTACACCCTGGACAAACTGGACATTTCATTTTTCACTAAGCATGCTTCATACCCCCTTGCTTTGGAGCTCTTGAACAGTCTCCTTCTGAAAGTCTTTTTTTTTTTTCAATTTAATTTTATTTATTTTTATTATACAAGAGGTTCTTATTAGTTATCTATTTTATACATATTAGTGTATGTATGTCAATCCCAATCTCCCAATTCATCCCACCACCATCACCACCCTGCCCCCCGTTTTCCCCCCTTGGTGTCCATACGTTTGTTCTTTACATCTGTGTCTATTTCTGCCTTGCAAGCTGGTTCATCTGTACCATTTTTCTAGATTCCACATATATGCGTTAATATACGATATTTCTTTTTCTCTTTCCGACTTACTTCACTCTGTATGACAGTCTTTAGGTTCCTTCTGAAATTCTACTCATCTTTCAGGATACACTTCTTCAATAAAGTCATTCATGATTCCCCAAGTTGTGTCGATAATACTCTCTTTGGCTGAGTATTAGTATTACTAATAATACTAAATACTAAATTACTAATACTACTAAAGACTAATAATATTAGTAATGCTCTCTTTGCTTTTATTTCTGTTAGCCCTTATTCTATTTTCTTTTGGGAATGGTCATGTATAACGGTGGGGCATGCCGGTCACTCCTTGCCAGAACCACCCAAGAACCAGTTCTAAATTTTTCCTGCTATATCAGTACTTCCTCTCTGGGTTTTGAGATGGGACCTTCCCTGACTAATACACACACACACACACACACACACACAGCAGAGGGTTCCAAAATTCCCCTCAATTCACACAAATGTGTAGAGAAAATTTAACTTCTTTATTTCATCTGTAACCAATCTAATCTTCCTCATTAGCACCCACCTGCTGAGTGGTGATAAAACTGAGTTTATTCCTCTCTTATAAATTAATCTAATTCTTTCTAGATAACTCAGTATTTTGGGGATAAATGTCTAGTCTTTCAGATACGCTTTCTCTCCCTTCTCTTCTCCACGGAAACATCTGGTTATATGAGGCGTTTCCTGTGTCCTCCTGACAGTAGGAGGAAGAGGTCTGGCATTTATATTCTCTGTCCTTATGCTTTTTCTCTGGACTAGCAATCATAGAAGTACCACTGAGCCTGTCCTGGGATGTTCTGCTGGCATCTGCTGTTAAATTTGGCAGCCAGTGGGATTTATGGCCTAACCTCTTTTGCTTTCCTTAAAGCCTCATCCTCTTTAAGCCCCTCTTATCTCTCCTTGAACATCTGGTCCTGGCCCAGTGGTTTATCTTATGACACTCAGCTGCAAGGTCACCTCCACTCTGCCACAGCACCCTTGGCATGCCAGAATCTCAGCTAATTTACTCTTCTCCCCAGTCCCCTCTGGGTCCTGCAAGAAAATCTGGGATTCCATCCAAGTAGGATTGGAATAAAAAGACTGCTTGGGGTTGCTAGGTCAGTATGAAGTATAAAGTAGCTGCTCAATAAAAATTTGAATAGAAGGTTCCAAGAAGAAAAAACAATGTTTATAAATGTTGACTTTATCAGCATCTTTAAATGTTTTCAAGACACTCTGCTCAACATCATAATGTAAGTTTTATCCAAAGATTTCAATGTTTCTTATAACCATTTTAGCATATAGAAATTTGATTTCTTATTTTAGTTTATCATCATCACCATCTGAGAGCATCACTTTAGCAGGAGCAAGGCTCCTACCCATAGATACTTTAAATTTTAAGAAAAATAATCATGGTATAGATATACAAATAAGGAACAAGAAACACTGAACAAAATATTACCTTTAAATTGAAAAGAAAACTGAGGATGCCACAGACTAATCAGTGGGAAGGTCAAGACACAGAAAGAGTCTGAAAGTGAGAGGAGGGAAGCCAAGGCATGAGAGAAGTGGACTTTGGAATTTAGGCAATGTAGGATTCGGGAATGTCTCTGTGTAGCTGAACCACACTGACTCCATTTTGTTGGCTCCATCTTAGTCCTGCTGCCCCTCCCCTTTCTGCGTGGCTGAGCTTTAGCGTACTCATAAGGAATACACCCAATCCAATTAAGTTCCCTGTCAACTTTTACCCTTGCCTTCATCTGATATGAAAACTGGAAGGTTAATGGTCATGAGACCCACAGTGGGAGGAAAAACCCCTGATTCCTTTTGTGCAGATGTGCTTCTCCCTCAGTTGTCAGATTCTATTTTTAGCTTTGGCCCCTTTAAATCCCTCTGTACCCCTTTTAGTGTATGTCTCTGGATCACCCTTGGCCCAATCCTGCCTGTATGTAAGTCACCCACAATAAACTTCATAATTGCACTTCATGGAGTTGCCTGCTTCATTGTTTTTCAGCCTTAAAGTTCCTTCTCAGTTCGGAGGATATTATTCAACATCTCTACCTTCCAACTGTCTCTCATTAGATATTCTCCATAAAGGTGATAGTACAATGTTTTTCAAATGAAATGAAGCATCTCTTAGAGTGACCTTAAACTCTTCTCCAAATATGAGACTATATAAATGGATTCCAAACTGAATCTCTTAAATAGTTTTCTAAAAAATAGGTTCAGAATAAAGAAAACTAAAGAATGAGGAAACCCTTTCTAACATATTAATCACATCTGTTCTCATTCTTCTGTATTAGTTCACTGTCAGAGACTGGCTTCTGGCTTCCTGTTAATTATGACCTTAGCAGAATTTATGTAACACTTGCTACTGAAGGAATGAGAGAAATCAGACAGCTTTTAGCATATGAGTGATCAATTACTTAATAGGTTGTAGTTGATATTGGGTGTGGGGAGGATTAGATACCTTTTTAATAGTGGGTCAGAAGACAGAAGAAGCTTTAAGTATCATTTTTCTTTCTGAGAATATCCTGGAAGCTATGATTTAAAAATAATAATATTTTATATCTGATACAAAGTCAGGGGTTGATTGATTTATTTCTTTTTATTTTTTTGTTTTAAGTAAAGTGTTCCCTGATGACCATTGCATCACCTAAGTGTGAAGCCAAGCATTGACTATTTTATCACACCAAATACAATCTCTTTTCCTCTGAAAGGTGTTGAAATGTTCATTTAATCCAATGACTCAATTGGAACCTTTTATAATGCATTTTGTCTAGGTTTTATAACACAATTTGTCTAGGTTTTAAAAATGCATTGGAAGAATACCTTTGTTCATTTCAATGACCCTGAGGGAGCCCCAGTTACTTTAGATTATACAGATACTGTGTTACGACCTGCCTGCTTAACTGTAAACTTTTATCTCCAATTAACTTCTGCCTATGATCTATTTAAATCTTCAGATAAGGTGAGAGAGGTAGGAAGTCAGAGGAAGGCAAAGGGCTCCTCTTGGAATAAGGCAGCTCTCAATCAACTTACAGGTATCAAAGGACAAGGAGGCCAACAAAAGCTGCAGAAAGCAGGGGATTTTGCCTTCACTCCACCTATGTTGAGCCTAGGTGGGCACGAGCTGGTAAATTGAGCTGAAAAATAGAAACATTCCAGGTGGGCAAAGCAACAAAGAGAAGAGCCTGGCCAGACCTCCATGGCTCAGCAAGCGCTGGTTCCACGCGACCACCGGGATATGGTGCTAATGATACCATAGAGGTCATTCATTAGCACGAATGAGGACAGAAGCAAAAATAAAATCCTAGAGCCTGTACAAGTGTATACATTTCAGCTGGAGGTAGGCAGTATCAAACAGATAATGAATAATTGATCCAATAGTAAGAGAGCTGAGATCTGTTACAAGTGAAGCCAAAGTAACAGTAGGAGACAAGATGTCACTTCCCGAAGTGCTTGTAGACTGGTATCACCCTTTTGCAAAAGTGGTGAACTTCCTTTAGTACACCTACTATGAGATGATCCCTTCCTTTCTTAAAGAGACTACAACCTCTTGACGACGTGGACACTTGTAACAAGCTTAATTCTGCAGACATTCAACTGGCACCTACAGCCCTGAATTCCCTTCCAGAAAGATGATGTCAGACCCCACTGAGTGCTTGTTCTAGGTTGGTTAATACCACTTAGAAGTATGGCACGGGGTGGGGTGGTGGTGGTGGGATGAACTGGGAGATTGGGATTGACATATATACACTAATATGTATAAAATAGATAACTAATAAGAACCTGCTGTATAAAAATAAATAAATAAAATAATTTTTTTTTTAAAAGAAGTATGGCACAATAGTCTCCTCTAAGCCATGTCAGCCATTCTTGGTCATGGTGCTGCATGGCCCTCTGTGTTCTGGGCTCCTACTTACAACAAAGAGGGTATTCAGCAATTTCAGGTCATAGTCTCTCATTAAGAAGTTAAAGATCTGGTTCAGGGCCAAACCGCTGGCTTCACATTTGAATCACCTGGGGAATTTTTGAAAAACAACCAGAGTCTAGCTAGGGTCTGGATATGGATATTTTTTAGAGCTCCCAGAAGAATCTGCCGTGCAGCCAGGGTTATGAATGCTTGTCCAACTGAAGCATTACACACAAACAGCAAAGAAATACAGGCAAAATAGAGTAAAAGCACAGCGTGCTACATATAACATTGCCAATGCAAGTCAAACCATGAAAAAGCATGCTAAGTCAACTCATTCTTTGTTTAGCAAAACTGAAAACCTAACTGAAGCCAAAAATGAACTTAAGTTTACAATATAACTGTAACTGTATTAAGTCAGTCAGTTTGGGCCTGACTGCAGTTCTCCACGATTGACAGAGTTCAGGAATTATCAGTCCCTTCATTAGTGTACAGGCTAGTTAGCGCTGTGCTAACACACCCAAAACTCCTCAGCGGCTTAAAGCAATGAAGTTTATTTCTTACTCCTGCTTCATGTCTGTCACAGGTCAATGGGAGCTTTGCTCTTCTTGGTCCTTAGTTCAGGACCCTGAGTGACAGAGTAGCCACTGTTTGGAACCTTCCTGGGAGAGAGAGCATCGTGTTCCATGTGACAGTTTTAAAGCTTCCACTGGGATGTTACACAGATCACTTCTCCTATTTCTTTGACCAAAGCAAGTCATATGGCCACCCACACCTGACATCAATCCTACCACATGCCTAAACAAAAAACTAGAAATATTTGGTGAGCAACAAAACTAACTACAGCACATTGCTAGAGTTGGCTTAATGCACTAGGGAGGTTTAGACAAACCTCTGTCCTTTGCGGAATTTTTCTATTTCTTTATAATAGCTAAAAGTTATTGAGCACTTATGTGTAAGAGGCTGCAATAAGGATAAGACAGGTACATTGTGTATGAATATTAATAGTAACCATACAGATAGGTACTCTTACCATTACCATCTTACAAGTAAGTAAACTGAGGCTAAAAGCAGTGAAGTAATTTTCCCAAGGTCACAGAGCTTGGAATGAGCTGTTGAGTTAGAATTGAGTGGCTCCAGAGCCAGCCTACTTGTAGAGTAGCCAACTGTCCAGTTTGCTCAGGACTAAGTGGTTTTCTGGGATGTGGGACTTTCAATGCTAAATTAAAGAGAGTCGTGGACAAACCTACTAGTAGCAGTTACATTACCCTCTTATTGATCAGGCTTATAATAAATGACAAAGCTTACTATTTTCCAAATCAGGGAAAAACTCTGAAACCTGCTAATCCCTGGGTAACATAGCACAACACAGAACAGTTCCTACCTTTTAGAAAAATGATTCCAAATTTGTTTTTAATTTTTGTTTTTTGGGTTGTGGTTGTATTAACATATTGGCATCCCATCATGGATAAACCTATGAATCTCCATGCCAAGAAACCTTCAATTGTATGTACTCATTTAACCCAGGCTTCCATGGACCACCTAGACCTACAGACAAATGCTACCACAACCTTGGGGACAATCACAAAGTGATTGATTCTACCCTAACCTCCCTATCCTGACCTCTGCTGTCCTGGAAGCCCTGAGTGGTTCATATCCCTTCTTAGCCACAGTTTCCAGTTTTCTGCAGCCATTGTCGTTGTTGTCAATTCTCCTACAGTTGCCATTATTGAAGGCTAATGACAAACTTCTGCTCATTAACCAACCAGCATACGTCAAGCAGAAAGCTAGACCCTTCACATAGTATCTCATGCCTTCCCTGACCAAGAAGTTTGGGTTAATTAATTTTCCAACATACTCAAAGGGCTCACTCTACCTACTTTCTGAAAAGGGTTTCTCTTCTTTTCCAGACCTGTGACAGCCTGTTTGCTTGCCTATATATCCCACATATGCAGCAGGAGAGTGGGACTAGGCTTTTCTCCATTATTCTCTCCCCAAACATCTCTCTTTCTCCATATATTACAAAGCAGGACACTCTTAGAGGCAGTCCACTTAGAGGCAGACTGACACTGAACCAGACTGCCTGATTTCAAATCCTGATTCTGTCACTTATTGGCTGTAGAACCCTAGGCAAATTTCTTAGCCTCTCTATGCAAGCATTTCCTCACCTGTAAAATGGAATAGGGACTTCCCTGTTGGTCTAGCAGTTAAGACTCCAAACTCCCAAAGCAGGGAGCCCGGGTTTGATCCCTGGTCAGGAAACTAGATCCTGCATGCCACAACTAAAGACCTGGAGCAGCCAAATAAATAATTTTTAATTAATTAATTAGGGATAATAATAGTACCTCCCTCAGAGAGCTGTTGTGAAGATTAAATGTGTTACTAAATATAAAATGTTTAGAACAGAACCCGGCATCAATGACCAGTCATCCTGGTTTTTCTGAGATTGAGCGGGTCCTAGCATGCAGAATTTTCAATGCTAAAACTGAGAAAGTCCCAGGCAAACCAGGATGATTTGGTTACCCTACCTGGCACACAGTAAGTAGTGTAAACATGTTAGATTTTTTTGGTTGATATAGTTGGTGACACTGGTTCATTTGGACTTATAACTGGATTGTTACATATCTCCCATTTCTGTCTTTTCAAAAGTCAAGTCATTTAAGCAAGCAGGATGCATACCACTGAAACTGCTCAGCCTGGAACCAGGACTTACTATGGATTCTTTTGTCTTCAAACTATCATTTGAAATAGAGGCCTGAATCATGTCTGTATCATCTTCCCCAGGGTTTTCACATTACCATCACAAACTCACTTCTCATCAGTTTACTTTCTCTTAAAGCCTGCTTGTTCCAAATGGGGCTCCCTTCTTATTGGCGCATTGTTTCATCTTGTTTAATGAGGCAAATTTTTGTAACACTAGGAGATAAAACATCACTGCTGTCAAGAGTGCCCAACATTATTTGGCTTCCCCTCACAGTGCTTGCTGTGCATAAACATAAAGCATTTCTTCCCCTTTCCTCATCGCTCAAAGCTACATAATCACAAACAGAATATTAAAAATATCTCTTATGCACTGGCCCAAGCTTATATAGATAACGCACGTGTGACACAATTAAAAAGTAATGTGAACTTTCACAAATACAACAGAACTTATCATTCCACAGTGAGGTTGTCACCATTGAAGGAGATAATAGGGAGTATAAGAAAGAGTAGAACTGTAGTGCCAGATAAATCCCAATTCTACACTAGTTCGAAGGGATTTTTTTTTTTTTTTTTTGCGGTACGCGGGCCTCTCACTGTTCTGGCCTCTCCCGTTGCGGAGCACAGGCTCCGGACGCGCAGTCTCAGCGACCATGGCTCACGTGCCCAGCCGCTCCGCGGCATGTGAGATCCTCCCGGACCCTTCCAGACCGGGGCACGAACCCGCGTCCCCTGCATCGGCAGACGGACTCCCAACCACTGCGCCACCAGGGAAGCCCGGGATTTAAATCACTTAAACATTTTGATTCTGCTTCCTCATCTGGATGACAGGGATATTACATGCTTCATAGGACTTTGGTGAAGATTAAATAAAAGTGATTTATGTTAAAAACTGAGCTTGCTTCTTCCCGTTTCTAAATCTAAGTTATCCTGGGGTGGAAGTGGAGGCACACAGCCATCCCACAGAGGATGCTGCTACACAGAATACTTTGGAATTGCTTACGCCACATCTCTGTAAATTTCTCAACTAACAAAAATTCACTCTGAGTCAAGTTTGATGAATAAAGTGAGTGAGCCAAGCAGGGCAACACCATCAGTAGTGATGCCAAAAGCTCAGCCTCTCTGTACACTGGTGCTGAATTGAATCTCAGAGACAGGAGACAGAGTTTTGGGTGAAGTAGAAAAGAATAGCTTTATTGCTTTGCCAGGCAAAGGGGGACACAGAGGGCTCCGGCCTTAGAAAACTACATCCCAACCCAGGATGATCTGATGAAAAGTTTTATAGCAATAATTCAAGAGTGGGGTTGCTGATGAGATTAGGGTGTGTGTAGGGCCTGTCCTCCTTTAATCTGGCCTCAGGTAATCTTTTTTTTTTTTAATTTATATATATATTTTTGGTCGCATTGGGTCGTTGACTGCACGCGGGCTTTCTCTAGTTGCGACGATCAGGGGCTAGTCTTCGTTGCGGTGCATGGGCTTCTCATTGCGGTGGCTTCTCTTGTTGCGGAGAACGAGCTCTAGGAGTGCGAGCTTCAGTAGTTATGGCTCATGGGCTTAGTTGCTCTGTGGCATGTGGGATCTTCCCGGACCAGGGATCGAACCCATGTCCCCTGCATTGGCAGGCAGACTCTTAATCATTGCACCATCAGGGAAGTCTCTCAGGCAATATTCTTGATGAACTTCTCTGGTTCCTTTATCTGGCCTCAGGTGGTCTTCTCTGGCATGGAGAATGCTGAATCTTCCATTTGTTGGGTTTTAGTTCTATAAAACGGCTTAAAGATATTGTTCTGTGTGTCCCTTGAGGTGGAACCAGGATGCTGCCCCAAGGCTGTACTATTGTTTCTTGGCTGTTCTTCCCTTGATTCTGTATCCCTTCCCTTCCAGAATTAGCAACTGTTTGAATCTGCCCTTTGGAACTCAGGAAAGGTCATGGAGGCTGAACAGAAAGGCTCCCCATGCCCAGGAGCCCCTACAGGGTCCTGCTCTTTAAGTAATAAAAATGTAACTACAGTAATATGGAGTACCCCTAACCACTTCCGGTTTGGTGCTACTCAACTGGAATCAATTTTTGCACAATCTCTTACATTTTTTAATATGCCTCGGTTTACCTTTTAACACCCTGGTGTCCAAAGAGGGAACCAAAGGAGACCCCCAATGGCCCCCAAGAGCAATGAGCAGCCAGGTGTAGGACCTCATGAGCCCCTTGATCTCACTGTCTCTGGAGATGATAGGTAAGTCCCTCCAGGATCCTGGATCTGAGCTCCACAGCTTTTGCATTATGCTCAGACTTTGTTTGAGCATTTCTTTTTCTGGACTGGGTCCAGAACCTGGCCAGAGTTAGACTGGGTCTGGGGTTGGACTAAGTTCAACTTAGAAACTGGACATGATCTGGACTGGATCCAGCTTAAACCTGGACTGGGTGCAGTGTGCGGCCTCAGGTGAATAAAATTATTTTGAGGCTAAACAAGTAGGTTAACTTTACCAAAGATAATCTTGAATTACAGTGTCTACAGTAGAGAACGTTTAACCATCTTAGGTAGGCTTTTCCATTTACACAGATGCCCTCGAGACAAAGGAGTTTCGCTCAGGCACTTGCTAAAAAGAATAGAGGGGAAATTATTTTTCCTACTTTACAGTTTCTGGTGACCAGGATGCGACCTGCAGATGGGATCCTGGGAAAATTGCAGAAGCTGGCAAAGGGTGAGAATCCTCACCAAAGTCAGCTCCCCCAGATCTCTCTGTGGTGCCTGGTCAAAAGAGGAAGCTAAAATTTTACGTAGTTCCTTCTTTTCCAAATTTAGATTGGCAGGGGAAATCATTGATTATTGATCCTTTCTCTCCCAGGGGCAGCTATTGTCTTCCTGTCTCATTTTGTGTCCTGAGAGGTTGGCTTGGCAACCATCAGGTTGCAGGACCCCAAAATATGGACAGACAGAAATGTGAGTTGCACTCCATTTGCAGCTAGGGTCCTACCGACGTTCCCAGCTCTCAGGGGAATTGTCTTTCATTCTTTTGGTTATCTCTGGGAGTGGCTGTAGATCTTGGAAGGGTAGTATCTTTTGCACCCTCGTTGGGGACCCCTCTTGTGTCCATGGGGTTGTTCAATACTTCGGAATATTTACTGCTATTCAAGAGGTGTTTTGTTTTTTTGTTTTTTTGTTTTTTTTTTAAGTAGCTCTATGGTCAGAAGTTGATCTAATTGGAAGCTGACATTCAGAGCCTGATAGGAACTGTTTTGTAGACCTTCTCGCCTAATCTAAAATGAAACTATGTACCCAGAGGGAAAGAAAAACATTCTGAAGCCACTGTGGAAGGATTACTAAAACATTCCAAAGAATCACAGCTCTAAATCTAGAACATAGGAATCTTTTGATTTCCATCTTAGTTGGAAAATCTTCTCCCCAATATAAAAGAGGAAATTGAGGGTAATGTGGCTGGACGGCGGGGTCAGCATCTTGAAATTATTTAGGTTGCAACCCAATTCTTTCAGGAATTTTAAAAAATTGTACTTGTCTTACAACTGAGTCTTTACAAGAACAGAAATGCAGTTGTAGCAACAATTCAAAACCTACCTATCTTTTTACCAAACACCCAAACTTTCCTATTTATCTCAAAAGGCTTGCAGATGTTGTAAAAGATCTGAATTTAGGAAACAAAAGCCCTTTTTTGGAGAAACTTACAGCCTTTCCCTGTGCCTTTGAGATGTAAATGTTCTTCCTGGTCCTTAGGAACCCAGAGCCAGCTCTTGAAATGCAATAGGAGAGATAATTCTTATCAGAGAAAAAAAATTAAGCTATTTGGAAATGAAGTGAATAAAAAGTCTCAAGTTTTTTTCACAAATATTGGTAGTAAAAACTTTAGCCATCTGAGCAGGTAACCTTAACTTATTCTATCTGCCAGAAATACAACCAACCATTCTTTTATAAACTAGAGAGTTTTGCATTGTTGCACCTGTCTCATGGGTAAGATTTTAAAACAAAAACTATAAAATCAATGCATCTGTATATCTTTGTATGTATGTTATAGTTGTGTGAAATTTTTCTACCTCTGGATGATATTGCCAAAATTAATTTGTCAAGAGCTCTATTTAATTTACTTAAAGACAAACAAAAACTTACATAAATCAAGTATACTCTCAGAAATATAGAAACTAACCCAAATGTTTTTCAAGTTCACATGATCTAGGATAAAAGCTAAAGTTTATTGGTTTAATTACAACGGGCTTGTCTTTAGAGTTATAAGCATTAAATATAATTCTTTTATTCTACCTAGGTGTACTAAAAGTCAGATAAGCTCACGTTTTTTCTGTTACAGAATTTGCACCCAAGAAAGATGACTTAGATGATGGTTAGCTGTCTAATGTCTCATGAAATTTTCATGAATGGTCTAAACATTATTATTAAGAACAAGTAAATTAAATAGATGTAAGTAAGTTTATAAATAAACTTTTCAACAATAATTATGCTTTATGTCTACTTAAAAATAATTTCCAAAATCTTTTTGGTAATTTGAAACCTTAAAGTTATACTGAGATAAGTTGAATGATATATATTCATTGACTATCTAGATTATTTCCAAGTAAGATAAAATACTGAAATGTTAATTGCTGAACATAGGTTTATCTACTTTTGGCTTCCTTTTACAGATGAAGTAAAGATATATTGGTCTATTAGTAAACATGTTTTGCGCCACATTGAAAAATTTACTATGAGGAAGAATATACTTCTAGAAGTTGTAAAATATATTTATAAACTTGCCAATCTACAGAATGCTAGTGTAACAAACAGTTAATATTACTTACTTCTTAGTTTCCACTAGAAATAAAGGATTCTAAGATTTAAGAAATCTAATCAATGTGTTTAATTAAAACTACTTAGAAATAATAATGGTGAAAGGAAACAACTATGTATGAAAAGTAGGTAAGGAAAGTAACATGACTGGTTGTTCCAAAATGACAAAGAGAAGAACCATAGGACAAAACCTGAATGGATATCACAGTGAGAAGGCCGCACACCACAACAAAGAGTAGCCTCAACTCACCACAAACTAGAGAGAGCCCACACGCAGCAACGAAGACTCAACGCAGCCAAAAATAAATAAATAAAATAAATAAATGTATTTAAAACAATTTATTGTAGGAGTATGGAAAAGGAGTATTGGAAAAGGAATTTTATGAGTGATCAAACGAACTAAAATTGGAATGGATTTATTTAAGTTTTTAAAGAATAAGTTTTAATAGCAAAAGTACACTGGTGTAAAATTTGAATTTGGTTTTCTCTGTCAAAAGGACAAAGTTTTATTGGACTATTGGTCTGATCTTGATAAGAGATTGTGAAAGTTGTTTTTTTTTCCACGTAATCTACTTGGAAAGCAAAGGTTTTGTGTCTTACCAAAATAATTTATTGTGCTTCATGTTGTCTTTATCAGCCCAGTCTTCTGAATATTAAAAGAATTAAGTTTTGTTCACAAATATGTAACCTTCTGTATTTGCCTTCAAAGTCTTTTATTACCACTTTGGTTAAATAAATAATTTAGTATTATTTTATAATCTTACATCCAACATAGTCAAATGTCCAAACCTTTTGACATTTGACAACTTCCCAATATCAAATTCTAAATGGAGTCTTTTTTACCTCAGAGCAACTTTGAGATTTTCCAGAAGACCTCTGAAAAACCTCAAAGAATTTGTCTCTCACCTTGTAAAAGAGAGATGTTAAGCTAATGAGATTGATTTTGTATGTTAAATTACATGGGAGCACTGTCAAGTAAGAAGTGATGATAATCCTCCTTATGTTATCTGTATAGGGATATATGTTGTTGACATAGTTATTTCAGAAATTGTCTAAAGTCTTTAGAAATTTGTCAATACTGTCATTGTCCAATTATTATCTAAAATTATTATATGCCACAAAAATAACTAAATTTCCTTGTCAAATGAACTCTCATCAGATCTTCAACCATGGCCATTTTTTAGCCTTTTTTCATTTACATATAGTTACTGTTTTACTCTGATGTATTTTGTGGTACCTAATCTTCAGAGAGATTCATAGAACGGACTTTGACAAATATTCTAGAACTGGGTAAGAATTGGGTAAAACTGAACTGGGTAAGAATTTCCATTAGGAAAAACTGGCTTCAAGCAGAATAATATTAATAATATGGGACTGAATAAACTGATGAGGATGATTATGAATTTTTTACAACTTTTGCTTTGAAACATTACTGGTTCCTTAATGTTTTGTTTTTCCAGATTTAAGGAAAACTTTTTCTTTTTTCTCTTAAGATATCTATGACTTACAGTAATTTTATAAAGTACACCTCTGTAAACAGAACTGAAATATTTAATTTTTCTCCCTACCTAATCCCTCCAGAATACAGAAATTTATTGAGTATTTTTCTTTTCATAGCAATATAGTTGTTTGCATAACTTCAATAAGGATCTGGTCTCCTTGTAACAAGACATGATTGGAAACATTGGTTATATTACCAAGGCTTTGACTGGAATATCATATTTGAGAATTCCATAAAATCAGATATGACCAAACAGTTTTAAGGAACTAAGGTTGACTTTAAGGAGCCAATAGAACTTACGAAAAATTCCAGCAAAGCAGATTTAAAATGAGTATATATGGTCAATCACTATCCTTGCTACATTTACATAAATAAGCAGGCCAAATTTAATGAGACTAGACTTATTTTGCAGACAAATTAGTCTTGCTGTGATTATCTTTGATAGAAATGAGGGTGTTCGTAAAAAAAAAAAAATTATGTTTCAGTAGAAAATTATAACACAGCCTTGTGGATATCAGATTCTAGTTCCATTTATTGTCTTTGAGGTTTTGTTATATATCTATAAACCAAACTAGATCCTGAATTCTTCTAGTATCCTCAATTATCTGGCTACAACTCTCCAGACTAACATTTCCAATTTTCTCCCACCCTTTTTGAATTGGAATCACTAAGAACAAAGACTGCCCTTTAACCTCCCTGGCAGGGACCATACCAGGTACCCCTCACTGTCCAGAAGGCAGCCAAACTTCAGGGACTTGAACCTTGGGTCCACATCCCCCAATTAAAATGGGCTCCTCTAGACTCCTGGAACTGCACACTAGCTGGAGATCTAAAATTAAAATCATCTAGGGAGGTTCCTCCCCAGAAGCAGATGGCATTCTCAGGTAGACAGCTCTCCCAAACTCAGAGATCAAGATCTTCATCTCCAATATAAAACTTTATTCCTTTGCTTTTTCACTACTTGGTTTTTCTCTCTGTTAGTGCACGGGAAGACAGAGCTCCTTAGCTTTGGCAAATGTTGCTTAATTTACTGCTAAGCCCATAGCTGAACGAAAGTGCCTATATTTTCTTGCTAAGGTGGTTTTAGATAATAGGATTGCTTTAGATTACTTCTTGGCTGAACAAAGAGGAGTCTGTGCCATAGCAAATACTTTCTGCTCTACCTGGATCAACACCTGTGGTATTGTAGCAAAGAGAGGAAATAAACAAATAAACCGCTTGGCTAAAACAGACTGTTGCCCCTTCAGGTATATTCTTTGATTTATTTGATACCAACTGGTTTGGTTCACAGGGGCCCTGGCTAAGGAGTATACATCATTCTCTTGGTATTATCTTCCTAGTAGCTATCATTGTAGTCTCCCTGGTGCACTATGCTCTCTCAAAAGTCTTAAATGCATGTCCACAGCCACCAGTAGTACACTAGATGGTCTCACAATGCTTGGAGAAACAGAAACAAGATGAACAGCAGAAACAATCTCTTCCACAGATCTGACATCGTAATCTATGAGTTTCACAATGAGACAAGAACAACTTAACTCTGATGGTGACTGAGAGTAGCGCTAATACTAAATTTTTGGTCAATATCTCATGTATCAGAGGATGACCAAAATGGGGGAATTGTTAAATTAATTCAATACGGAGGCCATTTCTCCCTCTTCCCTAGAAAAGTATCTCCCTGAGCTCCTAACCGCTTTCGGTTTGGCACTGCCCAATTCCAATTGACTTTTTTGCTCAAATAAACTCTTAAAATTTTGAAAAATAAATAAAGTAATAAGGCAAAACAGGTCATAAGGTCATAAACTAACCTTGAAGCAATTCTGATAGAGGGGTTTTAAAAACATTTTGAAAAATATTTTTTCAAATTTGTTTATAGCTTCCCAAGGTAATTCCTTAAAATAGCAACCCTAAACTGAATGACTGCTTCTATATTCATTAAAAAAAAAATCACATTTATTCTCATCTGTTTTATATAATTAAAATTAATTCTAGTTTCGGATACCAATTTAGATATTCGAATCACCATTGATGCTTGATATGTAATAAACCAAAGCTGAAAATTATTGCTTGTATCTGCTAATCCCAAGAAATAATTTTCAGCTTTGGTTTATTTAGCAGATGCAAACTGGTATACATAGAATGGATAAACAACAAGGTGCTACTTATAGCACAGGGAACTATGTTCAATACCTGTGATAAACCATAATGGAAAAGAAAATGGCAAAGTGTGTATATACATGCATAACTGAGTCACTCTGCTGTACAGCAGTAATTAACACAACATTGTAATTCAATTATACTTCAATAAAAAATAAATTTTAAAAAAATCTACAAAAAAAAAAGTCATTTCTTGTTATGTACATTCTTCAGGGTTTATATAACAAGGAATAAGGTTGTATATATTACACATATGATACTCTTGATGATGGTTACATAAAGGGCAGATTTCCATAGTCAGAATGAAGAACAGATATGAGTTTCACATCTTGACATTAAGGATAAAATACATAAACTGGTTAAAAATCTTTTGGTTTCAGTGTGACTAAATAATATGCTTGCATCAACATTTATTCACTTTGTTGTGAATTCTTGGCCTCAGTGTACATTATCAGAAACATGAGACATGCTCCTCAGTTTTCTTATTTCTCAAAGTAAGAGGTTTTATTCCCAGTACTGACTGCCATAACTGTCTCAAAGAAAACAATATGCCCTCAGCCACAAAGATAAATTATAGAAGAACTAAAAAAAAAAAAAAAAAAAAAAAAGTTAGGTTTACTGATTTAAGAGGCACTTGGTGAGCTTTCAGACCTCAATTAAGGCTGTGATTTGAGAAAAAGAAAATGAATTTTCCAAGCAATTAGGTGGTAATAGATCTAATGGCTTTGGGGGAAAGAAACGGGTATATTTAACTTTGACAAGTGGCTGCTGTGCATGTGTTATATAACCTCTTTTGATAAGTATTTTTGCTCCAAATACCTTTTTTAATTACCTGAAAATGCCTTTGCAGGGAATTATAAAGAATAAAAACCACAAAGGAGACAGGCATTCTGCCCTACTGAGTCAACAGCATTCACTTTTCTAAAAACATCTCACATTAATTTCATAATACTCACTTTAAAAGGTCCAAAAATATGTGCTTACCAATAAACCATATGGTCTCAGAAGGATATTTTACAAGAAAATGTGTCAGCTTTCATAAACTTCCACAGGGGACCCTTTTCCTTTTGAAAGAAGAAAATCTGACATTGAAAACACAGTGGAATTTGAGCATGAAAGAGACTTTTTAGCAGCATGAGAATGCAATAGAATCCAACAAAATCAGTACACTTTATATTAAAGTAAGGCCCTGTGTTCAGCTCATTCGTGGGACAAAAGAACAAACCATTGGTTACAGTGATGTAGTACAGGTATTCAAATTAATGGAGATTGAAGTTCCTCATTTACTTATTGTTAAAGGACAAGCTAAAATCGATTCATCTGAAAACAGAGCCACATTGCTATACCTTATTCCTTAGGTAAAAATCTTTCTTTAAGCTTTTTTTCTCACAGTGTGCAATGTTCTTCATTATTTAACCCTACTTTTTTCCGTGCCAATTCTCTAGAGTGCCAAAATGTGTCCTACAAATCTTCACAAGGAGGAAATCCTCCATCCACTAGTTCTGTATGAGCAGAAAATAAATTCTCTGAGCTTTGTTGCCTGCCTCTTCCAGACGCCAGAAGCCTGACCTCTCTAACCTACAGAATAGCAAAATGAGTTGGCTTTAGGGTACAGAAAATATTTCAAGCTAATCAACTGAATGAGGTTTCTCTAAAAGAAGGCATAAAATTAAAACACATAATGGTTACACCTAAAACTTGGCTGGAGACAAAAGAAGTTTAATGTCTTCTTTGCTGGGGTTGGAATAATTGTTCACAAAATAGGAATGCTGAGGTCATACAACCAATTAATCAATGAGTAATCAGTGGGACAATAGCCAACTCATTCAGTCACTTTAACCACATTGATAATGAATACTGATTTCTAAAATCAAATCTTTCAGGAGTTGATCATCTGTTTACTCAGATGACAAAACCAATGGGTCAGTTCCACTGCCTATCTGGCCCCTTATGTGGTAAAATCTGAAGAGTGCTTGCTGTTGTCTGAGGTTGAAGCATAATGATATTGGTGCTAACAGAAAAGCAGAAGCTCTCCTAACCCCAGGAGCCCTAACCCCAAGAGAGGAAGCAAGGGGACTATAAGAGAAGCAGAGGATACATCCAGCTCAAGAAAAGCTGGGACAGGACATCAGTGCCACAGAATTGGGCAGGAGAAAGCAGCACAGGTCATGTGGCCAAAGTAACACAGGGTCGAGCTAAAAGCGCTAACACCTAATTAGTCATAACTACAACTGCCATATGTTGAGCACAAATATTTGCCAGGAATTGTGTTTATCTCAGCAAATCTTGACAGCAGGTTTTGATAGTTTCTATCTCCCTGTTAGGGAGAGGGAAACTGAGACTCAGAAAGCCAGTGGTGGAATCGGAAACAAATCCAGGCAATATAACTTCACGGCCCATGCTTTTGCCAGAAGCCCTCGGGAGCACTGGCTGAAGTGAGGAAATGGCAAACATGAGCAGGGAAACCGAAATGAATCAGCCAAACATCAAGAGAGGGGCAAAAGGAGTCAGCGGACAAATGTTTAAGAGGTTGAGCCCCACAGCCAGGACCAGCAGGTAGGTGTGTGACGCTGCTTTGGAAGCCTGTGCTCAGCCTCATCCAGCAGCTGTGACCTGTCCCTCTTTAATCACTTGTAATTACAAACCACCATCAGACAGGGATGACTAGAAATAGGCATCTTGGTAAGCGTGGATCATTCAAGAACACATTCTGCAGGTCAAATAGAACTCTCATTTCTCCTCATTAAAAAAAAAAATTATCGAAAATCTTGCTTTGACAAGAGCGTACCAACATGGGGAATATCATGCCTTCATCGGAGGTCTCAAAACATTTCATAAACACTCTTACAGTGGCCCTCACAGAAGAATCCTTTTTATTCAGTGCCCTGAAGCTAGGGTTGGAATATTAGAGAAGAATCCAGTATCTTCCTACGACCCTTCAGGGTATCTTGTACTTTCACCTAGGCTAGAGAGAAGACAGTGATGATTTCGAAATTGGAATCCCACAGCTTGTTTTGCAGGGATTACACATACTTCTAGAACCTCCGAAGGATGTGTTGCTTACTGTGGATCAAGGAATCAGTGGCAGAGTGTATGGGGCCTAGCAGATTAATCGCATTGCCTGCATTGATTTGTTAAGCAACTAGAACATGTGCCTTATGAAGTCCTATACCCATTACGCCATGCTGGTAAATAGCCAGCTTTAATCTTCAGTATATTTAAATTGTTGCCATTGTATTATATTGTCCTCAGTGGATCCATGCATTTCTGCTTATAATTCTTCTATTTCTACAAGTGTGGTCTGTAAAGAAATAGATCTGAGCAGTAAAACCCACAATATGGAATTGATTCTCTTTACTAAATATATTTATGGCACTTTATATTTACAAAGGATTTTGTTGTTGCTGCTGCTGGTTGCATTTTCAATGGATCTATTTAGGTAAGTGTGGCTATTTTCGTCTTACTCTGGAAGGCTAAAGATCACGTTGCTACAATCTACCCACTAAACCGGAGACCAAAACAATAGAAGTCTGCTGATACCCAACACAATGTTAGGCTCATTTTTTCTTTCACTGAGGCAAAAGGTAAAGAAATATAGACAATTAACAATTTCCATTTAACTGATGACTATAGATATATAGGCTGAATGATTCAGACCAAACACTTCCCTAATTCTCATTTTATATCAGTACTAGCATTTCTGGCAAGAATTACTCATTAAATAGCATATGTACTGATATTTTAACTTGTCTTCAGTCATGAAGGTTTGGGTACACACATGGTATAGAACAAACCCTGTAGCTCTAGGGGGCTCTAAGGGCAAGCACAGGACAAAAGGCCCAGCCCACTTCAAGTGTGCCCAGAAAGACACAACATACAAACACAAAATGTCGTGAGAAACCAATATACCCAAAGATGTGGGGCAATATTCATGTCAAACCCTAATAAATATATCCAACTGCAGGGCTGAGAAAACTTACTGAGCCACAGTCAACAGCCACCTGGTATCAAACAATACTGAGCCAAACCAAATTCCAGCATAACAAACAAATAGGTAACATTCTTTACTTTGCTGCAATAGTATGTGATAGCATAAACTGAGTGAATACATGCTAAAACAATGGTTCTCAAAGTGTGGTCCCAGACCCACAACATCAGCACTACCTGGCACTTGTTAGAAGTACATATTCTCAGGCCCCTTCCCAGACTTACCAAACCAGGAACTCTGGGGGAAGAAGCCTACAATCTGTTGGCAGAACTTTTCCAGGGGATTCTGATGCACACGAAAGAAAAGTCATCCGCTTCAGGTCCAATGAGATCAGGAATGTTTCTTGAAGGAAAAGAACATTTAATCAGACTTGACAAGAATTAGAAGGTTTGCCTGAACTACAAGCAAGACCAGAAAAACAGATTAAATATTTACCTTTTCAAAGAAGTTTAGGCTCTGTTTAAATGCTAAACCTTATCATGCAACTACTTTGGCGGATCTATTGAATATTTTCCACTGATGTTGCAGCCTCAAAAATATACACTTCCCACCCAGCTATCTTAAAAAAAATTGATAATCACCCCAAAATACTTGAGAATATACATGCTATCATTTAAGATGAAATGTGAAGTATTTCCCTTCACTGATAATTGTTATTTCTTTTCTTTGTCCATTTCATAAACCGTATGTTTAGCTCAAAGATGAAATCTGTAGAAAATTTACAAACTATAAAGAGGCTGAAATTAATGTGAATACGAATCCACAAAGATTACTAAATTCTAGTCAAGTTTTTTTTAAAGTTCTTATTTTTTTTGCTACAGATTACAGTTTTTCTTAATACAAATACGCTATATTTTTCATTAGGCTCCATTGCATAACAATCTTAGTGCTCTACTTCCTCCTTGTGGTGAAAATTAGAATTTTACTATTTTTGAAATCTAAAGGTTGACAGTGAACAACAGCAAAGGCTTATTTATACCCAGTATCAAGTTTAAACAGAAATTGACAGATTCAATCATCTCATTGTTTCTGAATATCATCCAAATGCCTATCTTTTTGAAAAACCTAATAGTTGGTAGGATTTGTTCTTTTTCTTATCTAGATGCAGACGAAAACAACTGATGGGAGTAGCCAGTCAATAAATTTTTTCAAACAACATTCAACTGTTAGTTTTTTTAGAGTGCCCGAAAAAAGAAATTCAATACATCAGAATAATGTGATTGTTACTGCTAAAAATAAAGTCGCTAAAACTACACAGAGAATTTGTGGTGGGCTTCTCACCATTTATTTTGTAAATACTGTGCTACTTAATGGATAACTATCACTAGAAGAAAAAAAGAAGCCCAGTTTGATCAAAATTTCATTGTGAAATCTAAAATTTGCAGCTCTAGAGTTGACTGCTCAGTGGTGCCAGATTGTGTCACCACAGCAACACATTTCAGTCACCCATGAGGATGTACTTGGGTTGAATTACTGGGGTTATAAGTGTGGTATCAAGACTGACAACTTAAAAATACAAAACCCCTGGGCTTCCCTGGTGGCGCAGTGGTTGAGAGTCCGCCTGCCGATGCAGGGGACATGGGTTCGTGCCCCGGTCCGGGAAGATCCCACATGCCGTGGAGCGGCTGGGCCCGTGAGCCATGGCTGCTGAGCCTGCGCGTCCGGAGCCTGTGCTCCGCGACGGGAGAGGCCACAACAGTGAGAGGCCCGCGTACAGCAAAAAAAAAAAAAAAAATACAAAACCCCTCGAAAGTAAAAAAAAAAAAAGGAGAAATGACAATTTCAACACCTAACTACGTTTGCATCCATAATAGGTCAAGTTCTCAACTCCTATACGGTGTCTGTGTGATAATCTCAGGAACATTGATTATGTGGCCAAATGATGCCGTGCTAGAACCATGCAGGGGTTTCATTAATGAGATGAACTGATTCAACCTCAGTCCAGACAAAACCTGAGAGAAACAACAATGGACTCCACTTTCAAGGAATTCTAGTTGCCTCCATCTTTGCTATATTCAGGATGCTGAGCTAATGAGATACTGAGAAATCTTCTTGTCCTTCAAGGACCAGCTCAAATGCCAGAGTGTCTCTAAAACTAGACAGAATTAGTTCTTCCTCTTCAATGATACAATAGCAATTTATTCCTATAGCTAAGAATGCACTTCACACATTGTTTTAAAACTATCGTGTGCCCATCTGTCTTCTTCGCTAGACTGTGCACTCTCTAAGGAGAGAAACCACAACTTAATCATGTAGAATCACTAACATCTAGCATAGTGTCTGGCAAATAGTAGACACTCAATAAATGTTTGCTAAATGAATTGAATAAATAAGGGTGGATGGTGTTATACAAAGGAGTTGAAAGTATAATCATTGCCCTCGATTAGTTTATGGTTTATCTGCGTAGGCTCTCTAAGTGTATATTGACCGGTTTGGTCTTTGTATGATGGTAAAAAGTGTGATCTCTCCTGGGGTTAAGGAGAGCTAAGAGAGGAGAGAATTTTGTTAGCTAAATGCCATTCAAACCAGCTTTTTCAGCTTTTCTTCCACTAGCCCTTCCCTTAAAGCACAGAACTTGTTTGCAGCCAAAGGAAACTGGGCCCCTTTTCTTGATCAGTGTTATTTCCCTCTCTCCACAATAGCTGTATGGCCCCACACCAAGGTTGCACATGTTCAGAATCAGGAAATGGTCAATAAAGTACACTTTCAAAGATATGAAGAAGACCCCCATTGTCCAATAATATTTTCCCCCCTACTATGTTAACTAAATCCCACCAAAAGAGTTGATTCCATTGTGCTACAAATTGCTCTACCATTTAAAAATGCACTTTCCCCTTGGAAGAGCAGTCCACCCAGTTCTTAGCACCTTGGTGTGTGTTGGTGTTTATTAAACTACCTTTTGTCTGCTCTGACAAGACCTGAGAAAGAGAAGCAGGATTATGGGTACTTAATAAGGGAAGTGAAGTGCTGAGGGGTGAGAATGAACATAAATGCTCTGACAGTGAAGTGAGGAAGCCCTACCATTCCAGACCCCTGCATTCCTGGGGCTGCTCAGGGACCCATGAAGGTGGCCTTCCTGTATACTTGTTACTATTATCTATCCACCCACAGTTTATGACTACTATGCTTCCCCTTCAAAGTGACAGCTAATTAATTTGAGAAAAATCATTCCTGGGAGTACTATGAACCCTCAGAATCTTCTTCCTTCCCAAGTAACATATGCCAGCCTACATGATGTGGACAGGCTGTGCCTAAACCAAAACTAAATGTCATTCCCAGCAAGATGAGTTGAAAGCCCTCATCACCTAGCCTTGGGGCAGAGTAGCCTGACAACAAGAGAGCAGCCAGCTAAAAGCACACAGACACAGAGTAAGGTGCAGAGGGGCAGCTTCACACCACCCTGCTTCCTCCATGAACTAGCAAAGCAGGCATCCAGCACAGCCGGGAAGACAGTGATAAGACACCATGCCCTGAACATCAGCAGATGGTAATTCAGTCCTTAAAACTATGCTCTGGGCCAGAGCTTAAATAATGCTAACAACTCTTTATGGTCAGTTACATAGATTTTTAAAGCAAGAGGTAGACATCCTCTTTCAGACAGGGTGCCAAGAACAGCCTGAAACACACTGAAAAGGAGTCACCCTGGGCGGATCACCAGATCCAAAACAAGAAGGTCTTAGAATCTAGTGGACATTTGTTGTCATTATTGTTGTCGTTGTTATTATCATTGTTTGGCTAAACGAGATTCATTCCCTCTTTCTACTGTTATCCTAATTGCCTTTAGAGGAATGACTTCTTCACCTCTCTGTGAAGTCTTAGTGGAACTGTACCTTACCCTAAGCAGAGATTTGGCACAAAGTCATGGAGTGTGACCCTCTCTCTCTGGACTTTGCACTTTGAGAAGAGTGATTTTTTTTTTAGTTTAAAAAAATAAAGTTTGGGTCACATTCATTCCAGAAGCAGGGCCTGTAAAAGATGGTCAGATAGTTTCCACTGTCTAGAGACCTACTAGACTGCCCTGGTTTCCGTTTTCACTCTGGGATTGTGTAGAAGCCATCACATGTCTAAGCCTATACATTCTGTGATGAATCCCTCCAATAAATTCTCTCATTCTCTCTCTTTCTCTTTCTCCCCCTCTCTCTCTCTGTATACGTATATATATATATATATATATATATATATATATATGCATATATATAATAAACCTTTATATATGCTGCATAATATATACGTATATAACTAAATAATGAATCTAGGTATTCTTTTTTTTAAATACATCTTTATTGGAGCAAAATTGCTTCACAATGCTGTATTAGTTTCTGTTGTACAACAAAGTGAATCAGCCATATGCATACATATATCCCCATATACCCTCCCTCTTGCGTCTCCCTCCCACCCTCCCTATCCCACCCCTCTAGGTCGTCGCAAAGCACCGAGCTGATCTCCCTGTGCTGTGCTGCTGCTAATCTAGGTATTCTTATACTAGAAAACCTATGCCAGGTATCTCATTTGACTGATTAAAGACACCTGTAGTAGGCAGACTCGGGCACACAATTCTGTCTTAGAGCTTATTTTTCTCTGGATATGCCACACGCTACATTTTAATTCTACCAGCTTATTTCCAGCCTCTCATTCTGGATGATCTCTGAGTGAGCCAGGAGACATGAAACAAGCATACAATGTTGAGCATAATCCTTTTGATCTCATCACTTGAACCTACTGAACTGAGAATTCAATCTCAGTCTCTTAAAAGGTGAAAGGTATTTCTCAGATGAAGTAAAAGAATCAATAAGTGGTACCAAACCTGTAGTCTATCTAATCTCCAACTCTCCCAGTCCCATGGAAAATTATCCTTGGGATTGGGACACTCTGGCTCAGGGTGGATGTGGCTGGCAGCAGATTCACACTAAAACAAGTCTTTTTGGACCATCACTGGGCTGGGTCACCACTAAGGCTCCCATGCTAGAATTGAAGAGGCAAGTCCAGTCAGTTCCTACACACGTTAGTCAGTGTGGATTGCCATAACAAAGTACCACAGACTGCGTGGCTTGACTTATAAACAACAGAAACTTGTTTCTCACAGTTCTGGAGGTTGGAAGCCCCAGATCAGGGTGCCAGTATGGATGGGTTCTAGTGAGAGCTCTTGTCCAGGCTGCAGACTGCCAACTACTCATTGTATCCTCACGTGGCTAAAAGAGAACAAGAGCCTCTCTTATAAGGACACTCACCCCATTTATGAGGGCTCATGACCTAATTACCTCCCAAAGACTCCACCTCATTATGCTACTACACTGAGGCTTAGGATTTCAACATACGAACTTGGGGGAACACAAACATTCAGTCCACTGCAACGACCCAAACACAGCAGTTCCCAGTTGGAGCTCAGACTCTGTTTTCTGGTCCATCTGCTCCATCCTTCTCAAAAGCAGGGTTCATTTCCATTGACTTGTTTACTCCTAAGCCCCACGCAGAGAAATGAGAGCTTAGTAATTATGAGCAAAAATTAATTTTCTCACAGTTCTTGAGGCTAGAACTTCAAGATCAAGGTGCCATCAGGATTGGTTTCTGGTTGGGCCTGTCTTCCTGGCTTTGGGGGGCACAATTCAGTCCATAACAGGTGGACCTAACAAAGTACCACAGATTGGAAGGCTTAAACCACAGAAATTTATTTTCTCACAATTCAGATTGGTTTCTTCTTACTTGACGTATAAATGGCCATCTTCTCTCTGTGACTTCACATGGTCTTTCTTCTGTACATATTTGTGTCTAAATTTCCTCTTATGAGGAAACCAATCATATTGGGCTAGGGCCCACCCTAATTACCTCATTTTAACTTAATCACCTCTTTAAAGATTCTGTCTCCAAACATAGTCACAGTCTGAGGTACTGGGGGTTAGGATGCCAACGTACCAATTTTCATGGGGCACAATTCAGCCCATAACAGTAAAATAATAAGTCAAGAGACTTGGTAAATGTTAAGAATAGGAAAGATGGTGAGAGATTAAAGAGCAACACTTATCAAGGCTGTGTCACAACTCTGACTCTGAGGTTCACAGGTGCCAAAGCAGGGAAGGGAACTTGGTCAGTTACAAGACACTCACCATGCTTTGCACATGGATTTGAGTGATGCTATTTCAGAGGCAGTGTGCTTTTGTTGCCCAGTAAAAAGTCATGACTCTAATGCTGGGAGACTCAAGACAGGGAGGAAAACAGAATAGCATCATGGCAGCCCAGTGAGAAATGTATTCTTTGATAGTCACAATTTTATTGATTCCTTCAAAACACTGTCATGGGGGCAGCTATCTGTACTTCATGGTTCTGTGGGGACAAAGAGTGTTTGCAAAGAAACCAACGTTTCATAAATAACATATACTAATGTATGTTTTCAATCGAGTATGTTTCAAAAATTATATTACTTCAGTTGTTTTTAGTAACCTCCCAGAATTAACTAGTTTTAATTTCTCAACTGAATGACAAAATTCATGAGGGGTACTTAGATCTATAAAAGCTTTTCATAGTCTCTGGCATGTCCATGTCTCTCAAAGACCATCGCAGCTCAATGGGCCAAAGATGAAAAAGGTCCCGGTGCTGGAGCCACAGACTTTAACGTTTGACTCCGTGCCTTGGCAGACCACTTGGATCACCTTTGGGAGGGAACTGGATATTTGGGAGTGAGGAGACATGTAGGCATACAGGAGGATGAATGGTATAGCCTGGCCATAGATCATCAGCCTTTCCAGTCCTATTCAGAGATAAAGTTTATCTGACAAATTGAAGGGAATTATGGAGTAAGCCTCTTTTTCTACCCACACACAGAAGTTCTGTGTAGTGCTGAAAGATCATGAACAGCTTGCCTGGGTCTGAATCCCAGAATCACCGTTTATTAAATGTATGATTTAGGGATGTTTCATTAAGCTCTGCATCCTGGTTTCCCCATCTGATGAGGAGGAAGAAAACTGCACCTACTTCGGGGGGTTATAAGGATTTAGTTAAATATGTAAAGTGCTTACAACAATGCCTGGTATTTAGTAAATGCTATTATCCTTAAATAGTTTCTTAGGCTCTGAAAATTATAGGTTGGTATAATCAAATTTTTGTTAAATTGTTTAACTAGAAATGATAGAATCAGAACAGTTTCAGCCACACGTGCATATTTACACGACCCCAAATGTACTCAACACCGTGATCAAGGTTCATTTAGTCAGCTATGTAATGAAGATCTCATTATGTTAGTAAAGAGGGACATGAGTTCCTTTGTCAATGCTTCATAAAGACACACCTTTGCAGAACTTCCCTGGTGGCGTAGTGGTTAAGAATCTGCCTGCCAATGCAGGGGACATGGGTTCGAGTCCTGGTCCAGGAAGATCCCACATGCCGCGGAGCAACTAAGCCTGTGCACCACAACTACTGAGACCATGTGCCGCAACTACTGAAGCCCGTGCACCTAGAGCCTGAGCTCCGAAACAAGAGAAGCCACCACAGTGAGAATCTCACGCATCACAACAAAGAGAAGCCCCTGCTTGCCACAACTAGAGAAAGCCCAAGCGCAGCAACGAAGACCCAACAACGAAGACCCAACACAGCCAAAAATAAGTAAATTTATTAAAAAAAAAAAAAAAGACACCTCTTCATTAAAAACCCCAAGAGAACTCTCACCGTTTGGAGCTGTTGAAATACTACCTTACAATTCTGATAGGATTTGCAATCAGCTTTCACTCCACATCCAGGCTTTACACAGTTCTTCTCCAACTAGGTATCCTTATTTAAGATTTTTTTTTTCCCGGGTGGTGTGTTTGCATTCACTTTTCTCAGTTGTATCCTGTACTTCCTTTTTTTTTTTTTTTTTCTTAAATCTCTGAGCTCCCTTAAGTCTTTGTAAACTATCTCAGTCTGTGGTGTTCTCAGCACCATCATTTGGTGCTAGATTGTAAGCCTCATTGGAACATCTTCTCTCTGCCAGATCATTAATGATGCTTTTAAAATTTACATCGAAGGTTCTTCTCAGTCTTTTTCTTGCAAAATGTCTTTCTCTACAAAATGGCACTGGTTGACTTTGTTCTCTTCTTTTGTTGCCTCTCATTCATTCTCATTCTCCCCTTTCCTTTGTCCTTTTAAAAATGAAGGGAAACTTTGTTACCCAAATAGGCTGTTATTTCAGGATGGCTTGTCTCTCAGTATATTCAGTGCAGATATATAATTAGTGTAGAACATATTTGAATGGGATCATTTGTTTTATAAATTACAGCCACGGGCTCATCCGTTTTTGTGGACTTCCTCTTTTTTCTTCCCTAGTACCTAAGGTAATCAGATTTATGCTGCTGCTTATGTTGACTCCCTATTGTTCTTGTGATGTGTGACATCTGTTATTTTACAGTATTTAACTCAGGTGCACTGGCAGCCAGACACCTACTGGAAATAACAATTAAGGGCATAAATAACACACATCTGCATGAGTTTTGGCACTTGCTCAGGTATTAATTCTGCTTACCACCTTCCAGATTTTTTCTCTTCTGCATTGTGATAAACATTTGATTTTGAAGAGTTTAGCTTTCCTCTCTGTGGAGATTTTGGCATACACTTTATGTAATTGTCTGTTTTTGTGGGTTGGGACGCGTGTGTATTGTGTGCTCTCTGATAATTGAACATTCAGGAAAGAGAGACACTCCCCACCGTATTCTCTTATTGCAGTGCTAGGCTTCCCACCTGAATGGTTTATACAACAACATCAAGCATGACTCATTGGTAATCCCTGCTGATATAAAATTCATATGCCTGTGTGCTTTCTTCTGAAGGCAGCAATTTGCATTTCTGTAGAGGTTTGAAAGGATAGGAGAGGGTTATTATCAGTTATTATCTGCCGACCACCCACAGCACTCACAATGGGGTACAAGAGACAGAAAGGGGAAAGGGCAGCTCTTTCAAATGTATGTGTAACCAGCTCAGAGCCGATGGAAGCATCTTGGTGACACTTTAATTAGCAGCTTCCAGGGTCAGAGGACGCTAAAAATTTTCCTAACATCTACTTCGAGCCCATGGAAACTGTCACTTCACAGACTCATGAGATAAGAAGGCTAGCAGGGAACAGCTGTGAATTCTCTCTGCTTCACCGCTAACCAAGATGGCCAGCACCACCTCACTCTTACTTTGTACAGCTTGGGGCTGGGATCCATGGATGCCATTGACACTTGCTGGTGTCAAAAGCTTTAAATGTTTATTTCCCCTCCAACAACAACAACAAAAAGAACAGGAATGAAGGAGGAAGGATCATTTGAGCTCAGATTGAAGGGATGGCAGGGATGGCATTCAGTGGATGGCATTATGATGGCAGAACAAGCCAGATCCATTGGGAAAGAATGGCGCTGAGCAAGGAGCTACTCTGATGGTGAAGTCAGACTAGAATCCTAAGCCCATGCTTCCTAAACTAGCCGTTAGAAAGAACACAAAGTGGCTTTTTATTTTTTCAAAACAAAGCATAGCTTGTAACACCAACAGTACTCTTCCTTAGAACATTCTAATTTTTTTCCCTAAAAGCCTTCCAAATATTTCTAAACGACAGAGCATGAGGTCACAGAGGTTTTTGTTGTTTATTTTTGGAGGATGACAGATGAATGAGAAGGATGAAATAGGTCATGTATAAACTATGCTTTCCAAAGTATACACGGAAGTCTAGCATCAGAGATGAGTGCAAAACTTTAGGTCTAAAATATGTCACAATATGATAATGTTAAAACAAAAAACCTAGATATGTAAATATCCGATGACAGGGAAATGGTTTAGCTATGGTCCATCTATAAGGTGGAATTATTAGACAATTACAGAATTATGCTTTCAAGTCATCTTAATGATCTGCAGAAATGCTCACTATATAATGCTAAGTGAAAGAAGCATAACACAAAACTATGATTTTACAGTATGATTTTATTTATAAGTATGTACAGATGTACACACACACACACACACACACACTCACACTGGAAGGAAACACACCAAACTGTCAATAACACAGTTATATCCAAATGAGAGGATTAGGGATGATTTTTACTTTCTTCTGGATTTTTTTCAATCCTTCCATGACTAATGTATTTTACTACTAAAATCAGGAAATAAGTAAATATGTTAAAATGCCTAGCCTGCCTCAAGAGATAACTCATCAGCAGGACAAATATTCACTTATGTGATAGAAATTTAAGAAGATTTCCATCTTACCCAAAAATCTCTTCCACCAATATTCTGCAGGTACACAAAATTCCTATAATTAGAAATTTATTCAACAACGTATCTTGAGCAGACAGTATATAATTATAATCCTATTTCTTTTTTTGTTTTAAATGAGTATATATTTTAATATCTGTTTACTTATTATTTATTTATATTAGCTATACACACGTTGGGAACTTGACCCAACTCAACTTGTTCACAATCATCAGGTTCTTTTTCATAGAGCTGTAGGCTCTAAAGGTTAGAAGTAGGTGATAGTAATGGACTCTTCTCCCACAACTACCCCGCCAGTGGGTATTTGGTACAATGAAAGCAGGTCTCACATCGACTTTTGCTCAGGAGACAAAAATTTATTAGTTGGCAGGCACAAACACAGTTACACTCAATTCTCTTAGCTCAAAGAAGTGCCCACAAGACAGAATAAAATCCTCAACCTAGAGTGCCAGGCAAATGGTATAGGACTGCACTTAAATTCTTATTCCCTATTCATCAAGGGCAGGAGGGCCTATATAATATTTCTAATCAATTCACATGTCTTGAACACTAACAGTCTTACTAAGGAAATATTATTTCTAATATCCATTGTACTAAAAATAAATAACTGGAGAGCTAGTTCCTCCAGAGTGGGGCCTTCTGATTAGTCTTTCAGTTGTAACTGACCATTCCTTGAAAGTTTACCTTGATTAGGGTACGTCAAAGATTAACTAATCAGCCCTAAGGTACTGATTAAAGCTAAAACACAGGCACACTTAACTAATTTATAATAAATTACAGATCATATAATGATATGCATTTACCAAAAAAGAAAAAAAAAGTCTGAAAACAATAACCAGCAAATTATTATTAGTGATTTTCTCCAAAAAGAATGGAATTAAGAATAGGGGAGGGGCTTCCCTGGTGGCACAGTGGTTGAGAGTCCGCCTGCCGATGCAGGGGACACGGGTTCGTGCCCCTGTCTGGGAAGATCCCACATGCCGCGGAGCGGCTGGGCCCGTGAGCCATGGCCGCTGAGCCTGCGCGTCCGGAGCGTGTGCTCCGCAACGTGAGAGGCCCGCGTACCGCAAAAAAAAAAAAAAAAAAAAAAAGAATAGGGGGCATTTTTCTTGATACTCCTCTGTATTACTTGAAGTTTACAAAAGCAAATATTACTTTTATAATATATTAATACTAATAACAATTTTTAAAGGATGGGATAAAGGATAACAGAGATTTATTCATCTGAATTACAGATTTACCTCTGTTTACCTTCAAAAGTGCACAGCAGTGTGCTGGAAGTTTGCAAAAGCACAGGATGAACAAGGCATGTAGAAAGTGTATTCTGCTGGGAATTTCAGATGGGCTAGAGCATTAAGTAACCTAAACGATAACTAATTTAAAATAGACCTTTTAAGCACTTCCCCTCCAGCCTTTCTTCCCCCAACCTTACACCCCTGCCTCCCACCTGTCCCTCAGCCCCATTAGAGATACTTATTCACTTTAGTGAACTTAGGATCTTAGTGGAAACATTTGAGAAATTATACACTTCGTTATTATCATCCCTTAGTACTTGGTGTGAATTAATATATCAGGTTATCATGATCAAACAGTTACCCGCAAGGGCCATGGAATAACTGAGCAAAGGATGTAACTGGTGGCAGGTGGCGGCTGAGGAAGTTGAGGAGGAAATGGGTGAAATGGGACTAGAGCTCTGAAAAGGTGTACTTTCAGGGCTGAATCAGAGGAGTGAAGCAGAAAGGTCAGGGAGCATTAGCACCAAAAAATTTTATATCACAATTTATCCCTCCCCAGGAAAAATACAGACATAAATTCAGCAGCTATGTCAGCCATAAGATTTGCTGCCAATGGATATACATCTGTCAGCTTATTTGCATCAAGCAAAAGAGCCGAAACTATCATCTGTGTTCATGATAAATGGAGATTTGGAAGACATTTACTTTATCCTGCCTGTTGCTTACCTAGGCATATACAGACACAAAAGACACTACCAGAATTTGCTTAGACAACACTGAACATGGGGTAGCAGTGAGAAGGAAGGGAGAAAACCACTCACTTTGAAATACTGCCACTTCCACTGCTATTGCGGAACCATCATTTTACAATGTGAATGCTTGGTGCTGTATGTGAGGAGCAGAAGCCCTTTCTGACCCAAAGGCCTAGGCAGGAGGCTTCATTTATCAGGGAAGGAAAATGCGTAATTCAAAATGAAAGTCACCTGGTCCTGATAAATAAAGCAAACTTCATTCTTTGGCTCCGTACCAGGAAACCACCCCTGCCCCTCCAGACAGGGAGCTCCCCAACCTTTTCTCAGTTACTATTAGACCCTATAACCATAGTAAAAGAAGAGAGTTAGAGGAGGTTGGGAGCATCATCGGGCTAATAAGATTTAACTGCTTTCTGTGTATTTGACTTCAGTGGTCTTAGGAAAGTAGCACACATAATCTCTCCCACTCACTCTTAATCTCTCTCCCCCTGTCACTGCAGAAGGACAGCTTTCATTCTGCACCCCTGTATCTGAAAGATTACAAACCACTCCAGAATGTCTGCTTCCTTCTCTCTCCTGACATCCCCCTTTCCCCTTCCCTTTCTTCTGTATCGCAAGTTCTTTTCCCAACCTCCCTCCCCATAAACCCAAAGTTTAACTCAGGCAGCGGGTGCATGAAAATGAGTCATCCATTCATCCATCCCCCATCTTTTTGACAAATATTTATTTACGGCCTGTTACGGATGAGATGTTTGAGAAGGGAGAAAAGGCATTCTCCTATGCCCCCTTCTGTCGTTTATATTCCTGAGAGATTCTGAAAACTCTGTCCCTAAAGTGACTGTAAACAATTTGCAGCTGTTATCTGTGTAGATCTATAAAGAGAAGGTGTTATATAAAAATTACAAATCTATTCTAACAATGCTCAGTGATTCCTGGCTGAAAGCTACCCTCCTCCAGCAGCTAAGTCAAATGAACCAGCAGAGCAAATACAATCTGGTGGCCATGGCAACATACATTCCTGCTTTGAACTTGTCAATCCACCATAAGGAAATTACATTAATGGGATGTTTTTTGGCTACAAATAGCTTTTGTTTTCACATTTTAATTACAGAAATAGATTTTTCATGATTTCTAAAGTCTTCAAAGACCTCGGCAAAAAGGAAAAAATAATAATAATGTTGTTTCAAAAATGTTTTTGAAATTCCAAGCAGCCTTTTAGTTGGGGGAGGGAAGGTGGAGAAGGAGAAACCATCTACCCGTCCTGTTTTTTCCCCACCACATGACTGTGAAAAGTCAAAGGCTTAGGCAGATACTCTATAAGCAATTTGCTTCTTAGTCATTTTAAGATCATTTCCTCATCTGTAAAAACAGAGAAAACAATATCTGCTTCACAAGATGTTGTGAGGTTTAGTTAATGCTTGTAAAGTGCTAAGGATAACTGCTAGGATTATCAATTAATGTTGCTGATTAATGCTGGGTAGGGGACCCTTGGTTTCACCTGAGGCCCTTAGCTACTTCATTCAGCTTTTATCGCCAGAAAATGCTCATTTTATCCAACTTTAATTGCGTAACTGTGGACCATGGCTGTAGAAGTTTATGAACACATTTTATGAAGAAATTAGTAAGTTCATAAAAAGGGCTAAATGAGGAATAATTTCCACCATTGATAAAGCTGAGGAAATAGGAGATGGCACCCATGTACCACTGTGTATTCGATAGGAAGCTCCAAGGAAGACAAAGTTGGACAATGAGAGGAAAAGAAACCATGACCATTAATGTTGCAGGTTTTAGTAGTCTTCATTCTGACCTCAAAACTAGCCATATGATAAAAGAGGAAGACAAAAATAAACAGTCTGCAAAAGTGGGTTGATAATCTCTGAGTCATGAGCGTCTAGCTCTGTAACTCTTCCTATCTTTTTGAAAAGAATGGAAAGGACGAATCTGTACAAAATAAAGAACCAATTTGCATGCCTTGGTTTTACTCACTTTGCCCACTTGCAGGCACAGAAGATACAAAGAGGTAGACTATGATCCAGAGCTCTGGGCCTTCCTCGTTCTCAGATCTTAAGAAGCAAAGGCTACTGCCTCAGGATTTTGTTGACAGAGGAAACTGCACCAGCCTCAGCCACTTCCTAACAGTCACTACCATCTGACTGCTTCCAAACTGGACCCCATAGGATGTAGAGAGCAAGCAAAAGGTAGCTATCGTCATGTTACCAAACCAAAACTTGGGTTCACTAGGTGCGCTCAGTAAAGCCAATCTACTGACACTGAGTTGCGGTGAAGGAAAGTGCAGCATTTATTGTAAGGTGCCAGACAAGGAGTCCAGGACAACTCATGCTCAAAAAACCCAAATTCCCCATGGGTTTCAGGGAAGCATTTTTAAAGGCCAGGTGAGGGAGGGGATTTCCAGGGTATGTGATCAGCTTGTGCACAATTCCCTGACTGGCTGATGGTGAGGTAACAGGGCAGTGTCACAGGGGTTAACATTATCAATCCTTAGGCTCCTTAGGTCTGGGGGCTACGTGTTCACAGTCATCACGCAGTTAATGTCTTCCATTTGGTGGGGGTTTTAGTCTCTGTAAATCAACTCGGGAAATGTGCATCCGATACTGCCATCTAGGTACTTGGAGAAGAGATATAGCAGAGGACATGCGGGGAGGGGTCTGTCCTCGGAAGGTCCCATAGGGTCCTGCTCAGTTACACTCACTCCACTCAACCCTTTACACTGGCTCTCACAGCTTGCTCTTCTGAGCCCTTGAAGGAAATCATGGGCTGGTCCAGCAGATATTCAGCTCAGTATATGTAATAAAAAGTCTTCTAAAATGTTGGTGAGGATGTGGAGAAATTGGAAACCCTAGTGCGTTTTTGCTGGTGGCAATGCAAAGTGGTGCAGCTGCTGAGAAAAAAGGTTTGGCAATTACACAAGAAGTTAAACAGAATTATCATATGACTCAGCAATACCACTCTTAGGTGTATGCCCAAAAAGAATTGAAAACAGGAACTCAACAGACACTAGTAGGCCAATGTTCATAGCAGCATTATTCACAACAGCCAAAAGGTGGAAGCAACCCAAGTGTTCATCAACAGACGAATGGATAAACAACATGTGGTATATACATACAAGGAATATTATTCAGCCTTAAAAAGGAAGGAAATTCTGACACAAGCTACAACATGCATAAAAATTAAGGACATTATACTCAGTGAAATAAGTCATTCACAAAAGGACAAATACTGTATGAATCCAGTTATACAGAGCATACCCAAACAGTCAAATTCACAGAGACAGAATAGTAGCACACTGGTTAATAGGGGTTGGAGGAAGGGGGAGTGGGGAGTTATTGTTTTATGGGTATAGAATTTCAGTTTAGATGAGGAAAAAGTTCTGGAGATGGACAGTGGTGACAGTTGCACAACAATGTGAATGTACTTTATGCCACTGAACTGTATGCTTTATAATGGTTAAAATGGTAAATTTTATATTATGTATATTTCATCATAAAAAAATTTTAAGCCCCCTAAGCATTTTGGGCAATAGAATATCTTGCCAAATTTAATACTAAAACTTTATTCTCTATGCAGTTTTACTCCCTCCAAACCCACCCCACCCCCCACTTCCTCCATCTGCAAGATAGATGGTCCTGAGGCCAGAAAACTTGCAGTGAGAAGCCCAGGACATGGTGAGCCCCTTCATCTTCCTTTCTCTAGTTGCTACGACCCTCTGGGGCCCCTCAGCAGGGACCAGAGTGAGAGGAGAAGGACAAGGAGGAAGGGCAGGTAAGCCTGGGTACAGTTGTCTTATTGCTTTGGTGCTCACTGAGTTGAGCAGATGGTCAAAGAGAACTGTTTTGTGGAGGACTTTGGTAGGCTCTTCTGAGACCACTCCTCATGAGAAACACACACATACATGTACACACGCACTCACACACAGGACCTCTTCTCTGTAGTTCCCTTGATGTTGGGGGCCTCCTCCAACGGGTGCTATTCAACTTCCTGCTCAGCCCCTTGGTTCCCAGTTCCCGGTCCAGAGGTGGGCATTGGAAAATGGGGGCAGAACCAGACTTCACAACATCTTAGCACATCTGCCCTTTGCTGGTAGTACTTAATATCTACTGCATCGCTCCCAGCCTTTGAAGCCTCTGCCCTCCTCTGAAGCAAAAGCAAGAGTTGCATTTAGTGATCTGTTATAAGAGGTGTTCGTTTGCTTGTTTGGGGCTTTTGATGATAAAATGTCCAATGATGCAGAACTGTAATAAGTAATATACATGTATATTATGGGGGTTGTGGCAAACACAGCAAGAGAAACTCCTGAAGGATGCTGGAGGGTATGAATAAATTTGTGTAAGTAGCATAGAGGCCTTCTAAGGAAAGAAGGAATCAAGATCCCAACCTTCTGTCTCAAGATTTAGCCATTGAGATCTGTGGACTACACTGGCACTGACCAAAGGTCAGGGCCAGAGAAGGCCAAGAGGCCCCTGTGATTAAAAAAAATCACCAAGAGAGAGAAAAAGAGCCAGGGAGCTGGGCCAGCACCAATTCAGGTAATTAGTGGGGTAGTGATATCAGGTCTCATCTGAGGCTGGCTCCAGCATTTCTGCTGGCAGACCCTTATCTGGCAGAGCTCTAAAGATCCCTGTCCTTGGAGAACTGTGAAACTTGCAGCTTAATTTTCCCCAGGTCTATGAGCCCCACTGTGACACGGAATATTTAATTTACTGAAACATTTTTATCCATTAGTATCTTATACAAGTTAGCCTTTAGATAAAAAAGGTATGTGTTAATATCCATGATCTCCAGTAAATATGAACCATTAGATTGGGACAACTTGGACCAACTGAAAGCCATAATCTATAATCCAGTAATTAGTGATAGAGGAGAAGAACTTTACAGGTAATGCCTGTAAACCAGTGGCAGGTTTAGGAGGTACTCACCTTTTAATACACATGCAATGAAAGGTGACACAAAAGAGATGCTATAGCTGGATGCTTCCATCCTACTCATTGCCAGGAAGGCAAAGGTTCATCTGCTGTCCTGGAGATTTAGCTCCCTCCTAATCCCTTTCTTCTCTATAATTCTGTGGAGGTGATAGCTAGAGCTACAGTTGTCCTAAGTAGTGTTTTTAATGAGAACAGCTGATCTTCAAGAAGAATGCTTGTTCTATACCAGGAGATCCTTATACACCAAACACATAAGAAAGCGTAGCACCCTCGGGTAGCAGAAATATCATTGATGGGTGATGGAGTGAGGACTTCTCACAGCCAGAAGTCACTGTTAAAGACTTAGGGAAATCCTGCAATAAGTACATGTTTTTTAATAGTATCTATTACAATGTACTCCAAATTTACTGAACCACGATACTGAAATATTGTGGAAATACCCACAACACATCAGTCTGGAAAAAGCAAATTACCTTGCCAGAATAGCTAACGGCTATTTTTTTTGTTGAGAATGAGATGAGATGGTTGATGTGAAAGCTCCTAGTACCGTGCCTCAATGAGTACAGTATTAGAAGAACCAAAACACAAATCTAAATCCTTACGAAGAAACAGGACACTGAAAAGGTGTATCTTGATAATAAATATATCAGGAATGCCCAAGAAAGTGAAGCCCCGTGTATCCTGTGTGTCCAAGAGCAGGGTCAGCGATACTGATGACTAAAATGGGAGGAAATAAAGGAAAACCTCAGCCTTCTCACAGTGCAGCTTGTCTTAGCACCAGTTTTAACCTCTGATTTCCCTGCTCTCCCCGCTTCTAACTTGATCCTCTCTTTCTTTTACAGCCCCCTCCAAAGGACAAAAGCATGCGCAAGGCACAGATGTTAGCTAACAATAAAAGCAATGGAACAAAGAAGGAAAAAGAAAAACTCTGTAGAATTTTATTCATTTTATACCACACTGCAGCACCCAAGCGGTCCACGGCTTTAAGGCAAAGCAAGGCCTCCATCTAGTGGAAAAACAGAGGTGTCCGACATTGCAAAATGCTATTTGCAAATGATATGAAACCCTCCTCCACCCCCCCATATTAAATTTGGCAGCTGTTCTAAAGCTATACGCCAACTAAATCACGCTTGACAATCATATTTGTTTCTGGCTACTTAATTCATTCATTTAGTCCAGTAATAGATATTAACAATATTTAATTCCCTACAGCAATGCAAACAATTGCGGACATTTGTAATGTTCCAGCTTCTGCTGTATCACAAATACTAATGCATCAGTGAAACTAAATGAAAAAAATCTGTCCTTCAGGCAGTAAGCTAAACAGCATAAAGGTAGTTTCTTCTTCTTTCCTAATAATACTGGGAAAAAATGAAAAATATCATTTTGAAGAAAGTCTTTTCACCTCTGCGCAATACGATTTTTAATCCATCTAATTGAAACAAAGACTACGTCTTAAACTACAATTCAACCAATATATACCAAGTGATTTTTATGAGAAATAACAGCAGCACTAAAGACTGTAAAGTCACTCTTTATGTTACAGTTTAATGTGGAAAATACTTTAAGATATACGAAAAATAGCACCTGACTACCCAAGACACAGTCAACAAGTAAAATGAAATGTCTGAGAGCTCCTATCATTACTGAGAATAGGTGGGAAAAGAAAAAAATGTGACCAGGTACCACCAATATAAGAGCTTATCAGCCTAATTCATAGTATGATTCCATTTGAAATGACACTGAGTTGTTTTTGCATCTTTATTATATAGCAGAAACTGTTTCACATCAACTTCAAATTTGGGAAGTTGATAGACAAATGATAATTATTTTTAATAATGTGGTGCACGGAATTCAGTGGAGAGGTAACAAGAAAATATATGTAAAGGTCAAAGAATGGAATAAGAGAAAGCTTTTAACAAACTAATGGGTGGTGTTTAAAGAGTATGAAGACTAGTTAGAATCCTAACAGAGGATAAATTCATGATCTTTCATGATGATCAGCGCCTTTAAGATAACAACACAACAGGATGTCTTCAGATGAGGATGGAAGGGAGAAGAGAAGGGTTTGGGCCCTACAGCGTTCACTGAGGTGGGAGGGATGGTCAAGAACAGAAGAGACGAGATTCATAGTGAGCTGGCTACTGCTCGAAGTGGGTGCAAGTTGAAAAAGAGCTCACGAAAGTTTACTGACGGTTATAAACAACGATGGAGTAGTGCTACTGCTGGTGAGAATAACATCAAAAGGGAGAAATGTATCAACTTCATACAGTAGAAATCCTCCAGGAAAAGGTCAGTTGGGGGTTTTATAGACAGTTGTAAAGACTTGACGCTGGTAATTGGTTCAAAAAGTGACTTCAAAAGAGTATAAATGAACAAAATTCAAAATTGATGTTACACAATTGATAAACAACACTTTCATTGTTCCATGGTATTCTGATACAAGCACCTCATTTTCCAAATAAAATTAAATCTGGTTTGGATCTCCCACCTACCTGCTGATGGGATGGTAAATACCATTACTGGTACACCCTGCCACCCTCTGAGAAATGTATGAGAACCCTGAGACTAAGATGGTGACAGGAAAATGGGGCAGGCCTGGCCCTTAGTCCACACGTGTCATCATCATCCACCTTCTGCTGCCTGATTTTTCCATCAAGCACTGAACCTCTGTCCTCTACAGGACCCTGTATTATTTTCCTATTGTAGCTGCAACAAATTATCACAAACTTAGCAGATAAAAAACAACACAAATTTATTATCTCATAGTTCTAGAGGTTAGAAGTCTGAAATGGACTCTACTGGGCTAAAATCAAGGCATTGCCAGGCCTGTGGAGGCTTTCTGAAGGCTCTAAAGGAGAACCCATTTTCTTGCCTTTCTGGAGGCTCTAAGGGAGAACCCATTTTCTTGCCTTTCTGGAGGCTCTAGGGAGAACCCATTTTCTTGCCTTTTTCAAACGTTATGGAAGCTGCCTTCATTTCTTGATTAGTAGCCCTTTCCTCCACCTTCAAAGCCAGCAATGACAAATCAAGTCCTTCTCGGGACACCATCTCTCATATTCTGACTCTTCCTCTTCTCTCTGACCCATTTAAAGACCCTTGTGATTATATTAGCCCCTCCTAAATAATCCAGGATAACCTCCTTATGTAAAAGATGGTTAACACACACAGTTCAATCTGCAACCTAATTCTCCCTTGTCACGTACCTAATATTCATGGGTTCCGGGAATTAACATGGACATCTTGGGAAGGCCACTATTTTACCTACTACAGACACTGCGATAGAAGCTCCACAATGCAATCCTCTCTAGTGCTTCCCAACCTCTTTTTTACATCAGGGAATTCAGTGAAAATTATAGCATACTGGGGCAACTGGATAACCCTGTCAGGCCTCAGCACAACTTTGGGTCATCTGTATAATGACCACAGGACTGGTCACAGGGACTTAACAAAAATGCTATTAAGACTGAGATACTCAGGGATCAAACCATAGACCTGCAAGTACTTACTGTCTCCATGGAGTCTTCCAGAGCAGCTGAGTGGGAAGGGAAGCTCTGCCACCTTTAATCTGCCATCACTGCTTCCTCCCAGCCTCAGAGGATCCCTCTCTTCACAAGGCCAGCACATATCTATCTTCTTATCTAAGCATAATCTTCCTTTGTCCTCCTGTCCTCCCCCTTCCTTCTCTGGGACAACCCAATGTGATTCCTTACTGCTCCTGACACTTGATGAAGGATTTAATTGAGTGGCAGTTGCTAGAATTCAACTACATCAGTCTAACTAATGTAAAAAGACGACTTTTTTTTTTTGGTCTCACATAACTGAGGAGTCCAAGGCAAGTATTGGCTTCAGGCATAGCTGGATCCTGGGCTAAATGGCTCTGAAGTCCTCCATGGAAGCCCTTTCTCTGTTGCCATAATGTAACCCTTGGCAGCATCAAGTTCACATCATTCTTTGTTAGCAGTCTCGGCTGAAAGGACATTCTATAAATTGTCCAAACATGAATTCATTGAGATTTTCTTTTACCTACTTTATGATCAATTTAAAAATATTCCGGAAATGTTGGAAAAAAACAGAATTCTTTGTTTATTTGTAATTACCAAATAGGGGACATTTTCAGTACACCATTATTATAGTTTTAAAGTAAAATTCAAATTGCATGTTTAGGTCCTTGTGCACACAGCTCAAAGGTGTTGGGAGAAGCAAGATTTATTATTTTCAAAGTTTGTAAAAAATAAGCTCACACATTCCCATGCAGTAAAGAGTGTCTCTATAAAGAGAGTTAACAGCTGATTTTAACTGCTTAACTCAATAAAAGTTCTTTTAAAGTTCCCCTTTGATCTTCTTACAAGTGAGGAGCCATATCCTAGTATTCTGAGTATCTGAAGATCCACCAGTATCAATATATAAACTGCATTTTTGTCTCCTTTCAAAAATAATTTCTTATGAGATACTATCTCTGAGAGCTTGGACTATGGTATTTGAACAGAATATTATTTTCTAACACTATAATGTCTGAAAGAAAAACAATGAGAAAAAACTTATAGCAAAAGAGATGTTATCATTTGGGAGGAAAAAAAATCTGCTAGATGACTATGTTAGATTCTCAGTATCTTTATGAACAGATGTCGTTTATCTGGTATAATTAAAATGTCCCTATTCAGATTAACCCCTTTCTATGAGATAAATGAAAATACTGTAATGTTTCCAAAAATCAAATTGCTGAGATATGCACATCTCGTTGAGATGTCTAATTCATTCATTCAGTAAATACTGAGTATCCACTCTATGCCAGTCACAGACCTAGGCACTTAAGACACATCAGTGAACAAAATAAAGATTCCTAGCCTCATGGAACTTACAGTCTATCAAGAAGAAACACATAACAACATAATAAGTAAGCAAATACGACTGTGTAAAAAAAAATGGAGATGAAAGGGATGGGGAGGGTGGAGGAGGAGGGACACCATGTAGTATTAAATAGGGTGGGCCAGGAGGTTGCACCGAAAAGGTGACATTTGAGCTAAGACTAGAAGAACGTGAAAGGGTTGGTAGTATGGTAGAATGGTCCAAAGAGAGGAAATAGGTAGTGCAAAAGCCCTAAGGAGGAAGCATGCCTGGTATGTTCCTGAAAGATTAAGGAGCCCAGTCTGGCAGGAACAGAATGAACAAGGGGAAAAGGAGTAGAAGATAAAATTAGTGAGCTAAGGGGGAGGGTGGGCTGATTATATAATACTTTGTGGAATATTACGGAGGATTTAGCTTCTACTGTGAATGAGAATAGAGTAAATGGAAAGCTTTGGGCAGAGAAATGACAAGTTCTGACTTACCTTTTAAAAGGATAATCTTAGTTGCTGGTTTGATAACACAATATAAGGAATAAAGGATGGAAATTTACCTTTACCCACTAATCCGTATGAGGGATGATGGTGGTATTGGTATTGGGGTGATAAGAAGTTGTGAGATTCTGAAAATATTCTGAGGGTATAGCCAGTAGAACTGGCTATGGGGTGGGAGTACAAGAGCAAGAAAGAAATCAAGAATCAGTCCAAGGCAAAGTGAGAGAGTGGTAGTGTATATATTGACATATATACACTACCAAACGTAAGGTAGATAGCTAGTGGGAAGCAGTCGCATAGCACAGGGAGATCAGCTTGGTGCTTTGTGACCAGCTAGAAGGGTGGGATAGGGAGGGTGGGAGGGAGGGAGATGCAAGAGGGAAGAGATATGGGGATATATGTATAACTGATTCGCTTTGTTATAAAGCAGAAACTAAGACACCATTGTAAAACAATTATACTCCAATAAAAATGTTAAGAAAAAAAAAAAGAATCAGTCCAAGGTTTCAACCCGAGCACCTGGCAGGATGGACTGACAATCAGCTGAGATGGAGCAGATCTGAGTTGGAATATCAAGAATTCTATTTTAGATATGTTGAGTAGAACTGTACTTTACATAGTTGAATATATGAATCTGAGTTTAGGAGAGAGATCCAGCCCAGAGACAGAAATTTGGAAGTGGCAGGTATACTGATGACTTTAAAACCATGAAAAGAGGACATGAAAGGAATAAGTGTAATAGGAATAGAAGAGAGATAATAGATGAAAGGGGAAGGGACGAAGAGGGAAGAGAAGAGAAAGGAAGGGAAGAGAGAAGAGGGGAGAAGAAAGAAAAGAGGGAGGAACCAGGACTGAGAAGATGCAAAGAAGAGAAGAAAAAATCAGCAAAGGAAACTGAGAAGCAACAACCAATGAGGGACAAGAAAAACCAAGAGTTTGGTGTTCTGGGAACTAAGCAAAGAAAGAATATTAAGGAGAATATTGAATTGTGTGTAAAATGAGGCCTGAGAAGTGGCCAATTTATCTGTTATTTGACAGTGCTTTTGCAGTGTGGAGCTCATCAATAACCCTGACGACAGAAGTTCTGGTAGAGTGGTGGGAATGGAAACTCTTTGGAGAAGTCTTGCTACAAAGATGAGCAAAGAAATGAGACAGCAATTGGTTGGAAATGTGGAGTCAAGACAAGAATTTGTTTTTAATGTGGAGAAAGAGCAACAGGTTTGTTCTCTGGTAGGAATTATTGAATGAAAAGCAAAATTGCTAACAGGAGCAGGAAGGAAGAATTTTTGGGAAAGTATTTTTGAATGCTCTGAGTGATGTGATCCAGTGTATGGTGGAGGGGTTGGCTTTAGGAGGGAACTTGAGGAGCTTATTGATGGTAGCTGGGCTCATGGAAAGGCAGAGAAAGTGGAGCTGCTGCTATAGGAAGATGATGGGAAACTTGGGAAGTTCTTTTCAGACTACTTCCATTTTCTCAATGAAGAAAGAAGATTGCCAGCTATGAATGAGTATGGATGCATTTATCTTTGCACTTTTTTCCATTTAGGTGAATTTTCTGATTTCCCCAATACTAGTTTACGATATTTATAATTTTTATGTCATTTTCCAGGTGGCAAACAAACACTGAGATTTCAGTGAGCATTCTGAGAATACGAAAAGGAGGACTTTTAGGCTCTTACCGCTTAAGATGCATTACCATGCATAATGTATCTCTTAATCATAGGTATTCTGTCTTTATGACCAACATCTAACTGTAATCCAGAGCTTTGTAACATTTATAACAAAGAAAGGAAAGGTAATACTATATACATGTGCTTTACACTTTTAATGTCATGACTCTCTTCAAATCACTCTTGTAATAAATTTTCTCTACTGCCCGTAGTAGCGCTATAAGGGACATTAGTCCTAACACTTATTCATGGAAAGCTTTTACAGTAGAGTTTTTAAAAGCTTGCCTTTTCCACAAAAGTTTGTTCTTTAATTAGATTTAAAGGTATTTCTAGCCCAGCGTTTCCAAAGAGTGTTACACGGAATTCTTCTCTTACTTAATTGGTCCAAAGAGATGCTCCTAGAAAAAACAGTTTTTGATCATAGATTTTAGAAATGCCTCAAACTATATTTGCTTCTTAGAGCTATCCAATGTAAAAATTAGCATATTAAAGACTTTGAGAAGTCTTAGGAGAATGAGGAAACCTACTCTTTCCCATGCGTGACTATAGAATTCTTATTTTCATTGAACACACACATAACACACTTTGGGAAAAGCTGGTTTACAGCTATTCCTTTTTCAAAAATATAGCATTACATAATATAGTCACTAGGCATATTTATTTTGATACTATTCCAATATTTAAGAAAATGAATGTGACTAATATATTACTGCAGCATAGACCAGCCTATGCCAACTAACATTAACATCTCTGCCTACACAGGGAAAGGAACCGAGATGAAAGGATCAAAACTCTCCCTGAAAAGCAAAGTAAAATGTTTTTTTCCATATCTTATATCTCAGATCCATGCGGGCCTATATTCCTGATCTATGCATCAGGGAGTGAGAATCGGTATTATCTAAATGTTAAGAATGAATACAAATAAATAACCAAATATATGCATTAGCAAACACCAGTTCATTCCATTTCTAATTATAAAACATGTAATATAATGTAGAAAATGCTAAGAAAACTCATTTAAAAACAAGAAAACGTTATTGCTCTTTTAAATAATACATACATATTAATACATTTAGTTGTAACTAAAAGTAAACTGTAAAATATCAGCAGAGAATTTTAGTGACTTTTCCCTAATATGTGTAATGAATCATGTAATTCAAGTGATTATTATTATGTGAAATTAATTTGAATAATAGGAAATCAGTTTAAAAAAATTAAATAGTGGAAAGTCTTTAAGTTGCTAATTTAGTGAGTGATAATTACATAATGTGTTGTAACCCAAAAAAAGACTACCATGAGGCATCTCTGGGATGTCAGCAGCATAGCTTGGTGGGGGAAAGATGAAAACAATGAGTTGGCAGGGCCAAGGCTAAGGGAAATGATCCAGGTGTAGATTTGACTCCCTACAGGCCAGTAGTTAAAATTCAAAGCCAGTATTCAAATAAATGAGGAAAATTGAGGTTCGACAGAGGCAGAATGGGGCAGAACAGAAAGGGGTGGGTGCAAAAGATTTGATTAGGTAAATGGGTGAGGGTAGCAACCAATCTTCACACGAAAAACAATGTAATAGCCTTGACTTTGATGAAAGAGACTTATATCTCAAATTTAGTGAACACCATTTAGCAAATAATTTCCCTCTTAAAATGCCTACATAATGATAAATACAAACTATTCAAAGATATTTTGATATGTAGATGCTGAATAGGTGACTAGGCCTACTTACTACCTAAATGACTATATCCTGAATGATAGACTAGCAAGGTATGGAATTCAATTTTATACCCCAGAAAAATCACAAATTCTTATATTATGGAACTTTGGGGTCTCTCCCAAATAGCTGAAACCATAAACATTAAACCTACCAATGCCAAGATTCTACAATATTTAAGGTGGGGTTGGTTCCTAACTGAAACAAAAACTCAGCTATCATTTGGGGGTACAAAGAGAAAAGCCCGATCCTCTTTAAAAACATCTAATGGTGAAGAATAAATTATAAAGGAAGTAAAAACATTCAAGACCACTGAAGTCTTTTTTTTAAGTTTAAATATTCAATTGCTTGAAATATATACATCCTTCCCATCCATCCTCTTAAGTCCTCTGTAATAAAGCACCTTTTTCTCCAGGTATCAATACTTTTCCAGGAGACCATGAGTTGTAGGGGAGAATATCCGCAGCCCCAGCAGGTGGACTTGACTAGCCCAAACCAAGCATGGTGGTCATATTCTCCTTGTTAGCAACTGGTTTAGGTGTGAACATGTAACAGTATGGAACATTTCTGGCCAGTAAGTTGGGAGGGAAAATTTTTTTTAGGGCATTCAAGAAAAGGTTTCATGGCTCCTAACAGCCATCAGGATGAAGCCAACACAGAGATCAGAGCCCAGACAGCTATGAAAAAGCAAAACCAGATTCCTGGCAAATACCACTCCTGCAGCTGCCTGACCTCTGGACTCCTTGTTAAAGAAGAGAATAAGCTTTGTATTGCTTGAGTAAATTTAATTTAGGGGTTTTCTGTTAGTTGCAGGCATCCTAACTGATAAACCAGGCTTTTTTTTTTCCTTTAAAAATATACTAATGTAGAAAAAAATGCATTCACAAACAATTCGAACACAACAGGTTGATATAAAATGCAAAGTTAAGTCTTCCCTGACCTCCCAGTACTACTCCTCAGAAATTATCATGTTACCAGTGTCTATTAGCAGATCTTTTGGTGGTTGTCATTTAAAATTGAAAATAATATATCTAATCATGGTCTTTTATCAACTTTAGACAGAATCAACCACCTACCGTGAAAGATTATAGAATTGGTACACTAAGCCTTTTCCTCTCCTTTTTTCTTCTATTTCCCAATGTGAGGTACATTTTACATCATTAACCAATAAATGTAATTAAATCTTTGGTGTACTGTTTATAGATTAATTGAAAAACATTTATAATATTATATAAACAAATTTGTTGTAAATTGAGTAATAAAACAATATCAGTTTTCCAAATGAGAAATTCCCAAGTGTCAAATTCTAATGTATGCTCTCAATTTCTTTCTAGCTTTCTTTATTTCTTCATGAGGGTATATACTCAGCCACACTGTCTAGTTTCCCATGTTGTAACCCTTCTTGTACATTGTAATTCAGAGTAAAAAACCAGTAGTTTTTTCCATAAAGGGTATGTGGATGGTAATCTTTGAGTTCTTGCATTTCTAAAATGTCTTTATTTTGGGTTCACCTTCTATTAATATTTATTTGGTTACAAAGTTCAAAAGCATTTTTCCCTCAGATATTTGGAGACACTACCCCATTCCACTTCAGCATCTGCTATTATTTTCCCATGTCTGTGAAGCGAATTCTTGCTACTTTGTAGGAAACTTTTCACTCCACTTTCCCCACCAAATACTGCCCATTTCTCTGCAACTCTTCCCCAAAAAACTCTACACACTGCTTTTCTAGACTTGGTATCTTCGGCTCCTCCCCCTCATTCTCCTTCTCTCTCTCCCTCCCTGTCACCCTTTTGTAATAATTTATTTTTTGGTGTGGTCGGGGTTGGGTGAGAAAAGGATGCTTTATGTCCCCCCACAAGATGAGACTATCTCACCAGAAGTCTACCGTTAAAGTTTACATTAGGAATAAGACCAGTAATTTTTTAAATTTAGGCATATTTGCAGAGTAAAAAAGAGCAGATGATTCTTGAAAGACTGTAACAAACTACTCACTTATATTAGTATTTTGATGTTTCCATGTACCCCATTATTTTGCAGACATAGCCAAAGAATATTTCAAGAAGCAGAATATGTATGGGTGTGTGTGTGTGCCTGTAATTATTTCATTCCTCACTGTCAGAACCTGTTTGATAGCACCAGTTCCTAATACTAGCCCAAAAGTAAACAGATGAGACTATAAGAATCATTCTCGCTCTTTATCCACTTTGACTCTTCTGTCCTCAAATACCGTCTTATTTTTAAAATACAACATAGAAACAATAATGACTAGTTTTTATTTTCTTGGAAGAATAATAAAGGAGCTTTTCATTTACATAAGTTGTACTGTCATAATTTGCTTCATGATGGCTTTTATAGGTGTAAAATAGTTCTGAAAAAACAATGTTATTCAGAGTGGTGATCAAAAGAAAAGCATGTTCATTAAATGTAAGCTACACTAAATAAAATCATAATGTGTTTGATGGATAATCTTTTTCAGGTCATATTTAATTCAAACAGATGAGAGAGAAAGAGAAAGGGAGGGGGAGAATGGGAGCAGAAGCATAATATATGCTATCATCCTTGCTCTACTTCAAGTACCATTTAATACGTGTTCATGCACATGTTCTAAAAATTCATTATGATTTGTTATTCAGTTTTATTTAGGCCAGTATTCACCAAACTTTTGCTGTGGCACACCTGGATTTGGTACTCAATAAAAATGATTCTACGGTCCAAACAATACTTAGTATCTCTACTGGAGATGCACAATATAGGTTAGCTTATTAAAAACTCTGAGAAGCCCAGTAAATGGGTATTCAAGGACCCAAATATCCAACATGTTTTGGGGAGGTTTCCCCCCCACACCACCAAGTAATGCTCCTAACACCAGCTATGTGTGCTACAATTCAACTCAATTTTGACACTATCTGGAGACAGGGTCAGATCCCACAGGTTAAGGGCTTAGTCCTACAAGACTATTTTTCACTTCAGATGCCAACCGCAAGCCCAGACTGTCACCTGTGCTTCTGACCAACTGGCCACAGACTGGAGGTTCCCTGGACTCCTTCCCCAGGTTCTATTAATTTGCTAGAGAGGCTCACAGAACTCAGAGAAACACTTTACTTACTGATTTATTATAAAAGGATATGACTAAGAACAGCCAAATGGAAGGGGTGCATAGAGCATGATATGTGGAAAGGACACCAAGTTTCCACACCCTCTCCAGGTGCACCTCTCCCTGATCTCCATGTGTTCACCCATTTGGAAGCTCTCCAAACCCTCTCCTTTTTTTTTTTTTTTGGTTTTTATAGAGGCTTCATTACAGAGGCAGGATTGATTAAATCATTGGTTACCAATTCAATCTTCAGCTCCTCTCCCTTCCCAAAAGCCTAGGGGTGGGACTGAAAGTTCTAACCCTCTAACCACTTCTAGCAACCAGCCCCCATCCTTAGGTATGGTCCAAAAGTCACATGCTTAGCATAACAAGAGACACTGCTTTGCTGTCATCACAGGAAATTCCAAAGGATTTAGGAACTGGGAACTGAATGAAAGCCAAGTTGCTAACCCTTCAACAACATGGGTGTTAGGGGCACTGACCTCATGCAGTGGAAAATCTGAGTATAACTTTAGAGTCAGCTTGTTTTATCCCCAGTTCCAAAACCACAGATTCAACCAACAACAGACTGCGTAGTACTTAAAATAAATTTTAAGTATTTATTGAAAAAAATCTGTGTATAAGTGGACCTGTGTAGTTCAAACTTGTATTGTTTGAGGGTCAACTGTATACATGAAAAATGTATTCTGATCATCTAAATGACCAAGCATGTATTTCTTATAAATCACAATACTGAACGCCCTTATAAAGAAACACTTAACAAGATTCAAATCTTAATCTATATTTCACAAATCTATTTGAACATGATTTTTTTTTCACAGCATATTTATGATCATCCTGTAGAACCTCATTCTGAAGAGCAAGCTATTTGCTACTCACGTATGGAGTCATAATTGAAACTCCAGTAAAATATCCATGTTAATTCTGTCCAAAAATGTATTCAGTATAAATTCTTTTCCACATTTCTTTAAAAGCACTTGGTTTTGCTGCCATTCTCTCTATACCTGCTCCAATGGGGCACACCCCCACCACTTGATAAAAAGTAGTCTTGTCAAGTTCATTTCTGAGCTCTAAATTGCTAGAAAGAACAATGGCTACTTCTCAGGCATCTTCTTACTGGACTCAGTGGCAGCATTTTACAAAGTTGACCACTTTCTACTTCTTGATAAACTTTGTTTCACTTTCTCTCAAGACACAAAACTCCTAACTCATTGGCTGCTTCTTCTCAGATACCTTTGTGGGTTCCTCATTTTCTCCTTGTAATTTTAATTTTAGAGCACCTGAGGGTTCAGTTCTTGGATTGTTTCTTTTTATATCTATAAATATTCCCTTGGTGATTTCATTTACACTCATGGTTTAAAATATTCCCTATATTTTGACAATTCCAAAATACACATCTTCAGCTCCACACTCTCTCTAAATTCAGGCCTATCTCCAACCCTCTACACATTGTCTCTAAGTTGGTATGTCCAAACTGAATTTCCCATCTTCCCTCTTAAATGTCTTCTTGCAACTTTCCCCATCTTAGTTTATGGCAAATATCCTTCTGGTTCTCTATAAACACTAAACTTGGGATCATCCTTTTCTCCTCTTTGATGTCTACATCCAATCGGTAAGCAATTCCTACTGGCAACCACTTCCCACCACTGCCACCGCTACGCTCCTGGTGTAGTGTGTGAGCTGCATCAATTTCTCATCCTGGAATACAGAAATACACTAACCGGCCTCTCTGTTCCACTGTTGCCCCTCTATAGTCTATTAACAACACAGCAGCCAGTATGATCCTTTTAAAACGTATAGAAGATAAAATCATTTATTTGCTCAGCTATCACATCACATTCCAATGCCAAACCCTTTACAAAAGCTGACAAAGCCCTACATGATCTGTCCTGCCCCCTACCCCACTATCTTTATAAACTCATCTCCAACTACTCCCCCGTGTCACTGACTTCCAGCTACACTGGCTTCTTTGCTTTTCCTAGAACTTGTCACACATTTCCATCTTCCATACAAATAACTCAAGCCTGCAAATTCACCTTCTCAATGAAGCCTACACAGACCATCCAGTTGAAAATTGCAACACGTTTTTGACCTGCCTGCCCTGCCAATATCCTTCCCCTGTATTACACTTCCTTTCTTTTGTACAGTATATCACCTTACATAGTAAAGTAAAAAATTAATAAACAGAAATCGCAATTATTTAAATAGAATGGGTAGACCAGAATGGGAGCTCTCACACCTTAACACCATAGCAGAGCCCAACAGGAAGAAGAAAGACTTCCTTTCTTTCCTGACAAGAGGTCGGCTGAGACTGTCACAACTCAGCCAATGAAAAGCCATGGACTCTTTACTACAACCCTCTCGGCTTCCTTTTCCCCTCTATGAAATAATTCTCTTCTCCATTTTTGCTGGGGAATTGGATGTGGTTTGCCATGGTTACAGACCCTGAATGGCAACTCTTTGTTGATCCCAAATAAATCCATTTTTGCTGGAGAAATTACTGGCAGTCTATTTAAGTCAACAGTAATTATTTTATTATGGTTATTACCGATCTCCTTTCAAGAGAATGTAAGCACCTGCACCCCATACTCCTTACAATACATTATCAATGACAATAAATAAAATTGTATAGCAAATTATCTAGTGTAGAGGAGTAAAAATTATTTTTCCTCTACCCTCCTAGAGAGTCCTCCTCTTTGCTGAGGAACGTCCCCACCCAGGTAATAAAAGACAGATTAGCAAGAGAAAAACAAAAAGAAGTTTAATACCATGTACCTCCTGTATATATGGGAGATAGACAGGAAAACTGAGTAACACTCAGGAATGGCCCAAGCCATCACCTACGGAAAGACACAAAAAGATGAAAAAGATGTCTGGAGTGGGGGGCAGTTATGGGAGATTTTCAGGCAAAGCACAGTAAGCAAGGATATGGTTGTTGTGTCGATTTAAGCCCATGCCTTCCTCACTGCTAAGAGTTCCTAGAGATTTTGTCACCCTCCTCTTCCTTGTCCAGAGAGGGAGACACACTTAAAAATGAAGATTTGCTTATAAATGTAATCGTCTCTTATAGAAGGGTACCATTTACTTGGTTTTCTGAGCTTCTCCTATGATTTTGTTTGTTTACAATAATCAGTAAAAGATAATCCTTATGCCAAAGAGGCATATTTTTGGGGTGGCAAATTCTGCTCCCCTTCACTGGGTAGTTCAACCGCAGGGCAAGGAATGAAGAGAAGCTGGAGAGTGGTTTAAGTAGCAAAGTTTAGCTAAGAGGAAGAATCTGAATTTCACAGAAGACAGTCATAATAAGGCCTGCATGGTAGCGTGAAAAATAAGACAAGAGGCCCAAAACGAAGTTGTTTATGCTAAGCCCCACAACACCTAACCAAAGCTTAAGTACTGTTTCAACTCTCCCAGAAATGGAATCTTAACCCAGTCAGGAACTACCTGATGGGCACTAGTGACGTAATCTGCCTGACAGACCCCTGCCATCCCCTAAAGGAAAATGACCTTGCGACAACTTTTTGCTGGTATAACTTCCTTGTCCTGCTTCTTGCTGCCTGTAAGTCTTTCATGTTGTTTAGTTCCTCAGAGCTCCTTTCTATCAGCTAGGTGGAAAGCTGCCTAACACATGAATCGTTGAATAAAGCCAGTAAGATTTTTAAAATTCACTCATGTGAATTTTGTTTTTTAACAATAGGGAACATACACATTGCAAATCTGCTGTATCTTCCACTGACTTTGGCTGTGGTTGATGTAAATGTAAACTAAATGTGGATTCATACTGTTTCATCTAATACTGTCTGACACCATCACCACATGGAAGGAAACCTTGGTGTAAGCAGGTTAGGTAAGATAAGGACCTATGCCTGACTCATTGATGCATGTCAGTAAATACAGGGTTGGATGTTAGGGTTTCTCTTCCTTACTGTTGGTTTTCCTTAAATGTCTGAATTCCTTGGGCATCTGTTATGTGTTTATGAAGGACTTACATCAACTTGCACAGAGAGATGAGAAAAGCAGTTTCTTCAGCAGTTACGTATGCCTATGTTAAAGCTCCTTTTTGAATAGGAGCTATGGTTTCTTGTAAGTTGTTACGGTATTTCAACCTGCAGGCAACTGCAGGTGAGTATGTCGTCAGCACGCAGAAGTTAACTGTTTCCTACACAGGCCAAAGTAAGACGGCTTTATTCACTCTGGGAGTGGAGGGCTGCTATTACTCACCAGCACCCACTCCATCACCAAGTGAAAAATTCACTTCACCTCTGCTCTTTTTTTGGCATCTCAATACCCTCAAATGGGGAGCCTGCCCAGGGATAATCTCTTTCTTCGAAGTTATCCTAAGTCCCTGACCTGCAGAAAAAGCTGTCAACAGTTTACCTGAAGGGGAGAGAAAAGGGCAAGGGTTCCCCATGAAGTTCTACTCTGGCCCATTCTTTCACTTTGCTTCCCCTTCCCCACCCCCCTTAAAAATCTGAGACTTAAAAGCTTCTCCAGGACACCTTGACTGTGGTTCTCTGATTTCCCTCTCAATTCAATTTCTTCTGCTTTATACCTTTTCCTGTGTATCATGCCTCAAAACTTCTGTATGGTGTTTTACAGCATGTTTACAACTTCATTATTATATTTTCTGTCATTGGGACCAAGAGGGGAAACAATCATGACTGATTTTATTCAACCTGTCACCTGGGACTAAAGATGCCAGCATTAACATGAAAAATATAAAACCTTAGAGACCTACTGCTGATACCAATCTCTTCTTTATTCTGTTTGGCAATAGTCTCATTTTCCTCTAGTGTGTTTTTATTTGCTTTTACTTCAAAAAAATTAGAATAACTACCCCAGGATTGTATGAATTCTTTTTCTTTCTTTTTTTTTTTTTTTTTGTGGTACACGGGCCTCTCACTGTTGTGGCCTCTCCCGTTGCAGAGCACAGGCTCCAGACGCGCAGGCTCAGCAGCCATGGCTCACGGGCCCAGCCACTCCGCGGCATGAACCCGTGTCCCCTGCATCGGCAGGCGGACTCTCAACCACTGTGCCACCAGGGAAGCCCTGTACAAATTCTTAATTGACCTTGGGCAACCTAAATTTTCATGGACTGATCTCAGAATTGGACCTGAAATTTAGAGCACAAAACTACCTACCAATCTGGAGCACCAAAAGAATTTCACGCCTACCACATGCACTATAGCATACAATGCAAGACATACTCAATCCAGAAAACATGAAGAATTAGAGAAATTAGTTCAAGAAAAAGATTAAGTCATGTTATGAATATTACTATTTTACGCCAAAGAAAAAAAAGTGATAGATTTCACATGTTGACTTGTGTAGGGAGTGTAGATTAAGCTACTGTCTTGGTCATTTCATAACTACAGGAGTTTACCATTCTCCTTGTGCATTCAACCCGTATAAACTATAAAGAAGAAAAATTTTAAATTACTGAGGAAACTTTCATGTTGATTACTGGTCTAATTTCTAGTTGCTTATATAACTAACTACTCACACACACACACCTGTAGATTACCTAAGCGTCTTTATATTTAGTTTGTATCACAAGAGTTATGATTCATGGTACATTTTTCCTTGTAAAAAGTATGCCAAAGAGCCAAATGGGAGGTTAAAAAAAAAGAAGGGGTTCAAATAAATGTTTAAAATGGGAAAAACAAGAAAGATAATCAAGGGTACAGATGCTAACAACATTAAAATAATCCTTAAAGTTCATCATCATTTGAAAAAAAAATTTTTTTTTTGCCTCATTTGTTCTGTTTAATAGGCCACAGATAATCCTCAGACCAAAATACAACGTATGGCTATTTTCTTATTATCAAACAAAAGTAGTAGGTATAACTTTCAGGAAATAATTAAGGTGCATAAACATAATAGAATAAATTCATTTTCTTCACAGATGTCAAATTAAAGATGATCACTAACAAATAAAGCTTCATGCAAAGTCTGCTTTTTCCCAACCAGGCCTAAAGAGGAAAGCAGCAGGGGCAAGAATACTTGTTCCTAGCAAACAAATACACCAAAATTATAATTAACAAATTCTTCAAGCTACCAAAATCTGTGAGGGAAGGAGGATGGAGGACGATAAGAAAGCAAGAGAAATTACTAAATGGCAATCTAACAAGGTCACCTCAGGGTTTCAGGTTAGTGAAAAGCAACTTCTAGAATATGGTCTATGATCCGTATAAGCAGCCCAATTGCTTATATACCCTTCCTATCTCCAGAATTGCTTACTAAACTTTTAACAATAAAATGACAACAGAGAGCATCATATTGTAAATATTATATTTCTCTCACTCACAAGGGTGTATGAGATATTTACTAGTTTTAATATGTATCCATAGGATTAATACTCATGTGGAGTATAACACGGAAAAGTGCGGAACTAAAGAAATGTCTATCTGAAAACAAAAGCACACATTTCTTAGGATTTAAAAATATTGCACATAATAAGGTTGCACAGAAATTACTGGCTGTTTTTATAAACAGAATGAGGTATTAGTCAATCTCTAAAGATGAGGGCAAAGAAGAAAAACCACACACACACAAAAAAACATAAATCCATACTAAAATCTAGAGCGTCAACAATTAAGGAAGAAATGTGAAAATATGTGTAAAATAGCTATGATTTCAACACTACAAAATCATTAGCCAGGGACCAAACATGTAACAAACTCTGGACAATGTTAAGTTTTCAACTTTCTTTGAGTCTAAATGACTATGAGCAATACAATCATTTCCTTCACTCAAATTCTTCTGCATGGTTCTCTGGTAAATATTAAACCATACCTTTCTGAAGCTTTCAGTGGAAATTAACCAAGATACTGCTTGCTATCCTTTGCTGAACGACTCAATTATACAGTTTCACATATTTTGTGACCCAAGTCAGAGATGCTACAGAGCATGCAATTTTAAATTAGCAAAGGTTTCACTGCAAAAAAAATCATTCAAGTTCACACAATTTAAATCTACAATAACTTTTAAAATTTAACCTTTAAATATTTATCAGGCAAACTCATTTTTTCCTTGGTAATAAAACTGGTCATGTTAATAAGCCCAAGGGCAGGTAGAGAAAAAAGACCAGGCAGAATTATAATATCTTTTTTTTAAAGAAACTTGCCTAATCAGGGAAATTAATAATTAGCTATTTCTCTACTAACTGAATGTCGCTGAATTTCTCAAAAACAATTTAAATATATTTGATAGCTATATCAAGTTAAGTGAAATCATGCACTTGTCAAAATAGTTCACAAAAAATTGGTTCTGCATCAAAGATATTGAAGAAGAGTCAACTAGTTGGGTTTAAAGAGAACAGAAAAAGGACAAACTACTGCCCTGAACAGTCAGTGTATGTAGTAACCATATTTCCTTTTCGTTGAGTGACAGTCCTACAGTGCTTGCTAGATCCATGGAAGCTATTTTCAGTCTGTACTGTATGTCGATTGGTGGTGGTGTCAAAACCACTAAAAGAAAACATTTTCTCCATATCTTCAAACATGTCATCAAACAACCCACCTCCAAAAGAAAACTCCTGGAAATGGTGCCTTTGTCTACTGGAACCATCCTGGCGTGCCTGGAAGTGATTTTCAAAATGCTTCTTGGACCGAGTGTTTTGGTTTTGACCAAAAAAACCAAAGTCTTTAAATAAGTCATCAAAATTGAAGTTAAATGACTGCTCAAAAGGACTTCCACTAGCTCTTTGTCCTTTACCATTAGTAAAAGCACTATGTCCAAGTGTATCATATTCTTTTCGCCTATTAGCATCTGAGAGTGTTTCATATGCTGAAAGAAATAAAAATACTTTAGTAATTGAAAGTAATCAAAATTACATATACCCAAACCTCTTAAATTTATTTTATGAAAGTATTTCACATCACAAATAAAACCAAATGCTACTAACATAAAAGTTAGAAATCACAAAAGGCAAATACTTTGTATTATTCACTGCACACTATCAGCAGTTAGCACAATGCCTGCCTCTAGTAAATAACCAATAAATATTTGATAAATGCTACTATTAATACAAATAAATATGGGAGCAACAATTTCAGAGTTATTATTTGTGCAAAATCATCACTTGTATGAAAGAATTTAATGAGCAAATTCAGAGGAATTCATTTTTCACTTACTAGTTGAAGTAAATGTTTAACTCCAACTCCCTACTCAGTTACCTCCATCCACCATTAATTACTAAATGCTCAAGAGATGCAATTTGTTTTAGAATTAGTCTTAAGGCAAAACTTGTTTCATACTTTTCCTTTAAAGACAAATGTGGCTTTGAGATGTAGAGCAAGTGAGGAAGAAAAAAGACCAAGGCATTTTAGAGTCTATTTAATCTTTTTATGATTAATATTTTTATATTTAATCTCCATAATTCATAAAAACTTTCTTAAATTAATTCATAAGTTTTGGGTATCTAAAATTCCTTTTGACATAGAAACAATAAGCAACTTTATAAATAACAAAAGAATGAAATAATACATTTTCAACATTTTCAGATCTGAATGCCAAAAAAAAATATACTTCCACACATCCAGGATCAAAATATGTTATAATAGCCTTGAGAATCTCACTCTCACTATATTCATGTGTAGATCCCACTCTCCCTCCCGCCTCCACAAAACCTTCAAATACATACAAACTTCTTAGGTATCATTCACCTTTACTAGTTAATATCTGCAAGACCCTGAAGATAGTCATTTACGTACCTTCTGCAATCTCTCTGAATTTTGCTTCAGCATCAGGACTCTTATTTTTATCAGGATGGTACTTCATGGCCAACTTGTGAAAGGCCTTCTTGATTTGGCGCTCTGATGCTGACTTTGGCACACCTAAGATATCATAGTAACTTTTTGAGGCCAAAATTAATTCAGTTATCATTAAAATGCAGATTGCAAAGATGAAAACTGACTGGGGAGTAGCCATTTCTAATATCCTAAAAAAGAAAAGAAAAAAAATATTATCCATGGAACTAATCTTAAGATTTTTCTTTTAAAAGAAACTGAATGAGCTTTTAGGATTCAAAGTATACTAATGCAGTATCAAAATGTTAAGCATATATAGTGTATCTTGTATCTATTTCCATGTTATTTCACTTATACAGGCTGCACTATCCCTAAATTGGTTGTAATCTTGAGAGCAAATATAATTCAACCAAATTAAGAAAAATCTTTCTTGGCTTTGCCTTTCCACTAACACTCTGGCCATAAACACAGTAGTTACAAAAATATAGCTTAAAATGATCTCAATATCTCAATCTTCCCTTCTAGAATTCATATTCTAAAGGGATTTTTTAAAAACTTTAACTTACTGGTAAAAAAGTATATTACCAAGGTAATCAGCCCAGTATATCTAAATTAGCAGTAATCTTCCCTCCCTAAGAAACTTTCAGTTTTCATTTCAGCAAGGTGAGCCAAGGATTGCACACAGAGAATCTCAATATTACATAATATTGACAACGCAACACAATAGAACGTAATCTCTCTTTTTTTATAACTGTAAGATCCCAAATATTTAACAAAAAAGCATGGATAAATGAGTTTTGTTAAAAACTCATAATTAATAGAATTTAAGATTTTTGCGAAGGCTGCCAGAAAAATGAACTTTCATAGTTTGTACTTTAGATAAGGTAATTTCTTTCTAACTTCTCAGGAGTCGTTAAAATGTTTCTCTAACCTTAAAGAAGTTTGAACCTAGAATTCAACTGAGAATTTTTGAGAGTACAGATTAAATGACTTGGGATTCAAACGACCCTGTTTGTTGAACACCGTACCACAGGAGTCCTTAAGAACCTAGGATGACACAACAGCGGACGAAAGACGCTCTGGTTTGTGCAAACTGCCTGCGTTCCTCTCCTGTTGGCCTGTTCAGAGCGTAATTAGCAGATGGATTACTTCTTCCCAGAGAGTCACTCACAGTCACGCGAACCAAGGATCAAGTACGAACTCCTGGTTTAAAGAACACAAACCAAGCGCGTACTGTGACTGATCCCTAGTCAAAGGGCGGGTCTAAAACTGACAGGGAGGCATCTTCCCAGTTTCACAAACCTTACTCCACAGTTTCAAGTTGAATATACCATACTCTCCTAAAAGACGGACCGTTGCGTTATACTGACTCCTCATTCCTGAGAGCCGGCGGACGGCAAGCCTGGCCCTTACTCCCCAGAGCCAGTGGCTGGTTGGGCTGGACTCGCCCTGTCAGACCTTGCGCCGCCGTCCGGTTGTCCGCGGCTCGGGGTCCAGCTGCCCGATACCCGAGAAGGCCAGCGGCACAACCCCCCCAAAAAAACCGCACTACACTGTGCTTAGGCCATCTCCTTTCTCCTATTCTCTTCCTCAAGAACACCAGGCAGCCCGAAGCCCTACCAGCGACCGTGGCGGACACCAAGGCCTAAACCCCCTCCCGGAGACCCCGGCCTCATCCCTCATTCGCACCCTCCAGCTGCAGCTGCTCCTTCAGAGACCGGAGGCGCCGGCGGTGCTGACCAGCTACTCCACAAGGCTGCGCGGCTTGGCCCCCCCAACCCCGGCCTCCGTGGCCTCCGGGAGCTGGTGCGCACCCACTGCTGCCTGTCCACCGACCTCACACTCCTGCCGTCGCCGCTGCGTCCCCTCACAGCCAACTCCCCACAGGCGGGCCGGCCGCTGCCCGCGCCACCACCTCAGGAGGAGACCTACACGAAACGCTTTCCTATTGGCTCCCGCCTCCCCACCTGACCCTGGCGCCCTACGCGCACGTGGAAAACTGTTGTTGCCGCTCGGCCTGTGCGTCACTTCCTGCCCCAACCTCCGAAAGGGCCGTACTGAAGCCGGCAGAAGCGGAAGTGAGTCGAGGGTTGCACCGTCTTTCCGTTCCGCCCAGCCTGGCGCAGGCGCAGTGGCTCCGGCGGCCTGCATCTGCGGCTCCGCCTCAGCGAGGAAGGCCCGCCTGTGCCTGTCGGCGGCCCAGGTCTCCTGTGCCTCGCCGCAGCGATGCCCCGCTATTGCGCAGCGATTTGCTGTAAGAACCGCCGGGGACGAAACAGTAAAGACCGGAAGCTGAGTTTTTACCCGTAAGTTGTCCCTAACGCAGAAGCGTCAGCTTGCCTCTGGGTCGCAGTTCTGTGGCGTTTGGGGTTGGGGTTTGGCGTATCTCCTGTCAGCTCTATAAATTCGGCCTTGGTTCTGCGGTCGTGTTCGGCCCCTCCGCGGGAGGAGGGCGCGAAGGCTCGAGTTCAGTTTACCTGGAAATGTTCTGACGTTTCTAGGGAGGTCGCTGGGCGTGTGGCGAGGCGTTGGGGCCTGTTGGAGTGTTCATAGGGCGCCTAAAGCAGTCACGTTTGCGCGATGCTCCGTGGTTTTCAGGGCGTTTCCCCACCTCCCCGGAACTCATCTCATTGACGACCTTAACCACCACTTCAGGTGCATCAGACGTGCCAAGTGGGAAGGTGCACTTAAAGTTAACTTACACTTCCAGTGAGTTAGGTCGCATAGTTGTTATTTAATTCCACTTTCTCCTGACGAAACTGAGGGCTTTGAGAAAGGTTAGGTAAGTGACCTTGAAAGTTTTTTGGCAGACCCAGAATTATAACTTACCTCCTGCTCAGGGCTCTAGATACTCTCCATTCGTTCAGAGAGCAGGGTAAGTCAGGGCTAACAGGTTTTTCCCGCCCTCCCAACGTAGAGCGTTACTCTGAAACCTTTCCTAAGCGAGGAAGCAACTGCTTTTTTTTTTTTTTTGGTGAAAGCGAAAATCTTGTTCGGGCATCAGTACCTGTTAGACCTAACTTTCCTAAAAGTGAAGTGGCAGAAAGCGAACTTTGGAGAAGTGGAGAATACCTGTATTCCAAATTACTGCGGCCACGAAATATTTTCGTGGAACCCGAGAAGTACCCATTTTTATTTGGAAGAATAGTGAAGCAGTATTGTGTAATAAGTAAGAGGCCAGACTCCAAAGCCAGACTTAGGTTCAAATACTGGCTCCACTACTTTGTAGCTGAATAACTGGCCGTAAATTATTTAACCCTTCTAGCTAAGACCTCCCATCTGTAAAGTGGAGACACTAGTAATACCTAATTCACACGTAGTGTGTAAAGACATAAAATGGCGTTTGGCACTCATAACGTGCTTAGTGTTTATGAAAGTCAACGTATTTATGTTATTCTATTTGCTTTATTTCTTGTATTTAAAAATAATTAATTTAGCCCTAACCTGGTTGTCTTTAACTTTCTTTGAATTTTCACTAGCTATTTTGTGAAGCTTATTTGACATTAGACCTAAACCTTTTGTTCACTAATGACTCAGCTGCTTTTCATTATCTTAACTAATAAAAAAACTGATAACTCCAAATAATTCACACCATGTGGCAATATTTCCAGGATTATCTTCCTCGAAGCCCTTCCACAAGTTGCAAAGAGATATTTTAGGGGGAGAAATATATGCTAGTATATTAATGGCTCTGGCTCTGAGGAGGTTTGTAGCAAAGGATCATGTTGAGCTTGATTTAACCCCATATTTCCTTGGCCTTGGATTTGGGAGCGTCATAACCTCAGACTAAAAATTCTTTTAATCTTTGTGGACTGCGTGGTTACTATTTTTAAGGAGTGAAAAATAATAATGCCGGAGGAAGACAATTATAAAGAATTTTTTCCTCAAAATGAATTTACTGAAAGTGGAGTTTTTAAGTGAGTTTTTGAAATTTCATGTGTAATCAGCAAACTAAACATTGAATTAGTTTTATTCCCCTAATAGCACCAAACTTGAAGAATTGAATTTTCTCATGCTAACACTATAGCAAGCTACAAAATAAATTTATACTAATTTGAGAATTCAGTGAATATATGCATATGGTGACCAGTTTATACCAGTGATTATTTTATGTTTTGGGGAGAATTAATAAGACAGAGAAACAAAATTACCAGTCAAACAAACTGAACCAATGTAGAGATACTAAGTTGTTCCAGAAACATATTCTAGGAGAGTTCTTAGAGATTTACCTGTTAAGAAAGCATTGCAATACAAATACCAATAAAGACATTCACAAAGTGTATTTTTTTAATTGTTTGATAACATATAGGTACAATAGAAATAATTTACAAATGGCATCCATACACATGAAATTACATTTAAAAAATTTTTTTGTAAAAGGCATATTCTGATTTTAGCTATAACAGAAAAGGTATAAACTTATCTCTGGATAACAGAGTTCCAAGTCCTCTGAAAAGAAAATGCTTTTTGCCATTAAGTGCCTTTTCTCGTTAGGCCTATCATACTTATAACCTAAGTCATTGATATATGTAAGGTTAAAAAATTTTCAAGCCATGTATGAATATTATACCTATGGTAAAAACTTCCAAAGGTAGATAATCTGAGTTTTCCACGGAAGGATATCAGGGTTAAAAATTATTTCCTACAAAATACCCAGACTCTTTTCGTCTAGCATCTTACAAAGTTATCAATATTTATTTTAGAAAATCGTGCTACTACGAAGCATAAATGGTTGTGATTGGGAGGAATGTATAACAGCTGCTTTTTGTATGAGAACCTTCTATGTTACTGTTTTTTGGTTTTTTTGTGTTTTTTTTTTTTTTTGCGGTACGCGGGCCTCTCACTGTTGTGGCCTCTCCCGCTGCGGAGCACAGGCTCCGGACGCGCAGGCTCAGCGGCCATGGCTCACGGGCCCAGCCGCTCCGCGGCACGTGGGATCTTACCGGACCAGGGCACAAACCCGTGTCCCCTAAATCGGCAGGCGGACTCTCAACCACTGCGCCACCAGGGAAACCCTATGTAACTTTTTTATAAGTAGGAAATTATTATGTAGTATGTGTCTTGGACTGTATTCTTGTAAAATCTTCAAAAGAAGTATAAATCACTGTTGTTTAATTCAGTTTAACTCAAACCTGATTAGACTGGTAGAATAAAGTTTTCTGTCAAATTCTGCCATTAGTCCAGTTTTACCCATAAAACACATTGTAGTACGTTAAAGCCAACTCTAAAAATCCAGGTTACTCAGTACAGGAAGAACACGTATAAAGAGCTGTTTTACTTTTCTCTATCTTTTCTGTTTGTTTCATATTATAAAATATCTGAGTCTGTCCTTTAACACGTTTAGTTCTTGTGTCAATTTCTCTTTCAGAACTTGAACACTTGAATTTTAGAGTTCCCAATCTACCAGCTGTAGAAGACTAGAAATATTGGACTAAATTACAAATGGGTAGAATAGAGGCTGATTCTAGTAAAGAGAATGGAGGATTAGAAGTTTTATAAGATTGAGTATTCATTTATGTCAGCTAAACCATTTGTTTGAATTAACATCTCTGTATTTTAAAAATATTAATGTAAGAGCCTGAAGTTTAATACTTCTTGAATTATAGACCAGAAACCGTTTGACTTGTTATGTTACTATGAAATATATTTGAATAGGACTTTGTAGTTACAAAGCTCTTCACTAGTTCTAGGCAAACTACACAACAGAATGAAAAAGAAATGTAATCCATAGCAAATATGAATAGATTTTATCTTTTGTAGTAACAGGTTTTACTTGAAGGGACTCTGAGTTATGTATTACAAGCCACTCTTCTCAGACAAAAGCTTTGGCTACACATCTCATATCTTAGTCCTCTTTGCTGCAGAGATGATATGGTAGTAGTTGTCATGAAGATGCTGTTGTATGGTAGGAGTGGTTGTCTTGCTTTTATGGCACTTGATTGATAGGTTACCTATATGTGCAGGCCTGGAATCTGGCAAAATTGTTAAAATATAGCAAAGTTTTCCTTTTTTTACTTTCAGGTTTCCTCTACATGACAAAGAAAGACTTGAAAAATGGTTAAAGAACATGAAGCGAGATTCATGGGTTCCCAGTAAATACCAGTTCCTGTGTAGTGACCATTTTACTCCTGACTCTCTTGACATCAGATGGGGTATTCGCTATTTGAAACAAACTGCAATTCCAACAATATTTTCTTTGCCTGAAGAGAATCAGGTATTGGAGGCAGGGAGTAGGGGAGAAGGGGATAATGCTGAGCATGGTGGCAGATTGCAGGGTGGCAGGTAATCAGGTAGAGGGGATGAGAGGGAAAGGTAACTGCTGGGAAAACACATATTTGAGAAAAAGAAAAACTAATTTGTGCTTTTACTGAAAGTGTAATAATTTTTTAAAGATTTAAACCGTTTTGAAGCATAGCTTCAGAGGAGCCAAGGATAACATACATAAATTATCAGGTTAAGTTATTAACGTAAATTAATGATCTAGATATTTTACTGGTCTTGTGAGTGATCTGAGATTTTTTTCCATTATATTGATATATTGATTATGCATAATTTTTTTAAAAAAATGTTTTCAAGTATATTTTGAGCTGTTATATACTGAAAACATTTTTTTAACTGAATAAATTTGCTTGGCCAGTATACTGCTCATAGTTGTACTGAAATAGCACTAACTAATAAGGGAATAAGCCTAGTAAGGACATCTTTATTAGAATTTGAAAATATTATTTTATAGGAGAAAGACCCTTCCAAAAAAAAATCTCAGAAGAAAAAATTGAAAGATGAGAAAGAAGTATGCCTAAAAGCCAAGTCAGAAGAGTCATTTTCATCAAATGAGCCAAAGAAGAATACAGTTGACACAGATGTCCCCCCTGAGCATGCAGAATTACTTGATTCATCTGCCTTGGTAAAGCCACCAGATACAAAAACAGAAAGTTTACAAAATAATGTATTAACTCTTAATCTGCTTAAACAAGATACCAGAAAATCAGAACCTACCTTGGAAACATCAGTTAGTCAAGACATAGGTATAGGTGGTTTTCACACATCTTTTGAGAATCTAAATTCTACAACTATTACTTTGACAACTTCAAATTCAGAAGGTATTCAGCAGTCTTTGGAAGCCCAAGAAGTGCTTGAAATAACTACCAATCATCTTGCTAACCCACACTTTACAAATAATTCTGTGGAAATTAAGTCAGCACAGGAAAATCCATTCTTGTTCAGCACAATTACTCAAAGAGTTGAAGAATTAAACACAAATAAAGAATCTGTTATTGCCATTTTTGTACCTACAGAAAATTCCAAACCTACAATTAATTCTTTTATACCTGCCCCCAAAGAAAAGGTGGAAATGGAAGAAGACATAGATGTTGAAGACTCATATAAGGATGTAGACAATGAGATGGAAGTTTTACAGATTGAGCATTCTTACTGCAGACAAGATGTAAGTAAGGAACATCTTTGGCAGAAAGTCTCTAAACTACATTCAAAGATAACTCTCCTTGAGTTACAAGAACAACAAACTCTAGGAAGATTGAAGTCTTTGGAAGCTCTTATAAGGCAGCTAAAACAGGAAAACCGGCTATCTGAAGAAAATGTCAAGATTATAGAAAACCATTTCACAACGTATGAAGTTACTATGATGTAGGTTAAAGAGATTTTAAAGCTGTGACTTTTATGTAAGCTTTTTGTTTGCCAAACCAAATTATATGTAAAGTGAACTTTTTCCTGTGTAAAGTTCTTATCTTAATGAAGCTAAGCAAGTGCTCTAATGTTATGAACTGCGTCCTGTTCTTATAATGCTCATTTTTGAGAAAAACTAGAGAGTTGTTGGGTAGAAGAAGTGTCATTACCTGTTAATTTTCCAAATTTGAAGTTAAAATATAGTGAATAAATAATATGGTTAAGTCGTAAAATGAGAGAACACAAATATGGTAAACAAGAGCCCAGAATAGAAATCAGCCTCAGGAGTCAGTCTTGGTTCTACCATTGACATGTGACTTGGACAAGTTACTTATCAAGATATTCAGTCTCTAATCTGTAAAAAGAGGGCACTTAACTAGACCTCTAACATAGTCTGTTTCTTTATAGTTTCTTGCCTTTCTAATTAGATACTTTTAATAGAACAAGTTTTCTATATGATAATCTTATACTCACATAAAACTAGATGCTGGCTAGCATTTGATATTACTAACTGTTGGATTCTTCTCAATATTTATTAAATTATGTGTTGCTTGGCCTTTGCGCTATAGTTTTCTGTGTTATAAAGGAAAATACTCCAGTTACAATTTTATTCCAATTGAACTAAAATAAGGAATCAACCATTAGCCCAGTTCTTAGGAGAGGTACTTTAAACTTGAAAGAATATGTACCTTATATGTGGCAGACCATCATAATACACAGTCATTTAAGCTTCTTGACACCTTGTATTTAAGGTTATATTTATAAACCAAAAATTTCAATGAGGTTAAATTTTTTAATACTTTTTTTAAATTATGGTTTTTATCTATTTAATATGTGTAACTTTTAAAAATGTGTGCATATGTTGTTTTAAAATTCCAGAATGATAGAGTAATACTTAATGTTACACCTTCCCACTTACATGTATTTTAGTAAAAGAAATTATAGATAGGTGGTGATAACCTTGGAGCGACAAGTGGGAAAGAGAAATAATGGTGATAGAAATAAAATGAAACGTAAAAGCAGAGACATAGTCGTAGCAACACAAATGTGAAAAATAGATGATCCCTTAGAATTGGCAGTTAATATAATTAAATACGTTGCTCTTTATGGTATTAAGCAAATTCCTGTCAGCCTGATTCTTAGTTTTCTCATCTGTTATATAAAAAATACTGTTACCTATTTTGAAGGATGGTTTTTTGAATTCTGTAAGGTAGTAAATGTGTTTTTGGTGCCAGAAAATAGGAGGTGCTCAATAAATATTAGTTGACTACACAGCAAATAGTATACTAATTGTTTTGTAAATGGATGATTATTTGGGGCCATGTGTCACTTAGTTTTTTTAGGCTAATAAAATTAATTAGTATATGAATGTGTGTCAGCTAATTATAAAAAGTTGATTAGTGGTGTCCTTATTGTGTGGCTATGGGTGGGGCAAAATTCCTTAAAATTTTTGCATAAATTATGTGTATATAATTGGTAAAGTTGATGTGATGTTATTTTTAAGTTGCATTTTGCTGGTATTTAAAATAATATAGATGTAAATAGCCTTTTTAAGTCATTATAAAATATGTTGTACATTGCAGTTATTTTCTATTTAAAGTTATAGTTTACTCAGGAATAATTTAAACTAGTTGTGTTTCTTTAAACTACTAAATCATAAGTATTTAAGATACTTTCTTGGCTTTTCTATATTCAGTTCAGAATGTTCCCTCTAACTCAGTTAACCAATAAATTTTATTTGGGGGTTCTGACCAACTTTATTTCTTACTTACATTCTTATAGCAGCCTCTTAACTAGTAGTACCTATATTTTCAATCTCCTGCTTCCATATTTTCCTGGACTCTGCTATCAGCTTTTTACCTAAGCTATAGATCTAGCTGTATCACCTGCACACCACCTAACTTTCCTAGCTGAGAAATCTGTAGTCACTCTTTAATACCTACAGAATTAAGCAAAACTTGTTACTATCATGTATATGATCCTCTGTGATTCTGTTCATCCTGTGTTCTAGCCACACTGGACTTCTTAGCATTTCTCAAACATGCTAGACAGGTACTTGTTTTTGTGTCTTCTTATTTTATTCTCTAAATTCAACCAGTCTGTTAAAATTGTATTTCGATTTTGTTGGAATGTCATCCCTTCTTACCAGTCAAAATTGTTTTTTCTCTTTTCCTGCAGGGCTTTGTCTTATAACACTGAGCCTTGTTTTATAACACCGTAACAGTGTTTACATTGTTTTATATCATGATGTTATCCATAGCTTTCTCTTCAACTGGACTGTATGCTTTTTGAAAGCAGAATTTTTATTCACTTTCGTTTCTTTGACAATGTAATATTAACTCAATAAATGTTTGGATGAATATTTTGAATTTGCCTACTTAGAATTTCTTGGTTCTGGTCACCTAAAATCAAGAACCTTCTTAACAAATATATCCTTGATACCTTGAGAATGATTAGGGAAGGATATAGATCTTCATATAATCTTTAAAACATTCCATGTTTCCAATGGACAGTACCATTTACCAGTTATCTGCTACGCCACCTATTAACTGATTTTTGTTGTAGAAGGCTATCCCCACCACAGACTATTTCCTACTTTCTATCTGATAGTTAAAAAGGAAATAAGTCTAAGGAAGCTGTTTATGCCTACATGTCAGGGAGATTGGTAAGTCAAATTTAGAAAGACTTCATCATATAAATAATATGTGACGTTGATCTAAACATCATGCAGGTTTTGGCAAGGGGCAGTAGTGGTTTTTTGTTTTCTGGCTATGCATTTCAAAAATTTTGACGTTTTAAGGATGCTTATACATAAGGCATGCATACTACTTTGTTCTTGGTTTGTAAATTAAGTTTTATAAACTTTCTTTTTTATACATAAAACCAGTTTTCTTAAAGCTACCTTTGTATTCTCTCCTGTACCTCTTGAGCCTTGAACTTTGACCTCTGCAGCAATAAAGCAGCACTTCTGTGACACACACAAGGTCATTTTTTTAAGAAAAAGGATGCACAGAGTTCTTACTTTTTTTTTTCCCCCCCCGGTACGCGGGCCTCTCACTGTTGTGTGGCCTCTCCCGTTGCGGAGCACAGGCTCAGGACGCGCAGGCTCAGCGGCCATGGCTCATGGGCCCAGCCGCTCCGCGGCATGTGGGATCTTCCTGGACCGGGGCACAAACCCATGTCCCCTGCATTGGCAGGCGGACTCTCAACCACTGCGCCACTGGGGAAGCCCCAGAGTTGTTACATTTTTAAGTGCTGCATTCAAAAGATGCAGTTACTCAGAATTCTCTAGTTTGAATAAATTCTTGCAAAGTATCCTTACTGTAATTTGTGATATGATGCTGTGCCCTAAAGTGTATTTTCTTTACTAATAGACAATTTATTATGGCACATCAGCACGATTTGTTTAGATAGTACACCACTACATTCTGTTAATCAATCATTGGGTGTGACTGAATTTCTTTTGCAGTTATTAAAAAAAAAAACTCAACTTTATAAATATGCAGAATAAAACTTTTTAAAATAAAAACATCAAGCAGGGAACTTTTCTGCATATTTTAGATCTTGAAAAAAAATCAGCCATATATTAAGAGTTGGAATATTAATGTGCAGATAAATATTTCTGTTTCTAGCTAAATTGAACAGTTCTGCCAACTAATTTGGTGTTCAAGTACATCTTTCTTTTTTAGATTATGCTGTTTTGTATTTTTGTGGGTGAGGTGGGTGGGTAGAAACACTCATTCACAATTGTCAGAGGGAAAAAGCTACAGAGAAGATTGGGGGGTGGGGGTGGGAGACAAGATGTATCTGTATAAGAGAGAAGTTCCTTCAAGGAAGGGTCTTTGTTTCATTTATCATTTTAACCTATTCTCCACCCTCTGGCTTTTTGGTTACTTGACCACCTCATCTCCAGTGAACTTTTCCTCCATTCCTCTTCAGCCACCTCATTTCTGTGGTCAATGGTAGACCTTTGTCATCACCAGTTCTTGCATCCCATTGAAAAATGTCACCTTCAAACTCCTCATTCTGACCACCACCTTCTATTGTTTAGTACAGTTATTAAAACAACTCACACTGCAACCAACCACTCTTCCACAGTCTATCATCCCTGTCGTAGGTTCTATTTTGCAAATAATGGCCACAAAATATATCTCATCCTGTATTCTCTTCTGCAGTATATGACCTTGCCACTCCCTTATCAAGGGGTGGAGTTTATTTCTCTACCTTGTTTTTTTTTTTTAATAAATCTGTTTTATTTATTTTTGGCTGTGTTGAGTCTCTGTTGCTGCACGTGGGCTTTCTCTAGTTGCGGCAAGCGGGGCTACTCTTCGTTGTGATGTGCGGGCTTCTCACTGCGGTGGATTCTCTTGTTGCAGAGCATGAGCTCTAGGCACACAAGCTTCAGTAGTTGCGGCATGCAGGCTCAGTAGTTGTGGCTCTCGGGCTCTAGAGCACAGTCTCAGTAGTTGTGGTGCACAGGCTTAGTTGCTCCGTGGCATGTGGGATCTCCCTGGGCCAGGGCTCGAACCCATGTCCCCTGCACTGGCAGGCAGATTCTTAACCACTGCGCCACCAGGGAAGCTCTCTCTACCTTTTTTTTTAATCTGGAAGAGCGTGTGACTGCTTTGATCAGTAAAATACAGTGAAAGTGACACTGCCAGTTCCAGACTCAGCCCCTAATGGGCCGGGCAGCTTTCACATCCTCTTTGGAGCTTTTGCTTCCTCTTGGAATGCCAGGTGCCATGTAATGTGTGATTACCCTGAGATCATGCTGGAAAAGCAAAGTCACATGGAGAAACTCTGGAGGATGAGATATCAGACGTGTGAAGAAGCCACCTTGGAAAATGATTCTCCAGCCCCAGCGACTCGAGACTCAAAATGCAGCAAATGCAGCCACCTAGCTAAGCTCTTCCTGAATTCCTTAACCACAAAATTGTAAGCAAAATGTTTCTTTTGGGGTGGATTGTTAGGCAGTATTTTAGGCTGTGTTTTCCAGAGAAACACGCTGTTCTTCAGGCTGAGATATTCCAAGGTCTGCAGTTGGCAAGCTAGGGACCCAGGAGAGCCTTTGGTGTAGTTCTAGTCCAAGTCTGAAGGCCTAAGAACCAGGAGAGCTGATTGTGTAGTTCTAGTTCTACCTCCAGTTCAATTCTCCCTCACACTGCTCCCTTCCCCTCCTACTACCCCTTCCTCCTCCCCCAAGCTGAGGATCTCATCACATAATTCACTGAAAAAAAAAATTATAAACACCTCTATAAACCAAAACAATAGAGTATTATACAGTAGTTAACATGAATGAACTAGATTTACATGCATCTACATGAATAAATACCCAAACTATGTGAAAAAAGGTAAGTTGCAAAAGGTTTGGTAACAGTCTACTACTTAATTAAAATTTTAAAATACACAAAACAGTAATACATGTTGCTTATATTTACATTCCTATGTAAAGGATGAAAAAGCACACCAACTTCAGGATAATGATTACCTCTGAGGAGGCAAGAAGGGGTGATGGTGGAGAGATTTTATGTGTCACTTCTTTAAAAAAATAAGTGAGCTAAATAAAGATGACAAAAATATTATCTATTGAAATAATAGGTACAGGTTTGCTTTATTACTCTTTTTAAAATGTTTCAGAATTTAAAATTACATATTTTAGTTGAAATGACAAAAGAGTATGTTAGGCTTATTAAAGTAACTCTAAAGGTCAACTCTGATTAGACGTCATTCTTATAGTTTTGTTATGATTGCTCTTTGTTTTAAGAACATTTGAGGGGGAGTGGGGATTTACAGTGAAAGACTTGATGATTTGGATTCAGTAAACTTGGGATTGAAGTTAGGCACTATGGTAGGCAGAAGAATGCTCCTCTAACTCAGTAAAACTCTGAAAAGGGGCAATTGCCCTTTTAATAAGTGGTTGAAGTGGCGTGGAGTGGGGTGGGTGCAGGCGGAGCAGCTAACTGACTTCTTTAGTTCTCTGCAGCAGTAAAATGTGAGCCAAATGAGGATGACATTTTTGCATATCATTTTCCCACTTGCTAGCAAATTCTAGTTTCATGTCTCTCCTCTGAGCTTGTAATGACGCACCGGCCCACTTCTCTATTCCCAGAGAAAATAAGAAGCAGGCACTACTGGAGAGGATAACATAAAATCTTTACAAGGGTGAGAGTAGGTTTAACTCTAATATGAACTAATCAACTAAATTGTTTTAATATAAATTTAGAGCTATTTCCATCCCCAATTTTGAAATAAATAAGCTAGGTTTAATTAATATGATATATATTTAATGCTTTAATAAAAGAAGCTTTAACATAATAATCTCACTTTACTCACAATCTCAGAGAAACCCTAAAGACAGCCCATCATTAATCATCATTAATCTGTCACAAACACCTCAGTGGTTTTGTTCCAAGGTTCAGGTTTTTAATAGTCTTCTCTATGGCATGTATATAAATAGTATGCAGTGTCTAATTAAATATGGTGACCTATTGTTCTGCATCACTAGTAAACTTAATCACCTGTTCCCTCTCTGTAAATTCTACACCTTCTAGATAATGTAAGAGAAACATTTTCTTATATTTTCATAGTAGAGAGAATTCATTCCCTCAAATGGACATTCCTTTTCAGACTCCACTTCTATGCCCCCCACACTTATGCCAAGGGCTCCAGATTGCCCTGGATCCCAGAGTCTTGGGCCACGGTATTGACTATCTCATGTATCTGTGCTGTTTTATTAGTGTTAGCTTTTCCATTCACGACTATCTGTGTTTTGTCTTCTTTTCAGGCATTGTAATATAGTGTTGTATTTTTGTCAGGTGTAAGGTCATTGAATGACCCTATGTTTTAGAAGGGCTTGATTACATACATTCAGGTAATGGAAATGTGACAAATATTCACTATCGGAACTGGAACCTACAGATTCTAAAATATATGAGATTTATTTTTTTATTTTATTTATTTTTGGGCCACGCCATGTGGCATGCGGGATCTTAGTTCCCCAACCAGGGATCGAACCCATGCCTCCTGCAGTGGAAGCGTGGAGTCCTAACCGCTGGACCGCCAGGGAATTCCCAGAAATGTATTTTAAATGTTCTTATAGATGTTTTTTAAATTAAGAAATTTTAGCTTAAATAGTCTAACAAATTAGCAAAATATCTTATGTTGGGTGAACTATTAACATATTCTTCTCTTACTTCAGTTATTTGTAGTAAAACATATTACCTAAGGGGATAAAAATATTAAAACTACTTTTTAATTCTCTGATAATCACACAGGGATGCTATATTAATAAACACATATTCAGATTTTTCTGTATATTTGAAATGTATGCTTTATTTGATATTTAAGAGAAAATATATGATAATTATATTGATTATTATATATTGATTATAAAGTGGATTTTTCACAATGCACTGGGTTAAGAGTGATGTGGATTTTGCCCCCAAAACAACATTCTGCCCTTAAAAATGACTTAAATGTGATTATTTTCATCTTAGGCATTAAAATGTATGCCCCTTTTTCCTTTGAAAGAAGATGTTAAAGAATCTGTTGTTCCTAAATAATCAATAAATTTGACTGTTTTTAATGGTCACTGATTAGCGTCTTGGTACTATAACTCAGGTAGTCATGCTTTAACAATGCCAGTATTATATGTACCAACAATCCAATAAAATCTATAGTGAAAATTTCTAAATGATGAATGAATGTATATGTGGATTAAAGGTAAAAATAAAGCCTGGAGAAGTTATGGAGTAAAAATGAAATGGAATTTCATCATGTATTAAGTATTAAGTTCAAAGCAATTTATTCTTTTTGAATCTTTCTATTCCACTTTGTCTTGATAAATATAGCTAAAGAGTAAAAGGAAAGTTCTGAAAGGGAGGATATATACTAGGAACAGACAAGGATGGTCAAGAATGAGGAGGTTGTATGGAAATAAAGAGAAAAAGAAGTTGATTTCTGTGAATCACATATGAAAAAGTGACAGTAAACTTCAAATAAACAAGTCCAGTGTTATGGGCTAAATTGTGTCCCCTACCCCTGAATTCAGATGTTGAAGCATTAAAAAAACGTACCTTAGACTGGGACTGTATTTGGATATAGGGCCTTTAAAGAGGTGATTTAGTTAAATAAAATGAGGCCATTAGAGTGGGCCCTAATCCAATCTGACTGGAGTCTTTATAAGAAGAGGAAATTTCAACACACAGAAACACCAGGAATTTGAGAGCACAGAAAGACTATGTGAGTTACACAGTGAAAAGGCAGTCTGCTGCAAACAAAGAGGAGAATCAGGAGAAACCAAACCTGCTGATACCTTGGTCATGCCTCCAAAACTGTGAGAAAATAAATTTCTGTTGTTTAAGCCACACAGTCTCTGGTATTTTATCATGGCAGTCCTAAAAAACTAATACATATAGGAAGTTGGTTATCCAAATAGTAGTCGTTTTAAAAATTCATAACAAAGGAAATAGTAAAAGAAATAGTACAAGAAAATCTTCTAGAATTGAACATGTATTTCCAGATAGAAAGACCCATCATGTGCTGAAAACAGTGGATGAAAATAGATACACCAAGGCAGATTATTTGTAAAGATCAGAACTTTAGACACAAAAAGAGGACTTTCAGCAAGAAAGCACATGCAACACAAAAGTTCAAGAATAGAACAGCTTCAAACCCCTGAATGGCTATCCTGGAAGCAAGAAGACAAGAGATCAATGATTTGAAAATTATGAGGGAAAAAAGAGTTCTAAGATCAAATTCTATATCCAGATTCTCAAAATATTGCCTCCTCTGTACCCTTTCCAAGGACGCTATTGGAAAATATGTCCTAGGGAAATAAGGCCATAGAAGAAAATCAACAGAATGATTAGTCTAGAATGATTTAATTTATCATTAAACTGATCAAGAGATTAAAAGTAGGAAAAAGGAAATTCAAATCAAGAAAGAAGCAAAGGAAATCTGGAGTTGGTGGTGAAAGGCAGTCCCAACGTGACAGCTGGACCACAGATCTAGAGAGCCAGCAGTCCAAATTGTAGTAGATCAGATGGCTCAGGGATAGAGTTCTTCAAGAAAATGAACATTGATAGAATAACTAATGTGTTGAACATCTTCAAAGGAAACTTACATATCTAGGGTAGAATTTAGAGTTGAGTTAATAATAAGTACAGAGAAAACTATCCAGACAGACAAATATTGATGCAAAATGTACAGGAAAGTTCAAGCCATCATATCTTAGTACATAACTGCATTTACATGGTCAAAATATTGTAAATACAATGTAAACACTGACAGAATGGGAAGATGAGGTATGGCATGGGAGGGATGTGTGTATGTGTGCATAAGTTTATGCTAAGGCCAGGAACAAGGGGTTGGAAGATGAGGTAATTAAAGAGAGCAAAATCCTCATCGACCATAGTAGGATATCAAAAGATAATGCCTAAATGCAAAAACTTTAAAATGCAAATTAAGTGTGTTATTTTGAGGTAATACACAAAGAATCTGCATGTATCATTGGAAGGGGTTGACTCCAGGGAGCAGGTAATGAAGGACAGCAGTTTTTGTAACAAGACGCAAAGAATGCTGACATTTTAAGCACATGTGTAAGAGATATGGGCTAGCTCCTATTCATCCTTCAGGACTGACCTGTTCATTATTTTATTTAGAGAGCCTTCATTTGCCCTTCCAGATGCCCTTCTTATTTACTCTATTTGCCACCTTTACTTACCCTGTCATAATACCTATCATCTAGTATCATTATTGCTCTTTACTTGTTTTCATACCCCCAATGTAAGTTTTCATACCCTTAAAGTGTGTTGATTTTACAGGCTTTTTACCTTCATTGCCTAGCACAATTCCTAGTACATAATAGGAGCCCCATAAATATTTGTCAAGTGAATAACAGCACCTACTAAACCATATTTCAGCAACTATTTGCTGGGTCTAATTCTGGCTCCACATTGAGACAGCCACCAAATAAATTAACCAATTTGCAGCTCCATGAATATATTATTGCCCCATTATTCAGGTAGGCTCTGTTAAATTATTGACGTGAATTGTCAATAATGCTACTTTAAATCTTTTATGACATGCCATAAACAATACCTAGTAAAGGTGATGTAGCATTCCTTCTAGACTAGTGTTTTATAACTTGGAGGTCTTTGGGAAGCCTCTAGGAAGGTCACTGGATGCCCTAAAATTTAATGCAAAATTTTGTGTGCAGGAATTTTTCTGGAAAGAGAACCCATAATTTCTGTTAAGTTAGGAAAGAGACAAATGATTCCAAAAAATTTAAACAGCACTGGTCAGGGCAGTATTGCCTTACATTCCACATTGTGCCATTTTTTAGAGAGGCATAGAGCTCTTTACCTATTTTATTCTCTAAAAACCTTGAAACATAGAGATGGGAAAGCTACTATCCTAGATTTGAGTACACAAAAACCACCAATTCAGTTTTGTGAGTTTTATTCATCAGGAGTAAAACTAGGACTGAAAAAAAAATTGACCCATATCCAAAAGCAGGCTGGGTAAGTTCTACACAAGAATTCTTACGAGTTTTAGACCAGTGTTGTTTCACATTTTATGGAAAATAAGTTTTAATGTTCAAATTACTATATAGAATGTCAGAAAATTTATTTCAGATATTAAATAAGTATTATTTTTAATTATTAGAAAATACTGTGTAAGTTCAATTCGTTTGTTTCTTAGTTGCTGGAATATAATTCAAAATGAGAAGCAATGGAGCAGGAGCCAAATTCAGATCAGGCCTAATCTTTTTTTTTTTTTTCAGTGCATGGTTTAGAATTTCCATTAATAAAAAGGCATGGTGTTTAAATATGCACAGTGGACTAGAACATCATAAATGTGAAATGAGGTTAATTTTATTGAGCTTTCAACCTTGCTTAGTCTAGGTAAAAATGAATTCACTGTTATGAGACTAGAACATATCTAAACCACAGATGAAAAAGAAGTCAGTTCAATGATGTGGTATTAAACTATGAGAAGAAACTTTTGAGAGAGTGAGGAGGGAAGGGCAAAAAGACACCATTCCGATTATTCAAATAATCCCCAGCAAGTCATTAAATAAGAAAGCATGCATCTATTTCTCTTTGGAACATCAAGTAATATGTTAAAGAGATATTTATTTTGCCTTGTTAAAATTTGGTGATTTGGAGGTTTGAAACATCCTTCAGCATATCAAATTTCAGTTCACCTGTTTAGTTTCATTAATTTGGGAAATGATAAAATGCAACGGGAAATAATGTAGTGGGATATAGGAGAGGCATAGAGGTAGGACTCAGAAGACCTGAAAAATCCAGTTTCCTGAGTAATAAAATTCTAGTCTTCTTTGTCAGTAGGCAGAAGCACATTAGTGGAAAAAACCACGGAGATGCATTTCTGAAAAAAAAAGTACTGTAAACAAAGCCTTTTAATGAGGGGAAAAAAGACAAAAAGCTAGTCCAAGGCACAATGAGGTAGACCACTCCTTTGTTAGCAACAGCAAAATACTGAAGGTGAAGAGATGCCGCTGCTAATACTAGCGAATGGAGGACCCTGATTTTAACACATAGTGTTTGTCATGGGAGAAATTGCTTCCAACTTAGACAAAATGGTCCCACACATCTCATCTGTCTTTCGTCTTCATTTTGTTAATCTGGAAAGAACTGAACCAGAACTTCCTGGGGGGTTGGTTGGTCCTGTGTATCACTGAGGAACAGGTTTAAATGTCACCTCTTCTAAGAGGTAACAACACACACAGACACACACACACACACACTGATGCACACACAAACAGATATTCGTGCTAGTCAGTTGTTCACTCTGTCTTTGCAGACTCTTCATATCATTAATATAACTAAATCATTCTTTGTCACAGTTACCTCCTTATGTATCAGTCTCTGTTTAGACTGCAAGTTCCTAAGAGGTGGGGACCAAAAAAACTTACCTTTGTCAGTGTAGGGGAGAAGAAATCCCTATACCCTCTACCATCCGACATACACATGGGAGAACTCACTGTGATGGGTAACTCAAAGGTATGGGCAGAACTTGGGGCTTATATGGTTTCATAAAAAGGAAAACTGTCAAGACAAAGGAAAAGGGGTTTAGGTCTTTAGAGGCAGCAAACTGTGGGTAGGTGAATATATGGGGCTGGGGGAGGGGACGAATGGCAGATAAAGGCTCTTTAAGTAAGTTTTGTTATGTAGATTCCTCTGGTGCTGATAAGAGTCTGGTGTTGTCTCTGGTGATTAAGAATCCTCCTGTCCTTCCTAGCAGAAAGAAAGAGGACAGACAGTTTTTTCTGTATCTGCATCCTCTCAATTGCCTGCAGCTCAAAACAGTCCTTAGTCAAAGTGGTATATTTTGGGGTATCATGCTTTGAATGCCTTAAGCACCTAGTAAGCCCTCAATTAAGTTGTGGAAACACCTAATAATATGCTATCTCTAGTGGCGGTATTTGAATGATAGATGATTCTTTTTTTCTTTTTTACAACAGGATCTTATTAGTCATCCATTTTATACACATCAGTGTATATATGTCAATCCCAATCTCCCAATTCATCCCACCACCACCCCATCCCTGCTTTCACCCCTTGGTGTCCATACGTTTGTTCTCTACATCTGTGTCTCGATTTCTACCCTGAAAACCGGATCATCTGTACCATTTATCTAGGTTCCACATAAATGCGTTAATATACGATATTTGTTTTTCTCTTTCTGACTTACTTCACTCTGTATGACAGTCTCTAGATCCATCCATGTCTCTACAAATGACCCAATTTCGTTCCTTTTTATGGCTGAGTAATATTCCATTGTATATATATACCACATCTTCTTTATCCATTCATCTGTCGATGGGCATTTAGGTTGCTTCCATGACCTGGCTATTCTAAATAGTGCTGCAATGAACATTGGGGTGCATGTGTCTTTTTGAATTATGGTTTTCTCTGGGTATATGCCCAGTAGGGGGATTGCTGGGTCATATGTTAATTCTATTTTTAGTTTTTTAAGTAACCTGTTCTCCATAGTAGCTGTATCAGTATATATTCACAGCAACAGTGCTAGAGGGTTCCATTTTCTCTACACCCTCTCCAGCATTTGTTGTTTGTAGATTTTCTGATGATGCCCATTCTAACTGGTGTGAGGTGATACCTCACTGTAGTTTTGATTTGCATTTCTCTAATAATTAGAGATTATTAATTTTTAATAATTGAGCAGCTTTTCATGTGTTTCTTGGCCATCTGTATGTCCTCTTTGGAGAAATGTCTATTTAGGTCTTCTGCCCATTTTTGGATTGGGTTGTTTGTTTTTTTAATATCGAGCTGCATGACCTGTTTATATATTTTGCAGATTAATCCTTTGTCTGATCATTCATTTGCAAATATTTTCTCCCATTTGAGGATTGTCTTTTCGTTTTGTTTGTAGTTCCCTTTGCTGTGCAAAAGCTTTGAAATTTCATTAGATCCCATTTGTTTATTTTTGTTTTCATTTCCATTACTCTAGGAGGTGGATCAAAAAAGATCTTGCTGTGATTTATGTCACAGAGAGTTCTTCCTATGTTTTCCTCTAAGAGTTTTACAGTGCCCGGTCTTACATTTAGGTCTCTGATACATTTAGAGTTTATTTTTGTGTATGGTGTTAGGGAGTGTTCTAATTTCATTTTTTTACACGTAGCTGTAGACTTTTTGCCGCACCACTTAATGAAGAAACTGTCTTTGCTCCACTGTATATCCTTGCCTCCTTTGTCATAGATTAGTTGGCCATAGGTGTGTGGGTTTATCTCTGAGCTTTCTATCTTGTTCCATTGATCTATATTTCTGTTTCTGTGCCAGTACCATATTGTCTTGATTACTGTAACTTTATAGTATAGTTTGAAGTCAGGGAGTCTGATTCCTCCAGCTCCATTTTTTTCCCTCAAGACTGCTTTGGGTATTCGGAGTCTTTTGTGTCTCCATACAAATTTTAACATTTTATGTTCTAATTCTGTAAAACATGCCATTGGTAATTTGACAGGGATTGCACTGAATCTGTAGATTGCTTTGGGTAGTATAGTCATTTTCACAATATTGATTCTTCCAATCCAAGAACATGGTATATCTCTCCATCTGTTGGTATCATCTTTAATTTCTTTCTTCAGTGTCTTATACTTTTCTGCATACAGGTCTTTTGTCTCCCTAGGTAGGTTTATTCCTAGGTATTTTATTCTTTTTGTTGCAATGGTAAATGGGAGTGTTTCCTTAATTTCTCTTTCAGATTTTTCATCATTAGTGTATAGGAATGCAAGGGATTTCTGTGCATTAATTTTTTATCCTGCTACTTTACCAGATTCATTGATTAGCTCTAGTAGTTTTCTGGTGGCATCTTTAGGATTCTCTATGTATAGTATCATGTCATCTGCAAACAGTGCCAGTTTTACTTCTTTTCCAGTTTGTATTCTTTTTTTTCTTTTACTTCTCTGATTGCCGTGGTTAGGACTTCCAAAACTATGTTGAATAATAGTGGTGAGAGTGGACATCCTTGTCTTGTTCCTGATCTTAGAGGAAATGTTTTCAGTTTTTCACCATTGAGAATGATGTTTGCTGTGGCTTGTCGTATATGGCCTTTATTATATTGAGGTAGGTTCCCTCTATGCCCACTTTCTGGAGAGTTTTTATCATAAATGGGTGTTGAATTTTGTCAAAAGCTTTTTCTGCATCTGTTGAGATGATCATATGGTTTTTATTCTTCAATTTGTTAATATGATGTATCACATTGATTGATTTGCGTATATTGAAGAATCCTTGCATCCCTGGGATAAATCCCACTTGATCATGGTGTATGATCCTTTTAATGTGTTGTTGGATTCTGTTTGCTAGTGTTTTGTTGAGGATTTTTGCATCTATATTCATCAGTGATATTGGTCTGTAATTTTCTTTTTTTGTAGTATCTTTGTCTGGTTTTGGTATCAGGGTGATGGTGGCCTCATAGAATGAGTTTGGCAGTGTTCCTTGCTCCGCAATTTTTTGGAACAGTTTGAGAAGGATGGGTTTTAGCTCTTCTATAAATGTTTGATAGAATTCACCTGTGAAGGCATCTGGTCCTGGACTTTTGTTTGTTGGAAGAGTTTTAATCACAGTTTCAATTTCATTGCTTGTGATTGCTCTGTTCATATTTTCTATTTCTTCCTGGTTCAGTCTTGGAAGGTTATACCTTTCTAAGAATTTGTCCATTTCTTCCAGGTTGTCCATTTTCTTGGCATAGAGTTGCTTGTAGTAGTCTCTTAGGATGCTTTGTATTTCTGCGGTGTCTGTTGTAACTTCTCCTTTTTCATTTCTAATTTTATTGCTTTGAGTCCTCTCCCTCTTTTTCTTGATGAGTCTGGCTAATGGTTTATCAATTTTGTTTATCTTCTCAAAGAATCAGCTTTTAGTTTTATTCATCTTTGCTATTTTTTTTTTGTTTCTATTTCATTTATTTCTTCTCTGGTCTTTATTATTTCTTTCCTTCTGCTAACTTTGGGTTTTGTTTGCTCTTCTTTCTCTTGTTCCTTTAGGTGTAAGGTTAGATTGTTTACTTGAGATTATTCTTGTTTCTTGAGGTAGGCTTGTATAGCTATAAACTTCACTCTTAGAACTGCTTTTGCTGCATCCCATAGGTTTTGGATTGTCGTGTGTTCATTCTCATTTTTTCTAGGTATTTTTTTATTTCCTCTTTGATTTCTTCAGTGATCTCTTGGTTATTTAGTAATGTATTGTTTAGCCTCCATGTGTTTGTGTTTTTTACATTTTTTTTCCCTGTATTTCATATCTAATCTCATAGCGTTGTGGTCAGAAAAGATGCTTGATATGATTTCAATTTTCTTAAATGTACTGAGGCTTGATTTGTGACCCAAGATATGATCTGTCCTGGAGAATGTTCCGTGCACACTGGTGAAGAAAGTGTAATCTGCTGTTTTTGGATGGAATGTCCTATAAATGTCAAATCTATCTGGTTGTTGTGTCATTTAAAGCTTCTGTTTCCTTATTTATTTTCATTTTGGATGATCTGTCCATTGGTGTAAGTGAGGTGTTAAAGTCCCCCACTGTTATTGTGTTACTGTCGATTTCCTCTTTTATAGCTGTTAGCAGTTGCCTTATGTATTGAGGTGCTCCTGTGTTGGGTGCATATATATTTATAATTGTTATATCCTCTTCTTGGATTGATCCCTTGATCATCATGTAGTGTCCTTCCTTGTCTCTTGTAACATTCTTTAAAGTCTATTTTATCTGCTTTGAGTATTGCTACTCCAGCTTTCTTTTGATTTCCATTTGCATGGAATATCTTTTTCCAACCCCTCACTTTCAGTCTGAATGTGTCCCTAGGTCTGAAGTGGGTCTCTTGTAGACAGCATATATATGGGTCTTGTTTTTGTATCCATTCAGCAAGCCTGTGTCTTTTGGTTGGAGCATTTAATCCATTCTCGTTTAAGGTAATTATTGATATGTGTGTTCCTATGACATTTTCTTAATTGTTTTGGGCTTGTTTTTGTAAGTCCTTTTCTTCTCTTGTGTTTCCCACTTAGAGAAGTTCCTTTAGCATTTGTTGTAGAGCTGCTTTGGTGGTGCTGAATTCTCTTAGCTTTTGCTCGTCTGTAAAGCTTTTGATTTCTCTATGGAATCTGAATGAGATCCTTTCCAGGTACAGTAATCTTGGTTGTACGTTCTTCCCTTTCATCACTTTAAGTATATCATGCCACTCCCTTCTGGTTTGTAGAGTTTCTGCTGAGAAAGCAGCTCTTAACCTTATGGGAGTTCCCTTGTATGTTATGTTTCGTTTTTCCCGTGCTGCTTTCAATAATTTTTCTTTGTCTTTAAAATTTGCCATTTTGATTACTGTGTGTCTCGGTGTGTTTCTCCTTGGGTTTATCCTGTATTGGACTGTCTGAGCTTCCTCGACTTGGGTGGCTATTTCCTTTCCCATCTTAGGGAAGTTTTCGATTATAATCTCTTCAAATATTTTCTCTTGTCCTTTCTCTCTCTCTTCTCCTTCTGGGACCCCTATAATGCGAATGTTTTTGCCTTTAATGTTGTCCCAGAGGTCTCTTAGGCTGTCTTCATTTCTTTTCATTCTTTTTTCTATAGTCTGTACTTTATGGCAGCAGTGAATTCCACCATTCTGTCTTCCAGGTCACTTATCCGTTCTTCTGCCTCAGTTATTCTGCTATTGATTCCTTCTAGTGTAGTTTTCATTTCAGTTATTTTAATGTTCATCTCTGTTTCTTTGTTCTTTAATTCTTCTAGATCTTTGTTAAACATTTCTTGCATCTTCTCGATCTTTGCCTCCATTCTTTTTCCAAGGTTCTTGATCATCTTCACTATCATTAATCTGAATTCTTTTTCTGGAAGGTTGCCTATCTCCACTTCATTTAGTTATTTTTCTGGGGTTTTATCTTGTCCCTTCATCTGGTACATAGCCTTCTGCCTTTTCATCATGTCTATCTTTCTGTGAATGTGCTTTTTGTTCCACAGGCTGCAGGATTGTAGTTCTTCTTACTTCTGCTCTCTGTCCTCTGGTGAATGATAGATGATTGATAAAGTATATTGCATTATGCTTAGATCTAGTTAGTTTTCAATGTTGTAGAACTTAATAGAAATTTTATGTTGTTCAGTCTCAAAGCCTGTTAGGTAACTGTGCTGGCTTTATTTTTTGCTGTAATGTATATCTCCAATTTACCCGTTAACAGCAAATAGAGAAGAAGCCATAGAAGTTATAACATTAAAAGAGATGAAAACCTTAGCAAAGATTTAAATGGGGGCAAAGAAGTTTAAGATAGTTAAAAATATACATATCACTGTTTTCAATTTGAGGCATCCCTAAGAAAGTCACAAAATATTTACTCCAAGACTTGTTTTCAATTGCAATATATATAATATTTACAAAATAAATAAAATTTTAAAAACCTAAAACCCAATAATACTATAGGTGACTTATTGGCTACTCCTAAATCTTCCTTATGTTGGACTTATCTAAATTCTAAATTGAAATATTTTTTTTTGGCCTTATCGTGCGGCTTGCGGAATCCTAGTTCCCTGACTAGGGATTGAACCTGGGCCACGGCAGTGAAAGCACCGTGTCCTGATCACTGGACTGCCAGGGAACTCCCTAAAGTGAAATTTTTAAGGGAAGACTTTGATATTTTTCTAGACAATTATCTTCATCTTGAGTGATTTATCTCTTGATTTGGATTTTATTTTATGAAGTTTATACTCCACCTACATTTTATTCTATATCTTCACAGATATATTATTACTAGAAGTGTTTGTAAATATTTCAGTTAGTCACAGTTTTCATGATTGAACTGGGAGCAAAATAAGTATACTCTGAGACTTAGAAACTGTCCTTCAATCTTATTGCCATAAGATGTTTGCTGCTAACTCCTTTGAAGTGACACATATTTACTGTTTATGATTGTTCTGGTTACCATACTCATGTATTTAGACATGAAAAGTCATTTTCACTACACTTTAACACAATATGGATTTTCTTAATGCCACATCATAACATGAATAATGCTATGCTTCATTTACTGATCTTCCTAAATCTTATATCAATTCATTTTATAGAGTAATTGAATTCAATTTTGTCTTTCTTAGCAATATGCCTGTTTTTTAACATAGCATCCAATTCCACATAAACTATGGCAATTTATATTTTTTAAAGTAAGACAAAATGAAACAAAATATACTTTGGAACTGTTTTTTCTGAGACATGTTTCTAGCACTTTTTTTTTGATTATCTCTTCCTCCTCAACTTGTTTTACTGCATTTAAAATGTGGGATTTAAAGAGAACCTATGGAAAGTTTGTTTCACACTCATTTCTAAACCCTCTTTTTTATTTTGTTTTAACCCATTCTATGTCAGTGTCCTTTATTTAGAAGATTGTTGATCATTTTGAACATGGATTATCTCATTTTCTTCCTTAAATGTTTAGTAAACTTTACCAGCAAAATAACCTGAGCCTGGAGTTTTCTTTGTGGAAAAGTTTTTGAAAACAAATTCAAATTTTTAAATAGAAACAGGACTATTCAGATTTTCTTTGTGATCTTGTACTAGTCTTGGTAAATTGTGTTTTTCAAAGACTTGTTAATTTCATCTAAGTTGTCAAATTTATTGGCATTTAGGTGTTCATTACAATTATTATCTTTTTAAAGTCTGTAGGATCTGTAATCTTATCTATCCCCTCTTTTGTTCCTGTTATTAAGTGACCCCTGAGTTAAATACCATCTTTAATCCCCTTTTCATGTGGGAAAATAAGGCCCCAGTGATAAAGTGTATATCTTGCTGGCTCAAGATGGCATGATTTACTGTTAACTTCTGATTTGCAATGTACTATGTTTTCCCATGTGTACATTTACCTGGAATAGCTTACAAAATTTTATTTGGCAAAGGATCAAAACTATCACTGGGATAAAAAATACTACTAATGAAAATCCAGGTCATACAGGTCTTAGATATTTTGGGTTGGAATAATTCAGTATCAAAATTACTAAGTATCAAAAATACTAGGAGATATTTCAGGCCTAGAATTGAAAATTATAGATCATAGCTGCTACAGATTGCAGTAGTTTAAAGATACTTCTTTTTTGTAAAGTAATCATTTGGAGATGGACTGCTTGGTGTTGCTCCACAGTCATCATGATCAGTACCATCGTGATGGTGGAGGGCTACTATCAATTTCTTCCTTCCCTTTACAAGCATGCCATACTCCCATCAGGAGACAGAAGAAAGAGCCCGTTCCTTTTCTTCTTTGAATCTGGGCTAGCTTTAGTGACTTGCATGATGAATAAAATGTGACAGAAGTGATGTTCTGGAACTTCCAACACTAGATCATAAAAAGCCCTGCTTCTGCCTGGGCCTTTTGAAACACTCATTCTTGGGGAAACAAGTTGCCATGTAGGAAGGCAGATTTCTCTGAGCTCATCATGCTCTAGAAGTCATGTGAAGGTGCTCCAGTCAATAGTCTGAGCCTGTGTTCTAGCCATACCCATCAAGGCACCAGACGTGAGGTCAAGTCATCTTGAACCCTCCAGATCAGCCCATCTACCAGCTGAATGCCACTAAGTGACTTAAGTCAATGCCATATGGAACAGAAGAAGTTAAGCCATGCCCAAATATCTGACCAATGAAATTGTGAAATATAATAAAGTGCTTGTTGTTTTAAACCACTAAGTTCTGGATTGTGACACAGAAGAAGATAACCAGAACAATGACTATTATGTAAATGGAGGCAAACATCCCTATTATCTGGCCTTTTAAATACAGCTGTAATATTTCAGATTAGTTGAGAGAGGATCTGGAAAAATGCCACCACCAAATCTGTCATGCTAAATAGTACATCCTAGGCAACTTCGTGCCTCTCCACAGTGCGAGAATGGGATTATAATTCCTAAAAATTATAAAAGGTCTTGCCAACACAGTTATTTCAGTTTAAGATGATTGACTCTTTCTGGTCTTCAGCCAATTCTGACTTATTTTTATGTTCAAGGTGCTATAATGAACAGGACTTTTAGATTTTTCAGTATGATCTTAAAGAGAAAATAAAAACGTCTTCATGTATAAGGAAATGTTTGAGTAGTGATGCAAGGGTAGGGCTGTGAGGTTTTGGCTGGTAGACTTACTGGGCTAGTTCAGATTTCAGACTGCTTTGAAACAAATCTTTGTGATTGAATTAATCTGTGATAGGGGATTTGCTTCCTGAGAGAATTCTCTCACTGGCGTGTTGAAAGGCTTTGTGATGGGTACATGTGGAGCCCTCTGTAACTTAAAAGTTACTCTGAGCTTTGCAAGCTACTTTAGCCAAGAGGATCATAAGCAATACAACAAAGGTGAACATATAACTGAAAATGACTGTTAGGGCTTCCCTGGTCGCGCAGTGGTTGAGAGTCCGCCTGCCAATGCAGGGGACACGGGTTCGTGCCCCGGTCCGGAAAGATCCCACTTGCCGCGGAGCGGCTAGGCCCGTGAGCCATGGCCGCTCAGCCTGAGCGTCCGAAAAAAAAAAAAAAAAAAAAAATGCTAAATTTAATCAAATCTCTAGGGCTTTAAAAATAACATCCTGGATCATAAATTACTTTTAGTAAAAGCCTAGTACCTAATTTGGCTTGGTGAGAACTTAATTGGAAAGTGTATGTAAAATAATTGAATATGTTTATTGTGAGTCTTTAATATTCCTTTTTATTCTTTAATGAAGAATAATTGTATAGCAACAGAAAACACAGTCAATATCTAAAGTCCTTGATTCCTTTCCTGCTCAAGCAAGGATCATTCTCCTTAAACAAAAATAATGTAGAGGGCTTCTCTGTTGGTGCGGTGGTTGAGAGTCCGCCTGCCGATGCAGGGGACACGGATTCGTGCCCCGGTCCTGGAAGATCCCACATGCCGTGGAGCGGCTAGGCCTGTGAGCCATGGCCGCTGAGCCTGCGCATCTGGAGCCTGTGCTCCACAACGGGAGAGGCCACAACAGTGACAGGCCCGCGTACCACAAAAAAAAAAAAATAATAATAATAATGTAGAGAAATAGTTGCCATTAAAGAATCATCTCCTTGGGGCATATTAAAAATTATTGTAAGACTCATATGGATACCATGCTTCTATAAAGTGAGCTCTTTTTATTTAGCTTTAAAGCAGTACTATCAAAATTGTTCAGATTACCAAAGAAAATAAACAGAAGGTGAACTGGCTCATATGCCCACTGAAAGCAAACTGAGTTGAATGACTTAAACTTCCAGCCTTGTTTTTAGCTCAGAAGGGCAATTTTTCAAGTCTTTTTCCGTGGTCTTAACAAAAGCCATTAACTACTGAGCAGACTTTTTAAAGAAAATGGCTTATAAACACTAAATTATACCTATCCCAAAGCTCGATAGCTAGATAAATTCATAAATCAGTTAATAATAATGACCATTTTAGAAAGTGTTGATTTCGCTGGATATACAAAGTCCTATGTCAGTAGTAGAGTGGCTTGTATTTGGCAACCATTGTTGGGAAATGAGTAGAAAATCTATCTTATCTCCTGAGGTTACTAAAATATAAAAAATATTTTACTCATTGAGCGGACCAAATTGTTTTGTGATGTGATTACATTGTAATTCAATAAAAACCATAATTTAAAAGCTGTTATTTTTGGTTATTTATGTATATATCAAAAGGTGTATTGTGGATTATTCGTATGCATTGCAAAAGCTCTTGCTTCCTCCTATATTCTGGAGGGTTCATTAATTCATTCATTCCTTTATTAACAGGTACTTAATGAGCATCTATTGCTAAGAACTATTCTGTATTCTGAGTTTGCAATGGTAAACAAACCAGGAAAAAAAATTCCTTCCCTCTTGAGGCTTATGTTCAATTTGAAGAGAGAAGAATAAACTAGTGGTTACCAGTGGGGGACCGGGGAAGGGGAGAGGAGGGGGAGGTACAAACTACTGGGTGTAGGATAGGCTCAAGGATGTACAACATGGGTAATATAGCCAATATTTTGTAATAACTGTAAATGGAAAGTAACCTTTAAAACTGTATAAAAATTTAGAAACATTTTTAAGTAAAAAAATCTTTTTAATTAAAAAAATTTTTAAAAAGCAATTTGAAGAGAAAGTTGATTTTTAAATTTCAAATAAGCATATAATATAATGTCAGAGGTTAAAAATTAATGTGAAGAAAAATAAAACAAAGTATGGAATAGAGTATAATAAGTATATTTTTGAGGGGATGATCAGGGAAGTTCTCTCTGAGGAGGTGACATTTTCATCTCTGCAATGAAATGCAAATGAAACAGAGGGAAAAACCATGGGAATATCTGGGGAGAGAACGTTCCAGGCAGGAACAGCAAGTGACCTTGAGAAGAATGGTTGGTAGTGACGATGGAGAGATGGCCAGTAGCTTTGGATTTTATTGTGTGATGAGAAGCCTTTAAAGAATTTTGAGCAGAGAAATGAGGGAACCCTTTAACTCCTTCTTAAGTGACAATAGAGGCAAGAGAGAAAGCTCTGAGAACAATTTGAAGCAGTTAGGAGGCTCTGGCAAGAGAAGATAGCGCCTTGGACTAGGGTGTGTGCTGGATATTTTCTGTTTGCCTCTCCAGATCCCTTTCTATCCTTCATGGGTGTTTTGTACCCAGAAGGCTGGTTTGATTCAGCCAATAGGAGATACTGGCAGAAACTGGAGAACAGGAGGAGAGTTAGGAGGGTACTTATTCTCCAGGCTCACTCCCTGCAGGGTCACAGGAGTTGGTCCATTCCTCTACCATAGCTTCTCCTGAGCGGCCCCTGTCCAAACATCTGTTCTCTCCTGGTTCTATAACATCTCCCATCAATTGCCCCTTTAAACCTATAATGATAAGGCTTTGTGCTTTGGTAACCCCAAGATTTTATACTATCCCTTGTTGAGTTTCCTAAACTCTACTCATACCTTTAAACAATCCCTTCAATATATCGTCCTCAAATTAGCTGGTTTTAATGAGCCACCTGTTTCTTGCTGGGCCTTGAATGGCAAAGGATGATAATAGTGAAGATGATAAGAAGTAGTTGGATTCAGGATATATTTTGACAAGATCTGGTGAAAGACTGGATGTTTGCATATAGCATAAGATATGGAGAAGGGATACAACTCACTTTTTTTCCCCCTTAATAGTATGGAAGTCTTCTAAGTTAAAACATGTACCTGTATTTATTTTCAACTAACTCAAAAGAATTCCAGAACATGGATATACCATAGCTTATTAATTAATCACCCCACTTGAAATGATTTAGGTCATTTCTGACTTTTTGCTAATCCAAATAATGCTGCAGTGTACACTTTTTTTTTTTTTTGGTGGTACGCAGGCCTCTCACTGTTGTGGCCTCTCCCGTTGCGGAGCACAGGCTCCAGACGCGCAGGCTCAGCGGCCATGGCTCACGGACCCAGCCGCTCTGGGGCATGTGGGATCTTCCCAGACCGGGGCACAAATCCGCGTCCCCTGCATTGGCAGGCGGACTCTCAACCACTGCGCCACCAGGGAAGCCCTGCAGTGTACACTCTTGAACATACATCTTTGTGCATGTGTGGATTTCTTTTTTCTTTTCTCCTTTTTTTTTTTTTTTTTTTTTTTGCCTCGCCACTTGGCTTGTAGGATCTTAGTTCCCCTACCAGGGATCGAACCTGGGCCCATGGCAGTGAAAACACCAAGTCTTAACCACTGGACTGCCAGGGAATTCCCAACAGTCCATTTCTGTGGATTTCTTAAAGACCGACGTATAGAAATAGAATTACTATACCAAGAAATATATACCTTTAAAACTTATTTTATTATTTCCAAATTGCACTCCAAAAAGCAGTACTAATATCACTTCTAACAATATTGCCTTTCACCCTTACCATTAGGAGATTTTTCTCAAACTTTTAAAAAATCTTATGATAAAAATGTTTGTTACCTTCTTTGCTTTTACTTGAATGCTAGTGATAGTAAGCATATTTTCATGATAGCTGGCCAATGTTTGTTGAGGAATAGGATTAAACACAGCTTCAAAATAGCTTTCCACAAAATACTTAATTACAAAGAGAAAAAAAACCCTCACAGTGGGGAAATCTGATACCACCTTAATTAAGTGACCAAAGTGAATGTCATCAGTAATGAGACAAGTTAAAATTGTGGACCACCTCATGGCAATGAGATATAATGAGAAAACAGCATCACCTCTGTGATATTACTACCAAAGATAGATAATCTGACTCTAATCATGAAGCAAACCCAAACTGAGGGACAAACTACAAAAAAATCTAGTTTGTGTTAAATTCATGGAAGGCAAGGAAAGACTTAAGAACTGTTTCAGAGTGAAAGAGACTGAAGAAATATGACAATTAAATGGCGTCTGTGGATTAGATGGTAGTCTTGAATCAACATTAATTTTCCAATTTTGAAGGTTGTATAATGACTTGTAGGAGACACGGGTCTTGTTTATGGGAAATTCACACTAAAATATTAGGAAGTGATGGGGCATTAGGTCAGCAACTTACCCTGAAATGGTTCAGAAAAAGAAGTTATTTGTGTTCTATGTGTAATTGTTATGAAAGCTTGAGATTATTAAAGCAACAACAACCAAATTTTTCACATTGGTAATCTTCTGAACACTTCACTCTGCTTGGCACGCAATGGACACCACATATTCAACCTTGTGACAGGATAAATCTTAACTTGCTTTCTCTTTCTTAGTTTTCTTTTTTTTTGGCTGATATAGGTTTCAGCAGTCATAAATCATATAGCATAATAGTTGGAGAAATATTTCATCACACTATCTACAAGTCAGAAGAATAAAAGTTTCCCTGAGCTAATCAAAGGCTGTCTGTCATTGAAGGGGAAACCTCAGTAAGGTACTGGCTTGTTCCTCATATACTCCAGCCTTTTCAGGATTTAAGATGTAGAGAAGTCTCCTGAAATCCTGTGTTAAAGTAATTCAAATGTTATGCAAATTTCAGACATTAAAAAATAATAATAGGTCACCTAAATCTCAATTCTCTACAAAAACAACTGTGTTCTCTACAAATTATTTGCAAGAATCAACATAATTTGGGTTCAAAAATTGGTTGCAGATACTGTTATTGAAATAAAGCATGAAAATCTCTAAATATGACTTAAGCCAAAATATTTGCTTTCAGAATTATTTTTGCCCTTATAACTAAAGAGTTATATTTTAACAATATCTTCTCAATCTACTTCACACAGGAAGAGTTACTATGAAATATCCCTTTTAAGGGAAAAAAACCCCCTGAGAATCTATTGCAGAGTTTCGAAAACAATATGATTGTTATTATTGTTTCATTTTCTTTTTTTCTCTATCCCACCCCCTTTTTTAAATAAATTAAGCTGAAAACTCAAGTAACAAGCTTTGAAAACAGATACAATTGTTACTTTGGGCTGCCATCTAGTGTTAAAATAAAGAACACATTTGCCATTTCCTTTTGAAAACTTGTATTGATAATATTTTCAATATGACAGAAGTTAGAAGCTAATACTATAGTTAAAATATTTTTAAAATAAAAGTTAAATATATTTAAGGTATATAACATGCAATTTGATATATTGGGTTGGCCAAAAAGTGCCTTCGTTTTTTAAGTAAAAATAAAGACACGTTTTTCATTTTCACCGAGAACTTTATTGAACAACGTATTCACCCTTTTGTTTCACTACCTTCTGCCATTTTTCAGGCAACTTCATAATTCCATCTTCCCAAAATTTTTTATCTTTTTGAGCAAAGAACTGTTCCAGGTTCCTTTTACAGTCTTCCGGGGAATTGAAATTTTTTTCCATTAAGAGAATTTTGTAAAGACCGAAATAAATGGAAATCCGAAGGTGCAATGTCTGGTGAATATGGTGGATGAATCAGAACTTCCCAGCCAAGCTGTAACAGATCTTGCCTAGTCGTCAAAGAAATATGCAGTCTTGAGTTATCCTGATGGATGATTATGCATTTTTTGTTGACTAATTCTGGATGCTTTTCATCAAGTGCAGCTTTCAGTTGGTCTAATTGGGAGCAGTACTTGTTGGAATTAATCGTTTGGTTTTCCAGAAGGAGCTCATAATAGAGGACTCCCTTCCAATCCCACCATATACACAACATCACCTTTGCATGAAGACGGACCTTTGGTGTGGTTGGTGGTGGTTCATTTCGCTTGCCCCACAATCTCTTCCGTTCCACATTGTTGTAGAGTATCTACTTTTCATCACCTGTCACAATTTGTTTTAAAAATGGAACGTTTTCATTACATTTCAGTAGAGAATTGCATGTGGAAATACGGTCAGGAAGGTTTTGTCCGCTTAACTTATGTGGAACCCAAACATCGAATCAATTCATATAACCAAGCTGGTGCAAATGATTTTCAACGCTTGATTTGGATATTTTGAGTATGTCAGCTATCTCCTGTGTGGTATATTGTTGATTGTTCTCAATTATTGTTTTCATTTAATCGCTATCAACTTTAACTGGTCTACCTGACCATGGAGCATTGTCCAGTGAGAAATCTCCATCCAGCATGGGAATTTCACAAACCACTTTTGACACATTTGATCAGTCCCAGCACTTTTTCCATACACTGCACAAATCTTTTTTTTACGTTTCAGTTGTGTTTTTACCTTTCTTGAAATAATAAAGCATAATATGCTGAAAATGTTGCTTTTTTTCTTCCATCCTCAGTATTAAAATGCCTACACAAAAATTCACCAATTTTAGTAAGTCTTTTTTTAAATGCACACAGATATGACAGCTGTCACATATAATCTAGCAAAAATGTTTCAAATGAAGTTAAAGACAACTAAGAGCTACTAGAACCATCTTATGGAAAAAATCAAATGAACCTTATGGCCAACCCAATACATATACATAGTGAAATGATTACTACGGTCAAGTCAGTTAATATATTCTTTCTTTACATAGTTACCATGTTTTGTTTGTGACAAGTGCACCTGAAATTTATAGTCAGCATATTTCCTTGGTTCAATACAGTATATTTTTTTTAGTTTAATTTATTTTTGGCTGTGTTGGGTCTTCGTTGCTGTGCACAGGCTTTCTCTAGTTGCAGCGAGCGGGGGCTACTCTTTGTTGCAGTGCACGGGCTTATTGTGGTGGCTTCTTGTTGCGGAGCACAGGCTCTAGGCGCGCAGGCTTCAGTAGTTGTGGCACATGGACTCAGTAGTTGTGGCTCCGTGGGCTCTAGAACACAGGCTCGGTAGTTGTGGTGCACGGGCTTAGTTGCTCTGCGGTATGTAGAATCTTCCTGGACCAGGGCTTGAACCCGTGTACCCTGCATTGACAGTCGGATTCTTACCCACTGCACTACCAGGGAAGTCCCCAGTATAGTATAAGTATAGTCATCATGCCTGTACATTGGGTCTTTAAACTTATTCATACTCACATAACTATAAATGTGTACCCTTTGACCAACATCTCTCCAATTCCCCCACCATCCCAGCCCCTGGTAACTATCCTTCTACTCTCTACAACTATAACTTTGATTTTTTTTTTTTTTTTAGATTCCACATACCATATATGGAATTTTATATATATATATGATACATCTTTATTCATATGTTGGTGGACACTTAGGTTGTTTCATATCTTGGCTATTGTTGAACAATGCTGAAATAAACATGGGAGTATAGATATCTCTTTGATATCTTGTTTTCAATTTCTTTAGCTTTTTTTTTTTTGCGGTACACGGGCCTCCGGACGTGCAGGCTCAGTGGCCATGGCTCACAGGCCCAGCCGCTCTGTGGCACGTGGGATCTTCCCGGACCGAGGCACGAACCCGTGTCCCCTGCATCGGCAGGTGGACTCTAAACAACTGCACCGCCAGGGAAACCCCTCTTTAGCTATTGACATCCAGAAATTGGATTGCTGCATAATATGATAGTTCTATTTTTAATTTTGAAGGAAACTTCATACTTTTTTCCATAGTGGATGTACCACTTTACATTCCCATCGACAGTGCACAAGGTTCTATTTTCTCCACATCCTTAACAACATTTGTTATTATTTTTTTGATGATAGCCATTCTAACAGTGTGAGTTAATATTTCATTGTGGTTTTGGTTGCATTTCCCTGATAATTAATGATGCTGAGAATTTTTTCATGGACCTGATAGCCATTTTTATGTCTCCTTTGGAAAACTGTCTATTCAGTTCCTCTGCTCATTTTTTAATTGAATCATGGTGGGTTCTGCTATTTACCTGTGTGAGTACTTTGTATATTTTAACCCCATATTAGATATATGATTTGCAAATATTTTCTCCATTCTGTAAGTTTTCATTTTCTTGCTGGTTTCCTTCTCGGTACAGAAGCTTTTATGTTTTGATGAAGTCTCACTTGTTTATTTTTGCTTTTGTTGCCTTTGCCTTTGGTGTCAAATCCAAAAAGCTTTGCCAAGACAACTGTCAAGGATCTTGCTCCCTATATTTTCCTCTAGGAGTTTTACAGTTTCAGATCTTGAATCTGTTTTTAATTCATTTTGTGTTGGTTTGTACATATGGTACAAGATAGGGGTCCCATCTCATTCTTTTGCATGTGATTGTCCAGTTTTCCCAGCACCATTTATTGAGGAGACTATTCTTTCCCCATTGTATATTCTTGGCACCTAGTCATAATCTAATTTATATGCATTTGTTTATTTGGGGGCTCTTTATTCTCTTCCATTGATCTATGTGTCTGTTTTTTTTGTTTGTTTGTTTTTGTTTTTTTGCGGTACGTGGACCTCTCACTGTTGTGGCCTCTCCCGCTGCGGAGCACAGGCTCCGGCACGCAGGCTCAGTGGCCACGGCTCATGGGCCTAGCCGCTCTGCGGCATGTGGGATCCTCCTGGACTGGGGCACGAACCCGCGTCCCCTGCATTGGCAGGCGGACTCTCAACCACTGCGCCACCAGGGAAGCCCTATGTGTCTGTTTTTATGCTGACATTATGCTGTTTTGATTACTATAGCTTTTACAATATGTCTCATATTGAAGCCTCCATCAGCTACATTTTGACATTGGGGCCCAGCTCCTGTCTCTGGAAGTTCCAGTCCACGTGTGTATCCCTTCAGGAAATAGAACTTGCTCATTTTTCTGAGTTTTGTCTTGGTAAATGCCTAGCATTCTCGTTCTGTCACAGAAACAGGGCTCAGCCATGCCCAAGACCAAAATCAGGTTCCCTGGCTGATGCCTGGTTTCTGATACCTATAGATGCCCTTTGGCCTCCTGAGATTTCTCAGCATTTTTCAAGTAAATCCACCATTACCATGCCCCTTTACCATAGGGTTTTTGTTACCAACTATTTTCAAAATGTTTTAGTCAGCCCCTATTACAAGGAGAGTTTCCTTGTTCTTATCAGCCCCAATAGGTATGAGAGTCCTTGGTCTATGCCTTATCTTATTAGAGGTTAAGTGGGCAAAATCTACCAAATCTAAGAAATGGCAGTTTTACAAAGGTTCACCTCATTGTCTTCATGCTCAAGAGCTAATGACTGGAGGGGATTGGACTGCTGCTGTCCTTCAGAAGAAGTGCCATATTAACCTAGGAATGCAGTTTTAATGGCAGTCCCATTAAGAAGGATTTGGGGATTTTCAACACTTCTTGAATCATTTCATGCAAAGCTCATTTCATTAAAAAAAAAATTGCCATTATCTGTGGGTTCAAAATCTGGTAGATATTGACCAAGAGCCAACCTGGGAGTTGTGAGGCTCAGGGAAATACCTTTGTCTTATCAAAAAGGAAAAATACATACATATTCTTTTTGTATTTTCCTAAAAGTTGCATTTATTCTTCTAATCATTACAGTAATGAAAGAAATAATTTATAATTGAATCACACTGAGGTTAAGTATTCCCAAAATATAGGAATATTTTTCCAGTCCATAATGTCATAACTGGCAATTCTCCCCTTTAAACTGACCCTGTTTGTGGTAGCTCAGTGGTTCTCAATCCTTGCAGACCCAATGCCTTATTTTTTATTGCAAATATTTGGCAACATTTTTACCATTCTAAAATAAAATTCATAGATAATACAACCCTTCCATACATGTAATGTTCTAACTGTAATATAAATGAGTAGTGAAAGAGAAAGTTATTTATAATAAAATATATGTATTTCTGTGTAAATGCTCAGACATGATCACAAAAGGAGACAAAATGAGGCAGTCTGATGTTGGCACCTATATCTAATATCAACCTGAATACTACAGCTACAAATATTGTTTACAGGTGTGTTATGTTGTTTGTTAATGTCACAGATGATATTGCCATTGACAATGTGATTTTCCAAAGGAATGAACAATTCTTGTTACAGTTCTGAGGAAAACAGAGTAAAATCTTTCCTCAATATCTATGGTAGCTACATTTCTGGAAATTTCAGAAAATTAAAACCATACCAAGAAAATACTATGTGTTTATGAAAACTGAATAAAACCTAACTAACTGCTCTGATTATTATGAGCATATGTTTCAATTCACAAATGTCTGGAAGAACATTCAAAAACACAGCAAGACCTGATAAGTTTGAATTGTGTGCAAGGCAGGGTGTCTAGCCTCTGACCCCAGCCATCAAATGCCAGTGGTGCTCTCTTATAATAGTGTTATCCAAAGTGGCCTGAGAGGCCAGTGTCACCCCCACTCCTGCATGAGATTCACTTGTAAAGCAAATAGAGACAAAAAACTAGCAAATTGAAAGTTTTTGTTTATTCTGTAAATATTAATGAATAAGATATTTTATATATTGCATTTCTATATTTGGGATAGTATTTCTTATAGGTCCACAAAAATAGGCCCTTTATTATAATATCTGATAATACAGAGAAAAGCATAATTGCCAGACCTCAACATAATTTAAAGTCTGGAAGAGCAATACAATCTACAAGCTAACAGATATTATGACAGTAAGATATGGATATATAAGAAGAGAAATGATGTAATTTTCATAAATAATTTTTAAATTTTTAAAATATTTTACTATAATTATTTTCTTACACATTTTATGGGTGTAACAAATTTTCTCACAACTTTTTTGGGTCTTAGAAATTTTCTTACAAATATTATGGGTCAAATGAGAAGGAAAAAACTAAGAAAAGGTGGGAAAAGAAGACAAATAAGAAATTTAAAAACTATAACTATAACTTAAAAAGAAAGAAAGATGAATAAGTGAAGGTTTAAAGCAGGAAAAAATTTGGATAAGTCATGTATGTATGTTGTTGCTTTTTCTTCCTCAAAATTAATTTATATGACTCAGCAATTTTAGTGATCATAAAACCTCCAGGGGTATTTCTTATTCATCTGATAAATTTGTGGATGCATAGAGTATAACAAATAAAGAAAAATCTTTAAATCCTGAACATTTATCTTGCTGGGGAAAGAAAAAAGTTACCTTAATTCATTCCGTTCTTCTCTTCCTACCATGAATTGCTTCAGGTTCAGAAGGCTCAAATATGAAACTGGATCAGTTCTTTGGAAAGTTTCAAGATTGTGAAACTTTGAGGGAAATAGTAGAAATATGGGCACAAGGCAAAAAAATCCATAAGCCTGTGTTTCAATTTAGCAGCCCCATCTCATAGCCTAAATTAATGGTTTTCCCATATATTTCTCAAGAGTTCTTTTTTTTTTACAATATTGTTTTTAATTAATTGAAGACACAACTTTAAGGGTGAGAGGGAACTCTAAGATTTCAGTATAACTTTGTCTGCAAGGGAAATCTAAATTGTGGCCCAGGATATCTAGAAATCCTCCAAAAAACAGAAAGGGGGAAAATTAAATTACTTCCCTTGGGAACTCATTTTAATGCCTAGCAGCATATTGGTCAGGAATATTGTCTAAGTTACAGTTTCACCATTTTTTAGATATACTCAGTAAGCTTTTAAATGATTTTTGGAGATATTGAGGGAGTTGATCCCATGTCCTTAAACCAGACCTTTCAAAGGACAAATCTAGAAAATTATTATAGCAGAAGGCCACAAAGAGATCTGTTTCTCTTGATGTCTAGATAAGTGACTTCCCACCAAAGTTATGGTAATCTAAAAAAGTTTTTTACTACTCTCTCCCCTTATCTGTTTTTTGTGAGGGTGTGAGTTGAATAGTCATCTCATCTGGTTAGCCAAATAGAGTTTGTGTCTTTGAAATGACCATGATCAGGATTAATTTACCTAAGGTTAAGTGGAATGAAAAGAACTAGAGGGCTGAGTCCAATCCAAAGCCTAAGAAAAGACCATGTTTCAAACTGAGGAAACTAAAATAAGCTAGTAAAACTCAGAAACCATTAGACCATGGTACCTGGATGGGCCAAGTAGATATTTTATATTGGAAAATAATGCAGTATTGCAACACCAGGTAAATTGAACATTACTAGTCTTTGTATATGTATCATTCAGAGATGGTAGGAATTAAATAAGGGCTGAAATGAAGGCTCTGACATTTTATAGTCCTTTTATTTGGCTGTATTAAGGCATGGTTTTAATCAAGTAATGAAATAACTATTCCTGTTTCCACTCTCAATATTAAGGAAGTAATTCTGAATACTATACTTTGTGGTTAACGGCACAAAAGGCAATTCCATAGGTCAATTATCTTTTGCTTAAACCAACGGCTTCCCCCAAGAACAAAGAGCAGCAAATCAAAGCAGCTAATCGCTGTTACACTCAAGAAGATTTCATTATAAAATGCAACATTGTCATTACAGTCACTTGAATGTGCCATAGTGTACAAGTAATAGATCCTAAAGAACTGGTAGGGAAGGAAGCAAATAAGAATGACGCCTATAAAAAGCAGGTTTTTCAACTGGGCCCAGAACTCCTGATGGGATAGTAAGGAGTGGTGTAGCTTCCGCACCATCAACACAATGATGATGCTCTGGAGGACCAAGAGAATCACTGCAATAACTATGACGATAATGGTTATCAAATAGTTGATGACTTGCACATATGCATAAACAAGTTCTTTCTGGAATTTAAAACAGTGGTATTTGTCATAACCCTCATGAATTCCATACTGAGAAACAACCAGGGGCACCACAATGATAATCACAAGTAGCCACAGGGCAGTACTGGCAGCCACAGCATGCAGTTTTCTGTAGAATTCCACTTTGTCCTTGTGCTTGAAGAAGATGAGGTACCTGATGGCTAGGATCACAACGTAGAACAGGAATGTGAGGTACATGTGGATGTGCAGCATGGCGCTCACAAATTTGCAGAAGGGCAACCCAAATGTCCAAGTGTGCTCGATGAGGTAGGTCAGGCGAAAAGGCACTGTCAGGAGAAAAACACTGTGGACCACCACCAGGTTAATGACTGCTGTGGTGGTCACAGACCGGGTGTTCATTTTCACCAGCAGGAACAAAATGGAGATGATGCCCACCAGCCCTCCAAAGAGCACTATGAAGTAGAGCCTGGTTAAATGGGGTGACCTTATAGGGTTATTGCAGGAGGAACTATTGTGGTCAGCCATACTTCAGGAGTCACCTGGAAGAGATAAAGCACCAGTATAACTAACCAACTTCCAGAATTTTGTTCATATTTTGTTCACATTGCACTGGCAATGTGACTTTGTCATTTATCTGTTTACATGACGTAAGCTTTATGTGCCTTAAGAATGAAGATTATTGTCATATGCATTTCTGTGTACTCTACACTGAAAGCACAGTTAAGTCATTGATTCTTGACCTTTAATGGTTAAAGACCTCATCAAGAGGTCTGTATATCTACACAGTAAAAACTATTTGCATAAAACTGATTGCAGACCATTTGAAGCTGATACATGGACACTACTACTGTAGCAACCACTGGGGGAAAACAAATCTTAAGATGGACAGAAAGATGAGTGGGTGCATTAAATACGTGGAATATTTTTTTCTTTTATGTATCATTATAATTCTCTAATTCCTTCCAGCTCATCAGCAAATGATCCAAGAATATTTATGCTTAATTCCTTTAGGATACTGATGAGTTTGGCTAAAAAACTGGCTAAATCAAGGCAGCAGCAAGCAATAGGAGGGTATATCTGAGTTTCTCATCACAGTTATATTATCATCTAAAAGTGAGACCTTGGCTAAGTTTTTATCATGGGCCCCACTAAGAATATAGCATGTCTCCTAATTCTCCCATTCCCCCACCTTTAAATTCATAAAAGAACCACTATCATTTTTCCTCTGGACTCCTGAAAGATTCTTTCCCTATACAGTCTTGGGCCCTTCTAATTATTATCCACATTCTAATTTATTATTTACTAATTAATAAATATAGTAAATAATAAAGACGTATTAATCTAAATACTTATTAATCTTTACTTACTCTAATCAGGACACCTCACTTTCTTATTTAAATTCCTTCAATGGCTTCCCATTTCTTCTAAGGTAGAACTCAAAATTCTTGCGTGTTTAGAATGTTCTGAGTTGTGGCAAAATCTGATCCCTTGAGACCAGATTCAAGAAATAATCTAGAGATGAAATTGACAGGATTTGACATGAGTTGTATATTGGGAAATGAAGGGAGAGGAAGTGTCTCAATCACTCTCAGATTTCTTACTTGAACAACGGGGTGATAAGAGGTCTGTTTACTGATACCAGGGAAACTGAGGCTCAAATTTAAGGAAGAGCAGTAGTTGAATTATGCACTTCATAATTATGCACTTTGTAACATGTTTGCAATTATTCATTTTTTAAATATCTCTTCATACAATCAAACTTACCTAGCAATAAAAATGGACCAACTACTGATAAAATACTGATGAATCGAAAAAGCATTATACTAAATCATATATTCTCAATAGGGTAATATTGCCCCCAAGGGGGCAAACGTTTGTTCTGGAAGTGTGAAAAATCTTACTTTTACTGTATAAAATACAGATATACATATAGTACATAAACAGACAAACAGTATATCTGTGGCATTAAAATTTCATAAGAGGGAGAAAGATAATTAGGGAAATAGGTCTAAAAAGGCTCTTTAGAAGGGCAATAATAAAGTTGAGAACACTATACTAAATAAAAGATGCCAGCCACAAAAGACTACATGCTGAATGATTTCTTTTTCTAAACAATCACAACTAATGTGACAGATCAGTGTAGCTCAGGGCCCAGGTTGCAGGGGAAGGGATTAACTTCAAAGGGGCCTGGGGTAATTTATGGGATGATGGGATGTTTTATATTGTGTTGGTTACAATTGTAGTTATTTGTCAAAGCTCATTGAATTGTACACTTAAAATTGGTGAATTTTCTTGCATAGAACTTATACCTCAATAAGACTAATTAAAAAATAATAATAACCTGGCCCCAGAGAGCCTCTACTTTCCTGGGTATGGAATAGAATTTCCTTGCAGCCGACCTTAAAACTTGCCTCATGTTATACTGGTTCTGTGTGATGTGTACTCTCTTTACTTGCCTTTTATTTTTCTCTGTAGAAAAGTAGTTCCATCAGGTAAATGTGAAATTATACTGTGTTCATATCTGATTCAAGGATGAATAAGTTCTGCTCATCATTTTTTCAGCTATTTACCTAGAAGGACCAGCTTCTAAAAGAAGAAAATATGATCAGTTGCATATCATCTATCTCAAGTCCTCCTTCCTTATCACCAACTGCCATGGTCTCTCTCTTTCAGATAGAAGAAGCTCATGTTAAATCTCTTCTATGTACCAGGTACTACATGAGATGCTTGCCTGAACATAGTCTCATTTGACCCTCAAAGCAGTCCTGTGTATTGTATATGTATCACTATACTGATTTTCAAATGAAGAAACTGAGCCCCAGTCTGGATATCATTTGCCAAGTTTTCCAAAGTCTCTCTCTCTCTCTCTCTCTCTCACACACACACACACACACACACACACACACACACGCATGCACGCACACACACTCATTATTGTAAGTCATGGAGAAGCACGTGTGCACGTGTGCATCTCCTAAGCCCAAGCTTCTAAATCTTAACATAAGAAGGGGGGAGGCCATGAAGAAATTTGGTTCTACTCACATAGCTGTATGCCAGTATATCTTAAAAGCTGCTTTTCCTTCTTTTTTTTTTGGCCGTGCCATGTGGCATGTGGGATCCCAGTTTCCCCAACCAGGGATCAAACCTGCGCCCCCTGCACTGGAATCACTGGACCACCAGGGAAGTCCCTGTTCTTCTTTCCTTTTGGATTTCTTATTTTCTTATTCCCTTTACTTAGTTTACAGCAGATCCCATAAGTTAGCTCATTCAAGATCCATTCTAACCTTTTCTGGTCTGCCAGAAAATTTCTGTACAGATTTTTTGCAGTTATAGTGGTTGTATGTGAACTAGTTTCTGCCAGTTTGTTGCACTACTGCAAAACTTGGAGGCAAAGTGAAGGATATCAATGTGGAGAGAGTTTAGATCATTTGGCAAGACAGTAATGGAAATGTCTGGTTGCTCTGGGACAGCAATGGCACAGGTCTCCAGAGCTATACATCATGAATTCAGGAAGCAGTAGTTAGTGATGTTTCTGCTATTAATCCCATGGTAGTATTGAATATTTTTCTCTACATGGAGCATGTCTTTGTAGCAGCCAAGCCTGGTTCCCAGACATTCCATGATATTCTGTAAACTGTTACCTTCTAATAAACACCTTCTGCTTAAACCAGCTAAAGTGGGTTCTGTTGTCTGCAACTAACAACCCTGATATACCCGGTTAATTCCTATGATCTTTTAAGAATCAACTGAGGCATCATTTCTCCCAGGAAGCCTTTCCTAATATGCATTCTCAATTCAGATTGGATGTCATTCCTCTTTTGTCCCATGGAATGCACCAACCACGCTTACCTCTATTATAGCACTTATCACACAGACCATAATTCAGTTCTGCCTTCCAAACGAGACTGAGCAAGGAAGAATCCAGTTTTCCTTTGTATTCAAAGAATCTAATGAAGTTATTTAAATTAATGTAAATATTATCATTGAAAACTAACATACTTATAGTAGAGTGCCCTAATATGAGTATACAGTTCAATGAATTTTAACATAATAAACATACCCTCACTGAAGGTAATCACTATCCTGACAACTAAAACCACATAGTAGGTTTGTCTACTTTGAATTTTATATAAACTCAGTGTCGTTTTTTTGTGTGTATCTAGTTTAATTCACTCAACAATATGCTTTAAGATTCATTCATGTGTATGGTTTTATCTTATTTAGTATATTGTGTCATTGTATGACTATTTCACCATTTATCCAATCTATTGTTGATGGACAGTAGTGTTATTTCCACTTATAGGGCTATTATAAATAATGCTATAAACCATAAGCAAAACAAAAAGACAACCCACAGAATGGGAGAAAATATTTGTAAACAATGTGACCCACAAGGGATTAATCTCCAAAATATACAAACAGCTCATGCAACTCAATATCAAAAAGACAAACAACCCAATCAAAAAATGGGCAGAAGATCTAAATAGACATTTCTCCAAAGGAGACATACAGTTGGCCAAAAAGCACATGAAAAGATGCTCAGCATCACTATTATTAGAGAAATGCAAATCAAAGCTACAATGAGCTATCACCTCACACCAGTCAGAATGTCCATCATGAAAAAGTCTACAATCATACTAAATACTGGAGAGGGTGTGGAGAAGAGGGAACCCTCCTACACTGTTGGTGGGAATGTAAATTGGTACAGCCACTATGGAGAATAATATGGAGGTTCTTTAAAAAACTAAAAATAGGGGCTTCCCTGGTGGTCAGTGGTTGAGAATCTGCCTGCCAATGCAGTGGACACGGGTTCGAGCCCTGGTCTGGGAAGATCCCACATGCCACGGAGCAACTAAGCCCGTGCGCCACAGCTACTGAGCCTGTGCGTCTGGAGCCTGTGCTCTGCAACAAGAGAAGGCCACGACAGTGAGAGACCCGTGCACCGCGATGAAGAGTGGCCCCCACTCGCCGCAACTAGAGAAAGCCCTCGAACAGAAACGAAGACCCAATACAGCCAAAAATAAATAAATAAATAAATTTATTTATTTTAAAAAACCCTAAAAATAGAACTACCATACGACCCAGCAATCCCACTCCTGGGCATAGATCCAGAAAAAACCATACTTCAAAAAGACACATGCACCCCAATGTTCTTTGCAGCACTATTTACAATAGCCAAGACATGGAAGTAACCTAAATGTTCATCGACAGATGAATGGATAAAGAAGATGTGGTACATATATACAATGGAATATTACTCAGCCATAAAAAAGAGTGAATTAATGCCATTTGCAGCAACATGGATGGACCTAGAGATTATCATACTAAGTGAAGTAAGTCAGACAGAGAAAGACAAATGTCATATGATTTCACTTATATGCGAAATCTAAAAAACGAACTTATTTATAAAACAGAAACAGACTCACAGACTTAGAAAACAAACTTATGGTTACCAAAGGGGAAAGGATAAATTAGAAGTTTGGGATTAACATATACACACTACTATATAAAAAATAGATAATCAACAAAGACCTACTCTGTAGCACAGGGATTTCTACTCAATACTCTCTAATAACCTATATGGGAAAAGAATCTGAAAAAAGAGTAACTATAAGTATATGTATAACTAAATCACTTTGCTGTGCACCCAAAACTAACACACCATTGTAAATCAACTATACTCCAATATAAAATAAAAATGAAAAAAAAATGCTACTCTGAACATTCTTTTTTTTTTAATTAATTAATTTATTTATTTATCTTTGGCTGCATTGGGTCTTTGTTGCTGTGCTCGGGCTTTCTCTAGTTGTGGCAAGTGGAGGCTACTCTTTGATGTGGTGTGCAGGCTTCTCACTGTGGTGGCTTCTCTTGTTGCAGAGCCTGGGCTCTAGGTGCCTGGGCTTCAGTAGTTGCAGCACGTGGGCTCAGTAGTTGTAGCTCTCAGGCTTTAGAGCACAGCCTCAGTAGTTGTGGCACACGGGCTTAGTTGCTCCTCGGCATGTGGGATCTTCCCGGCCCAGGGTTTGAACCCATGTCCCCTGCACTGGCAGGCGGATTCTTAACCACTGCACCACCAGAGAAGCCCTGAACATTCTTATAAATATCTTTTGTGAAAATAAGCATTTCTGTTGGGAATTTACGTAAATGTGAAATTGATGGATTGTTTGGTATGTATATGTTCAGTTTCAGTGAAAACCGCAGTTTCTGAAATAAATTCCCACTAACAGTAGATGAGAGTTTCAGTTGTTCCACAACCTCGAGAACATTCAGAATTTTCTGTCCTTTTTGTTTTTGCCATTGTAGTTGATATAGTTGTATTGCATTGTGCTTTTAATCTGCATTTACCTAATGAATAGTAAATATGAGCACATTCATAGGTATCTGTTGGACACTTGCATATCCTGTTTTGTGAAGTGCCTTTTGAAAGTCTTTCACATTTCTATTTGGTTGTCTGCCTTTTTCTTACTGATCAGTAGTAGTTCTTTATGTAGCCTAGATATTACTCCTTTGTTGGAGATATGTATTGTAAATATCTTCTTCCACTTTCCTTTCATTCCTTAATTGTTATCTTTTGATGAACAGAGCATCTAATTTTTGGTATTACCAATTTGTCAAATTTTCCTTCAGTCAGCACTTCCATGTTCTTTTAAGGAATCTGCCTACTCAAAAGTATTAAAGATAGTATACTGTGTTTTCTTCTATTTAACTTCCTTTTTTTAATTTTTAGATATACAATTCATCTAGAATTGATTTTTTTTAATATAAAGTAAGGTAGGAGACCATGATTATTTTTTCCCATATAGATAACCAATTGACATGGAATTGGAAATACCATCCTCACCCACACTAAACTGTGTCATAAATCAGGTGACCACATATGAGTCAATTTAGCCCATTTTTAGGTCTCCAGTATGTTCCACTGGTTTATTGATCTATACATGTGCGAATACCACACTGTCTAAATCACTGTTGCAGTACAGTAAGTTTTCATAGCAGGTAGTGCAATTTTTTTAGCTTTCTTTTCCTTAAGATCACCTGAGCTATACTTGACCTTCTGCATTTCCATATAAGTTCTGGAATCTGCTTTTAAAAAGTCTAGTGTTTTTAATGGATTTTCATTAAAATTGTAGATACCGATAACTTCAGACAGATAGTAATAGCTTTTCAATATGTCTTCTAATCACTGAACGTAATATATCCCTCATGTTCTTTTTTTTCTAATTTTTTAATTATATTTTTTTGAATTTTATTTATTTTTTCATTCAGCAGGTTCTTATTAGTTATCTATTTTATACATATTAGTGTATATATGTCAACCCCAATCTCCCAGTTCATCCCACCACCACCCCACTGCCATTTTCCCCCCTTGGTGTCCATACACTTGTTCTCTACATCTGTGTCTCAGTTTCTGCCCTGCAAACCGGTTCATCTGTACCATTTTTCTAGGTTCTAGGTTCCACATATATGCATTAATACACGATATTTGTTTTTCTCTTTCTGACTTCCTTCACTCTGTATGACAGTCTCTAGATCCATCCATGTCTCTGCAAATGACCCAATTTCGTTCCTTTTTATGGCTGAGTAATATTCCATTGTATATATGTACCACATCTTCTTTATCCATTCGTCTGTCAATGGGCATTTAGGTTGCTTCCATGACCTGGCTATTGTAAATAGTGGCTGTATCAGTTTACATTCCCACCAACAGTGCAAGAGGGTTCTCTTTTCTCCACACCCTCTCTAGCATTTGTTGTTTGTAGATTTTCTGATGATGCCCATTCTAACTGGTATGAGGTGATAACTCATTGTAGTTTTGATTTGCATTTCTCTAATAATTAGGAATGTTGAGCAGCTTTTCATGTGCTTCTTGGCCATCTGTATGTCTTCTTTGGAGAAATGTCTGTTTAGGTCATCTGCCCGTTTTGGATTGGGTTGTTTGTTTTTTTTACTATTGAGCTGCATGAGCTGTTTATATATTTTGGAGACTAATCCTTTGTCCATTGATTTGTTTGCAAATATTTTCTCCCATTCTGAGGGTTGTCCTTTTGTCTTGTTTATATGGTTTCCTTTGCTGTGCAAAAGCTTTTAAGTTTCATTAGGTCCCATTTGTTTATTTTTGTTTTTATTTCCATTACTCTAGAAGGTGGATCAAAAAAGATCTTGCTGTGATTTATGTCACAGAGTGTTCTTCCTATGTTTTCCACTAAGAGTTTTATGGTATCCAGTCTTACATTTAGGTCTCGAATCCATTTTGAGTTTATTTTTGTGTATGGTGTTAGGGAATGTTGTAATTTCATTTTTTTACATGTAGCTGTCCAGTTTTCCCAGCACCACTTATTGAAGAGACTGTCTTTTCTCCATTATATATCCTTGCCTCCTTTGTCATAGATTAGTTGACCATAGGTGTGTGGGTTTATCTCTGGGCTTTCTATCCTGTTCCATTGATCTATATTTCTGATGGTCTCCTTTCCTCTGCAGAAGCTTTTTAGTGTAATATAATCACACTTGTCTGTTTTTGCTTTTGTTGCCTATGCTTTTGATGTCACATCCAAGAATTCATTTCCAAGGCCAATGTCAAGAGGTTTTTCCCCTATGTTTTCTTCTAGGAGTTTTGTGGTTTAAGCTTTACAATTAAGTCTTTAATCCATTTTGAGTTAACTTTTGTGTGTAGTATAAGATGAGACTCCAATTTCATTCTTTTCCCTCCAGTTTTCCCAAGACCATTTATTAAAGAAACTACCCTTTCCTCATTGTGTATCCTTGTCAAAGATCAGTTGACATATATGCATGGGTTTATTTCTAGGTTCTCTATTCTGTTCCGTTGGTCTATGTGTCTGTTTATATGCCAATGCCATACAATTTGCATTACTTTGTAATGTATTTTGTATTACAGCTTTTTATGGTAGCTTTGTAATATGTTTTGAAATCAGAAAATGTGATGGCTCCAGCTTTGTTCTTCTTGCTCAAAATTGCTTGGGTACTCAGAGTCTTTTGTTGTTCCACATGAGTTTTAGGATTTTTTTCTCTTTCTGTAAAAAATGTCATTGAGATTTTGACAGGGATTATATTAAATCTGCAGATCACTTATGCCAATATGGATTACTATGAGTAGTAATTATAACAATATTAATTCTTTCAGTCTATGAATGCAGAGTATTATTTCTGTGTCTTAATTTCTTTCATCAGTGTTTTATAGTTTTCAGTGTACAAGTCTTTTACCTCCTTGGTTAAGTTTATTCCTGAGTGTTTTATTCTATTTTATTCTCCTATTGTTAATGGGTTTGTTTCCTTAACTTCTGTTTCAGATAGTTTATTGTTAGCTTACTGTTAGCTTATAGAAATGCAACTGATTTTTGTATGTTGATTTTGTATAGTGCAACTTTAATGAATTCATTGATTAGTTCTAACAGGTTTTTTTTTTAAGGTTTTCTACATATTAGATAACATTATCTGCAAATAGACATAATTTTACTTCTTTCTTTCCAATTTGGATGATTTTTATTTCTTTTTCTTGCTCTTTTTGCTTCTTTTTAATTGCTGTTTTAATTTCTTTTTCATTTCAGTACCGTGGTGAATAGAAACAGCAAGAATGGGCATCCTTGCCTTGTTCCAGATCTTAGAGGAAAAGATTTCAGTATTTCACCATTGATTCTGATGTTAACTATGGATTTTTCACATATGACATTTATTGTGTTGAGGTAAGTTCCCTCTACACATAATTTTTTGAGAGCTTTTATCATGAAATGGTGTTGAATTTTATCAAATGCCTTTTCTGCGTCTATTTACATGATTGTGTGACTTCTATCATTCATTCTGTTAATGAGGTGTATCACATTGATTGGTTTATGCATATTGAACCATTCTTGCATACAGGGATAAATTTCACTTGGTCATGATGTTGGATTTTCTTTAATGTGCCATTGAATTTGATTTATTAATATTTTGTCAAGGATTTTTGCATACATGTTCATCAGGGTTATTGTGCAGACTCCCAGATGGTCTGCCTTAAATCCCAGCTGCTGCATTCTGCTGTATCTTTTGGCTAAGCTGTGCTGTGCACTCTCTCAGCCTGCCTGCAGGGGGCACACTCTCACTCACATCACTCCCAAGGAAACCATCTCCACTGTGGCCTAGGTAACACAATGAGAAAAGAGAGGTTAAAAGGCTCTTTCTTCCTAGAGGGTGTTCCTTTTTTAAAAACTCTCTTCCTCTTTGCCTCCTTCTACATGGCACTTTCTCTTTTTTGTTCTCTTGAAGACTGCTCCATTTCACACAATTGTCCTCCTCCACCAGGATGGCTCATCAGCTTTTGAAAGCCAAACAGAACTAGAATGGAGCCTAGAGGAAGAAGACAATGAAGCAGTAAAGGCTTTTGAGAGTCATAGGTAGTAAAGGAGATCAGATAGGGATTTGGGCCCAATTTCTTGGGGGGGGGGGGTTGGAAATGTGTGTCCAAGAAGTATTCCTCTGCATGTGGGATATGACTCCAGTGATTAATAGAAAATTTTAATTAGTTGGCATAAAAATTTTATTTCTCCTCTCCTTCATTCTTTCTCAGAGAAGCACTTAATTCTCCTACATAAATGACTTGCTTGTAGCCGTGACTGTGTATGTCCACACTATCAGTCACTTTCCCACCTGTGTAGGGACATTGTGAGCAATGTCATATTTTTCTTACTGTCAAATTTCTTTATACAGTGGTTTACTTCAGTGACAATAGCAACATCAGTTCAACCAAAGTAAACGGATTTGTTTGAACCTAGATGGTTAAATGTTTCCTAACCTATTACTTTATGTGTTAGAGTTGGACACCCACAAAGAATAGGGGATAGCTCAAGTTTTTGCACAAAATTGGAATTTCAAAGCTTAAAAATCTTGGAAAGAAATGCCTTCATTTCAAAAACTTTGAACCACACAAAAATAGTAAATGCCATTCAGAAATGCTTCCAGTGCATCACTGTAGAATAATAGCTTGCTAATGAGAACAGTCCTACACTGGAAGAACCGAGAGGATGTCTGAGAGAAGCAGTAAGCTGTGTGACAGACGGGCCTGGGAGACAAACACCACAGGCAGGACCTGGGGACCTGAAACAATTGAGCCACCACCCACAGTCATAGCGCTCAAGGGCAAGCTCAGGTGAGGGCTTTGACATGTGTTATATATAGAACTTGACAAGTGAGGTTCAGTAAACACTTGCAGATAATATATACTCTCTTATTAAACGAGAAGTTCTCTTTCTTCACCTGGATGTCAAGTTTAGATACTATGTGTTTGGATTTTTTAATATTCAGGCTTAGGTTTGAAAATTTGCCCTGTGCTTTGGGACAGACATTTTGAAGAGGGAAAAGCCTGAAACTTAGAAGACACCTGGATCGAATGTTTGAGACACACTAGTTATTATTATTTAAAGACTCCACCTCACACCCAATTTTTGTAGAAAAAAATAATGTGAGCACTAGCGCAATATTTACTGCATGGTAAGTGGCCAGTATATCTGTAGTGATTGAATGAGTTAGTGAAAGAAAAAGAGAGAATTCAAGAAAAAGGGGGATGGAAAGATAGAGAAGGGAGAGGAAAAAAGAAAAGAATAAGAAGGAGGAAGAGGGGGAAAAGAAGAAGGAAGACGAGGAAGACAGGCTGTAAGGTTCCCAGCCAGCCATGCTGTCATCACTTGCAGGCCTTGAGCTGACTAATATCTTCCTGGCATCGAAGTCTTTCTACCTGGAAATAATACAAATATATTTATTTACTCACTTGATTGTCTACTATAATATGAACTTTTTGCAAAAGAGTGCAGCTGACCTCTGTAAGACCTGAAAGTAAGGGCTATAGTTTCTGCTTTCAGGGAGATGATCCATTATGAATACAAGGAGCCAGGGAATTTTTTATTTTATTTATTTTATTTTTTTTATACAGGTTCTTATTAGTCATCAATTTTATACACATCAGTGTATACATGTCAATCCCAATAGTCCAATTCATCCCACCACCCCACCACCCCCCGCCGCTTTCCCCACTTGGTGTCCATACGTTTGTTCTCTACATCTATGTCTCACTTTCTGCCCTGCAAACCAGTTCATCTGTACCATTTTTCTAGGTTCCACATAAATGCGTTAATGTACGATATTTCTTTTTCTCTTTCTGACTTACTTCACTCTGTATGACAGTCTCTAGATCCATCCACGTCTCTGCAAATGACCCAATTTCGTTCGTTTTTATGGCTGAGTAATATTCCATTGTATACATGTACCACATCTTCTTTATCCATTCGTCTGTCAATGGGCATTTAGGTTGCTTGCATGACCTGGCTATTGTAAATAGTGCTGCAATGAACATTGGGGTGCATGTGTCTCTTTGAATTATGGTTTTTTCTGGGTATATGCCCAGTAGTGGGATTCCTGGGTCATATGTTAATTCTATTTTTAGTTTTTTAAGGAACCTCCATACTGTTCTCCATACTGGCTGTATCAATTTACATTCCCACCAGCAGTGCAAGAGGGTTCCCTTTTCTCCACACCCTCTTCAGCGTTTGTTGTTTGTAGATTTTCTGATGATGCCCATTCTAACTGGTGTGAGGTGATACCTCATTGTAGTTTTGATTTGCATTTCTGTAATGATTAATCATGTTGAGCATTCTTTCATGTATTTGTTGGCTATCTGTATGTCTTCTTTGGAGAAATGCCTATTTAGGTCTTCTGCCCATTTTCGGATTGGGTTGTTTGTTTCTTTAATATTGAGCTGCATGAGCTGTTTATATATTTTGCAGATTAATCCTTTGTCTGATGATTCATTTGCAAATATTTTCTCCCATTCTGAGGGTTGTCTTTTCGTCTTGTTTATGGTTTCCTTTGCTGTGAAAAAGCTTTTAAGTTTCATTAGGTCCCATTTGTTTATTTTTGTTTTTATTTCCATTACCCTAGGAGGTGGATCAAAAAATAGCTTACTGTGATTAATGTCAAAGAGTGTTCTTCCTATGTTTTCCTCTAACAGTTTTATAGTGTCCAGTCTTACATTTAGGTCTCGAATCCATTTTGAGTTTATTTTTGTGTTTTCTGTTAAGGAGTGTTCTAATTTCATTCTTTTACATGTAGCTGTCGAGTTTTCCAAGCACCACTTATTGAAGAGACTGTCTTTTCTCCATTGTATATCCTTGCCTCCTTTGTCATAGATTAGTTGACCATAGGTGTGTGGGTTTATTTCTGGGCTTTCTATCTTGTTCCATTGATCTATGTTTCTGTTTTTGTGCCAGTACCATATTGTCTTGGTTACTGTAGCTTTAGAGTATAGTTTGAAGTCTGAGAGTCTGATTCCTCCACCTCCATTTTTTTCCCTCAAGACTGCTTTGGCTCTTCAGGGTCTTCTGTGTCTCCATACAAATTTTAACATTTTTTGTTCTAATTCTGTAAAACATGCCATTGGTAATTTGACAGGGATTACACTGAATCTGTAGATTGCTTTGGGTAGTATAGTCATTTTCACAATATTGATTCTTCCAATCCAAGAACATGGTATATCTCTCCATCTGTTGGTATCATCTTTAATTTCTTTCTTCAGTGTCTTATACTTTTCTGCATACAGGTCTTTTGTCTCCCTAGGTAGGTTTATTCCTAGGTATTTTATTCTTTTTGTTGCAACGGTAAATGGGAGTGTTTCCTTAATTTCTCTTTCAGATTTTTCATCATTAGTGTATAGGAATGCAAGAGATTTCTGTGCATTAATTTTGTATCCTGCTACTTTACCAAATTCATTGATTAGCTCTAGTAGTTTTCTGGTGGCATCTTTAGGATTCTCTATGTATAGTAACATGTCATCTGCAAACAGTGACAGTTTTACTTCTTCTTTTCCAATTTGTATTCCTTTTATTTCCTTTTCTTCCCTGATTGCCATGGCTAGGACTTCCAAAACTAAGTTGAATAATAGTGGTGAGAGTGGACATCCTTGTCTTGTTCCTGTTCTTAGAGGAAATGCTTTCAGTTTTTCACCATTGAGAATGATGTTTGCTGTGAGTTTGTCATATATGGCCTTTATTATGTTGAGGTAGGTTCCCTCAATGTCCACTTTCTGGAGAGTTTTTATCATAAATGGGTGTTGAATTTCATCAAAAACTTTTTCTGCATCTTTTGAGATGATCATATGGTTTTTATTCTTCAATTTGTTAATATGATGTATCACATTGATTGATTTGTGTATATTGAAGAACCCTTGCATCCCTGGGATAAATCCCACTTGATCATGGTGTATGATCCTTTTAATGTGTTGTTGGATTCTGTTTGCTAGTATTTTATTGAGGATTTTTGCATCTATATTCATGAGAGATATTGGTCTGTAATTTTCCTTATTTGTAGTACCTTTGTCTGGTTTTGGTATCAGGATGATGGTGGCCTCATAGAATGAGTTTGGGAGTGTTCCTTCCTCTGCAGTTTTTTTGAAGAGTTTGAGACGGGTAGGTGTTAGCTCTTCTCTAAATATGTGATAGAATTCACCTGTGAAGGCATCTGGTCCTGGACTTTTGTTTCTTGGAAGATTTTTAATCACAGTTTCAATTTCATTACTTGTGATTGGTCTTTTCATATTTTCTATTTCTTCCTGGTTCAGCCTTGGAACGTTATACCTTTCTAAGAATTTATCAATTTCTTCCAAGATGTCCATTTTATTGGCATAGAGTTGCTTATAGTAGTCTCTTAGGATGCTTTGTATTTCTGCGGTGTCTGTTGTAACTTCTTCTTTTTCATTTCTAATTTTATTGATTTGAGTCCTCTCCCTCTTTCCCTTGGTGAGTCTGGCTAATGGTTTATCAATTTTGTTTATCTTCTCAAAGAACCAGCTTTCAGTTTTATTGATCTTTGCTATTGCTTTCTTTGCTTCTATTTCATTTATTTCTGCTCTGATCTTTGTGACTTCTTTCCTTCTGCTAATTTTGGGTTTTATTTGTTCTTCTTTCTCTAGTTCCTTTAGGTGTAAGGTTAGATTGTTCACTTGAGATTTTTCTTGTTTTTTGAGGTAGGCTTGTATAGTTATAAACTTGCCTCTTAGAACTGCTTTTGCTGAATCCCAAAGGTTTTGGATCATCGTGTTTTCATTGTCATTTGTTTCTAGGTATTTTTTGATATCCTCTGTGATTTCTTCAATGATCTCTTGGTTATTTAGTAATGTATTGTTTAGCCTCCAAGTGTTTGTGTTTTTTACGTTTTTTTTCCCTGTAATTCATTTCTAATCTCATAGCGTTGTGGTTAGAAAAGATGCTTGATATGAGTTCAATTTTCTTAAATTTACTAAGGCTTGATTTGTGACCCAAGATGTGATCTATCCTGAAGAATGTTCTGTGCGCCCTTGAGAAGAATGTGTAATCTGCTGTTTTTGAATGGAATGTCCTATAAATATCAATTAAATCTATCTGGTCTATTGTGTCATTTAAAGCTTCTGTTTCCTTATTTATTTTCATTTTAGATGATCTGTCCATTGGTGTAAGTGAGGTGTTAAAGTCCCCCACTGTTTTTGTGTTACTGTCAATTTCTTCTTTTATAGCTGTTAGCAGTTGCCTTATGTATTGAGGTGCTCCTATGTTGGGTGCATATATATTTATAATTGTTATATCTTCTTCTTGGATTGATCCCTTGATCATTATGTAGTGTCCTTCCTTGTCTCTTGTAACATTCTTTATTTTAATGTCTATTTTATCTGATATGAGTATTGCTACTCCAGCTTTCTTTTAATTTCCATTTGCACGGAATATCTTTTTCCATCCCCTCACTTTCAGTCTGAATGTGTCCCTAGGTCAGAAGTGGGTCTCTTGTAGACAGCATATATATGGGTCTTGTTTTTGTATCCATTCAGGAAGTCTGTGTCTTTTGGTTGGAGCACTTAATCCATTCTCGTTTAAGGTAATTATTGTTATGTGTGTTCCTATGACATTTTCTTAATTGTTTTGGGCTTGTTTTTGTAAGTCCTTTTCTTCTCTTGTGTTTCCCACTTAGAGAAGTTCCTTTAGCATTTGTTGTAGAGCTGCTTTGGTGGTGCTGAATTCTCTTAGCTTTTGCTTGTCTGTAAAGCTTTTGATTTCTCTGTCGAATCTGAATGAGATCTTTGCCGGGTAGAGTAATGTTCGTCATAGGTTCTTCGCTTTCATCACTTTAAGTATATCATGCCACTCCCTTCTGGCTTGTAGTGTTTCTGCTGAGAAAGCAGCTCTTATCCTTATGGGAGTTCCCTTGTATGTAATTTGTTGTTTTTCCCTCACTGCTTTCAATAACTTTTCTTTGTCTTTAAATTTTGCCAGTTTGATTACTGTGTGTCTCAGCGTGTTTCTCCTTGGGTTTATCCTGTATGTGACTCTCTGCCCTTCCTGTACTTGGGTGGCTATTTCCTTTCCCATATTAGGGAAGTTTTCGACTATAGTCTCTTCAAATATTTTGTCAAGTCCTTTCTTTCTTCTCCTTCTGGGACCCCTATAATGCAAATGTTGTGCGTTTAATGTTGTCCCAGAGGTCTCTTAGGCTGTCTTCATTTCTTTTCATTCTTTTTTCTTTATTCTGTTCCACAGCAGTGAATTCCACCATTCTGTCTTCCAGGTCACTTATCCTTTCTTCTCCCTCAGTTATTCTGCTATTGATTCCTTCTAGTGTAGTTTTTATTTCAGTTATTGTATTGTTCATCTCTGTTTCTTTGTTTTTAATTCTTCTAGATCTTTGTTAAACATTTCTTGCATCTTCTCGATCTTTGCCTCCATTCTTTTTCTGAGGTCCTGCATCATCTTCACTATCATTATTCTGAATTCTTTTTCCAGAAGGTTGCCTATCTCCACTTCATTTAGTTGTTTTTCTGGGGTTTTATCTTGTTCCTTCATCTGGTACATAGCCCTCTGCCTTTTCATCTTGTCTGTCTTTCTGTGAATGTGGTTTTTTTTGCACAGGAACAGGAACTTGCTTCTGCTGTCTGCTCTCTGGTGGATGAGGCTATCTAAGAGTCTTGTGTGCAGGGAATTTTTTATAAACAGCATCTATAGTATTTATTGCTGATGTTACTTAGATATGTCACCCAAATATCTTATTGTGTTTCCCCTCCCCAAAATATTATACCCTATTCATTCCCTTCTGCACACTCCTGAGGTCGAAACTCAAATTCCTTTTCTTTCAGGAGCCCTCTCTGGCCCCCTTATACATTCTCAGCTGCTTTCTCAAAATGCTTCACCTAAGTGTCTCATTCCTTCTTTCATTGCTTCATTAATTCCCATTTTAATTCTTTATTTTAGTCATTTGTGTATCTGTTTTTAATGTTGAATTTCTTTCAGAACTAACATGAGTGTTTTTTTTATAGTAGGCATGAATTTTTAACTGAATGTGTGAAATAATGGTTAAAAACCACCTTGACCTTATTAAACATATCCCTGAAAGGGCTGCGTTTGGATCTAATTCAGTAAGTGATGTCGCGATTTTAGAATAAACTGTGGGCCCAGGGCACCCTCTCCTAAGGAGCAGGGCTGCCTCCCCGGCTCTCTGTGAGCCACCTTGCCTTGGGCAGTGAGCTCTTCTTTATCTCTGTCATTGACCCCTGAAGCACAGCAAGAAGCCTGGCCTCAAACTCTAGTTTCCCTCTGCCTTCTCTCATTCTCCTACTTTTGGGGAATTCCCTGGTAGTCCAGGGGTTAGGACTCTGAGATTTCATTGCTGAGGGCCCAGGTCTCGGGTTCAATCCCTGGTCGGGGAACTAAGATCCCTCAAGCTCCCACAAGCCAAGTGGCAAAGAACAAACAAACAAACAACCACGCTTCCTTGGTTCCTTTTAGTGAAAAGAATGAAGTCTGACGCTTACCACACCACACACCGTACACACCATATAAGCCATTTGTAATCTGACCCCAACTTATATTTCAAAGCATACTTTTTGTCATGACCACTCTTTCCTCACCCCACCCTCAGCTGATGCTCCAGACCTACAGGCCTTCTTGCTATTCCTGGAATGTTTTTTTTTCATACCTACAAGTTGTTTCTTCTCTCTATAGACCCCAAATGTACAGTTTGACACAGGAGACTGAGGTCTAAATTATATCCTAAATGATTTTATTTCTGTTCTTAAAAACTCCCGCTTGTTTTCCCATTGCCTCTCAGAGATGTATAAATGTCTTAGCATGACATACTAAATCTCTCCCGCCAGCCTTTATAATTCTATATCCAGCCTCTCCGCCACTGGAGCACCAGGATTCTCCCATCTTCCCTGAAGAACTTCTTCATTGTTCTGCTCTGACCTCAACCCACACAGGAGAACTCTTCAGCTTTGCCTGAGGCTTGGCAGGGGCTATTTCCTTGAGTCTCACCAGTTCCCTTCCCCATGCTTTGCTCACAACCCTGCTTGGGCCCCAGTGGTCATTACCCATGGCCTGAGGCCTACCTCCATATCATAAGTAAGACATAAAGTGGCTTCTGTGGCTGTTTTATAAGGAATCCATGATGGAACCAACATTAGAGGCCAGTCTACGAGTTGAGAATCCTAAAAAAAAATTGTACAGTCCTACAAAATAGCATTAGGCAATCCATATCCTCATGAGTGCCTAGACTTCAGGTCCCAGGACCACCTCTCCTTTCTAGAAGTGCATCTATAATCTACTTTGGGATTTCTCACTTCGTTCAATAAAGAAATCATATTATTTTACGTATCTTTCATCTAGTAGGTAGTTAATATTCTGAGATTAATAAAACATATCCCTCCCTGCATTTAAATCTCCTTCTGTCTAGTAGGGGAGAAAGAGGTACATAAGTTATTTACAACAACACCTACACCTACAGGAAAATGCCACAAGAATTCAGAAAGGGGAGTAAATTATTTAATGCAGTGGAGAGTGAAGGCATCAAAATGTAGCAGCAATGGAGTAATGCTTGGGCACAGATTTGTAACAGGTGCTGGATCTTGAAGGATGCATTCAAGTTCTAGATGCAGACAGAAAGAGGTAGAGCACTCCAGGTAAAGACAAGAGTCTGAGAAAAGGCATGGATGCATGTTCAGGGAATTACCGATAGTCTGATGTGCCAGGAATATTAGGTAAATGAGTAGAAAAATAGGTGAATATCTGTAGATGAAGCTTGTCTACTGAAAATTATAAAGATGCAAATTGTAAAATATCAAATGACGTTTTAATATTTCAATTCCAAAAGCTTACTTTGGGCAACAGAATGGAGAAAGGATTGGAGGAAGGCAGGACAAAAAGATTAATACTGTTAGCAGGCTATTATGCTGATCATGTTTAAATATTATAAGGATTGGTGCAAGTTGACACCACATAGGAGAATTCACCCCCAACTAACAAAAATTGAAGACTCAGGTTGGAGAGGACATTGCGTGCTTCACGTACATCCGTTAGCAAGTGATGACATTTATATATTAAATCAACAATAAAAAGACAGGAATAATCACTGGACATTTAAAGAAAACAAATGCCACATTAAAAAAAATCAAACTCCGCAGGCAAATGAACTAACAGACTAGCTAGTTTGCTAAGAGGACAAAGGATAAAAAGTAAATTTAAATGTAATTAATACCGTCAAAGAGAAGAGAATGATGTGAAAGAAATTCAGTTATAGTTGTTACTGAATAATAGATGTACCAAAAACCCAATTGGTGAGCTTGTAAGAATGTTCAGAAAGAGTCTCACAGATGGAACAAAGAAATGGCCAAGAGAGAATATTGAAAATGAATGCTACAAGACACTTAGGGCAAATCTAGAAGTTCCAACATCATCTGGAGTGAGCAAAATGGCATGGAGTACTCATAATCGAAGACCATCTCCTACACACAAAAAAGATGACATCTTTATGTTAGTAGATCTCACCCAGTGCTGAGCTGAAACAATAGAAGAGATTCATGTTTAGAATCAGGATGGAATTTCAAATCACAAAGAACACACTCACATATCCACTTGGATGTCTAATAAACATCTCAAATTTAGTACATCCAAAACTGAACTCCTGTACCTTTCTCCCCCCACATCCCAGACATACACATAAACTTGTTACTCTCAAAGTTTTTCTAGTCTCAGGTGATAGTAACTCCACTTTCTAGTTGCTTGAGTGAAAAACCTTAGAGTCATCCTTGATTCCTCTTTTTCTCCCCAAATTAAGCTCCACTCCGTAAGCAACTTCTATCCTCTTTTCTTCAAAATAATCCACATAGGATACCTGGACCAGATTTTTTTTCTATAAAGTACATTCCTGAGACAATTGACACAGAGTCTACAGATGATGTAACAGAATTGCATCAGTGTTTCTTTCCTGACTGTGATTATTGTATGTGGTTATTTAAGAGAATGTACTGTTCTTAGGAAACGTACACTGCATGTCATAGAGAATAAGAGAATGTACTGTTCTTAGGAAATATATACTGCATGTCATAGAGATAAAAGCATCATGTCTTCAACTTATTCCCAAATGAATCAAAATATTATAATATGTATATATAAAAAGTGAAAGGTAAATGTGGTAAACGTTACAATTGGGGAATTGGGTTAAGGATATATTGGAGTCCTTTGTACCATTCATATAATGTTTTTGTAAGTATAAAATTTTTCTAAGTTAAAAGTTACAAAAAAATAAAATAAATCTAAGGTGTGTCTTCTCTTCACCACTTACATTGCTACAACTGTAATTCAAGCCACAACATGTTTCACTGGGATTATAACAAATTCATGAATTCTCCCTTTTTTTACTCTTGCCTCCCCTATAGTCTATTCCCAGTTCAGCAACCAGAGTGATCTTTCAAAATGTAAGTCAGAATGTAAGTCATTCCTCTCTTCACAACCCTCTAATGGCCTCTCATTTTACTCAGAATCTAGTCAAAATTTGGAAAATAGTCTATTAGGCCCTACAGAATTTAAGCCCTCTTCCCTCACACTCTCTTTCTTTGATCTTATCTCCTATAACTCTCCCTTCCACTGGTAGGGAGAACTGTCATCCAAGAATACTCTATTCAGCGAAGTTGTCATTCAGGTACAAAGGAGAAATAAAGACTTTCCCAGACGAACAAAAGCTAAGGGAGTTCATCAGTAAAGACACAGTTTGTAAAAAACGTTGAAAGGAGCTTCTCTACCAGAAACAAAAGGTAAAAATACACAGAACTTTGAGTAAGGTGATAAATAGACAGACAGGATAAAAAAATTGCAACTCTATATCAGCATATGTTCTTGAACACTTTATTAAAACATAAAGGTTAAAAGGAAGAGAAGCAGAAAATAATAACTATAGCTACTTCAATTTGGTAAAAAAAAAAGCAAAAACTCATAAAAAGGGATAATTTGAGACAACAAAAACACAAAAGGGGAAGAGGAAAAGGATGGATCTCATGTAGGTAAATGAAGATAAGATACTATCAGCAGAAATGGACTATTTTATCCATGAGACGTTTTATATAAACTTACGGCGACTATAAAACATAAGTCTAGAGCAGAGACACAAAACAGAAAAAAGAGGAAACCAAGAAAAACATTATAAAAAACACCAAACCAAAATGGCAGATGGAAGCACAAGGAAAAAGAAACAATGGAGATATAGAGCAACCAGAAAATGAAAGATAAAATGAAGAGACTGAAAAACATGCTACTGAACAATTATTGGGTCAAAGAGGAAATCAAAAGAGAAATCAAATAATATCTGAAGACAAGTGTAAGTGAAAATATGACATATCAAAATCTGTGGGATACAGCAAAAGTGGTACCAACAGGGAAGTTTGTATAGCAATACAGGCCTACCTCCAGAAACAAGAAAAATCTCAAATAAACAATGTAACCTAAACTTACACCTAAAGGAACCAGAAAAAGAAGAACAAACCAGGCCCAAAGGCAGTTAGAAGGAAGGAAATATTAAAGATCAGAGTGGAAATAAGTAAAATAGAGACTAGAAAGACAGTAGAAATGATCAATCAAACTAAGAGCTGGTTCTTTGAAAACATAGACAAAATTAACAAACCTTTAGCTAGACAAATCTTTAGCTACGAAAAAAAGAGAGAAGTCTCTGATAAATAAAATCAGAAATGAAAGAGGAGAAATAACAACAAATACCACAGAAATACAAAGAATTATAAGAGAAAATTATAAACTGCTGTATGCCAACAAATTGGACAACCTAGAAGAAATGGACAAATTCTTAGAATTATACAACCTTGCAAGACTGAATCATGAAGAAATAGAAAACCTGAATAAACTGATCACAAATAAAGTGATTGAAATAATAATCAAAAACCTCCCAAAAAACAAAATCCAGGACCAGATGCCTTCACAGGTAAATTCTACCAAACATTTAAAGAAGATTTAATACCTACCCTTCTCAAACCCTTCCAAAAAATTGAAGAGGAGGGAATGCTTCCTAACTTATTTTACGAGGTCAACATTACCCTGATACCAAAACCAGACAAAGCAACCCCATAAAAGAAAGTTACAAGCCCATATCTCTGGTGAACATAAATGCAAAAATCCTCAACAAAACATCAGCAAACTGAATACAGCAATACATGAAAAGGATCATATACCATGATCAAGTGGGATTTATTCCAGGGATGTAAGAATGTTTCAGCATCTACAAATCCATCAGTGTGATACACCACATTAACAAAATAAAGGATAAAAACCATAGGATCATCTCACTAGTGGTAAAAACCTGAAAGCTATTCGTCTAAAATCAGGAACAAGACAAGGATACCCACTCTTGCACTCTTATTCAACATAGTATTGGAAGTCCTAGCCAGAGCAATTAGGCAAGGAGAATATATAAAACTCATCCAGATTGGAAAAGAAGAAGTAAAACTGTCACTATTTGCAGATGACATGATTTTACATATAGAAAACCCTAAAAACTCAACCAAAAAAACTATTAGAAATAATAAATGAACACAGTAAAGTTACAGGGTACAAAATCAACATACAAAAATCTGTTGCATTTCTATACACTAACAATGAACTAGCAGAAAGAGAAATTAAGAAAACAATCCCTTTTACAATTGCAACAAAAAGAATAAAATGCCTAGAGATAAATCTATCCAATAAGGTGAAACACCTGTACACGGAAAATTATGACATTGTTGAAAGAAATTTAATAAGACACAAATAAATGGAAAGATTTCTGTGTTCATGGATTGGAAGAATTACCATTGTTAAAATGTCTATATTCCCTAAAACAATCTATATATTTAGTGCAATCCTTATTAAAATCCCAAGGACATTTTTCACAGAAATAGAACCAAAAATTCAAAAATTTATATGGAACCACAAAAGACCCAGAAAGCCAGAGAAACCTTAAGATGAAAGAACAAAACTGGAGGTAACACACTCCCTGATTTCATGCCATATTATAAAGCTATATTGATCAGAACAGCTACTAGGAGAAAAAACAGATACATAGATCAATGGAACAGAATTGAGAGCCCAGAAATATACCCACACATACATGGACAATTAATTACGAATAGAATATACATATGGAGAAAGGACAGTTTCTTCAATACATGGTGCTGGGAAAACTGAGCAGCTACATGCAAAAGAATGGAACTAGACCACTATCTCACACCATAGACAAAAATCAACTCAATATCGATATAAGACTTGAAGGTAAGACCTGAAATCATAAAACTCCTAGAAGAAAATATAGGCAGTACACTCTTTGACATTGGTCTTATCAATATCTTTCCAGATATATCTCCTCAGGCAAAGAAAACAAAAGCAAAAATAAACAAATGGGACTACATCAAACTGAAAAACTTCTGCACAGCAAAGGATGAAAAATGAAGACAACCCACCAAATGAGAGAAGATATTTATTGACAAAGGCAAAGAATTAATACAGGGGATCAATGGCTAAGTGGCTGCCTTAAGGTCGGGAGCAGAGTAATGAAGTATGACTCACAGTGGCTGCTGTGCCAGTAACTGGGAGCTTTGGGTGACCTGATCAGGCTCGTGATAAAAGGCCTGGTCCCTCGGACCTTATTCTTCATTCCTCTTTGCTTCCCATTCCATCCCTGGATCACTTCTCCTGCTGCACACTGAACAAAAGGGACTGTGGGTGACAGCTTCCTGATCATTCAATATCAGAAAACAAGTCCTACCCCAGTTATTTCTTCATAGTGCTTATCACTGTCATCTGACTTTCTCCTTGTCATCCTCCACACCCACATTTGGACCCTTCTGGAAAGAAAGGATCCATGAAAGCTGTATACTTTACCACTGTGTCTGCAGGGCCAGAGGAACACCTATGCCAGGGATCAGAAGACAAAAATCACAAAATCTTAGCATTAGGGTGAAACCTAGAGCTTCTTGTGTCCATTTAAACTGAGGAAGACACTGCGGCCCACACAGGGACCTTCCTTACCTAACACAGCAATCACTAGCTTAATCTCAGCAATCCTGTTCCCGTCCAGAACTGTTCCCATGACACAGCACCATTATAGGAGGGCATCAGAGGCCTAGAGAGGTAAAAGGCAGCGTCTACATGGCAGAGCCATGCTCTAAGCCCACCCTCATATATACCTCTTCAAGAACACCAGATAGGAGCCACAATGAATATCCAGCCCCAGCTAGAAGAGGCAAAAACATGAGAAAGGTTGTGGACAAATGGCTTCCTTGACTTTGAGATACCTTTAGAACAAATTACATTTTGTTATTTCTGTTGGAAACAAATAGGGGCATTCACTTTAATCATTCTGGGAAAATCAAACAGCGTTTTATCCAAAATATTTTGAGAAAAGACTCTGGAATGACAGCTCCATGTTAAGAACCACCTCAGGGTAGCTAAAAAAAAATCTGTCTGAAAATATCAGAAGCAGGGTGGAAAACACAAAACAGAAATATCGGCTCTAAAGAAATCCATGTGAGGGACTTCCCTGGTGGTGCAGTGGTTAAGAATCTGCCTGCCAATGCAGGGGACACAGATTCATGCCCTGGTCCAGGAAGATCCCACATGCCACAGAGCAACTAGGCCCGTGCACCACAACTACTGAGCCTGTGCTCTAGAGCCCGTGAGCTACAACTACTGAGCCCACGTGCCACAACTACTGAAGCCTGTGTGTCTAGAGCCCGAGCTCCGCAACAAGAGAAGTAACCTCAATGAGAAGCCCATGCACCATAATGAAGAGTAGCCCCCCTCTCCACAACTAGAGAAAGTCCATGCGCAGCAATAAACACCCAACACAGCCATAAATAAATAAATGAATAATTAAAAAAAAAAGAAATCCATTTGAAAGAATTATATGCCTAAGTAACATTAAACAGTCACCGCTCTCCTGTTTTTTCCTTGTGTTTGTACTCTTTCATGGTCATTTTCCTTTGCTTATACTATTTCTGAAGTTTGAAAGGAATCTCCTGCTTCTTCAACTAAAATAGCAAAAAAAAAAAAAAAACCTTGCTTGGGCAATTTTAAGTACAGTTATAGATCTGCAGCCTCACGAATGAAAAAATTCAGTTTCAACAAACAACAGCATTCTGGATTTGAGCTATTATTTCTGCAATCACTTGAGGAGTTAAACCTTGTTCCCGACTTGATAATTTCTGGTGACCCATAAGGAAGTGAAAGCTGGGGTCAGATCCCCACGAGGGTGAAACTCAGAGCCTTTGTGTTTGTACAGAGTAAGAGCCACACTGCCCTGCAAGCCACTCAGAACACTATTTCACCACCTACTTTCTCCAAAATAAGGAGCAATCTGTGAGTTCTTTCCATTCCCAGGGGCAGCTTTTCTCAGATATCGAGGTCTGTTGGTAGTAAATGTGAATTCTGACGCTCGCATATGTCCCTCACCTCCTTACTGGAAATCTTGCTCCAAAGAAATACCTAGTTGCCCAAGGATTGTGTGTTCTCAGAAAATGTTAAACCTGTGGGAGTGTGTTCCTGGAAATCCCCTATGCCCAAGGCTGTAATGGTCTTCTTGCCACCTTCATCACAGGACCTGGCCTCCTTAATCACAGGACCTGGCCTCCTTAATCCACCCCAGCCCCAAAGACAGAAACAACCTGTCAGGTAACCAGTAAGGGAGGAGGGCTTCCGAGAGACAAAACTCGGTAGTCGGCCATGCTAGTAACTTCCTCGCCTCTAAGCTTGCATATAGCCCAATGAAGAATTGAAACTTAACAAAGTCAGGATAGAATATCACTAAAGAGGCTGCTTTTCACATTTTCATTTCACATGATTCACGCTGAGTATGTTTCATCAAGAGTATCACAAGTAGGCTTTCTTCTTTTCAGCACCACTCTGACCATTTTTGGTGCTTAACTATCTACTTGTTCATCTTCTCCATTTTTTTTCCTTCATAATAACTACAATGGTTTTGTTTCCTTTACTTTTCTCGGTGTTTCTATGTTTTATTTTATTACAGAAAGAGGCAACAAAACTAAAGAAAAATTAGATGAACAGAATTTTTCCACTCTCTTGAATATTTTAGTATATTTTCTGCTAGTATCTTTCTATTCATCTATGTTAGTGAGATAGATATAATTACATTGTACCTCAATTTTCAACCCATATTTTTCACTAGTGATATATTGAAGGACTTAGCCTTGAAGCTTCTGTACTTATTTTTTTTTTTTTTTTGAATGGGGGAAGTTGGAGTGGGGAGCTCAGAAAGGGGCCACAGGCAGTGTCTGTGGGGAAGGTCAGGGGCCCCTGCTCACCCTTCCTTGGTGACAGTGACTCTCAGAGGGTGGCCGGCTCTCCACTTCTTTTTTTTTTAAAGAAGATGTTGGGGGTAGGAGTTTATTAATTAATTAATTTATTTTTGGCTGTGTTGGGTCTTCGTTTCTGTGCGAGGGCTTTCTCTAGTTGTGGCGAGTGGGGGTCACTCTTCATCGCGGTGCACGGGCCTCTCACTCTCGTGGCCTCTCTTGTTACGGAGCACAGGCTCCAGACGCACAGGCTCAGTAGGTGTGGCTCACGGGCCTAGTTGCTCCGCGACATGTGGGATCCTCCCAGACCAGGGTTCGAACCCATGTCCCCTGCATTAGCAGGCAGATTCTCAACCACTGCTCCACCAGGGAAGCCCCAAGCTTCTGTACTTTTAAATAACATCCCATCAAGTGGTCATCTTCAAATGCTATTTAACCAAATATTCAGCAATGGGACATTTCCAACTTACTGTTGTTATAAATAACTCTATGATAAACATTTTTGTGAATTAAGTGTTTTACATATTTTGGATTATTTCCAGAAGCTGGCATCCAAGAAAAGAGTGGTTGTATGACATGAAAATATTTATGGATCTAGATTTACAGTGCCAAATTGTTTTATATTGACGGATACAAAATATTCATTTAAAGTAAAAAGTTTCTTCCTGCTTTCTAATTTAAGCTGTTACTCTCAAGCAGGTTTTTAAAAATACTTTATCTAAATGACTCCAATCAGCCAGCAATCGTTATTAGTTGTTCTTATGGGCAGAATACTGAAATGAGCAAAACGAGGAACTATGGGTAAAATGCTGTCCTCAAGTAACTCATTGCCCCTTGAAACCATACCCTCAGCCCTCAGCAAGCTAAGCCAACAACGAAAGAAAAGTATTCCAGAAGTTCTACAGGTATTCTCCTGTTCAAATCCTGTCTTTGCTTCACATCTAAATAGAGCTCTGGAAAAATCACTGACCTCTGTCTTGGAGCTCAATTTAATCTGCCAACAAGTCAAGATGCCACTACCAACAGAACATCTAGGGAGGACTGGGAATGGGAAATTACTTTAGAGAATGTTGAGTCTCTTTATTAAGGGAAAGATGGCTTTTCATTTGAGAACTCACCAACATCTATGGTTGGAAGGCACCATACCTCCAAGGCGAATGTGAAATATCTTAGAGCAGTAAGGCTTTCCACAAGTCAAAGCTACTGAGAAATTAGCAAGGCAAATCTGCTGAGGCTCCCCCTTCTCTCATCTTCAGTCCCAGGTGCCTCTGGGTCTGTGCTTTCTCATCAACAATGGACATGTTGATTCTAGCACAATTTGTTGATAACAGAGCTGCCATGTTCTCAGTTCTTCCTCATTTTGGAAATGTCACATACGTTACTTATAATCCTCCCAAGAAGTCTAGGATCTGGGTATTTTTATCCTTAATGAAGAAACTGAGGCTCTGAAAAGCTCAGAAACTTTCCCAGGTTCACTCAGCTAACTAGTGGCAGCACTGAATCCCAAATGCTGAGTGCCAGTTCACAGAGTTGCAGCAGTACAGAAGTCTTCCTCCTGTGAAAAAATGTGGACATTCCATCCTGCTGCAGCCCTGCTTTCCTCTGAGGTGGGGATTCTCCTAGATAGTTGGTCCTTTTTTCTCCACTGCACTTGTTTACACATCTATGACCAGTTACCAGGGTATTTAAAGGCAGTTAATTTGAATACTAGCAGAAGACTTGGAGAAGTAATTAAATAGGCCCACTTGATAGTCTCTAAAGCCAATAAATGTTTGAGAAGTGGTTCATCAGGTTGCACGATAATAGAAAAACAAAACCACATTAAAGTTTAATTACCAAAATTTGATTTGTCCTGAAGATAGAGTCCTGAGCCCCTTTCTTAATTCCTTTTCACTTCTTGAACTGTAAGTCCATAATTCCCCCTTTTTGTGATTGGAAATCACACTCAGAGATGGTTAAAGTGAGCCTGACTAGCTGCTCAACCCCAGATGAATCTAGCCCAGGGAGAGCCATGTCTAGCTATCGATGGACACGAGGGGCTGCTCTATGTAAGTGCCTGCTGCCCGGTGCCCAGGGATCCCTGATGAGCATCTGGGACACAGTCTTCTCCTAAGAATGTCAGGCTGGAGTCATACCACACCTCTCCTCTGACTGCTTTTTGCCTAGTTCCTGGTTTTGCTTTCCAGCCCCCTCTTGGTCTTGAGTTTCTCTGAACCCAAAAAACATCTTCACATTCTGCTGCTTCTTTCTTTCACTCCATGCCCTCGCATTAATTTAGATGTGTCCCTCCCAGGACCAGCCAGCCCCTCAAATATTGACTCCAGCCTGGCTCTAAAGTTCTTTAGGGACTCCTTCCTCTGTTATTCATTTTGGCCCCTATTTCCAAGGGCTGCTCCTGCTTCCCTTCATCGTTGCATTATTTCTAATGGAATCTCTGGAAGAATTCAAGCTTTGCCTTATGCTCTTATTCCCTCACCTCTTTCCTTCAAAGTTTATCCCCTATCCCATCCCACAGGGGCTAAAGTAAGTTCTTGCAGAAATCCCAGCATAGGAGGAGGTGCCACTTATCTCCTCAGTTTCCCATCTAATTCTCAGCTCTCCCCACTCCTTTGTTTTTGATTTGCTACCCAGCTGCCTCTGAACTGCGTATTCTAACCACAGTCAAGGTGAATTCTAAGATAAGATAATTTAGTCCCTTCTTACAAAAATGACTCATGACTCTCAGATACGTGTGGCAAAGGGTACGTTCCAATATTTTCTAAGAGAGGAAACTAAGTTGCTAGGAGCATTTTGGTCCTCTGTACAGGAAAAGAGGACCATTTTGTCCATTATTAAACACAGGGTGAGATCCATGTCAGAAGTTAAAATGGGTAGAAGAAGCAACGAACCATTAATGCCCGATGAAAGAAGAGGTGCCAGATATTCAAACATGGATTGGAAAACTTCTTGGCAGATTGTTGTACAGAAAACTCATCACTGAATCTGATGGTAAGATAAGATGACCAATCCTGAGATTCCATAATTTAACAAAGACAGGGCTTTTGCAGTCCTATCTTAACTCCATCTCTTAGCTCACCCAGACTTCCGCTTTAGGCTCAGACAACAGAACTGCCTTGTGATGGTCTGATTACCAGACAGCCAAAGGCATTTCTTTCTTGGCTCTGATTCACCCTCAGCTTCTTAAAGCTACCAAATACCAGTATCAGTAGCTTCTCTGGATTCTGGCCACAGAATTATTCTTAAGATAGAATACTCAAAAAGGACTTGGACTTTCAAGTTCCAAGAATGGCCAACAGTGAAAAGCATTCACTGGAGATCAAAAACCTGTGTCATTGACTTGTCCTCAATATTTTTCCCCTGGATGATGTTTTTTCATCTCAGGTGACATGCTAGTATTGTGGCTAATATTTCTATATTCATTTATTTAAGCTACAGCTATGTACAATGAAAGTAGAAATGCCTTGCCTTTCCCATGTTTTCTGAGTAAGATGGTGTAGTGGGGTTGAATGGTGGCCAGCACCCAGAAAGATATGTTCAATTATTAATCCCAGAAACCTATAAATGTGACCTTATTTGGAAAAAGAATCCTCGTGGATGTAATTACATTAGGGATCTCAAGATGAGATCATCCTGGATTATCCATGTGGACCCTAAATCCAATGACAAGTGTCCTTTAAAGAGACACACAGGGACTTCCCTGGTGGCGCAGTGATTAAGAATCTGCCTGCCAATGCAGGGGACACGGGTTTGAGCCCTGGTCGGGGAAGATCCCACATGCCGTGGAGCAACTAAGTCCGCGCACCACAACTACTGAGCCTGTGCTCTAGAGCCTACAAGCCACAACTACTGAGCCTGTGTACCACAACTTCTGAAGCCCGCGTTTCCTAGAGCCCATGCTCCGCAACAAAGAGAAGCCACCGCAATGAGAAGCCCGTGCACCACAACGAAGAGTAGCCCCTGCTTGCCGCAACTAGAGAAAGCCCGCGCACAGCAATGAAGACCCAAAGCAGCCAAAAGTAAATTAATTAATTAATTATTTTTTTAAAAAAGACACACATAAGAGAGATACACAGAGAGAAGAGAAGGTTGTGTGAAGACAGGCAGAGATTGGACTTTATGCAGCCACAGGCTAAGGAATGCCTGGAGCCTCTAAGAAGCTGGAAGAGGCAAGGAATGATTTTCCCATAGACCCTTCAAGGGGAGTGCGGCCCTATGAGTCTTTGATTTTAGACTTCTAGCTTCCAACCTGTGTTAGAATAAATTTCTATTGTTTTAAGCCACTAAGATTGTGATGATTTGCTATGTTACCCCCAGGAAACTAATACAGGTGCATATTAGTTTGGTGTTTACATTAATACCAGCAGAAGAAAGTCTGAATTGTGGCAGAACCTCTGAGTCTGTAATGTCAGAACCCCCCAGATTTGTGTGAACATTTTCAAGTACAAATTGGCTGTGTTCCATACCACTGGCTTCGCAGATTGCAGAAGGAAGTTAAGAACATCTGATGAAACTCCTCATTTACAAATAGTAAAACAGACTCTTCATGCCTCTATATTGCACCCCCTCAAAACACACACACACACACACACACACACACACACACACACACACACACACACCACGTATCAGGGAAGTCTAAAATAAAAGAGTATGAATCTGAGCTCTGCTTGAGTTATGTATCTTCAAATTCCATGCTGTGGGTGGACATCCAAAACTTTAAAAAATTCCCTAAGGTCCTATGAGTCAGAGATATCTTCATATTCTCTACCAGCCTTGAGACCTCAGAAGAGCCAAGATTTACGTGGATGAGGTGCCAGTTGGCAAATGTCCTGTTTCCTTTGCCTACTGGTGGCTCTTTCAAGAAGTTCCCTGAATGGGTGTCACTCTTATTGCCTCAAATCAGACTCACCAGCGGAAAAGCCTTTCTAACCCACATTTTCCCTAAAGTTTCTATTTTATCCAGAATTATCATTCACTTTCTTCATATCATTTAATACAATGTCTGTTAATGTATCTGTTAATTTGTATATTGATTGACCATTTTCCTCACTAGGCAAGAATCTCCATAAAGACAGTGACCATGACTATTTAGTCCATCACTATTATGATGCAAGGTCCATAGTAAACACTAAATATTTTGTTGATTATTTGTTGAATTTAAGACTTCTAATCTCCCTTACTAGGTATAAACTTTTTAATGGTGGAAACTTTCAATATAATTGATGTATTTTATCCCTGAGAGAAAAAAGGAATACATTGCAAAGCTATGAGACCAGGGGATCCATTTCCTGATGTATTTATTGTCTTTGAATAATTATATTTAAGATGCATATGTTTTCCCAAGAGATATGTAAAGATTATATAGTAATGAATGAGGGACACAAAGTAAAAGGAGACACAGGCCTGCCCTCAAGCAGCTTATAATCTAGTGTAGGGGGCAGATGCATGTAGTAGAAATACATGCAGGTGGAATGAGATATTGCTTTGAGGGCACAATGGTGGGAGAACAAGCTGCACTGGGAGAAGGGAGAATCCAGGAGGGCCTCACAGGAGAGGCTGCTTTTGAAATGGAACTGAAGGATGGAAAGGATTTTGCAGGCAGAAAGAGAGTAGATGAAAGGAGGAGGAGACTGGAAATGTCAAGGGATGGAACAGCATGAACCACAAAGAACAGACAACAAACTTTGAAGGGTTTGTTAAGGAGCAACATGGTCCTCTCCATTATGGGCTGAATGTGTCAACCAGCAAACACACAACCTCCATAGATCTTGATGATCTAGTCCTGGTTGTTCAGAGATGTCCTCAATGCATTTAACTTTTGGAGAGAAGGGTGGTGACAGTAAGAGATATGTCTGTATTTCTCTTTTCTTGTTTTGTTTTAGACCATATGCTTTAGACTAGAGGAAAGAAGTGTAGCTTTTCCCTTTCGTAGATTTGGAAGCAGCTTCTCATTCTTCTCACAAAGCCTCAGTCCACATTTTCTGCAGCCACATTCCCTGCTGACAGTTATTATGTGTTATAAAAATGATGTAAATTTTAATCTTAGTCAGAGACACACACAATTAGGAAGACCTGTCTGTAATCAGAAATAGCCATGGTTTACACATGGCCTTGCTCCACTGTGATAATATCCATCATGGAAAATTGAGGGTCTTTGGCTAGGGAACCTACCACATATCTTCCTGGGCACCTTATATAGAGCTGGGTCCTAATAAATGCTCACAGCACCCTTGGCCCTGTGGGAGACACTTTATGCAGTCTGTAAGGGAAAATAATGCTCAGATACAAAGAGTTTGAGTTGAAAACCTAGCTGAAAGTTCAGCAACATTATGTCCTCTTTTATAACAAATGAGATACAAGTAGATAAAGTTGAAACTTCATTCAGAAATAGAAATTCTTAAGGGAATCATGTAAACTGAAAGAAAAACATGCTTTGCAGTACACGGATTCCTGAGCAACAGAACTAACTCACCTGAGAATACAGAAGTTACCACTTTCAGCCAACAAGAAATGATACTTTTGATCACACGCTAATTTATTTTTTTACCATTCTTATTGAAAAAACAGATCCAAGTAAAACAGTGAAATAGGATAATTTTTGTTCTTTAGGGTGCTACATTTTATACTAAAGGCCTGGATATTACTTCCTCCAGTCTCTGTCCATCCTATTCCCTAACAAATCTTATTTTTTTCCTGGGTCCTAATTTCTCTCAGCAACATATTATACATGGCCCAAAAAAAGTAGTCCTTTATGCTCTAAGTCATCTTTCATTTCCTTTAAGAATTTTCCATTATTCCTCTCCAAGGAATCTTTCCCACCCTAATACTTAGTTGTACCAGTTTTGTTTCACATCATTTCAAGGTGTCATTATAGTCATTAATTTAGCTTCTCCCTCTCTATAATGAAATATAGACACCCATGGCAGGAACTGTGTCTAATTCTTTTCAGTTTCCCCCATAGTTCTTAGCAAGACTGTTGTCTACATGGTTAATTGAAAGAATGAATGATTTGTAGACAGATGTGTTTGCCTGCCTCCTCAGGCTCCGTTTCTGCCTTCCTCAAAGCCCATCATTTCCATTTCAGGATCTGTGTCATTCTCAAGAAGTTGACTCCATGCCTCAGCTTCGAAGATGGGATTCTATACTTGGGTTAAGGTAAACTGAGTAGTACATTTCATCCCCCATCTTATACATAATTGCAATTATTGGTTCAAGATGGACATACGACCTCAGATGGTCCAGTCAGAAAGAATTTCAGGACTCTTTCTGGGAATGCTGGGCAAAGGCAAATCCTCTTGTTTTGTTGTTTTTGGCTGTGCCACGTGGCTTGCAGGATCTTAGTTCCCTGACCAGGGATTGAACCTGTGCCCCTGCAGTGGAATCTCCGAGTCCTAACCACTGGACTATCAGGGAATTCCCCAAATTCTCTTGTTTTTACTAAGTAGAGTATATTTAGACTTAGAAGTGTTGCAGTCATTTCACTACCATAAAAGAAATCAGCATACATTAGGCTCATGATGCTCGTTAGTGATAGCTTGTCAGTAGACATTTAGGTATCTGGTATATGAAATACGTTCTAATAGAAAAAAAACAACAAAAAAATAGGAGACAAAATCCCCTATCAAGTTTTGAACCACTAAAATCTGATAATTAAAGAAGTTAAAGTTTTATCCAGTTTGCATTCATAAAATGCTATTACAGTATTTCCTCATCTGTAATATGGAACCAATAATGAGGTAAATTATGTAAAGCACTCAGCATGGGCCTGGACACTGAGCAGCCACTCCATAAATCTCAATAGTTTCCCTTTCTTTTCTTCCCCATCTAGAGGTCTTTGTCAAAAAACAAACAAACAAAAAAAAACAGTAAAACCCTGAAATATATCAATAACCTGAAATTCTTATAGTAGCATGTTCTGAAGAATTCCGAAAAAAGATAAATAATACTCAGGAACGAAACTTCATCTTCCAACTTTCATGAGGATACAACTAACCCATACCAGGACTCATATTTTTGAGACTCCTAGTGCTTGAGACACTGATTAATGGGAAGCCATTGCAAAGACCTTACATCCTGTTTCTACACAACATAGTAACAAACCATGGTGTAATAGTACTTGCTACACAAATGGCAGGTTAAAACACAAAGAAAAATAAACTCTCGATTTCTCAAATTAGACCTTTACAGTAAAAAGTATTCATTGGAAAATAAGGATAATGTAAAGGTATAAACTTCAGTTTGATTTATTCAAGGTTATTTGGATAAATTCGAGTTTGCTTCTTTTTTGATTGTCCTTTACCTTGAATTGCCTAAGAAGTTGGGTAACCAGCAGTTAGTTACCAAGAGTTCTAAGTTATTAAAAAAATCCTATTACAAACATAATGCTCTAGAATCTAGTAGACTGTAAGCCTGCATAGTAATTATCTTCTACCAACTTACCTTTTATTTTGTTGTAATGTGAGGAAAACCCACTCTATTACTATTCCTGAAATATTTTAGAGCCTTATAGGAAAATACAGTCCTTTGGAGTCAAGTTAACCTATTAGTTCCATTAGCAAAACTGTAGACTATCACTTTCTTGATTACCATGATTAAATGTAGTAATTTAAAGGATATATATAGGAGAAAAATAGCCTGAGCCTGGGTCCTAGCTCTGCCACTTATTGGCTGTGTACATCTCTTCACTTTAAAATATTACCACCTCAGCTTTATAGAAGATAATAATACATGCCCTGCCAAACCCATAGACTCTCAAGAGACTAAAAAAGGATCCCACCAACATTTGCCACCAAAATATCTGGCATAAAACCTATCCTTCACTGTATCTCAGAGGGAAATCTAGAAACCCAGGTCCAGGAGGGAAGAAGAGAATGAAACAAAAGACATGCAGAAAATAATAGAAAAGCCATTGACTTTGCAGACAAAAATGACCATATTTGAATTTTGATACTATTATCAATTTGAACTTAAGCAATTCAGGGAACTGAACTGGGTTCAGTTCCCTTATTTATAAATGGAGATTACACTAACAACACTGCAGAATCGTTAAATGAGAGAACAAAGAGATGCAAAAGGTCCAGTTTAGAGGCTTGCGTTAAGAACTTCTTAATAAATGGTTGCTGCAATTACACAGAATAGTCAAGTAGAGAAATAAGGTTTCAATCATGTAAATATGTAACTAATGGGTATTTTGTGCAGTGAACTGGAGGTTCTTTAGCAACAAGGCAGCATATATTGAAGACGACATGTATTTAAAGTGATGGAACAATTGGCAGATATAGAGTCTGGGAACTTTCATTAAGTAATAAGGCTCAACGCAGACAAGTGTAACCCTGGAACCATGTGGAACCCAGAAAAGCACTTAGAATCTAGGCAGCAAAAAGGAAGAGAAATCTAAACAAGACCTAAGAGATATGCCTGGGAGACATTGGCTAAGGTTTCTGTTTTGTTTTGTTTTTAACAGTTTATCCATAAGAAAGCATTATAAATTAGCATCAGAATCTAATGATATTTTATCTGAATTTTCTTATATGTAAATTGTTTGACTTGATTGGTATCACACTGTGTATATTTGTAGCAGGGCATTGTTTGCCCAATTCTTCACCCTTCCCTTTATGCACACCCTCCAACCTGTGACTTTGAAGTCCCTAATTTATTTCCAGCTCCCTTGACTGTGTTTGGCCAAGTGACTTGCTGTAGCCAAAAGATTAAGGTAGAAATGACAGTATGAGAGTTTCACACTTAGACCTTAAGAGGCGGTATTTCTGCCCGTTCCCCATGCCTCTGCCATTACCCTGAGAACAGAATCCTGGGCTAGCCCCTGGTCCCATAAGGAGGATGAAAGACACACGGAGTGGAGCTAAATCATCCAGGAGAGCCCAGCCTCAGTCAGCAGACACAGGATGTTGGAGCAAGACCAGCTGAGATTTGCAGAGCTGACCATCTGGGGCTAGACCAATTGGCTGACGCTCATTTTGCTATTGAGTCTTGGGATGACATATCACATAGCATTTTGCTGGCAGTAACTAACTGAATACAATGTCCTTAACAGGTGTTTTGTTTTTTAAAATAATGTCCCCATCTAGCTCATGCATTGCCACCAGAAATGTAACCACTCTTTGCCATCTTTCAGGCATCAGGTTTATGGTTTTTTTTTTAAAAAATGGCCTTTGATTCGTAACCTGATATGTTATCCAGAGACACGGAGAAAGGTTGTGTGAAAAAAAATTTTAACAGTAACTGGCTATTTGATGATATTAAAAAAATATTTTGGGCAAGATAATAGTATTAGAGTTATTTTTTAAACAGAATCCTTGTCTTTTATAGATACATATCAAAATATTTATGGATAAGATGATATTACATCTGGGGTTTTCTGGGGTTTTCTTCAAAATGATCCAGTTTCAGGGTAGGTGTAATAAATCAAACCAGAGCAGCTGGGAGTTGCATCATTGTAGCTGGCCGTAGCTGGGTAATGAGTACATGGGGTTCACTACTCCCTACTGTGCTGTATATCTCAAATTTTCCATAATAACAGTTCTAATTAGTAACCTGAAAAAAAAAAGAGTAAGGGCAGAAAACATTTTCTTTAAAAAAGACAAATAATGGTGAAAGATAGATATACTTCCATTTTCTGTTATGAGGAGTAAATATGATAAAATTCAATACCTCGAAAGGAGATATTGCCAGTGGGGCTCCCTCCAGATCACCAAGTACTCTCAGCTTCTCTACTAGGAACCCATCCTCATTTTACCCTCTGCAGAGAGGGCTTTGTGAACAGTGAATCCACGCTGTGGGACAAATGCAGAGGGGAAACTTAGTGCAGGTGTGCTGGGCACACACAGACATTCTATGACTGTTCGCTCAATAAAAAACTCCTGGTGGAGGGAAGAGAGGCCAGCTCACACACAACAGACACACTGTAGTCCCTGCTACTGTGCTCCCAGCTTTTACACTCAACTCCCAAGCCTCCCTCTCCCTTAAGTACTTACCACACCCACTGGGGGTTACTTGTGGTTGTCTGAACTTCACCCTTGGCAGGAAACATCTAGTTCAAGACATCCCTTTACAGATACTTCTTTTATCTGTGCCTTAAATGAGTTGTGTTGGCAAGGTATTTAAAAACCATTGCCATCAGTGAAAATCAAAACAACACTAAGATCTTTTTCATCTAGTGAAGTAAAATATTGTGACAATCTTCAGTGCTGGCAAAGATAAGGTAACACTGCTCATTAGAGTTGAAATTGAGACCACATTTCTAGAAATCAATTTGGCAGTGTATGGCAAGTTCATGAAAAGCAATCATGCTCTTTGAGTCAGTAATCCCTCTTCTACTAATTACTAAGAGCAATATTAGCAATGTGTACAAAATGTACACACTAGACGCAAAGAGATTTGTTAACGGTAAGTTAATTCTGCTACACCCATATGACCTACTATGCCACTAAAATAATGCTTATAAAGAAATATTAAATAAAATAGAAAATTCCTGTGATAAAGAAGACAAGACTGTTTATACACTGTATTTATTGAAAGTGACTTTATCAAATATTTGAGTAGTTGCTTTGGGCAGGTGGATCATGAATAATTTTGATTTCTTTCTGAAGACTTTTTCAGTGTTTTCCAAATTTTCTTCAATAATAAGAATAAATTTTCATTATTATAAAAATATTTTAAAACAATTAAAACTATTAGTTCTTCTAATATTTCCTCCATCATGCAAAATTGCCCTATATTTCTTTTTTTTTTCCTTTCTCATTTCAGTGTTCTTTTTTAAAGTAAAAAAAAAATTTTTGTTGAGGTATAGTTGATTTACAAAGTTGTGTTAATTTTTGCTGTACAGCAAAGTGATTCAGATATATATATATGTATATATATATGTATATATATATATACATATATATGTATATGTACACATTCTTTTTCATGTTCTTTTCTATTATGGTTTACCACAGGATATTGTGTATAGTTCCCTGTCCTATACAGTAGGAACTTATTGTTTGCCCTGTATTTCTTAACTGCCTGATAATAATGACTTTGATGACAGACACAAACAACAGCCTTAGATATACTCAGAATAGGGGCTATGGCTTGTGCATCTATATATAGTTTTCCTTGGCTCAGTTAAAAATATAACTTAATAACACCTTCATCTCAAGGTCATTTTGAAGATAAAAGAGACACAATGTATGAAAAGTTTTTATAAGCCTTTAAGTTCACAGTTTCCTTTGTATGTAAAATGTTGAGAAGACATGGGTAATATACCGTACCTGAACATGCCTTGTAAACTATGTAAAATTGCCGTTATTATTGCTTATTTGAATGAGTACTTTAAGCAAGGCATTTGGACCTTGATATTTTGTTGCTGCTCAAACCCTCTTACCTAATACAGCCAAGGGTTATACATAATAAACCCTGGCTATCTGGGGTCAGTCCCTGCACATGACTCCCTCTTCCCCCTCATCAGTTTCCTGAAGTCATCTGCCCTTTCCCGCGAGGGACACGTGCCTTTCCTGCAAGCACAGCGCTCCTCTGAGACATGACATTATTACTTCCAGGTCTTACAAGGGCAGTTTTAGCTTTCACTACTCCCTGCAAATGACACCTTCTTTTGTCACCACCCTGTTAGAGCTCCCATTAAACTGTGGAAGAAGAAATGTGCCTCTTAGCACAAAAATAAATTCAGGAAGAATAACAACTCCCTGCGTAATTGGACAGACTGCTTTTGGCTGGCTTTTTTGCCAAGTAATTATTTAGGAGACAATTTGAAAAAAATGCTGACGGAATGAAAGACCAGATTCAGAGCTCAGTTCATTGACTAATTAGTTCTTTACCCAGGTTTAGCCATTTTTCCTCATCATGCTTCAGTAGGGCCACTTATAAAATTATAACCTTAAATCCGCTGGGCTGCTGTGATGGTCTAAATGAGCTAACTTCTAGATTCAAAGCATCTTAGAGGTCACATATTATCTGAGAGGTCATCCACATTCCAAGGTTCTTTTCAATTTAGGAAATTTCTTTCATACCCAGGCAGACACTTTCAGCTTCACAGAATTCACATTTTTATTTTTCGAGACAGTCTGTGGTATTGTTAGACAAAAATAATAGCCGGAAGGTGCTTTATTGTACGTACAGAAGGCTACCCTCCTCTAACAACCCCCCCACAGTTAGAGTTCTGTTCTTGGGGTCTTTACAATGTAAGTGTTTTTCCTTTTTAAATGATATTCCTTCATCAACTGAATATTCCTACCTTCTCTCTTTTCTCTCAGTACCCTGCCATCTTTTCTTATTCAGGCAAGTAACTAAGGTTTTCAGCATAGTGTAGGATTATAAGCTTTGGCACTGGAGTCTTGCCTTTATTATTTACTAGCTGGGCCATCTTGGGCAAGTTAATTACTATCCCCATATTTCATTTTCCTTGTCTGTCAGCTGTATGACTATAATGGTACATATTTCATAAAGTTGTTGTACTAAATGTTTTACTTGCATGCAGATAGTCTACATAAAACACATCACATAGAACTTGGTACAGAGGTTGCACTTCATAAATGTTCATCATTGATGATGGTGATAAAGATGGTGTAGTTTCCAGCACCTTCCTTATATGACTAGATTATTTGAACATTCTAGTTTGCCAGTGTCCTTCTTAAATTATAATGGCAGGGGGACTTCCCTTGTGGCACAGTAGTTAAGAATCTGCCTGCCAATTCAGGGGACATGGGTTCGATCCCTGGTCCAGGAATATCCCACGTGCCGTGGAGCAACTAAGCCTGTGCACCACAACTACTGAGCCCGCATGCTGCAACTACTGAAGCCCGTGCACCACAACTACTGAGCCCACATGCTGCAACTACTGAAGCCCGTGGGCCTAGAGCCCCTGCTCCACAGCAAGAGAAGCCACCACAACGAGAAGCCCGTGCACCACAACGAAGAGTAGCCCCCACTTGCTGCAACTAGAGAAAGCCCTCATGCAGCAACGAAGACCCAATGCAGCAAATAAATAAATAAATATTATAATGACAGAACTGGAGGCATAAACGTGTTATAATCAGGAAAACTCAGAACACAGTGGAGTGCTCACCACTTGATCTGGGTGTTAGCTATTTGAAATTGAGTAAGTTAGCTATTTGAAATTGAGCAAGTTATTCAGTCTCTTGAAAGTCTACAGATTCCTCATGTATAAAATGGGAATAATAAGATTATTCACTTTGTAAGGCTGTTGTGAACATCTTAGTAACGGTGCTCTACTAAGGTACTAAATATGTACAAGTCATGGTTCTAAGCACTACATTTAGGACCATCTTGACAAACAGTAAACATTCAGTATTATTATGACAGGAGAAGGTCTAGGAGGTTTAGGGTACAGCTGTCTGAATCTAGGGTGATATTTTTTCCCTAGGCTCAGGGTCTGAGGTTACCTCACCCCTGAGAAACCCCACACAGATCTGACCACATCTCTGCCCAGCTCCACTACCAGACACTTTAACAGGAAGGAGGTAAGGGGAAGAAGAGAAGAAGGTTGGGGAAACACAGGAGAGAAAGAGGAAGAGGCCATAGCAGTGACAGAGAACTAAGGAACACACCAGGTGGGTGGTCACTCTCAGAAGGAGGAAAGAGGAGAAGAGCTACCAACAAGAGAAGGGCTTTCTCTTATTTTCCTTCATCCATGCCCTTCTCTTTGCAAGAATGTACAGTCCATAAGATTTCTGTAAAAAAAAGAAAAAGAAAGAAAGAAAAGAGCCTTACAATATTCAAACTGTCACTTGCTTATAAAGAGGCAATGGCATGAAGAGCAAAGAACATGAGCTTTGGTATCAGATGCATTTTCCTTTTTTTGTAGTTGCATTTTCATGGCACCCATCAATAAACCTCTCCATTTGAATACCAGATTCAGCTGTCTCTGCAAAGTATAGCTTTTGATTCATATGACTAAGATTCTTCTTGTAGATTCTTTTTGCAATTCATTTGTGAATTCTTATCACTGCTGGAAAAGTTAAAGGCCCTGTAGGATGATAAAAGATATTTCCACTTCCTCTTGGTACTTACAGAAATCTGGAGTATTGAGAAAAGTTCTGTCCACTGGGAGAGTTTAACCTCAAGCCTCTTTCTTGGATCTTTTACAAGCATGTTGATGTTCCGAGTTACTGATAGGCCTGAGTCCCTCTGTGCTCTGAATTTTGGAAGTTTACCCATCCCAAACCAGTGATTCTCAATCTTTTGACAGATTTGCACCTTTTCCCCCCTTCTCTGCAACCCCTAGAATCCCTGCCCAGAGGGTTTAGTGTTAGATGCCACCAATAATAAATATCCCCATCACAATCTGAAGGTGAAACTGAAGAGAAGCCGTGACTCTTCCTGTGTCAACAGCATCCAGGCCCGAGGGCTTAGGAGACAGCAGACAACCCCTTCTAGTGGAGGGTCTCAGTCTTCCTCTGAATCACCCTCCTTGGAGCATACATGGCTGTCGTCTTCAGTGGTGGTTTTCTGAGATCCCTGTACCTCCTGATTTACAAAAAAATGTAGCAGATGCCCCGAATCTTTATTCTAATAGCCCTTCCAATAGAATCTCTATTCCTATAGCCCTCCAAGTGACATGGAGGTTAAATTTGTTCTAGAATAGACGATGGAGAGAGCGAAGTAAAGGCAATTTTCTGAGAGATAATTGCTGATTATAATTGCAGCCTCTGATCCTCTACATTAAATTCCTCCCTGTTTGGAACACCTAGAGTGTTGTGTTTTTCTTTTTCTTTTTTTTTTTTTTTCCATGATGCTCTGGCTGTTGCATCAATGCTGGCTGCACAGTAGAATTGCCTGGGAAGCTTTTGAAAAGGACTGATGCATGGCTCCCACTTCTGGGAAGGAGCCAAGGTATCCAAATTTTTCAAATGCTCTTCAAATATTTCCAGTGGGCATCCAAAGATGAAAACCACTGTCTCAATCTCAAATTGAATTCCCAACCTCAGGGTTTGATTTCTTTTCTGTCAGACCTCATCTTTTTTTTTTTTAATGTCTTTATTGGAGCATAATTGCTTTACAATGGTGTGCTAGCTTCTGCTTTATAACAAAGTGAACCAGCTACACATATGCACATATCCCCATATTTCCTCCCTCTTGCGTCTCCCTCCCACCCTCCCTATCCCACCCCTGCAGGTGGTCACAAAGCACAGAGCTGATCACCCTGTGCTATGTGGCTGCTTCCCACCAGCTATCTATTTTACGCTTGGTAGTATATATAAGTCCATGCCACTACCCTCATCTTTTTATCATTTCAAATCAGGTTTATTAAGTCAGAGGACTCACTCTATCCCTTCCCTCAGTGTTTTCCCAACAAACTGAAGAGAGGCCAGTATAAGCAATTTTCAAAATGGCTCAGGGTTTCTGGATATCTGGCTGAAAGTACATGGCAGACACAAATCCCAGTGCAAATGTAAAAATATAAAGAAATAAAATATTTAGCATAAGTGATTTTTAAAAATTGATCAGGCAGTTTGAAAAATAAACGAAATTGTATTTTGAAAATGAAAAATATACCCATAGAACCAGAATCTCAAAAGACATATTCGACAAAGAAAATAAAAATTGGTGAACTATATAATAGATATGAAAAAAATTACTCAGAGTGTGGCTCAGAAAGGAAAATAATAAGAGCAAACACACTATATACATTTCTTATCACAAAAAAGAAGTGACATAGAGGTTAAATTTGTTCTAGAATAGACGATAGAGCAAAGTAAAGGCAATTTTCTGAGAGATAATTGCTGAGCATTTTCCAGATTTGATGAAAAACATCGATTGTCAGATTCAGTAAGGTCAAAAAATCTTAAGCAGGGTGAATAAGAAGAAATCCAAACCTAGACATAGCATAGTGAAACTGCAGAATACTAAGGAAAAAGAGATGCTGACGCTAAGCCAGCCTATTAGAAAAGATGGATCACCTAAAAAGAAAAGCCTTCACAGATACAGGTGGGTTTTTAAAAGCAGCAGTGGAGGCCAGAATATAGTAAGATATTACCTTAAACAATGAGTGAAAATAACCATCAACCTACAAAGAATACACAGCAAAATTGTCTTTCAAGAATGTAGGCAAGAAAAAGACCTTTCGTACAACAAAAATTGAAAGAGAGTAACACCAACTTATTCTTTCTAAAGGAACATGTACAGGATATATTTAAGGAAGAAGGAAAGTTATACAAGAAGGAAAGTCTAAGTTACAAAGGAAAAAAATGTTAATCAAGGAAACTAAATATATGGTAAATCTAACCAGATTTTGTATAAAACAACAATAATAAGGGTCCCTAATTTATTGGGTTAAAATACAAGATAATACTAAAATATTGGGCAATAATATCATATATAAATGTTGGAAGGGGGTTCTCTGTCAGTGTATTCCAAGATCTGTATATTGCTTAGGAAAAAAGTAAGACATTGTTTAACTTCAGGGTTTTTAAATTATATGGAAGTTCGTAATTCTTTAATAGCACTAAAAGAATAAAACTTGAATGTATATCTTCCAAACTAGTAAAGGGAGAAAGATGAAGTGAAGAAAAAACAAAGTTCAATTAGTCCAAAAGAAAAGAACACAAAGATGGAAGGAAGGAAAGGAGGAAGGAAGGAAGGGAGGGGAAAAAAATGAAACCTACAAAAATGTATACAAATAGAAAGCAAAAAATTAAAAGGTAGAAATTAGATGCACCTTTCATTAATAATTCATTTAAGTGGACCATACTCCACAGTTTAAAAAGATTATCAGATTTATGCCGCATAGCACAGGGAGATCAGCTCGGTGCTTTGTGACCACCTAGAGGGGTGGGATAGGGAGGGTGGGAGAGAGGGAGACGCAAGAGGGAAGAGATATGGGGATATATGTATAACTGATTCACTTTGTTATAAAGCAGAAACTAGCACACCATTGCAAAGCAATTATACTCCAATAAAGATGTAAACAAAAAAATCCATTAGAAGTCCATTATTTAGATACATCTTAAATAAAAGAAACTGGAAAGTTCGAAAGAAAAAAAATTTAAATGCTATGCAAGGTAAACTCTAATTTCAAAAAAAGGGAGGGAGGAAAGAAGAAATTAATGTATCTATTATCATTACAAAACAGGCCTTAAGTTGTGTATAATAAATGCCATATGAAATAGGTACAGCCTATTGTGAGGGAAAAGGGAGTAGCACCTAATTCTTCCCAAAAAGGTTAGGGGAAGAATTGAAAGAATTTGAAGGAAGAAAAGGAATTAAACATTTGGGCAATGTTTGCTGAGCAGCTGCCTATTCCTGGCCCTACCCCAGGTGATTTATTTGCATTCTCTCCTTGCAATTCTTATGACAAGTCTCTACAATATGAATTATTACCTCCAGGTTAAATAGGTTGCCTAAGGGCTCATATGTGGCTGAACAGGAAATTGTATCAAATTCTGTGTTTTTTTTTTTTTTTACATCTTTATTGGAGTATAATTTCTTTACAATGGTGTGTTAGTTTCTGCTTTATAACAAAGTGAATCAGTTATATATATATACATATGTTCCCATATCTCTTCCCTCTTGCGTCTCCCTCCTTCCCACCCTCCCTATCCCACCCCTCTAGGTGGTCACAAAGCACAGAGCTGATCTCCCTGTGCTATGCGGCTGCTTCCCACTAGCTAACTATTTTACATTTGGTAGTGTATATATGTCCATGCCACTCTTTCACTTTGTCACAGCTTACCCTTCCCCCTCCCCATATCCTCAAGTCCATTCTCTAATAGGTCTCTGTCTTTATTCCTGTCTTGCCCCTAGGTTCTTCATGACCTTTTTTTATTTTTCTTAGACTCCATATATATGTGTTAGCATACGGTATTTGTTTTTCTCTTTCTGACTTACTTCACTCTGTATGACAGACTGTAGGTCCATCCACCTCACTACAAATAACTCAATTTCATTTCTTTTTATAGCTGAGTAGTATTCCATTGTATATATGTGCCACATCTTCTTTACCCATTCATCTGTCAATGGACACTTAGGTTGCTTCCATGTCCTGGCTATTGTAAACAGAGCTGCAATGAACATTGTGGTACATGACTCTTTTTGAATTATGGTTTTCTCAGGGTATATGCCCAGTAGTGGGATTGCTGGGTCATATGGTAGTTCTATTTTTAGTTTTTTAAGGAACCTCCATACTGTTCTCCATAGTGGCTGTATCAATTTACATTCCCACCAGCAGTGCAAGAGGATTCCCTTTTCTCCACACCCTCTCCAGCATTTATTGTTTGTAGATTTTTTGATGATGGCCATTCTGACTGGTGTGAGATGATATCTCATTGTAGTTTTGATTTGCATTTCTCTAATGATTAATGATGTTGAGCATTCTTTCATGTGTTTGTTGGCAATCTGTATATCTGCTTTGGAGAAATGTCTATTTAGGTCTTCTGCCCATTTTTGGATTGGGTTGTTTGTTTTTTTGATATTGAGCTGTATGAGCTGCTTGTAAATTTTGGAGATTAATCCTTTGTCAGTTGCTTCATTTGCAAATACTTTCTCCCATTCTGAGGGTTGTCTTTTGGTCTTGTTTATGGTTTCCTTTGCTGTGTAAAAGCTTTGAAGTTTCATTAGGTCCCATTTGTTTATTTTTGTTTTTATTTCCATTTCTCTAGGAGGTGGGTCAAAAAGGATCTTGCTGTGATTTATGTCATAGAGTGTTCTGCCTATGTTTTCCTCTAAGAGTTTTATAGTGTCGGGCCTTACATTTAGGTCTTTAATCCATTTTGAGTTTATTTTTGTGTATGGTGTTAGGGAGTGTTCTAATTTCATTCTTTTACATGTACCTGTCCAGTTTTCCCAGCACCACTTATTGAAGAGGCTGTCTTTTCTCCACTGTATATTCTTGCCTTCTTTATCAAAGATACGGTGACCATATGTGTGTGGGTTTATCTCTGGGCTTTCTATCCTGTTCCATTGATCTATATTTCTGTTTTTGTGCCAGTACCATACTGTCTTGATTACTGTAGCTTTGTAGTATAGTCTGAAATCAGGGAGTCTGATTTTTCCAGTTCAGTTTTTCTCCCTCAAGACTGCTTTGGCTATTCAGGGTCTTTTGTGTTTCCATACAAATTGTGAAATTTTTTGTTCTAGTTCTGTGAAAAATGCCAGTGGTAGTTTGATAGGGATTGCATTGAATCTATAGATTGCTTTGGGTAGTAGAGTCATTTTCACAATGTTGATTCTTCCAATCCAAGAGCATGGTATATCTCTCCATCTATTTGTATCATCTTTAATTTCTTTCATCAGTGTCTTATAATTTTCTGCATGCAGGTCTTTTGTCTCCTTAGGTAGGTTTATTCCTAGATATTTTATTCTTTTTGTTGCAGTGGTAAATGGGAGTGTTTTCTTGATTTCTCTTTCAGATTTTTCATCATTAGTGTATAGAAATGCCAGAGATTTCTGTGCATTAATTTTGTATCCCGCTACTTTACTAAATTCATTGATTAGCTCTAGTAGTTTTCTGGTAGCATCTTTAGGATACTCTATGTATAGTATCATGTCCTCTGCAAACAGTGACAGCTTTACTTCTTCTCTTCCGATTTGGATTCCTTTTATTTCTTTTTCTTCTCTGATTGCTGTGGCTAAAACTTCCAAAACTATGTTGAATAATAGTGGTGAGAGTGGGCAACCTTGTCTTGTTCCTGACCTTAGTGGAAATGCTTTCAGTGTTTCACCATTGAGGACGATGTTGGCTGTGGGTTTGTCATATATGGCCTTTATTATGTTTAGGAAAGTTCCCTCTATGCCTACTTTCTGCAGGGTTTTTATCATAAATGGGTGTTGAATTTTGTCGAAAGTCTTCTCTGCATCGATTGAGATGATCATATGGTTTTTCTCCTTCAATTTGTTAATATGGTGTATCACATTGATTGATTTGCATATATTGAAGAATCCTTGCATTCCTGGGATAAACCCCACTTGATCATGGTGTATGATCCTTTTAATGTGCTGTTGGATTCTGTTTGCTAGTATTTTGTTGAGGATTTTTGCATCTATGTTCATCAGTGATATTGGCCTATAGTTTTCTTTCTTTGTGACATCTTTGTCTGGTTTTGGTATCAGGGTGATGGTGGCCTCGTAGAATGAGTTGGGGAGTGTTCCTCCCTCTGCTATATTTTGGAAGAGTTGAGAAAGATAGGTGTTAGCTCTTCCCTAAATGTTTGATAGAATTCGCCTGTGAAGCCATCTGGTCCTGGGCTTTTGTTTGTTGGAAGATTTTTAATCACAGTTTCAATTTCAGGGCTTGTGATTGGTCTGTCAAATTCTTTCAAACCAGAAAACTCACTATGTGAAAACTGAAGCTCAAGGTTTTGTGTGTAGAGTTGACAGATAAAACACAGAATACTCAGATTTGAAATCCAGATAAACAAATGATTATTTTTGTATAAGTATCTCATGTAATATTTGGGACATATTTATACTAAAAGAAAATTATTTACAATTTATCTGAAATTCAGATTTAATTGGGAGCCCTGTATTTTTGTTTTCTAACTTTGGCAACTCTAGGTAGGGATGAAATAAAAGGGAGGGAGTTGCATTGAGTGACAGTGCTTATCAGAAGTCTCCCCTTGGGTCACGAAGCAAGACTCCCCTCCATTCCTCTGGCGACAGCCCATTCAAACATACAAAGAAATATATAGACTATCATTTTCTTAATTGTTATTTATTTATATTTATTATTACTATATAATACTATATAATAATTACATTATTATTATTATGTCACAAAGCAATATAAGAGGTTGGAGGAAGAAACTCAGGAAAAATATTAATACATTCTCTTTTTTGCCATATTCCATTTTGAGCCCTTGGAGGACCTATTTGTAGCTTGCTAAATCACAAGTGAATTGTGAGATTTATTGTCCCTAAGTTTTCAAATGGAATTCTTAGGGGTATATTTACTATAAAAATGTTTCATCACAGCTACATAGTTTCATGCATCACTGGGGTCCACATTTGCTTCATAGTCTAAGCTGAGGGTACAAATCCTGGTTGGACTGGAAGAATGAAGCACCCAGGCTGGGTTATTCATAGATTTCCTGGGGCAGATGTGTTTTAAATTAAGCTTTATGGGAGGAAAAGAACATAGGTTAGACTCTTCTATAAAAAAGAATATTGCCTAGTAGGCTGTATCATAGAAATATGTAGGAGCTGGGTAAATGGTATAAATAAATGTCTAAATTATAGGACTTTTAATTTACGTGAAAAATATCAGTGTGATATTCAATTTTAAGTATGAAATCATATAAATACATATGTCAATTGCCCATACACACTTGCATTTTTTCTGCACATTTGAAGAATGGGAGATTCTAATTAAAAATCCCTTTTCATCAGAGCAGTGGCATCACATGTGCTTGGGAAGATTCAGAGTAGAACATCTCCTGTGATATGCCTCACCCCATCTTTCTACCCTCAAGTCACAAATGAAGACAATCTGACATGCTGATGGTAGGTGATCCTTTTTTTTTTTTTTTAGCTCAGACACTATGTTATGCCTTGCTGAAAGAGAAATCTATAAAAAGGGAATTGGCTGTTGAGGCTAGACATGCAATGCCCTTCCGATGCTATGCTACTGAATTTCAGTTTCCACATTCACCCCCTAACCCAAATTTTTCAAAGAGTTAAACTGTAACAAAATACATGTCGCACTAAGTTTATTCTGATCATATAATTTTTCTTTGATGATTCAGAAAGCAACCCAAGCATCTTAGCATGCTTCCAAGCCATCAATTCCATAATTTATTAAAATTGAGGCATAGGGTGTAATGAAAAGACTGTGGGGCTTAACACCAGCTCTACCATAATATGGATAACTGAGGACAAGTGTTCAACTCCCTGAGCTTCATTTTAGCTAACAAGAGTTATCCTTTAAGAAATAATGAAAGGAGGCACGGACTATCTGTTAGGCCCTTTGGCCTCTCAAGCTCCAGTTCTCACTATATAGGATCAGAGAAGCAAATGGTATGAGGCACCATCCTGATTCTTTAATATGCCTAGAAATTGGCAGTTTATTTAAATAAATAAATAAACCCCAGATTAAATAAACCCATTTATATCTATAAATATTTAACTATTACACATAGTTACAATTTTTAAAATTAACAATTTACACATATTTAATTATTCAAAATGTAAAATACAATTTTAAAAAGTCAAATTGATTTGGGATTTCTGGCTACTTGTAATCTAGAGCATAGGTTTGCAAACTACAGCCCAAGGGCCAAATCCCACCTGCCAACCAATTTTATAAGTAAAGTTTCATTAGAACACAGCCATGCTCATCTGTTCAAGTATGATCTGTGGCTGCTTTCCTGCTACAGTGGCAGTTGAGTAGTCATGATAGGGATGGTATAGCCTACAAAGCTCAAAATATTTACTATCTGTTATTTTACAACAACAAAAAAAAATGTTGCCAAACTTTGATTATAGATCAAAGGATTTTTTTCTGTTGTAAGTAAACTTGAGTGTGATCCATTTAGAGTGATGGGCAGGAATTTATTCATGGTCTCCAGTGGTGACCAAAGCACAGCGCAACAAGGTGGTAGCATACCAGACTGACAGCTTCTATAGTTAGAAGTCAGATCTGGCTTCAAATCCTCCCTTATGTAGATAATATACATGTGAAATTGTTGGGAGGATTAAAGCTAAGCATGATTTAGTAAGTGCCCCCAAAATGTTCAATCTTTCTATTTAAATAAGTTTAAATAGAAATTTAAATTTCTATTCTGTTTCATCTCAGAAGAAAGAAAGAGAAAGGGGGATCTCTCAGGTATAGTCACTCTGATAAAATGAAACAAAACAAGGTCCCCTTGCAGCACTATTTACAATAGCCAGGTCATGGAAGCAACCTAAATGCCCATCGACAGACAAATGGATAAAGAAGATGTGGTACATATATACAATGGAATATTACTCAGCCATAAAAAGGAACAAAATTGGGTCATTTGTAGAGACGTGGATGGATCTAGAGACTGTCATACAGAGTGAAGTAAGTCAGAAAGAGAAAAACAAATATCGTATATTAACACATATATAGAGAATCTAGAAAAATGGTACAGATGAACTGGTTTGCAAGGCAGAAATAGAGACACAGATGTAGAGAACAAACATGCGGACACCAAGGGGGGAAAGCGGGGTGGTGGTGGTGGTGGTGGTGGTGGTGGTGGTGGTGGTGGGATGAATTGGGAAGTTGGGATTGACATGTATACACTAATATGTATAAAATGGATGACTAATAAGAACCTAATGTATCAAAAAAAAAAAAAAACAAAGCAAGGTCCCTGTGTCATTTTATCTAAGCATAGACAAAAACAAGGTCACAGGACCATCCATAAAATACCAAATACTCCCTTTCCTGATTAAAATTAATGACTTCTTTTTCTTCATTGAGTGTAAAATAGTTTCTGCCTTATGACAGCATCCAGTACAGAATGAAGCCCCACATCCTTAGACACTCCCCTGAATCACCCCATGAAAGCTCAAACCCTGTAATAGATTGTTTCTAACACTGCCTCACTGAGGTGCCCATGGTTCCCCATGGTGTGTGCTTTCCCTCCTTGCAATGAATCATAAACCCAAGTTGTCCAACTACAGGTGTCCCTGTGGTCTTTGGCTGAAAGTTGTTGACAGTGAGATATGAATAGTTTCAGTTTGTTTTATTTGTATTATAAAAACTATAAACTGTACAATGGTGGTAGCAGGGAAGAAGAGTAATAATTATTGAATAATACTATGTCCTAGGCATTTTTCAAACGTTATTTCTTTCGATTCTTATAATTCTCATTTGAGTTAGATATTGTGATCTACCTTTTACTGACAGAAGAAGCTAAGGGTTGTTGAAGCTGACCAAGGTCTGGGGCATGGAAGATGTGTGTGTCACTTAGAAGTGTGTAATGGCTGAGAGAATCACAACTTTTTATAAAGAAAGCCAATCTAGTAAGGAATAAAGCCTTTGTCTCCCCCTGTGACAGCCTCTCTTGTATATATCACACAGTGCTGGGCACTGGGGCCAGGATGCATAGATTGTCTTTCTGAACATCTTAGAAACTTCTCCATTCCTCCTTCTCTTAGACTTAAGCCCTCAGAGCAGCTGTTAGTTATGTCCCTGCTGTGAGCACTTACAATACAAGGTTAGGAATATGGGATGAGAAAGAACCAACCACCCAACCACAAGCCTTCAGAATCACCCTGGGAGATCAGTCAAACCACTGATGTCCAGAGCCCCACCTCAGACCCCTGGATCAGAATCTATGGGGAGACCTTGATATTGGTGCCCTTAACAAGCTGTTCAGGTGATTCCAGTACAGACTCACCTTGAGAATCACTACTTTAATGTAAGTGAGTGTCATATTCCTTGTTGTTTCTCCAAATTTCATCCACACATCAAGTCTCATTTAAGAGTCTCAACCTTCAGACCTCTCTGTCTTCAGGCACGTTCCTCCTCACTGAATTACCCCAGCACTCAAAGTCTGCATCACACAACTCATGCCTGAGTATGGAGGCTGATGGGGAAAAGTCGGGACTTGAAGACAAAATTCACTCTCCTGATCTGCCAGGGTATCCAGGTGACCTTAAGCCTTGATTTCATCATTTGCAGTATAAAGGAAAAATAGTCTCAAACCTGGCCTAGGACAGAGTTTTCTGTGTAATCCAGTTCACATGTTCTTCTGGAAAGCAATTAGCTTTCCTGATAAAACACTTTAAATTTTTTCTAATAAGACTTAATATTATTAAAGACCTGTTTTAGAAAACTAGTTACCCATCCAATCATTTGACTAATGATTTGCACTTATTCTTTTTCCTTTTATGTGATCTAATAAAGATTATCTAACCACTTTTTTTTTTTCTGTCGTTGCTTCTGTCAAGAGAAAAGTCTTAGAATTGGTCTGTTCCAGATCTTTTCCCTTAAAGGAAATTTGACATTAAACTTTCACGTTCTCTTAATTAAATTTTCTGAAAAAATTAATAGTAAAATAAAGATTAATATACCTACCTCCTCCTTATAAGCTACAAAGCATTTGACAAATATAGAGTCTCATAATGACTTATGACCTTTGCATTTGTTTTACATGGATAAATTGTGTCTCTCCAACTATATTATTGTCTCCTGGAAAGCAGGGATCATAAACATCTTTGAATATTTCTGTATGTCTTTCTCTCTATAATATTATAAAGAGTGAAGTAGATATAATAATTCCTATATTCCTATCAAAATTTTTTTCTGAAAATTAAGAGAAATTAAGAGAAACTGAAGTGTTTTATGTCAAACTTTCTTCATGGGAAGAGATCTGAAACAGACCAGTTTAACAATTTTGCTCTTGGTAGAGATGTTTGAAGGTTAGATTATGTTTAATGGAGTATGGACAGAAAGAGAGAGGGAGAAAGCGGGGGAGGGAATTGATGAATGTGACGATTTTTTTCTTAATTCCTGAATCTCATGTTCAGATACCAACTAAAGTTTCTCTAAATTAAGCCCTTACATAGAATACAGTCTGTGCTTGATAGGGTCATGGCTTTGCAAAGAGATTACAGTTTAGGAAAAGATAAGACCTGCACTAAAATAATCTTATGCAGTCTATGCTGAATTAATTACATGAGTGGCACTGTATCTGCTGTGAAATAATAAGAAATAAACATATTGCTCTGCCCCTGGTTCACAGAGCTCCTAAAACCATTGTAATTTGGTGGCATTAAAAGTGTGGATCACAATATTCCAAAGAAAATAATGTGTGATGTGCATTTGAGGAAAGAGGAGATGTGCTAATAGTTGATGCAGAGGAAACAGACTGGAGAGTAGTGAGATATAATTTATGAAAAGTATACAGTCAGGTGTTCTCAGACTAGTCCCCAATATTTCTAGACCAGAGATAGCTGGAAGCCAGAATAGATAGGCAGTTTATTTTTTCATGTGATTCTAAGTATAGAAGCAAGAATTTGCTTTTTACACAAGAGAACAGATATTACGGTTCCATTTATGTGAATAACTTAAAATAGTCAAACTCAAAGAGACATAAAGTAAAATGGTTGTTACCAGAGGCTGGGGTAGGGGGAATGGGGAGTTACTGTTTAAGAGGTACAGAGTTTCAGTTCAGGATGATGAAGAAGTTCTGGAGATGGGTAGTGGCGATGGTTGCACAATAATGTGAATGTACTTAATGCCAATGAACTGTACACGTAAAAATGGTTAAAATGGTAAATTTTCTGTTATGTATACTTTACCAAAATTTTAAGAAGAAACAGGAAAAGAGTTTTTTAGGGTGGACTCTCCGTTTAGTCAAGAAAGCATAATTTTGGTGAGCCTTTAGCTGTACAAATGGAAGGTAAGTGACACTCTGAGTACTGAAGATGCTTCAGACCTAGGTGGGCCACAGTTCTGTTCAATGGGTCTTGGTCTTCAGAGATAATTATGATATGAACTTATTTTTGACACCCTCTAACTGGGGATTAATGTAGGAAGGAAGAGACTTGAATTTGTGGATGTAAAGATAAGGAGGGGAGAAGACCTCTGCCCAGGATGATAAGTAGGCCCCAGCAGCATGGCCTCACACCAGGGCTAATGAGAATGGCTGCTGGGAAGAAGTGCTGATGCCTCTAGCAGGTGATCTCTAACTTTGAGTTTTTCATTTCTGTCTAAAACATTGTAATTTCTTAAGCTTGTTATCAAGCCTTCATATAATTCGTGGGCCAGAAAACTATAGCCCATGGGCCAGCCACATGTTTTTGTAAAGTTTTTATCTGATCACAGCAATGCCTATTTATTTATGTGTCATCTCTGGCTGTTTTCATACTACAACTGGAGAACTAAGTAGTTGCAACAGATATTGTATGGCCCTCAAAACCTAAAATATTGATTATCTGGTCCTCTAAGAAAGAGTTTGCCCCAAAAAGGCACGTCACAGGTTCAAGTTAGTTGTGTTTGAGAGGAAACTGAAGGGACCTTGTCCACCTGTTGGAATAAAGTGGACCAGAGAGGTGGAGAGATGATATTCAGATAGACCTGAGGGCAGCAGTTAGACTGAGGGGCACTCCCTGTCGTGGATTTGTAGAACGTGTGAGCCAGGTCTCCAGAAATCTTTGGGAGGGGACTGAGCTCCTCATCATCACTTAAGCGAGACCTTGGACCAAGAACAGAAATGAGCTATATATTTGAGATTCCATGTATGAAGCTTCTGGTTTTGGGACTCTGTCTGACTAGTCTTAATCTCTAAGGAGATCCAGTGATATGCAAAACCTCCAAATATTGATAATTGAACAAATGATATCACTTAATGCACAGATACTGCACAGGCACACTCTATAATTATACCCCAAAGTGAACAGCAAGTTGCTATTTCCCTCACAGTTTCTGAGGCAGAGGGAGAGTGAAGGGAGGGGAGGAAGTAGGACGCACCCTTTAGAATAAGGATGTTCAGGCATAGCACCAGATTATACAAAGCTCTGTAGTCTTTTCTTTAAACATTTCTTAAATTTTTTTCAATCTTAGGATTTAAACTTCCCTAAAGAATTTTAGGGAAGTTTACAACCAGCTATTGTAGATTGAATTTCTCTTTCAGAAAATGAAATTATTCCTAGAGAGAGAAGATAGGTATGTTTGGATCTCAAGTCATTTCCCACCCCCTGTAGCTGTGGGGACTCCCCAGCCAACAGTGCTCAGATTTTGGCATCGTCAATTAAGCATGCACTGGAGGTCAGGCTGAACTTCTTTATCAGGGAGCAGAGTGATATCCTAAACCCTATTAGATCTGACTTTTGGATTGCCCAGGAAAACCTTCCATTTATGTGTAATGCTCAGCTGGTACAACTTCTACCTGATGCTGAGAATGCTGCTATTCATTAACAAAACTTCACTCTCCAGTCCCTCGATCCCAGAGGCTAAGTTATTGGAAAATCTGTAACATGTGAATTAAATTCAACAGACTTCGCTCTTTTTAAAAAATGGCTTAATCTCCAGGAAGTATAATCTTTAGTTGACCAAGTATTTTGAAATCCCAGTTACGTCCAAAGTTGAAAAGAAAAGCAATCTTTGGACCTAGTAACTACTGTTTTTAGAGCATTTGGGGTTCAAAGCCTTTAGTATTTATTGTACATAATCTTAATGACAGTGTCTTTATCTTTTCATTCATTCATATATTCATTCCAGAGATGTTGAGTACTCAGTGACAAACACCATTCTAGAATACAAAGATTAAAAAAAAGCATAGTTCCTGCCTTTAAGGAAATCATATTTTTAGGAAAGAGACTCTGTTTAGATTAAGTTTGATTATGATTGTCATGAATAATGCCATTGTCATCAAAAACAAGATAGGACAATGAAAATATTTGATGAATATTTTTACATAACTCATAATAGATTTGAAGACATTTTGCAAAGCAATATTTTCAGAAATGTTTGGCCAATTACAGAATTTTTCTCAGGGTTATTACTTGGAAGGATATCACTGATGTGTGCATATTAAAATATTCTTTAAAATATTTTTGATGTGTTATTTTAGTCATAATATGCTAACATCTCTTATGGTGCCAGCACAGAGGCTTAGACATGGTAGACACCCAATAAGCATTCCCTTGAATTTTAGATTTGGAATTTTTAGGAATCAGCTAGTCCTGTGGTCCTTAATCTTAACTGGGTTTTAGAGCACTTTGAAAATCTAATGAAATCTTTGGAACTTTTTTCCCATTAAAAAAGCACATATTTACAAACACTTAGATTTTTGTATACAATGTTAGGGGATTGGTGGATTACCTTAAGTATCATCCATAAGCTCCTTTGGGGTCACATAATCTAGTCTATATCTTCCATTTTATAACTGTTAAAAATCATTGCCAAGAACCAGGATTGGAAAATTATGGCCCTGAGGCCAAATCCAGCCTTCTTCATTTCTTCTTCTTGTACAGCCTGAGCTAAGAATGGCGTTTACATTTTCAAATAGTTACATTTTAAACAGTTATGTAAGAGCCTGTATATTATCTTCAACTTTGCCTTTTGGCTTGCAGAACCTAAACTATTCACTATCTAGGCCTTATAGAAAAAGTTTGCCAATCCTTGCCCTAGAATGGTCAGAAAATCTTCTAAATCACTCGGTCAATTACTAGAAAACAGAGGACTAGAATTCATACCTCCTGATTTCTCATCCATTGGTCTCTCATTACTCCTATTGATCAATTAAACTGTTGACTGATTGATTTAAACCCAATAAAAAAGAAAACAAGGAGTTGTAAATCTGGAGTACTTGATAAACAATTTCTTAGATAAATAATTGGACATTTTTGCAGGAAGTTGAAATCCAGAGAACTAAATGACCTATCCAAAATCATATTACAAATTTGTTAAGGAAGCAAGACTAAGCTGTGAAACTCAGGCTGCGCATTACTGACTACTTTTTTAAACTTTGCATTATTTTCCATTCCACATGTTTGAAATGCAATACTTCTTGTGAAAGGAAATAATGGTATGGAAGGAACTTACTTAAGGAAAATATTTGAACAGATGCTGTTGTTAACTTCTAATTAAGTGATTTTTAAAGCTATTTTCAGATTCCTCCTTTCATGTCATACTGTAAAAATGGAATGCAAAGAATTATGATAACCATTATCACAAAATCACACATGCTATCTTGAATATATTCTTTTAGAAATTTCAAAGTACCTGATTGCTATTGATTGTTTTCTTCTATCGATTAGGGCTGCCAAAATGGTTTCAAACTATATATGACAATATTAGCAATAATAGAGCTTAAAGAGTTTCATAATAAAAAATAATAAAACTACTTAAAAGATAAACATATGGGGCTTCCCTGGTGGCGCAGTGGTTGAGAGTCTGCCTGCCGATGCAGGGGACACGGGTTAGTGTCCCGGTCCGGGAGGATCCCACATGCCACGGAGCGGCTGGGCCCGTGAGCCATGGCCGCTGAGCCTGCGCGTCCGGAGCCTGTGCTCCGCAACGAGAGAGGCCACAACAGTGGGAGGCCCACGTACCGCAAAAACAAAAAAGATAAACATATGAATAATATGTGAAAGCAATACCAGATCCCCTAAAGGCTTCTATGAGGTTTTTAGCCACAGTCCTTTTTTTTATTTTCTGATCGGTTTTGAAAACATTTTTGTCCATATTTAACCACTAATAAAAATTAGGTGTCAAACTCAGAGTAGTGTGTACTACACAGGAAGAACAAAACAATTGTTTCTATAAAGGAGGAGTTGTGGTCAGAGTAGATAAGCTTGGGGTTTTTTTCAATATATTTTTTAACATCTTTATGGGAGTATAATTGCTTTACAATGGTGTGTTAGTTTCTGCTGTATAACAAAGTGAGTCGGCTATATGTATACATATATCGCCATATCTCCTCCCTCTTGCGTCTCCCTCCCACCCTCCCTATCCCACCCCTCTAGTTGGACACAAAGCACAGAGCCGATCTCCCTGTGCTATGTGGCTGCTTCCCCCAGCTATCTATTTTACGTTTGGTAGTGTATATATGTCCATGCCACTCTCTCACTTCGTCCCATAAGCTTGTTTTTCACAGTAAGACTGTCTGCAGATTCTGAACTAGGACTACGTTGGTAAGTCTGGCATGCTCTCTTTATGCATAACCTCTATTCACATGCCCCCCAGCCCAAGTCTTTTGCACTTACCTGAAAAAGCCAGATTTCTCAGGGAAATGTGCAGAGTTAGGCCATCTGTCTGAATTCCAAATCTGATTCTTTTTCAATGACAAGGCTGCTTGGGCACTTCCACGGTCTGCATGCACTCACAGGGCCTGGCCGGTTCACCAAACAAAAGGAAGCTAGTGTTTTAAGTTAAGTTCTGCAAAGAATCAACAGCAACCACAAAACCTCAAGACCATTTCAAACACACTAACACTGAAAAACCAAGCTCTTAAAGATGAACAGTCCAAGTTGCAAAATTATAGGAAGGCCAACTGTCAAGAAATTCTTTTTTAAGGTTTTAGGACTACTATGAGAACCCATTTTAAAAAAAAATTATTCAAACTGAATTTTGTAGAGAATGGGGGGAAAAGGCAGTGATATTATAAAAATGTGTGCTGAACTGTGTGCTGTGTTTAGGGTGGAAGAATATATATATATATATATATATATATATATATATATAATTTCCTTTCAGAAAATTTACGGAGTTGTTCTATACCCCATTGGGGATCTAGGACTCCTACTCTTATAATGTATTTTGGTGATTAGCTCTGTCATTGATATACAATATTGACTAAAACATGACACTAACATCAGCTCATTTAATTAGAGTTAAGAAAGAGGATATTTGAACCAGAGTCTATTATAGTGCCAGAGGAGGGGAGTATGTTAGTCCACAGCCTTGTTTTTTAGACCATGAACATTATCTTCAAAAGAAGTTCTGCACACAGTGATAAAGATATACTGCAAATGTTGAAAGAAAACTAAGTTCCTCAAACTGCTCTAACTTGCCTGCCATTTTATGCAACACTATAAATTAACATTTTATCAATATTGTAATTATCTTGTAAATCACCTAATAACATATAGAAATCTGTGACTTTAGATTGCTAATTTATTAAATATCAACATTTTAAACACCACTCGAATTTTTAAACTCTAATTTGACATTTCTTTATTTAAAAAAAATTACGGGAGCATCAAACTTGTACCGTCCCTGAGTTCTCTCTACTTTAAAGGCCCAAATTAGAATTATGATTTTGGTAACTTCAGATGATTTGTGGTCTCCTTTGCAATGCTGGAATACTAATATTCTAGGCAAACATTTTGCAGCTCTTGTTACTCATTGTTCACATTTCTCATTTCAAACATAATGTTATAAATGCACCTGATTTTGTTTTTTCAGTTGCAAGGGAAGTATTCTACATCTGGAAAGTCTTCAATTTCGGCCCGTGTGCACCATTTGTGTTATAGGAATAAAAATGTTATATGCTTCAAAATAACTCATGCTGGAGGAATTTCAATTCTTAGTAATGGTAGAGAAGACTGTTATAGACAAACCCACCCTCTGAGAAGAACTAAAAAAATTGGATAGCGTATAAATTCTATTGGCTTTAGAAAGCTGGCCAGGCAGTGAGAACCTGAAGAAACCAAATCCCCGGGAGAAGAGAAGTACAAAAAGTGAACCTGATTTTTGACTCTTTTTTACTCAAGGTGCTCCTGTTTATAACTGGCCACTGAGAAGCAGAGAAATCAAGCAGAAAAGGGTAGCATTATTGGCAATAAACAATGGGAATTTCATTATGATAAATGCCACAATCTTTCTAAAATATTACAATTCTAAATTTCTTGCACTTAATAATGTAGTTTCAAAATATATAAAGCAAAATGATGACACAATTAAAAGGAAAATGGACAAATCCATTATCCTAGGAAGATTTTTAACAGATGTCTCTTAGTAACTGATAGACCAAGCAGATAAAAATTCCATATGGATATAGTAGATTTTTAACAATGCCATCAATAAATTTGACCTAATATACATACCCTATATCCAGCAAGAGCAAAATTCACATCAAATGTCAAAGCCAGTTAACTAAGTGATGGGTATAAAGGAAATCTCAACAGAGATCTAAAAACTAAAATTATACACAGTATATTTTCTGACAATAGTAGTTAGGCTAGAAATCAATAACCAAAAAGATAATATTAAAACTTTCTTATGTTAGAAAAGTTCTTGATATAAGTACTTTTAAATAATTCAAAGGCTAAAAAAAATGAATACAAATGAAAATTAGGAAACTTTTTCTTTGAATGATAATGAAACTTCAACTTGTCAAATCTTTCAGAACACAATTAACACCATACTTAAATGCTTATATTAGGAGTGAAGCTGAAAATAAATTCTCCAAGCATCCATGTCCATAAGTTAAAAGAAAAATAAACCTAGGGAGAACAAATAGAAACAAATAATAAAAATAAAAGCAAAAGTCAATAAAATATTAAACAAACATGCACTGGAGAAAATCAATATAAAAGTTGTTTTTTTAAAAAAAGTTGGTTTTAAAATTTGATAAATCTCTGAAAGACAGGTCAAGAAAAAAAGAAAGAGGGCACAAAACATGAATATTAAGAATGATTTTATTCAAAGGAGGGATTTCAGTACAGATCCCACAGTTAAGAAAATGAAAACAAGAGGATATCATAACAGCTTTATAGTAATAATTTCAATGAAACAATTAGATGGTTTTAAAAGCCATAATTTTCCAAAAGTGCCAAAATACCACAAGAAGAAATATAAAATACAAATAGTTTAATATGTAGTAAAGAAATTGGATCTGTAACTAACATCCTTTGAAAACAAATTTCCAAGCCTGGCAGTTTTACTAGTGAATTCCTCCAAACATTTAGAAATAAAAATCAATCTTACATATACTATTCCAGAGACAGAGAAAGAGGAAAAATTTCCCAAGTCATATTTTGAGGTCATTGTAACTTTGGTAGCAAATACTGGTAAGAACATTACATTAAAGGACCTAAGGGAGCCCACTCTCTTATTTATATAGATACAAAACTCTTACAAAATGATAGCAAAGCAAATCCAATGATATATAAAAACGATAATACAATTATTCCAGGAGGGCAAGCTGGTGTAACATGTGAAAATCGATGAATGCAATTCACCACATCAACAGAATAGAGGAGAAGAATCATAATCATCTCAAACAGAGGCAGAAAGATCACTCAATAAAATTCAGCATCTATCTGTGATTTTAGAAAAGAAAACCTACAAACTAAGAATAGAAGGATGTTTACAACATTTTATAGCAAACATCATGCTTCAATGGAAAATATTGAAAGCTTTTCTTTTGATATCAGGTATACGTAAAGGATGACTTCTGACTACTAGAATACTATTCAACATTGCATTCTAATCTAGGATCTATCTTAACCCAGTGTGTTGAGGCAAGACAATCAATAGAAGGTATAAGTATTGGAAAAGTAGAAATGAAACTATCTTTATTTGCAAGAGCCCTGATTTTATACATAAAAATTCCAGATTTTTGTAGTTCATATAACTGACAAAGGACTCATATCAAATATATATCAATAAGAAAAAGACAGATAATACAATAAAGTTAGTATACACAAAATACATTAACAGACAATTTGCAAAAAATTTCCCAATAAACCCACAAAATGTTGGTCACTCTTATTAGTGATTTGGGAAATGCAAATAAAAACTGCAATGGAATATCACTACACACCAGATAGCTGAAATTTTTTTAAATTTTTTTTATACAGCTGGTTCTTGCTAGTTATCTATTTTATACATATTAGTATATATATGTCAATAAACACACCACCAGGTGTTGCAGAGGGTGTGGAGTGAATAGAATATTCATATACTACTAGAAGGAGTGGAAACATGGCACAACTAAAGCTTTACTTCTAAAGCTGAGTATACACATATCTCATGAACTGGCGATTGCATTTCTAGATACACACCCAACAAATAATGCGTATGTATGTGTTCCAAAAAAGTTACAAGAATGTTTGAGACAGCAGTAGGTATAACAGCCCAAGTCTAAAATCTTCCAGATGTCAATCAAAAATAAAACGTATTATCAGAAAAAAGTGGGATGTATAGAATTGCTCTTACCATGAACATGAATAAAGTACTGCTACATGAAAAACCATAGATGAGTTTTGCAAACAATGTATTAGTAAAAAGAAGCCAGACACAAGAGAAGTCGCTGTGTGATTATGTTCATACAAAATTTAAATACTGGCAAAACGGATATGATATTATAAATCAGGTAGTTGTTACCTCTGGGATAAATGAGAGGAGTAACTGAAAGAAGGGGGACTTCTGTGCTATCTCCTGGTCTGGGTGGTTGCTCCCGGTAATTCTGTGGTTGTACTACTATAATTGGTGCACTTTTCTGTCTGTACATTATACTGAAACAGTAAAAGTTTATTTGAAAAAATGACCCTCACTGGAAATTCGGTGCTATACTTGATTTAACACTAATTATTTTCACAGTTCTATTATTTCCACATAAGGATTCAGCCAACAGTCTCTTTCTTCCTTGAGGCTTGAGATGGAGTGTCCTCCTCTTCCAAATTCCTTGCATGCTCTTGCTCATTTTCCGGGATATGATGCTAATACATCCTCTTCCTCACTTTGAAATATGTTTGGTCAGTGCTTCATCCCCACTGAAATAGTGCCAGAACAATTCGCTCCAAATCCATATTTAGAGCTCATTAAGAGAAAATTTGCATGTGGCATTTGTGAACTTCCAGCTCTTACCTATTAAATCAATGTGCAAAGTACACTTTGGTTGAACTCTGCTGCAGATCTTCAGAATCATCTTAATCACATAAAAAGAATGATTTCCAATATTGGCACCCCATATAAAAATGAGGCTGGTGATGATAAAATGTCAAATATTTAAAGAGCAGGAGAGGGATCTGTGAAGACAGAATCTCAGTGTTTGAAGATAGGCACTGATACTAGAAACACCTTCCACGTAATCATCCAGTCTCTACCTGTTCATTGACAGCTCTGATGTTTAAAGCTATTCATTACTTACAAGCTGAAATGTCTCACTATACCATCTACCCACATGTTCAATTCCCCCTCTACCACAGAGAAAAACTTAATCCCTTTTCTATACGACAGCACTGTAAGTGCTGATAATACTTGACTTGTCCAGTCTTCTCTTCTCCATGCCTGGAGCTTTGTTCTGTTAAAACAATACATGTGTGGTGTGGCTTTGCGCTCCTCCATCCTCCTGGCCACTCTGCTTTCAATACCCTTCAGTTTAGTTAACTTCCTCCTTCTTCACAGTTTATCCAGAATGGCACCTAATGCCTTCAGTGTACTCTGACCTGTGAAATGATGTCTCTTTGTTATATGGTGCTTTCTTTAAGAGCTTCCCACAAGCACATTTTCCACCATCCTGTGGTTTAGACCCAAGAGAAGACCTTTGCATTGATCTTTGCTAAACTTTACTTTGCTCCAGGCTTTTCCATAACTTTTTGGATCCTAAATCTGATCACCACGTCGCCATTCAAGGTGTCCAATAGACCATAACTGAAGCTCAAGGCCTCTCCCAGCCACCTGAAAGCTTCCAGTTGGGCAACAGTCCATTCATGTGTGTCCTTCAGCTAGAGCCATTCTCCAGATATCATACAGCCTAGGATTCCAGAATGTCAATATGGCCAGCAGCTACCTTGCTGAATACCTGGATGAAAACCACATAACCTATGTCTAATGAATATTGTTCATCTTCATTCTGGTAACATGTCCAAGATATCCCTGTCACAATTTAACTTTCCAGCCACGTGAATTAGCATGTGGACTCTGTACTCACAGTAGAACACAAGGATTTGGAAATCATCTGCGTTCAAGTTCCTCCCTTTCACCTGGTTAACTGAGTAGCCTCAGAAAAACCACATAGACTCTCTGAGCCTCATTTTGCTAATTAAGACAATAGGCTAATTGCCTAGGCCTCTGCTGGAGAATTTTGCTTTGATTTGTTTTATGATGTGCATGAACTTTGTCTAAAGCAGCATTTTCCCTGTAAATTATTCCATGAATTGCCAACTCCACATACAGAATGTTCTGAAACAGACTATCAAACATCCCCATGAGTGCAAAGGCCCAAAGTTTTTACTATTTAATGCATTCAGACACTATATTTAGTTATTAAAGAAAAGTTGCCACCTGTAAAGAAGTACTGTTATACAGGAAGGTAATGATGATGAGAACAACCATAGTGAGGATGACAGTGATGATGATGATGATGCCTTTATATTCAAACTGTGGCTCCCACCCTGAAGTCTACACCATAAAACTTCTGTTGTTGGAATAACTAATAACACTCACCTGGCTTCTCATAGTATGAGGAGTTCTATTTATATGCATGTCAGGATATTGTAAGGCATTTCAGGGCAGTTGCTAGGGTGACAAATGAATTAATTATATGAGGAAACATAAATGTACCTCAAATCTATACTTCCTCTCAGCAAGGGACTAGATTTGAGGTCTATGTAATTCCTAGGAAACAAGCTTTATGGTGCCATTTTTAAAACAGAACTTGGTTTTCTAGAAGCAGAGCATCAACCCTTGCACTGTAGGAGACTGCCCTCCTATAAATAGATAAGAAATCTAATGGTATTTTGACTTAGGCAGGAAATCTTAGAACACTGGGGAAGACTTTCAGTTTTCAATGTATTTATTCACCAATAAATTTCACACACACACATACCCCAAATAGATCTAGTAACTGGATCACCAGAAACCTTTATTCTAGGCTAAGCCAGGCCAGCACCTAATCTGAGCTTCACACATCCCCACCCCATTTTCAGAAATAGTCTTGGGCTTTTCCTCTTGATCTTAACCTTAACTTTTTGCCTCATCATCCATTTCTATGTACACCCAGCTCCCAACTGTTTGGCTTTGTCTTCCCCTTAGTGGATCTGTGCTTGCCCTTTGTAGCTTAAGGTAGATTTGGCTTTTTCAGTTCCAGGAAGCCTCCCTACCTGATTGAGCCCTACCCTGGAACTCATCAATGATGGTTTCCTTGGTTACCTAACACTCACTCCTCAAGTGAGAGGTTGAGAGCGTTTACTTGAGAATGGGCAGCTCTTGCCAGAGAAGTTTAAGAGACAATTGCAATAGACCTTTCCTTTAGCAGCCCCCAAAGTTTCATTCTCGTTGAAAAAAAATCTCCCCAGGTTTTCTGTTTACTTAACATTTTTGTCTCAGTTCTCTATTTTGGTCACTGTGTCTCCAGAGTACATTTTTTTCTTGAACGATAAATTTATTAATTTATTCAATGAATACTTATTGTACCAGGCCTTGTACTTAACGGCATAGCTCCAGAAGCTTCATGTTAGTTTGATTCCTGCCTTTGCTGGGGACCCTGTCATCTGCTTGTGCAACATCACTCATGGGCCTCGTCACATGGGCCAGCACTCTGCTAGAGAGTGTCTCTTTGTCTTTGAATTCCTTCACCTGGGAGTACAAGTCTTCCCATTCACACTCTCTCTCTCATTTGCTATCATCCCCAACTTGTTCACCAAAAGCTTAATTTCTCTACCATAATAAACTCATTTGTTTAATCCAGTGTCCATATGTCATGTACAGTTCAACAGAAGATGAGATCCATGAAATTAGGGACTGTGATTTATCTACATCCAATTGACCAAAACTTAGCAAACAGCACAAAACACATTGTATACATTCAATAAATGATTGCTTAGTGAGTGGATGGGTTGATGGATAGATGGATGGTTGCTTAGTATGTGCCAAGCAGATACTAAGAATTTTATATAAAATAAATAAACCCTGGGGATGTAATGTTCATCATGGTGGAACTAGTTAATACTGTATTGTATATTTGAAAGTTGCTGAGAGTAAATCTTAAAAGTTCTCTTCTCAAGAAAAAAAAAACTTGTAACTATGTGCAGGGTTGGATGTTAACTAGACTTATTATGGTGATCATTTCACAATATACACAAATATCAAATCATTATGTGGTATACCTGAAACTAATATATGTCAATTATATCTCTATTAAAACTAATCAATAATTATATTATCCCCTCAGCAATTGTAGGGAGTAGGAATCATTAGTCTCATTTTACAGATGCAGAAAAACTCAGAAATATTTTGATAACTTTCCCAAGATTATTGTTAACAGTAATACTGTTATTTTGTTTATTAAGTTATAGTTGATTTTCACTATTATATTAGTTTTAGTTGTACAATATAGTGATTCAAAATTTTTATAAATTATACTCCATTTGTAGTTATTATAAAATATTGGCTGTACAATATACCCTAGGAGATTATTTATTTTATACATAGTAGTTTGCATCTCTTAACCCTCTACCTTTCCCCTTCCCCTTCCCTCTGCCCACTGGTTTGTTCTCTATATCTGTTAATCTTTTTTGTTATATTCACTCATTTCTTTTATTTTTTGTAGTCCACATATAGGTGATATTATACAGTATTTGTCTTTGTCTGTCTGACTTATTTCACTAAGTATAATATCCTCCAGGTCCATCTGCGTTGTTGCAAATGGCAAATTTTCATTCTTTTTTATGACTAATATTCCATTGTATATATAAACCACGTCTTCTTTATCCATTCATCTGCTGATGGACACTTAGGTTGCTTCCATATTTTGGCTATTGTAAATAATGCTTGTATGAACACTGGGATGAATATATCTTTTTGAGTTGGTGTTTTCATTTTCTTTGGGTATATACCCAGGACAGCAATATTGTTATTACTTGGTATCATGTTAGTCAGAGTTGCATTAATGATTAATAATGATTAGTAACCCTGTTAGCTAGCATCCATTGGATATTTATGCCTTCAATAAGTATTTTCTTCACATTATCTTATATAGTCCTCAGGTAACTGTAGAATAGGGCTATTATTATGTCTATTATATGTATTTTTTAATGCCACCTCCAAAAGTGTCCTATAGGTGCATGACACTCTGAATGAAAGATGTGAAAGCTACCTTTTCACTTATTCACAGTTCTTTCTCCATGGCCAACACAGGAGGTAGAGCATACAAAGAACCCCTGCTTCTGCTTTTCTAGGAAGAGTATTGCCCAAAGCAAATAAAATCAGTAGATATCTACAGTTGCTCCTTCAGTTCTTCAATACTAGAAAGATAGTCATCTGGACCACTAAATTAGTTTGAATTTATCTCCCAGTAGGGATAGCAGTCGGGATAGGACCACAAGGTTTTGACAAGCTATGATAGTATTAAAAAATACATATATTTCTCTTACACGCCATCTCAGACAATTAAATAGCTAGTTAAATGTGGTGTTTTTGTGATGAGGATACAACTATGAATCAAGTTCATCTAATGTCATCATTCCTAATTTTATTTATTTTTATTAAAAATTTTTACTGTGGTATAGATGACATATAACTAATTGTTATATTAGTGGCAGATATACAACATAATGATTTGTTATTTATATATACAGAAAAATGGTTACCACAATAAGTCTAGTGGACATCTGTCTCCTTAAATAGATACATTTTTCCCTTGTGATGAGGACTTAAAGATTTACTCTTAGACACTTCCAAATATGCAATACAGTATTATTAACCATAGTGATACTAGTATTCTAGTACTAGTAATACATAGTATTATAATATATACATAGTATTATAGTATTATAGTATTATAATATAGTATTATATATAGTATATATAGTATTATAATAATACATAGTATTATTAGCCATAGTGATACATTACTCTTATATCGGCTTTCCCAATAGAGACTGATAGCTCTCACAGGATTTCTTCACTTTTTAAAAATCTTAATTCTCTCTTCTCTTCCACCTGAATCATTTTTAAATATATAATCATTTTTATAATATAGTATTTTATAATATAGTACTTTATAATATAGTATATATAGTATTATAATAATACATAGTATTATTAACCATAGTGATACATTACTCTTATATCGGCTTTCCCAATAGAAACTGATAGCTCTCACAGGATTTCTTCACTTTTTAAAAATCTTAATTCTCTCTTCTCTTCCACCTGAATCATTTTTAAATTTCTCTGGGTCACTTATTCTCTCTTGCGTCAGATCAACTGATGCTTTCTAATGCATTCTTCATCTCATTCATTGAGTTCTTCAGCTCCAGAATTTCTGTTTGGTTCTTTTTAATAATTCCAATCTCTTTGGTAAAGTACTCCCTCTGTTTATTAATTTTATTCCTGAGTTCATTAACTTGTCTTTCCGAGTTTTCCTGTAGCTTGCTGAATTTCTTCACAACAACTATTTTGAACTTTTATCAGTTTAAGTAGCAATACTTCATGCATTTGAATTTTACCGCTGGAGAATTGCCATTTTCTTTTCGTGATACCGTATTAACATGATTTTTCATAGTGGTTGATGAAATGTGCCTCTTCTGTTGCATGTGAAGTATCAGATACCTTTCTTATTTACAGAAGGAAGGCTTTGTTTACTTTGATTCTGACAGTTCAACAATCTAGCAATTGGAAACTTTTCTTTTGCTTTCCAGAAGATGGTGCTATAACACAGGGTTTTGGTTTGTTTTACTGAACAGACTCTCCATGCTACACACTTTCGCTTTCCACCTCCTCTGCCAGAGAGGTCGCCCCTGCCACCACCACAGTCCCAGCAAGTGGCAGTGTCGGTCTGGGTTGTGAGGCTCCCCTGGCCTGTTCCTCCTTTTCCTCTGCCTCCAAACTCATCTCCATCCTGTTCTGATGGCTTGCTGAGTTCTCCCGTCAGGTGGGCTGCACCTCTACAATTTCTCTGTCTCCCATGAGTGCCCAGTTTTGCACTCTCCAGATTACCTTCTTCCTTTTGGTAGCAAGTGGGGGTGGGCAGGCTAGTGGGTGTGGATCCACATCTTCCTCTGAGGTCCTATCCACTTCCTATCTACTTCTCACAGGTGGAAAGGTGGCTTTCCCGGGTGTCTTGGTGTACTGTGCAGAGGCACTTTTGATGGGTTATGGATGTCTGGTTAGTTGTGAATCAAAAAGAAGAGAAAAAGGGAATGACTCTTGCCACCACTATGTCCACATCACTCTCCTCAAAAACTTTGCTTTAAATAAGAGTGGCCCGGGGCTTCCCTGGTGGTGCAGTGGTTGAGAGTCCACCTGCCGATGAAGCGGACACGGGTTCGTGCCCCGATCCGGGAAGATCCCACATGCCGCGGAGCGGCTAGGCCTGTGAGCCATGGCTGCTGAGCCTGCGCGTCCGGAGCCTGTGCTCTGCAATGGGAGAGGCCATAAGTAGCCCACGTACCGCAAAAAAAAAAAAAAAAAAAAAAGAGTGGCCCTAGGATAACTATAGGAAAGTATATTTCTTTTCTATTTATTAAATATTTCACCTTTTTGAAAATATAAATCTAAATGATATATCTTGGTCCTGGTCAGCCTTTATCCTGATGTGATAATGCTGCAAGGATGGCTGTTTGCCACCTCTAGTGAGACTTGTGAAAAATGATGCTCATCATGTCATGTCTCTGACTGCAGCCCAGGACACAGCTCTTCAGTGGCAGAGGCTTGTCTCCAACCAGCTGATGCTGCATCACAACCATGTAGATATACAGAGAATTAAACCTCCTGTAGCTATGGTGACAATAGACTGGAATATCTGTGGGTACATCCTGTAACAGGGCCAATGTCACAATAGTGACCCCAGCAGGTTTTAGGTTCTCCACTGGACAGGCTCACAACAAAGTTTAATTTGAGTTGAGTTTTATCTATACTGATGCACTCATTATCTTTTGTAACACATTGTTATTCACCACTCTGTGTCCTAGTTTGAATAAGCATCTTCAGGAAGCATATATCTTTTTTTTTTTTTTAATTTTTGGCTGCATTGGGTCTTCATTGCTGCGTGTGGGCTTTCTCTAGTTGCGGTGAGTAGGGACTACTCTTCGTTGTGGTGCACGGTCTTCTCATTGCAGTGGCTTCTCTTGTTGCGGAGCACAGGCTCTAGGTGCACCAGCTTCAGCAGTTGTGGCTCGTGGGTTCTAGAGTGCAGGCTCAGTAGTTGTGGCGCACGGGCTTAGTTGCTCCGCAGCATGCGGGATCTTCCTGGACCAGGGCTCAAACCCGTGTTCCCTGCGTTGGCAGGAGGATTCTTAACCACTGCACCATCAGGGAAGCCCACATATATCATTTTATGGGATGCTTTAGGCAGGGGTCAGCAAACTTTTTCTGTAGATGGCCAGATAGTACATATGAGCTCTGCCACAACTACTCAAATGTGCCCTTATAAGTCAAAAGCAGTCATAGACAATAAACCAATGACTGTGGTCCAATAAAACTGAATTTATAAAAAGAGACAGCAGGTCAGATTTGGCATGTGGGCCATATTTTGTGGCCTTCTGCTATTAACAGAAACAATTGTAGTTAGATGCAGGGTTCTAGAGCAAACTTGAAGCAGTTCTGAAGAGTATTATATAAAATAATATTATATCAAATATATATATTATATTATATAAAATCCAGTTTGATCCATCTTCAGACTGCTAAAGGTTTCAAATCGTTGGAATCTTGATCCAATTGTTAAACATTCTGAGCCACCTCAGACATTTCACTAAAGCACTGCCATTCTTACTTCTTGCCCAGGAAAATTGTGTGAGAATAGGTGTAGACCTTCTGAAATTTATCTGGTACCTTTTTTCTTTCCTCTGCATTATCTTTGAGCATAGAAAATGGGCAGAACCTCTAGTTTAAAAATTTGCCAGAATAAACATCTGATCTGGATACTGCTGCTAACACTTTCCAAATTTCTCTTTCAACTCAAGGGCTCTCATCTGTTCAGTTGGTACATAGTGGGCCTCATGACTATTCTCTTGCCAGCCATGGTGCAAAAAATCTCCCAGGCTTCTCAGGAATTAGCCTGAGTGATGGCGAATTGCAGTATGAGTGCCTGTAACCAGTTATAATCTTGAAGGACATTTTGCTCTGAAATGAGTTCTAAGCTGTAAACTCACCCATTTTAAATTTTAGGGTCTTGTTAAATCAGTCAACAATTCCTACTGTAACTGAGTCATCACAAACAAAATTGTCTTGTTATATATAGGATTTTAGAAACTCACACATTAAGAGATTTTGAAATTTATTCCCTGATCAATTTCCCATCCCTTTCCTTAAAATGTTCCAAAATAAAACTGACCCCCATTTTGGCTGCTCATTCCCCGCCTCCCCAAAATAGTAAATCTCTTTTTAAAATTGTCTGTGCCACGGTAATTTTAGAGAACTTTGTCATTAAAAAAAAAAAAAAAAAACACCTTTATTCACATAAGCAGTCTAGGCAGAAAGCATGTATTTATCACATCAGAGAAAGTTCTTTCCGATAAGACCTATCTTGAGGCATAGGTTCGGACAAGTACCTAACTTTTGGCAGGCGGCTCATTGGGAACACACTCGCTGACCCAGCCCTGCTTTAACGACCTTGCAGCACACTCCCGTATCATTTGCAGAAGCATCCTACTGCAGCGTAAAACTGTGGTGGCAAACTCCTGTATGAGTTTTTTATAATATAAACAGTTCAGAGTTTCTGTCATAAAATTAAGAGTTTCCCTAATAAAACACAACATCTGCATTTTATATCTACCGTGGGTTATGAGCCCCAGCAGATCAGAGAGTTTGAGTTTGCCTTTTCCTCCTCACTAGGTACCAGGTACAGGAAAGCTATTCTGAGTTCCAGATTATATCGATTATAAAGCTATCCACCAGAAGACATTTAGAAATAACCCTCCCTAGGAGACCTTTCACATCAATTGCCTGGCTGATCTTAGGAAAGAATTGTGAGCAACAGATGGTGGAGGCTGATGGTCCATTCTCATTGGCAAACACATCCAGGCTCTCATTTTCTTGGTCAGCCATAAAGCCTTAACATGGAGAAGGAAATAACATGAAATAAAATGAATTCTATGTAATACAAAGTCCATCCAATTAATACTAAAACCCAGCTGGACTGGAGTTTCAAACCCCTTCTTGGTCTTTAGCTTCTGAAATACAGAGCAAACACCAGCTTTGTTGATAGTGACAGTGCCCCAGAGAATAATTTTTTTTGCATAGCGTCAGAGCCAACCTCTGCAAACCATGTCAACCTACTTTTCCCTCTGCAGTGAATTCTGGGAGACTCTTCTTTCAGTCTCTTAGACCACTAATCTGTTCTTATATCAGCTTTGCAATTCAGTTCATCTACTGTTTTCTTTTTAATTTCCAAGGACTCTGTCTCAATTTATAACATCTATGAATTCTCTTTTGTTAATGTTTTGTTTGTTTCCCCCATTAACTCTGCTTCCTTGAATATTTCCTTTGTCTTCATCTTATCAGTGCCTCTGTTTCACACTATTAGCCTTCTTGAAAATTTGAAGATTTAGAACTCTATGCTGGTATTTTGAGTTGAGGGTTTAGACGTAAAACACTGTTGGTCACGAGTCTATTTTCATTCCCCAAAGAGGGTTCTCATTCTCCTGCTGTGGCTAGAAGTTCTGATCATGGACTAGTGGTGTTTGTTGACAGGAGGGCCTGGGGATGAGGTTGGGCAGAGTGGGCAGGAGGTCAAATGAGTAGAGTGGTGCTCTCCATTCTTCCCGTCAACCAAATGCTTCTCTGGGAATCTCTATGTCAGAACTTTCTCTACAGCAGTTCCTGCCTTGGCTTTAATCTAGGGGTAAAGCCTGGTGTCTACTGCTCCTTTTCCATTTTTAATTCCCAGCTGTCACCCAAAGGTAGAGCCTAATCTCCACCTCTGCTCTGCCTCTTGGTCCAGCCCAGTCTCCCCAGAGATTTCACTGGCGGGCAGTGCAAGTGGAGAAGCAGCAGCCCCCAACTAGCTCAGCTATTTTGAAGGAAGACCTTTAATAAATTACCCCAATGGTTGCCTTGTTTGCATTTGTTGACTCTGACTTTAAAATTTCTCTGGATCTCTTTGGAGAGGAAAGAATCCCATCTGAGATACTTTTCTCCAGCCTGTATTTTGGGTTGTATTCTTTTAGCTCTGATTCATAATTGCAATGCCTCAAGACTTCTGCTCTACTGATAGCAGACTTTCATTTTTTTTTCCCATCACTGTTGGAAATTATATCTTTTAAAATACATGTTTCAGATCTGTCAATGAACTTTGGGACAGAAGAGGAAAGAGGTGCAAGTGCTGAATCCTTCAACTTACAGCAGTAGTTTGAAGAGGTTATTTAACCTTGTTAACAAGAGGCAAATCTTGGTAAAGATGTATGGGTTTGCTTTATCATTTACTCTCTGTCTGTCTCTTTCTGTGTGTGTGTGTGTGTGTGTGTGTGTGTGTTTGTATGTGTATGTATGTGTATACATATATTTATATTTTTCCAAGCCTTAAATGATCTTTTAAAGTATTATGATCAATTTTATGGATGAAAAATTCAGTTGAGGCTTAAGAACAATTAACTTGATATAATTTCAAACAATAGGTATCTTCGAACTACACCTGATCTAGTACATCATTTTATCTAATTTTTTATACTTTTAAGTGATTTGCCCCATCTAGACTTTGAACTGTATCATTTCAGGATAATCGTTTATTCATCTCTGTCACTAGTGCCTAGTAGTGGCTGACATATACAGTAGGCACTCAATGCATGTTTGCTAAAATCAGTTGAAGTGAAAGAACCAGGACTCTAATCCAAGTTTGTCTGACTTCAGAGTATACGTTGTTTTCACCACATTCTCCATCAGAGCTGACAACTGCTCTAATTCTTTAGAGTTAAGACATCACTCCTTCCCAATGCAATGTAAGGAAACTGCATACTCTTGCAATCCCCTTCCTCTAGCTTGACACATTTCCCCAAGTGATCATTTGCGTATTCAGTAACTATTCTCCACAGAAGTCTCTAGCAATGAGTTTTAGAGACTAGAACCCTAGAGAAGACAAGCAACATGTCTCCGTTTTGCTTTTTCGAGTTGCTTCCCTGGTGGTCCACAAACTTAGGATAACATACAAGTTGGAAAATTAACCAGATGTGAAAATAAAATATAATGTCAGGAGTAACAGCTTTGGAGACAAACAGAAGCAATCAATTAAAGCTGAGGCTGCACCAGTGCTGGAATTCAACAGTGTCTGATCATGATTAGCAAACAGCACTTAAAGGCTATCAGTTCACATAGATCCATTCAGGCTAGTGCTTTTGCTTTGGTTTAAGAAGAGAAAGGAGGCTGTACGTGCAGGTTTACATGAATACATAAAGGTTCAAAAAGGGCTAATGGAAGCAACTTCAAGTATCTTCCCAAGACTGAGTCCATGGGCTCAGTTCTAAGTCTTACAGAGGCTAAAAGATCTCCTTTCACGAGGAACACTTTCAGACTTTCAGGCATGAGTAGGGTAACTTGGATTTCCAGACCATAGATGAAGTGCAACACAGAGTGGGTACGATGAGCATGGTCCTCGTTTCTGCTCAGAACCCATTAACTATCATGATTCTAGTCCTGTGAATTAGTGCATTGATGATGGGGGCCACAGAGTAGTGACAGGACACCCATGGAGACCAGGAGGTCAAGCAGGAGGTGCTGTAAGCCCACTGGAAACTTGTGAAGAAAAACAGCAGTACCTAGACCACATTTGTAATATTTGTGAGACAAATGACATACCTTGTAGGAATCCCTCAGAACTTTTGTGGGAGGTGGGGGCTGCAGAAATCGACTTCACAGGGGACCAAGAAATAAGTTAATAAGCCAAAATAATTTGAGAATTAATATGAACATGACCTCACTTTCACCCACAGCTCTTGGGATCTATGAAGATTCTGATTTTATTTCCTTTATTTTTAACCATTTCCTTAATTCCTAATATCATGTATGTTTAGGCATACTATCATAGCTTATTTAATAAAATAGTCTCTGAAATCTCACTGCCCAGTCTGGATACCCAGTTTTGTCATTTGCTAGTTGTGTTACTGCCCTACATTTACTCCTGAGCCTTTGTGTGCTCACTATACACATCTGCAAAACAGTACCTCCTTCAAAGCATCATTGTGAGTATTAAATGAAATAATGGATTCAAACATAGCATAGGGCTCAGCCTCCTGTAAGCATTAGTTCATGTTAGCTGTGTAGCTATTGTCATTAGTATCATCATCATCATTGTTATTATTGAGTTCATCTTCATTTGGGGCATTAGACCTACTCATCTCACTGTAATTTTCATTTTCTCAACATGTTTTTTTTTCATCATAGACTTCTTGGCTTTCTGAATAGTCACCTGCATGCAACGACTTAACTCTCGCTGCAAATTTTCCCTTTTCCTTTCAGCGGATAGTGGTGTTTGTTGATTTATTTATTCCTTCATTATTCACTAAATCACTTAGTCAACCACCGTTTAGTATGCCTACTTTATGTTAAGCAGAATTCTAGGAACTAGGCATATGGCACGGGAATCATGCATACAGCATTAAACTGCCCTCAGGGAGCTTATATTATCATGGAGGAGATAGACAATAAGATAAATAAATATGTAATGTAATGTCAGGTCAAGACAAGGGCTATGAAGAAAAATAAAGTAGGGCAAATGAAGAGAGAGTGACAGGTAATGTAAGTTAAAATAGAGAAATCAGGAAAGGTACCTCTTTATTTGTAACAGAGCATGAGGATGTTCAAGCTTAAGGACACTGATGAAAGCAATAGAGTTCTTGGAGGTAAGCAATTAAGAGGAGTCTCCTTGATAGCAACAAGGAAAATGGTAAAGCAGCTGGAAGTATAACAGAGAACCAGAGAACAAGATAGCTAAGAAGAGCTCTACTGGGCTAAATGAAGCCTCAAAGACTACCTCTGCAAAGGGGCCCAACTCTAATTGAATCAGACTGTGGAGCAATTTATGACCCAAGGTGTTGTCAAAAACAATAGAGAAATCAGCCGGCAAATAGTGGAGGCTAACAGCTTGGTGTGATAATCTGCCTAAAGCTTAACAGGGTGTTCAGGGAAAGAAACAGTCAAAGAGAACCAGCTAAAGCCATATTCATCCGTGGGGAAGGAGGTCAGTGAAACTATGCACATGCCCAGGGCTGCACCTACATGGGAAATAGACTTCACTGAACTAGCCCAGCCATGTCACTAAATTAATAAGCAAGCAAACAATAAGAATACCAAAGAAAATAGGGAGGAGACAGATTTGTATTCCTGTTTGCAACAATATATTATTGAAAATGTCTGGTTTTCAACAAAAAAAGGATAAGACAAAAATAAACAGGAAAGTGTTGCCCGGAAACAGAAAAAAAGAGTAGACAACAGAAATTGCCTTTGAGGGCATCAAAGCAGCCATTATAAACATCAGAGCTAAAAGAAGCATGTTATAGAAGTAAAAAAAAAAAATGATGTCTCACCAAATAGAAAATGTCAATGGAAATTCTGGAGTTGAAAAGTACAATAACTGAAATTAAAATTCACTGAATTGGTTCAACAGATTTGAGCTGGCAGAAGAAAGAATTAGCAAACACAAAGATAAATTGATAGAGGCTGTGTAATCTGAAGAATGGAAGGAAAGAAGACAAAAACTATAGTCAGCCCTTTGTATCTTCCGGTTCCACATGCTCAGATTTAACAACCACATATCAAATTTCAAAGCTGGTTGAATCTGCATATGCAGAACCCCCAGATACGGAGGGCTGACTCTATTCCACCATTCTATATAAGAGATTTGAACATTACTGGATTTTGGTATCTGCAGGGGTTCTGGAACCAACCCCCTGCAGCTACCATGATAATCTCAATACATACAGAAAAAGCATTTAACAATATTCAACATGCTTTCATGAAAAAAAATTTAACTAGAATAGAAGATATTTCCTCTCTCTGATAAAAGGCATCTACAAAAGTCTCACAGCTAATATACTTAATGGTGAAGCTGAAGACTTTCCCTTTAAGGTCAGGAACAAAACATGGATGACCACTCTCATCACCTGTATTCAACATTGTACTAGAGGTTCTAGACTGAGCAATTAGACAAGAAAGAGAACTAAAAGACATACAGATTACAAAGAAAGAAGTAAAACCATCTCTAGTTTCAAGTGGCATTACATTTTATGTAGAAAATCCTAAGGAATCACTAATTAATGAGTTAAGCAAGGTTACAGAATATAAGATCAACCTATAAAAATCACGTGTATTTCAATAGCAGCAATGAATAATCTGAGAATGAAATTTAAAAAAAAAATTTTTACTTAATAGCATCAAAAAGAATAAAATACTTAGATGTAAAATTAACAAAAGAATTGCAAAACTTGTACTGCCAAAACTACAAAACATCATTGGAAGAAATTAGAAGAAAACTAATAAAATGTAAATATGTTCATGGATCAGAGACCTCGTATTGTTAAGATGATAATACTCCCCAAATTGATCTATGAAGTCAATGTCATCTTTATCAAAATCCCAGCTGGCTTCTTTGCAGAAAAGTCATCACGGGACTGTGGAGTAGAGAACAGATGGAGAAGGCAAGAGTGGAGGTGGGAAACCCAGTTTACACGTAATGCCACTCATCTAAGTGAAAGACGGTGATAGTCTGTATTAAGCTTAGGGTGGTGAGGGACTTCCCTGGTGGTCCAGTGGTTAAGACTCCACGCTTAAAATGGAGTCTGCAGGGGGCGCAGTTTCGATCGCTAGTCAGGGAACCAAGGTCCCACATGCCGCAGGGCACAGCCAAAAAAAAAAAAAGAAAGCTTACGGTGGTGGAGATAGAGAAATGTGACTAGATTCAAGACATATTTGTGGGTTAAATATGAAAAAATATGAAAGTAAACATAGGGATAAATAACATGTCTGTAAATGTATATGATCTTGGAATAATTTCCTCTAATGAGCCCTTCAGAGAATAACTGCCAGATAAATCTAAATAAATAATGAGAATCTGCTCATTGACTAAGATGCAATGTTATTCTTCAGTGAGTGTTCTGCAGAAAAAGCAACATCTTTCTTGATTGTTCTTGGCAACTTCTCAGAAATTCTCATTTAATTGTTTTATTGTGGAGCAGGAAATCTTGCTGTATCTTTTAAAACCTGAAATCTTGCTGTATCTTTTAAAACCTCCTTCCCCAACTCAAAGCCTCTGGCAGAGAATTAGGGGGTGGGAAACAGCACAGGTTCTCAGGATTCCTAATAAAAATAGAAAGCCATTAATTTCAGAATAGATGTTTAAAGCTATTACATTATTAACATAAATGAAGGTCTGAACTTTTTTTCTAATTTCCATTTTATTGAGGCATAATTGACGTATAAAGTTGTAAGATAAATTGTACATCATAGTGATTTGATATATATATACACTGTGAAAGGATTCTCCTCATCTGGTTAATTAACACATCCGTATCCATCACCTCACATATTTATCTTTTCTTTTTTGGGGGGTGAACATTTAAGTTCTACTCTCTTAGCAAATTTCAATTATACAATACAGTTTTATCCACTATAGTCTGAACTTTTAAGCAATTTTTTTCTATCTCTCATCTTCAAGATACTACAACAGATAGCAAGCAAGAGACAAATACAAAAGTTGTGGTTTTCTTGTAAATATGAGTTCATTCTCAGGCTGCTAAATCAAAAGGATTAAACCTACTGATGTCTATTTAATCATTAAACTAAGTAACGGGATATTTTACTTTTAGCCTTATAGTCCGTACTTCAGGTATCAGCTTTAGCTCCATCAGCCAAATTCATCCTTTTAATTTATGACTTTCATTCTAATTATTAATTTCTTTACACAATGTGTTTAACTGCATTTTTGTACCTGGGATTATCTCATTTGAAACTCATTTTATCAAATATTTTAACATCTCATTTTGTGTGTGCTTTCAGAATTAGATAGCCTAGAGGGAAAATGCTTTGCTGAGCCAACAATAAAAATACTATTTAAAAAAATTCTATACTAGCAGATGCAGTTGACATGGCTTTTTAGAATTTTTATTGACTATGGTTACCCTAGGACTTTATATTCATTGAAGTCAAAGCCCATGTTTTAGTTACCTTGTTATTAGGAGGTAGTGCATTGTTATGTTTTGTTTTGTACACATAGTTCTTCTAACTCGGTGCTGAACTCAATACTAATATCAAAACTAATGTATTTTTATATTTAGCATTTATGCTGTAACAGTATTAAAATGTAAGAGTTTTTAATGTGATAAGCTCTGCAAAGTATTTGTAGAAATTTCAGGATCTGAAAATCAGATATCTTTAGGACAGATAAATTTTTTGTTCTAATAAGAGTTTAATTTAATTCTAGGTAAGTAAAAATCAGGGAAAGGGCTGATTAATAAAGTCAAGGAAAGAAAAGATCAAGTACTTACAGGAAACCATCTGTGGAAATGTTTTAAAATCAAGTACATTATATATAATGGCAATATATACCCATTTACGCAGACTCCAGATATAACCAAGCAAGTATGACAGGCCATTATGCTGGCTGTAATGAGACTCCACCTATTCAGATAATCATCCTTTTGCTTAAATCACACTACATATCTTTCCTTGACAATGAAATTAGGTTAGAGGGGAAAGAGAACATTAACAGTTACTATGTGCTGACCATGGGGCTTGGTCCCAGGTTCATAAATTGATTTCAGACATTAGAGCACCAAAAACTCCAGTGTTTTTCCTCAATGATACCATCTGTAATTAAGTAATAGCAAAACAGAGAACTCCAAAGATGCCAGGCCAAATTATTACCACAAATAAAAAATAAAACATCCAGATTTATAGCAGAAAACTGAGATAGTGGTACAAAGAAACAGAGATGATAAATGTTAATAATTACCCACAAATACTGCAACTACTACTGTTTGTGCACTCCATAGCACAGTGTGTGCACAGAGCCCTTAATCTTCCAACCTGGTAGTATTTCAAGGAGGTATTTTTGTTGCATGTTCTCATCTTAATATTCCCCTGTGCAAAATGGTTAAGCTTTGGATGCAGCTTTGTGAATTCAGTGAGTCAACATTTCCAATGTGATTTGGTCTCAGAGAAGCAGGTATTGCAGAATATGATAAGCTGCACTGTAGACATAGACACATAATGAATGGGTGCATGAATATTTAGACAGAAGCCACCATTTCTTGAGTACTTCCTATGCATCAGACACTGCACTAGGTACTTTACATAATTACTCCTCACAATAGAACTATTTCCCCATTTACTTTGCTATAAAGCAGAAACTAACACACCATTGTAAAGCTATTATACTCCAATAAAGATGTTAAAAAAAAAACAAAAACTATTTCCCCATTTAAAAAGTGTTCAAACAGCAAGGTTTATTATTGTACTAAGGTTAAATGAGGGCAGACTAGGAATCCAACCCAGGCTTGTCTGTTTCTAAACCATGTGGTTTATAAAAATCATTACATCATGCTCTGTCTTATAATTAACAATTGTGTAGGAAATGTTTACTGGGTGCCAGTGTGTTTACCCTTTGATTACATGGTATGTGTTTCAAATACATGAGCTCATCTCAGCTGAGGATTATTTTACACATGAGGCTCAGAAAAGCCAAATATTAAATCGTCTAATGACTGCTAAACTCTTGGAGTCCTTTGTTTAGTGTCCAAATTCAATCACTTAGAAAATATGTCTTTCCTCTTAAGCGTTTCTATAATCAATGCTTAGGAAGGAAGAAGCAATATCTTTTGTTTTTAACTTTTAGATGAGGCAACTGAATCACAAAAAATTCAGTGACTTGCAAAGTCTCCTTGGCCAGTCAGTGGTAAAGTCAAAATAATAGCTCCTATATCTGAATCACGCTGTTTCTCTGGACTGCTCCTCACCTGAAAAGGCTACAATCAGCCTTTGTTATTCCACTGCCCATGAAGCTCCTATGACTTTCACGTTGCTTTTGTCCTCTTGATGGTCTCCAGGGAGACCAGGAGGATGCTGCCCGGAGAAATAGTGCCTCTCTTCTAATATACAATAAGACCTTGATGGGTCTTTTGGCAGTGCGAGTTTTTTCTATGTGTGGGGCATGTGTGTGTCTTTTGTTTTTAATAAAAGACACTTTGGAGGGATAATATGCTGGCTGGACTTCAGTTTTAAAAATAAGTTTTTTCAGCTTGTAATCTAAAGGACTCACCAAAGATATGAAAAACCTAATAAAAGATTGATGATAAAGGACTCATAAGCAGCACCTGTCCTGTATATACATGTGAGGCCCCAAGGGGAGAACCAAAGCTTTGCAAAGCAAGATCTACCAAAAATTCAGCCTCTTCTGCAAACAGAAGCGCCTATACTGTAAGAACACAAAGACCTGCTTCCTGACTGGCCTTGGCAGAGGAGGACATGCATTCTTATTACCATGACACTGGTTAATGTGGGCTGTTAGCTCTTACAGGGGGCAAGGTAAGGGCCAAGCTCTGTACTGAGCCAAATGGCCAGTATGGACAAGAAAGAATGGACAGCTAAGGAAACTTACACAATCCTTGTTCCTAGGAGGTTTAGTAAAAATAGCACATATTTAAGCAGGTAACCTGAATTAGTCACCATTCTTGATCAGTAAAATTTTGGTAAAAATAATAGCAACTACAATGATGACCTTACTGGGCTGTTGGGAAAATTTAAAGAAACTATATGTGCATGTGGTATGTATTTTATATACATAAATATTTTACAAATACTATATACATATAAAGCATTTAACAGTATTTATGCATTCATTCATTCATTCAAACACACAATAAATGCTGGATACCTAGGTTCTTTTTGTTCTGCTCTCTTGTCTTATCTCAACCTGAGTTTTGGCACAATGCTTGAGATGCCTCTGAAATCCATTTTTCTATTTTTATTTGGATTTAAAATACATTTAAAATACATTTTGATGGTTTAATGGTTCTGAAGAACCTAGGGGCAGGACAGGAATAAAGACACAGATGTAGAGAATGGACTTGAGGACATAGGGAGGGGGAAGGGTAAGCTGGGACAAAGTGAGAGAGTGGCATGGACATATATACACTACCAAATGTAAAATAGATAGCTAGTGGGAAGCAGCTGCATAGCACAGGGAGATCAGCTGGGTGCTTTGTGACCACCTAGAGGGGTGGGATAGGGAGGGTGGGAGGGAGATGCAAGAGGGAGGGATATGGGGATACATGTATATGTATAGCTGATTCTTTATGTTATAAAGCCGAAACTAACACACCACTGTAAAGCCAGGGTCTTGGGAAAAATCAAGGATGCTTTTTCAGGTACCTTATAGTTAATCCTTAGGTTAAACCTAATTCACATACTATGTATGGTGGCAGCATGAATACAACACCCAGGATAATACGAATTGTGCTTTCTGTTCCACGACTGTGTACCCTGCCCTTCTGAACAACACCAGGCACACAGGAAGGGAAGGGCATCAACCTCTGTAGCTCTCCTGTGATGTGCCAGTTATTTTACCTATGCCATTTCCTTGAAGAGAAGGATGTAATTCTGTTTATTCCGTGTTGCCTAAGGCACCTATGTCAGTCTAGAACATATAGCAAGCATTGTATTAACTATTAATGCTTGTTTAAAAAATTGTATGAATGAAAAGGGGGATCCTATGACATGCAGGCAACCATAGATAAGCAAAAACAATGGTTACTTATGGACATGTTTTATATACATGTGATTTAGAAGAGAGAACTGTAGCTGGAATAAAATTCTGAAAATTAAAAAAAAAAAACATTTGGTTAGTGCTATAGTAGAAAGTGTTGAAGTAAAAGGCAATTAAGAGTGTGTTAACCACCGAGATAAGTTCTTAGCTAACTGTGAAAAGATAACCAAATTTGAATAGGTAAGAATAAGGAGATGCTTGTTATGTGGTACCTACCTCCAAAGACATTGCCTAAGAAATCTGCTTGGCTTCAGCATAGGTAAACCCTCTAGATTTTGTTTGTGTGTTCACGATGGAAAATTCCAAATAAGTGCAAAAGTAGAAAGAATAATACAATAAATCCATGCACCCATGGTTCAAACTTCAATTATTTTTTTTTAAGATTTTTTTGATATGGACCATTTTTAAAGTCTTTACTGAATTTGTTACAATATTGCTTCTGTTTTATGTTTTGTTATTTTGGCCGTGAGGCATGTGGGATCTTAGCTCCCCAACCAGGGATCAAACACGCACCCCCTGCACTGGAAGGCAAATTCTTAACCACTGGACTGCCAAGGAAGCCCCTCAATTATTTTAAACACATGAAAAATCTTTCATTTATACCCCCACCATTTCTCCCATAACACTAGATTATTTTGAAGCAAATCACTGGTATTATAATATTTCCTCAATGAATGTGCCAATCCTAAAATATAATGACTCTTCTTTTTAACATAACCACAATACCATTGTTATACTTAAAAATTATAATTCCTTAGTATCTTAGTATCACAATATATCACATAAATGTTTTTATTGTTTATTGGTCGGTTGGTTGTTTTTGTGTTGTTGTTACTTGGTTGTTTTTACAGCCGGCTTGTTAGAATCAGAAGCCGAACAATCCATATCTTGTATTGGTTGATATATCCCTTATGTCTCTTTTAATCAATAGTTCCCCCCTCCTTTGTCATTTTATTTGTATTTTGTTTATCTTTTGAAGAAAGTTCGTCATTTGTAGAGTCTTCCACGTACTGGATTTCACTGATATGTCACCAGAGTGTTGTTTAACATGCTCTTCTGTCCCTTGTGTTTCCTGTACAGTTGTACTTAGAGGCTTGATAGATTCATTTTCGATGTTTGGCAAGAATACTTCATAGCTGGTATTTTGTACTTCCTTTTGCATCACTTTAGGCGTCACACGGTATCTGATTGTATCTCTGTTTTTTGTTGTGTTAAAATTGATCAGTAGATTCAAGTGTTGCCAACCTGAGCAGTCCACTATAAAGTTTTTTATTAGTTTTAACCAAATAATTTTAATAGCCTTTGATACTCTTTGCCTAGATGCAGTTTTCATTAGGGGTTGTGAAATGTTGGTATTCTAATTCTCTCATTTTTTCTGCATTTATCATTTAGAATTCTTTTATAAAGAACATTTTCTTATCAATGGAATATGAATATGTATGTATATTTAGTCTTCATTATAGTTTGTATACAAATTACAGGATAAATGCTTTCCCTTTGTTTACCAGTTTTCAGAATGAATTGGTTCCCTAGCATCTAATAGTGATCACAAGTTTGTTTGTTTTTCTTCAAAGCATTATGAACTCATGGATTAAACACGTTCAATACACTTCAATTCACTGTAGTTATTATCCCTATTGATGGTTCAATTACCCATTTTTGAGACAAGTAGAAGCCAATTCAAGTTGCCTCTTGAGTCCTTTTGATATGGCTCCAGTGATTTTCAATAATCTCCTTACTTTCAATATTGAGATTTCAGGCTAATTTTGTACATTTGCTGCCACAGACCTGGAATCAGCTATCTCTTCAAAGAGCTCTTGTTCTTTTTATGGAAATGAGTGTTCAGGGACTACAGTCTGGATGCTTGGGATGATCTTTGCTCTGGGTTAGTCATTTTTTCTAGTCCTTTTCAGTGGACAAACTTAGAAAATATGTAACTTTTGAAGAGAAAACTCATCAGGTTTTTATAAAGTTCGTATTTACAACTCAAATTTAGGCCTATGGGTTTTTACACAATTTCTTTGATTTTATATTTGCATCTCTTTCCTCTTATACTGAAAATATTGACTCAACAGCATTAACATAATTACTTATTTGCTTTATCCATATATATATACACACACACATATGTGTGCATGTGTACACACCCTTATTATACACACATTGGTTTAGAAAAAAAAATTTCCATAACATTAACACTATGATTACTAAAAACAGCTAAATTTTGTTGTTCTTTTTGTCCATAGGATCTATTCCACAAAGGATATACTGTTAAATTACTGTGTTTTACAATCAATGAAATAATTTTTCTCTCACTGATAAAACCACCAACTCAATACAGAGTTAGTTTCATTTGTGTCATTTTGCCTTTTATTACTTAGACTTAATTTCATAATAATGTGAAGAATATACATGATTCCAAATCAAATCTACTAAATAAGATACATGCAAAGAAGTCTAGCTTCCGTCTTTACCCCTTCCAATCTATTTTCTCCCTCCCCCTAGAGATAACTATTCTTAGGTTTATCCTTCCACTGGTTTTTAAATATAAGTAAATGTAGGTATATATTTGTATCCTCTCCTTTCTTAGGTAGAAGTCAGTATAGTTTGCAAGCTTGTCTCCAGAGTGCTTTTTTCATTAAATAAAAAATCCTAGAGATCCCTTTATAGTTATATACGGAGAGCTTTTGCATCTTCTTTATGCAGCATGGTCCTCCAGTGTCCTGACCTACTAGGGCTTATTCCTCTACTAGTCTACATTTGTCTGGTCTCTAGGCTTTTACTTATCAGAAGCAGTGCTGCAATAAATAGTCTAGAACATATATCTTTTCATATTTTTACTAATGTATTTTCTGGATAGATTATTAAAAATGAGATGGCTGAGTTAAAGGGTAAATGCATATGTAATTTTGCTAAATATCACCAATAGTGAATGAGAGTTTTTCCTTTCTCTCAGCCTTGCTGACGATGCATGCTGTCATACTTTTGGATTTTTGCCAATCTGGTATGTGAGAAATGGTATCTCAGTGAAATTTTAATTTACATATCTCATATTCTGAGTGAGGTTGATCATCTTTTCTCACACTTCAGGACCATTTGCATTACTTTTATTTTTTTCTAAAGATTTGTTGAAATTTTTCTTCTCTATTTCTAGAAGTCCTTTATGCATGAGGTGATATAAGTTGAAGTATTTTTCCAAGTCAGCCATTTGTCTTTTTACTTGCCTTATCATGTAAAAGTTTTTTCTGGAATTTGAGTCGTAAGAGGAAAGTATTCCACACTCCTAATCCATAGAGGAATTTGTCCATGTTTTCTTTTAGTATTTATATAATCCTTTACATTTATATCCATGGTATAGGTCTTGTTTAATTTCTCTCTGCAATATTTTATTGTTTTCAGCATAGAAGTTGTACATGTCATTTGTAAGTATATTGAATTTTTGACTCTATTTTAAATGGTGTTGGCTTTTAAATTTGATTTTTTAATTGGCTGTTGCTAGTGTATGTAAATAAAATTAAATTTGCATCTTGACTTCTATCCTGTGAGCTTGTTATATTCCCTTTTTAATTTCAGTTGTTCTTGTGGATTCATTTAGAATTTTCTACATATGTAATCATGTCATCTATGAACAAAAATAGTTTTTTATTATTTCTTTCCTCTGTATACTTTTTATTTCATCTTCATGCCCTATTGCACTAGCTAGGACTTCCAGTACAATATTAAATAGAAGTGATGAGAGTGGGAAATTTTGCCATATTTCTAAACTTAGGGAGAAAAGAAGTCTTTTACCATTAAGTATATTAGCTGTAGTTTTTTTTGCAGGTGTCCTTGATCAGGTTAAAAAAAGCTTCCCTTTATTTCTAATTTGCTGAGAGGTGTTGTCATAAATAGATATTTAATATTTTTCTGTATATATAGAAATGATCATATGGTTTTATTCCTTTATTCTGTTAAGATAATGAATTACATTGACTGATTTTCAAAAGTTAAACTAACCTTGCATTGCTGGAATAAAACTCAGTTGGTTATAATGTATTATCTTTTTTATATATTTCTGGATTTTATATCCCAATATTTTGTTAAGAATTTTCTATCTAAGTTAATGACACTATAAGTTTGTAATTTTCCTTTCTTATAATATCTTTTAATATGTTTGTCTTATCATCAAAGGCAATATGTTATGTTGGCCTCATAAAACAAGTTTTGATATATTTCCTCATCTTATGTTTATTGAAAGCACTTGGGTAATATTAGTTTTATTTCTTCTTTAAATGTTTGTTAGAATTCATCACTGAAGCCACAATAGCCTAGACATTTCTCTGAAAGAAAGCATTTAATTATGAATTCAATTTCTCTAATAGAGATGAGACTATTCACTTTTTCTATTTAATTTTATGCTATTTTATGTAAATTGTGAGGGTTTTTTTCAAGGAAGTTTTCCATTTCATCTAAGTTGTTAAATTTTTTGGTGTAAACTTGTTCATTGTTTTTTCTTATCACCTTTCAATACCTATAGATCTTGTATTGATGTTCCTTTATCCTTCCTAATGTTAGTAATTTCTGTCTTCTTTTTTCTTTGTCTTTATCAGTCTTGCCAAAGTTATCAATATTAGTAGTCTTTCAACAATGAAACTTTTGGAGTCATGATATTCTTTATTAATTAATTTCTGCCTTTATTTTGGTCATTGCTGGGTATCTCTAAATATATGACACATTTCAATGCTCAGATATGTGGAAGTGACCTGTTTATGCACAGAGGCCAGTCAGGAAATGAACTTCTATTTGTCAGAAGTTACTGACTGACTTTCAATAGAAGCTATTTAACTAACCGTTAGACATAATTCAGTTAAGGAAAAAAAGCAAAACAACCCCTTTAATAGAATAAGAAATGCAGATAAAAACCCTAGTGTTATTTGATAAGACTTATATTTTATTGTTAAACCTAAATCTTCTAAATTATTCAAGTTCAGTCACCTGGGTTGTAAAAAAATATATTATTTTCATGGTATAGTACATAATCGATTGCTCATAGCCAAAATTTTTCAGAAAAACCTTTGACTTTTAATGAGAAAAAAATCATAGACCTAAACTTTGATTGAGAAACTAAAGAGAGTGGTTTGCATTTAAAGGTATGCCATTGTTAATTGGTAAATCAGTTTTTTAGTTTATTTAATAGGATTTTTTTTATTGGTGATGAATTTGTCATTGATATCTCTGAATTCAAGAAATAACATACATAAGTATTTTTCAGAGAAATGGTACTCGGTGTCTGTGTAATGGGTACAGTGTTTTAAAAACATTTTCTGATTTGTTTTTTCTAACTGTGAATCATTGTATCTTGGCCAATACGAAAGGCTTGGTTTGAGAAGGGGGAGGCCTGATGTAAAGAAGCCTCAGTGGAAGATGAGAGTGTGAAAAAAAAATGCACTCTGGTCCCTAAAATAGACGGAAGAAAGTGACTGAAGGATAGAAAAGTAGTGAGGCACTTGGATCCCGATCTCCTCTTCTGGTCTAAAGTCCCAGAGTAGGCTAGGGGAAAGCCAAGGGCAGAGGGGCTTTCCTCCCACTTCCTGCCTGGACTCTGGGAGGAGACCACCTTGCAGGTTGCTCTGCCTCCAAACAGTGGTGGCTTCATCAGAGTAAAGGGCAGTACAGCAAATTTGGAAAGGGGACGAACCATGTGTAAGCCCGTGAGCGACATTGTCCTCCTGCACCTTCAGTAGCTTATTCTGCTATTAGGTGTCAGAGCTGAAATGCCAGCCTGGGCAGTCTAAATTCAGAAACTGAACATTTAATTACCCAGCTGTGCATGGAGAGAGGGGGCATGGAAGAGAATCTCTGCTGTTTCCAAAATGCAGTGAGCATTCCTAAGATCACTAGTGCTATTGTTTTCCCACCTGAGCTTAAAGGTCCTCCAAGCATGACTAGACTCGAGGAAAGGCTTATGCCCTGCCATCCAGCAAGGGATAGCTACACCTGTATTAAGAGAAAGATGTATAGCCTTGAATGTACTTGCCATTAAATAAGAATGAAAATATATAGCCTAATATTCAAAAGAAGAAGTTAGAAAAGCAATGATAAATAACCATTAAAAAAGCAGGTGAGAAGAATTAATGAAGATAAAAGCAGAAATTAACTAATTGGAAAATAAAAATTTTGCAAGAAATGAATACATATTGATTCCTTGAATATACCAGTCATCAAAACAAATCTCTGAAAATCAAATCAGTATAAAAATAAAGAAAATATGAATATGAAACATCTGGAATTAGAAAGAGAATATAACTAAAAATACAAAGGGGTATATTTTGTTTTAAGTTCTAGGGAATGTTGTGTATAATTACATGCTGAAACTCTGAAAATTTCATTGATACTGATGACCTTTTAGGAAAAATAAGAAACCAAATTAAAACAAGAAAAGGAAATAAACCTGAACTGAGCAATATTCATGAAAGAAAAAGATGAAGCTGTCGAAGTGCAAAAGCTGCTGCCCCTGGGGAGCCATTTCTCAGACAAGTTTGTTCAGATCCTAAAATGTATGTCCTTGCTGTTTAGATTCTTTTTGAGCTTATAAAATTTCCTTATTAATATTAAAAAGCTAACATTTCGGCTTCCCTGGTGGCACAGTGGTTGAGAGTCTGCCTGCCGATGCAGGGGACACGGGTTCGTGCCCCGGTCCGGGAAGATCCCACATGCCGCGGAGCGGCAAGGCCTGTGAGCCATGGCCGCTGAGCCTGTGCTCCACAACGGGAGAGGCCACAACAGTGAGAGGCCCGCGTACCGCAAAAAAAAAAAAAAAAAGGTAACATAATCCTGATTCCTAACCCTAATAGAAGTAACACACAGAGGGTAAAAACAAAACATATTGCATCTTCATGTATAAATGTTAATGCACAAACCCTAAATAAGATAGAAAATCTAACTTTTTCATGAAAAAGCTGAATTGAGAAATTCAGAGAATTTTGAATTCAAAATTCAAAGAATTTTGATTCTTTGAATCAAAGAATCAAAGAAATTTCCTGGCTTCAAGTCTTCTCAGTGCCTTTAATTTGTTCATATACAAGAAGGAGCAATTGTCTTCAGTCTTTCCAAATTTAGTTGATTATAAAATCTTTTTTAATGCCTGACATGCTGTGCTTGATAACTGTTTGAGAAATATTCAGCAATGTCAATAGATGAAAGCAAGGGAAAGCAGGTGATCATTTTAATAGATGGTAGAACAGGGAATGACAAAATTCATTTTGCTAACACACTTTGGAAAACCAGAACGGGAGTGTACTTCAAAACTAAGAGCCAACATAAAATTTCACAATGATGGATTAGAGGCAGTTTTGCTAAAGTCAGAAAAAGAAAAAAAGACTCAGCACACTTATGTAAGAATGCTTATATATTCCCACTGGGGTACTGATGAAAGAAAAGAAATAACAGACACAAATACAGGGAGGGGAAAATATAGTGTTAGTTTACAATGACTGGTTATCAGGAAAAGAACTCAAAAGAGCCACCCAGTAAAAGTTGAAATCATAAGAATGTTCAACAAGGTAATCAGTCAGCAAAGAAAAGCTCAAAAGTATATTAATAAAAAATAAACTATTAGGAAATGGAAAAATCTTCCTATTTTCCATAACCACAAAATATAGGAAGTAAATAGGAAAAAAGTAAAAGAAGTATCCTGGACTTGAACAAGATGCTTCAACTCCAATGAGGGACATAAATGAAGGCTTGGATAGCTAGAGAGACAACATGACTCTGACAAAGCAAATATCAAGTTATCTAAAGAAATGCAGTACAAGAAAAGCAAGTAGGCTGATGAGGGGGAGCCAGCAGGGCCAGGATGGTTCCTTACAGAGCTGACATGACCCGACCAGAATTGCTGGTTATTGGGCAGCTAGTTCATCACCCTGAAAGAGTATGATGTGATGGTCGAACAAAATCCACCCCAAGGAAAGGTTCTGTGGAGGGCTTTGGGCGCTGGGACAGGTATCTGTTAAGATTCCTGTTGGGAGAAAGCAGATCAGCACCGTGGTGAGCTCCAAAGAAGTGTCAGATGGCGTATTCAAACCTACTGAGACCAAACGTGGATAGGCTGAAAAAGAGGGACAGAAAGCAAGAGTAAGAAGAGCAGAGCAATCCACTGGGAGGCACAGAATTTCCTGCTTTCATTTTACTTTTGGCTACAAAGCCAGATTCCTGGTTCCCCCACAGTAACTGTTTTCGTGTGAGATTACGGTCATTTTGGAGGAAAGAAAGTTGTAATGTTTACAGGACAGTTGTGGTAAGAAGCCAGGTTACTTTAGATCTGGCTAATTGGTCTGGGTTGTACGCTTGTGTATGCCTGGATTATAGTTTAGAGCCTCTGCAGCCATCTGTGTGAAGAGCAATGTTCACCATTAAGAAAACAAAACAAAGGAAAAGAAAAAAGTTACTTTTTGAAGAAAAACAATCAGGGATAGAGTAGGGAAGACTTGGAATCCTAGATGTAAAGCCACATTATTTAACACACTGTGCTATCAGAATAATGTAGGGTATACAAATCAATGACACATATTAGAAGGCCTTGAAACACCCTCTAGTATGTATAAAAATACATTCATTGTGAAAGTGATTTATCAGTTAAGATAAATTTGGCTGCATGAAACAGAAATCCAGTTATGCAGAATTCACTAAAGAGGAGTTTCGGTTTCTCACAAGCAAGACGTCTAGAGCTAGCATGATTATTCCAGAAAATCACCTGGGGTCAGAGTTCTCTGACCTCCTGTCCCACCATCCTCAGCAGGTGGATTTGCCTCAGGGTGGGAAGATGGTTACCTCACTGACTAACAGCATCCACCTCAAATTTCAGGAACAAGGAAGGAAGAAGGTGAAATGACACTTAACAGTGAGACCACCACTTCATAAGATGTGAGCTGTTCTGCTCTCTGGCACACACAGTCAGCTGCAAGGAAATATGTGCCCGTTGCTCCCGACAATTGGGTTCTATTAGTCTAAAAAACAATGAGAAACGGTTATGATTAGTAATGAGTCAGCCATGAGTGGCATTTTAAATGAAGGATGAAAGGTTGGATTGATCAACACATAGAGTGATGCTGGCTAAGCATGGCACGGCAGGGGTGGGGGGGAAGAAAACTAAATTAGAATTCTCCCTCACTTACTACATAAATATAAATTCCACGTGGATAAAAATGTAATTGCCAGGATAAATCATGGGTAATACTCATGCAGTCATGCGGTGGGGGGGATGCTTTTCTAAGCCCAATGCCACAAGCGTAAAGGAGCATAAAGAAAAAGATTGATGAATTCAGTTATTGAAATGTTGAAAACTATTTTGCTATAGCTTCCAAGCAACAAAATATCCATGAACATAATTCAACAAAAAACTATTTACTAACAAAAATCTTTTCAATATATACTACAAAGGGTAAATCTCCTTAATGTAAGATTTAATTAGAGAATAATTAATACAATAAATGGCAAAGGTTCATTAACACAGTTTGGAAGAGAAGAGAAAATTAACCACCTGATACATGAAAAGATGCTTAACTTCATTATTAAGCAAAGGAATGCAAATTGACAATAATGAGTTACCATGTTTTACCTATAAAACTGTCTATTAAAAAACCTGATGACATCAGTGACTGGGGTACAGACATATATGCCTACTAGGAGAAAAACTCGAACTGTTTTTCAGTGGGCAATATAACAGTATATAATACACAATATATTATAAATAGTATATAATATATTAAATACCTTAAATGCCATTGCTAATGTTTATTCTATAAAAATTTTTAGAGATCTGTGAAAGGCTTAGCTATGAAATTTTTGTCATGATATTGTTATTCAGAGTAAAAATTTGCAGAAGCATAAATGTTCACAACGGGAAATTGGTTAAATAATTTTGTTATACAAAAATAGTTTATTCTCTCATTATTAATTATACTATACATGAAATTTTGTGATATGGAAATACTCTCCTGATATATTAAAAATAACATACAGGGTAAGAAACATTAAAGAGATTGACAAACAGAGACTAAGAACAAGATCAACACGCAGAGAAGATTCAAATGAATCTTTGAATTTATGTTTCAATTATCTGTGATTTCCTTTTATAATTAATATGCAACATTCATAACAACATCAAAAAGCAATAAAATTTATCGTGAATAATGTTACAGCAAAATATCGATGATGGTTATCCCAGGATCAGAGGACCGTGGAGGCTTTCTATTTATGTTTTCATTTATAAACTTTTCTGTGTTTCCCTTTAATGAACAAGTAAACTGCAATCTGAAGAAACAAATACTATTTTTTAAAAAATAACACTGAGATGCTCTCTGTTGCTCTCATAATAGAGTCCAAAGTTCATTAGAAGCTATGTAAGTTTCTTCATGATCCGGCCTTTACTTGCCATGAGACATCTCTCTTACTATCTGTTCTACCACAGTCCAAGGCTGGCCAGAACTACTTTCAGTTCTCTAAAAATAGCAAAGCTCCCCCTCCTGCTCTGGGCCTTTGCTCCTGCCCACATGCCCCTTCCTGACTTCTCATAACTCTTTCTACTGGAACCCTCCCACCCCCTCACCTTCACCACCCAGCTTGGTGGGTCAGGTGCCCTGTGCATGCCTACATCATTGCATTAATCGCACACCATTTTCTGTTTGCTTGTCTTTCTCACACACTGGATTCTACATTCCTATAGGGAAGCATTTAATGAGTGATCAACAATTATTGTTGTCAAAGGAGGTAATGAATGAGTAAGAGAACAAATGGAATCAGCCTCTGTGTATCAGATCCTGCTGTGGACATCTCATTTACTTTATCTCATTGAATACTAACCAAAATTTATGAGGCAGGTGTTATACGCCCCTTTCCAGCTAAGGAGACCAAAAATTTAGGAATTTGGATCACACTCAGCAGCCCCTGGTGCGTACTAAGTGATAAAAATTACAGAATAAAAGTGCACTCACAGTCTGTGGCCATTTCTATAAAGTCAAAACTAAGTGAAGAAATGAGATAATTAAAACAAAAAGCACTTTGCTATGATGAGGTTGAGAGTGGAAATAGAAACAGGTTATTTTACTTTTTTCTTTTCGTCTTGAATTATTTTAGATGTCTACATAGAGTGCCTGGATTCATCTGCATTGAAACCCCTTGAGAATTTTGATAGGTTGAACCAAAACAGAATAATGAAATGCACCCTTCTAGGCAGGAAGGCAGAAGCAGACATAAAAGATTATTTCTCTGTGTTATTTGGCCTTTATGGAAAGGACCATGATGAACTTCTAGAAAATGCATTATTGATGTGATGTAATAAAGTGAGCTATCTTTCTTCTTTTCCAATAATGACTTATTTTATATTAACCGTGGTATGAAACATTGCCACTAAAGTTGTTTTTCAGCACAAGTGAATTGCATTTGATCTCATACCCTGCCTTTTCCATCTGTTTCAATAACTCTCATGTTTCATCAATGAAGCTTTATTCATGTCATTATTCCATTTCTAGTTCAGCATGGATGCAATGGATTCGAGAAATTTTTCTTGCCTGAATCATACCCTTTGTTCCCTACATTTAGTTTTCTTTGGTTTCTGAGTGATTCTTGGTCAATTCACGCTTACCTTCATATTTCATTTCCTTCTACAAAAAACCTTTAACTGCACTACAGTTGAGAAAACAGATGTTTGCCAATAATTAAATATTCTGTTTTTTAAAACGGCAGCTGCCTCTGCTTAATGTCTTGAAAAATATTAAAATCCACAGCCCTGTTCTTTTACTGTATGTGTGTATCTTAATTGCATGCAAGACTGTTACTGGAGCACCAGGGCAAACAAACTCAAAATCCAAATAAAGGGATTTTTATTTAGAATATCAATTTGGAGGAGAAAAGCTAATTAGGGCTTGATATAACATTTAAAAATCCAAATTATACAAACATTAATGTTCTTCCCCAGCTACATTTGATAATGATGTATTTGTTGTCTACTTAGCATTCAGTTGGCACGAACTCATAAATATATACATAGTGAGCGAATATCCATTTTCTTCCTTCCCATGATGGAAAGTCTTGTGTGTGCCAGGCACTCTGCTAGACAGCGTCTCTGTTCTCTCGGAGCTCACGGTCTCGGAGGAAGATGAAATCACACTGATGAGTGTATAATTACAAGCCAAGGTGAGTGCCCTGAAGACAAGGAGCAGGGTCACAGGAGCTTCTCTGGGGTGAGACAGTCCACACCTTCCAAACCTCTACACTGTGGTCCCTGGGAAATCTGTGAAATGCCTGCCCTGCCTGTGCTCACACTGAAACATTTTCCCTGCCAAATGCTTGAGGCAAAAAGTTTGATAGACCTGACCTGGCCAGAATTTTAAAATTCAGTTAGAAAGTCCTTGCTTCTGCGGTTGATACTGCAATGCATCTTATTTTCAGATTTTTTAAGTTTTTTAATTTTTAAAAAAATAAATTTATTTTTGACTGTGTTGGGTCTTTTGTTGCTGCGCGTGGGCTTTTTCTAGCTGCAGCGAGCGGGGGCTACTCTTTGTTGCAGTGCACGGGCTTCTCAGTGCGGTGGCTTCTCTTGTTGGGGAGCACGGGCTCTAGGTGCATGGGCTTAGTAGTTGTGGCGCACGGGCTTAGTTGTGCTGCAGCATGTGGCATCTTCCCGGAGCAGGGCTCGAACCTGTGTCCCCCGCATTGGCAGGCAGATTCTTAACCACTGCACCACCAGGGAAGTCCCTTATTTGCAGATTTGAAATGAGAAATTTCATCCAGGTGGCTGCCCACCTACCAAGGCTTTATTTAGAATGTTTGGTTTAAAGAGTATCTGCAGCAAAGAAGGGCCTGGAACAAGCACCAGAGTTAAATCCACTGTGGCAATGGCCAGGCAATGTGGTAGTGCTCGGTAGCATGCACAGTGTTGCCTGGACAACTCTGTCTCGCTTCACCATTGCTCACAAACTCCCTTTGCATCCCATGTACACACACACACGTAACCCTTACATCAAATGCGTACTATTAATTAGAATCATTAGGAAAAGACTGATAAAGCAAGAGGTGCTTGAGTTCATCCAGGATAACTGAAACCCAGGGAAGGAACTGAATGAGAAGAGTAAAAATTTGGCCTTTTGACAAATACACACGGTCAAGGTAAACACTGTATCTGGGAATGATTGACTGGGCTCCCGGTTAAGTGAGTTCATGTTAGACACTTGATGACTTCACATGGGGTAAGTATTATCTGACCAAGCTGCAGAAAAACACAACTCAGAAAGTTAAGTCTGTTAGCAGAGAAGGGAGGGGAGGAGGGAGGGAAGGACAGCCCAGTCCTCAGGGTTATTTCATTTCTCTTTGAATGTTCAGTTTCAGATTTGAACCCAAGTCTCTCTGACCTCAAAGCTCTACATTTTCTGCTAAAGTGTAAGCATACAACAAAATCCCCATTTCCAAAAGTCAGCCCTCCACATAAACTCAGTTCATGCTGATTTCAAAAAGCAGAGGAAGTTTTAATGGTTTCCCGTGACACAATGAAAACACCAAAACTCCCAGAAAGGCTTTCACAGCCTCCCACCCAACAGCTCGACTATTGATCTGCTCTTACTTTCCACTTCCAGGAAAAGCTCTAGTCTGCAGCATCTCATGTTGTTGGCTGTCTCCCTCTGGACGTCCCTTTCCCACCCACCAAAGTCCTTTGTGTTCCTTGTGTCCCTGCTTCTACCATCCCACCTGCTGTAGGAGGGCTTCCCAATTCCCTTCCCAATTCTTGTCACTCTCCCTGGGCTTCTGTCACCTGTCTCATGTCTGAGGTTATCTTCAGCCATCTGAGCATCTCTCTACAGACTCAGCACAATGCAGGGCACAGAACTGGCTTCGAATAAATATCAGTTACATTGAATTTAAACATGATGGGTCTGTAACTTTATTTGCAGCTAATCTTAATATCCTCTGGAGGTTTCTCCTGGAAAATGGGAAAATCACATTTCAATGATTAACACAAAATTCAGAGGGAGCAAACCCAGCATGGCTGTCTTGTAAGTGGCTCCTGTTACTTCCGGTACCTGATTAAGAACCTGCCTGCCCAACCAGATTATGTGTTTATGTTAGACCCAATTTGAAGGATGAAATGATGCTGGATAGAAAAAGTCCCATTGATTTTCTTTCATGTGCCTCAGCTCAGCAGCTATGCCTGGGTGCCAGCCATGTCCAGTGTAACAATAACCAGAGGCCTGGGTGTTCTGAGGTGAGCTATGGGCTTGAAAGGCACGTTACAGGGTCCTCAGTGTTTGCTCTGGGAGATGCACCTGCTTAGATGCCATTTGAACTACCAGTTTCTTGATAAATTGTCCTTGTACAGCTCCAGCAGACCCCGGGGGGCTGTCTGCACAGCCCTCAGGTTGATGGCTAGCAGACCTGCTCTGCAGGACTCTAGAAATGCAGCTCCTTTGTCTTCCTTAATTCCTTAATTGGCACGGAGGAGATTCCATCCTCCTGGGAAGGCCACAGAGAGACAAAGAGCAGCGTGGTAAAAAAAAGCATCCCGCCGACCGAAATGATACCCATTTATTCCATGAGCACTTACACCCAAAAGGAAACAAACATAAAATTACAAAGTAGTTTATGCCTTTCTCCTTATTCATTATTTCCAACATTATTCTTCACAGCCACATGCTGCCTTCCTTTAAAAGGCACCAAAACACTTCTCAGATGTTGTCTGGACACAAACATCCTGAACAAAAGAGCAGAGGCTGCCGAGGGTCATATCCTGTCCCTGCTTCAACAGCCTTCTCCAAGTTCAGCATCATTTGAACATGAGGAAGGAAAAAAAATGGTAAAGAGAGGAGGTAGACTGGACAGACAGGCAGATATAAGGACCTGACAGAGACAGCCAGAAAGAAAGACAGAGAAGAGAGAGACACGGGGAGAGAAAGGGTGTGTCCAAGACAGCCTTCACCCAAGTGAGTGCCAGGGGCTGTGCTGGGCTCAGTGGCATCCAAGACCTTTTTTTTCCTCCCAAGCACCACTCCCTCTGCTCCCCTGCTACACGTCCCTCACTCTTCCCTCCCCCAAAACACATCGGCCCTCTAAGATTCGGGATGCCCAAGTTGGACCCAGCCTGGGATGGCAGTGACAAGGAGACGTTCCACAGAGTAACAGAGTAAGAAACAGACTCAAGAAAAGAGAACATGAGAAAATAGCCATGGGGAGAAGAAAAGGAAGAGAGAGAGAGAGAGAGGGTGATGCTGAGACAAGGATGAATCTCTCTGGGAAGCCATTTTCACATTACAAAGTAAACCTGCTGGGAGCGGGCATGGGGAGGTGTGGGAGGGTTATCTCCCCACGTTGCTTCACCTACGCTGGGGCCACACTCCCTGAGAGGTGCAGTGGGGGCCTTTTCTCTGTCCCTTACTTTGTAACTAAGATGCCAACCACCCGTGCTTTCCAAGTTCCTCAGCTTTTAGGGCTCACCCTGCCTTTTAATATTTAAGTGACAGTGGCTTATATTTAGGAAATATATGCTTCAGTCTATAGAGTTCAACTGTCATGATGCCCTGCAACTTACATGCCAATGGCTCCTCCAAAAATAAGGTGAATAATAAAAATTTAAAACATACATAGAAAAAGAGAAATACAGCAATTGTGGCTAAATGTTAATAATCCTTGACTCCATGTAGTGGGCTTAAGGAAGTCAGAGTGCTCTTCTTTCAACATTTCAGGATGTTGAAACTTTTCAATTAATATAAAAGGTTGAAATATCTTTTAAAAATAATAAAAAGCAAGGAAAAAGTTCATGAAGGCCCTTGCCCAGTGAGTGGGTAATGGCCGCACTTCCACATTTCTCCCAGGCGTTGCTTGCTGTGACTTTCTGCACCTGCCAAATCCTCTCATCATTTTCTCCTCAGGTTTGCTGATGCTCCCTTCTCTACAGCTGACACAGACCAAACATGGAATATGAGCCCTTCTTCCTTGATTCCCACAAAACTCCCTACACAAGGCAAGTGTGTGCGATCACTTTGACCAAAGATCCTGGGGCAACGGTTGGGGGCAGGGCTTACGTTACAGAGCATCAAAAGAATACATGAAAATGGAATAGTTTTCTTTTTAAAAATAATTTTTATTGGAGTGTAGTTGCTTTACAATGTTTTGTTAGTTTCTTGCTGTACAGCAAAGTGAATCAGTCATATATATACATATATCCACTATTTTTTGGATTTCCTTCCCATTTAGGTCACACAGAGCATTGAGTAGAGTTCCCTGTGCTATACAGCAAGTTCTCATTGGTTATCTATTTTATACACAGTAGTGTATATATGTCAGTCCCAATCTCCCAATTCATTCCACCTCCTTCCCCCCTTGGTAACCATAAGTTTGTTCTCTACATCTGTGACTCTGTTTCTGCCTTGCAAATAAGTTGATCTCTGTCATTTTTCTAGATTCCACATATAAGCGATATTATACAATATTTGTTTTTCTCTTTCTGACTTACTTCCCTCTGTATGACAATCTCTAGGTCCATCCATGTCTCTGCAAATGGCACTATTTCGTTCCTTTTTTAATGCCTGAGTAATATTCCATTTATATATGTACCACATCTTCTTTATCCATTCCTCTGTCGATGGACATTTAGGTCGCTTCTGTGTCTTGGCTATTGTAAATAGTGCTGCAGTGAACATCAGGGTGCATGCATCCTTTCAAATTAAGGTTTTCTCTGGATATATGCCAAGGAGTGGGATTGCTGGGTGATATGGTAGCTCTATTTTAAGTTTTGTAAGGAACCTCCATACTGTTCTCCACAGTGGCTGTACCAATTTACATTCCCACCAACAGTGCAAGAGGGTTCCCTTTTCTCCACACCCTCTCCAGCATTTATTGTTTGTAGATTTTTTGATGATGGCCATTCTGACCAGTGTGAGGTGATACCTCATTGTAGTTTTGATTTGCATTTCTCTAATAATTAGTGATGTTGAACATCTTTTCATGTGTTTGTTGGCCAACTGTATGTCTTCTTTGAAGAAATGTCTATTTAGGTCTTCCACCCAAAAAATGGAATATTTTTCAATCAAACTTATAAACACCATTTTCCTTTATGGTTTTAAAATGAGTAATGCACTTTAACATCCTATTCTTGAAGTCATATTTTCAATAAAGTAAGACAACTGAAAGGTGGCCATTGCTATTTCTAGAAGTCCCCTGGCCAGTCCTACTACCAGGAGGACCAGCCTAAGGTTTTTTGCTGCTTTTCTTTTCTCCTCAAGGCCCAGCCTCCCATCACGCACTCAGCTGATTCCCTTTCCTCCTCCACCCCCTCCCTCTCTGAATTCAACTCAATTTCTCATGCAAAGCCACTCATTCTCTCTATATTCTGTCCCCTGCCTTCAAACCCTGTGTCTATCTGAGTGGTAGGAGGGAGAGCTACACTCAATAGAGCCACAGATCTATTAATTCATTTGGTTAAGCAAAATATCATTTGCCCCCTAGAGCAATCACGTTAGCAGAGGGCAAAAGCATAGATGCAGTGTTTGTTTAAATAGCAATTAGAAAAATTGTTGCTACCCTGAACCGTGGCTTCACCAAAGAACCCTATTTTTTTTTTTTAAGAACCCTATTTAAAATGTAGCAAACACTCAGTAGCAATTTGTATGCGAACTTTGTCTATTTGGCCTGCTGCAGAAAGGCAGTCCTCTTTAAAATGAGCTCTAGAAATGCTACTGTCATCGTATCTTCCTGGGTCACTAGCAGGTGACAGGACAATTGAGACAATGTAAAGAAGACTACCCCTACCCCCTTTTCCCAGCCCAGTGATCTGCCCAACCATCATTGGTATTCTTGACTCAGCCCTCCCACAACAGCTCTATTCAGTCTCTTCAATTCTGTTCAGACTTTTTGACCTGGATCTCAAATCCTTTTGGGGGCCTTACTTTGTACTTCCTATGCCAGGGCCCTGGACCTGTTCTGAATCCACCCTGATCCTGGAAAATCTGCTTTCTGTGCATTGTCCCCACTCCAGCTAATCTGTTTGGCTCCATATGAGCAGGATTCAGTGACCTCTGCCTTCATATCATTTCTGCCAGTCCCAATTTCCAAAGGTCACATGAAAACCTTGAGGAACATCATCCTTTCCCTGTCATTTCTTCCTCCAATATCCCAGCTCCCACTGGGAGTTGACGTTTCTTCCCAGAGGCTTATTCCAATCCTCCACCTTTGAGTGAAGTGCACTCTCTGCCTTGCTTCTGGAACTTTGAACCATCAGAAAGAACCATGGAAATATTACTGGTCTAAGACCAGCCAAATGCCTCTTTGTTCTGAACAAGAGGATGTTGGAGTCGTTTGCTTGCATTAAAATGGAAATTTCAGGACAATAAGAAATAGAAACTTGCTCAAGGTCTCACTCTCCAATCCCCTATTAAATGAAGTACCAGGGGATATTTAAATAGCACCTGCACTCCTGGATAAAGGAGGGCTTCTTCAGCTGCAGACCTGCAGGGAGCCCCAAGCAGTGGGTGATGGCCCTCGAAGCAACCAAAACGCTGTGAGCAACCAGCATGACCCTTTCCGGGGCAGGGCAGCCATCTCTACCCTCTTGCTATTGCATCCAGGCCCAAAGGTATGATCATAACTTGTCTTACCAGATTTGGGACAATATGGGGTAAATGTCATCCTAATTTTGGTAGAAACATAAAAGCAAGTAAGCATGATTTCTAGACAGATGGAATTTTAGTCTAGGGTTTGCAAAAGTTATACTCGCCTTCATTGTAATTGTAATTGCCTATAGAGTGGCAGGTAGAACTCCTTGTTCCTTTCCTAAAAATCTGCAACTAATAGCCTCAGCCTGTTAATCCTGTTTCTCCTAATTGGGAAACACTGTCTGATGGACTCAGGGGTCTCCTGTAACAACCACATGCCAGCGAGTGGTACTGTTCTGAGAAGAACATCTGCCTTCCTTAAGGACCACACACCCTGGTCCTCTTACAGGTGGACACACATACTCTGCCTCAGGGACTAGTCTGGGGTTGGCAACATCTTCATCCTGGGCAATCAGAGCCCTTCCCATGGAACTGTGTAACTTGAGCTCGCCAGAGACAGCCCTTTCCACTCTGGAGGTAAGATTGGGAATATGTGAGTCCAGAGCCATCAGCTGCTCCTGGGCCTACTGCCTGTCCCAAGCCCACCTGCAGGAGGAGAAAAGGAACCTGACACACACAAGAGAAGCAGAGGTGAGGGACACCGAGGGGGCCCGAGGTTCCAGTGACAAAAGTCCTTAGAAAAGTCGTGGGTACAGCCTTCCTGAGGCTCTGTTTTTAGGTTGTGGTTTTTTTTTCTGATATTGGTTTTGACTTTCTGAACTACCTGATCCCTCCAATGTATCTTTTTTTTTTTTTCTAAGAAGATGTTGGGGGTAGGAGTTTATTAATTTATTTTTGCTGTGTTGGGTCTTCATTTCTGTGCGAGGGCTTTCTCTAGTTGTGGCAAGTGGGGGCCACTCTTCATCGCGGTGCGCAGGCCTCTCACTATCATGGCCTCTCTTGTGGCAGAGCACAGGCTTCAGTCGCGCAGGCTCAGTAGTTGTGGCTCATGGGCCTAGTTGCTCCGTGGCATGTGGGATCCTCCCAGACCAGGGCTCGAACCCGTGTCCCCTGCATTAGCAGGCAGATTCTCAACCACTGTGCCACCAGGGAAGCCCACCTCCAATGTATCTTTTTATGCTTAGATGAATCTATTTGGTTTTCTAATACCTGGAACTCAAAGAATCCTAATTATCAAATGGCCCATTATTTATCTTGATAATTGATATAATTACTATGTTCCAGGAATTGTGTGAGGCCTTGAGGAAATGCACATAAGTAGAATGGCTTCTCCTCCTACAGTACTCACCCTCCGGGGGAAGCCGCAGCTGGATAGCACTTCTTTCTCTGAGTTCCTGGATTTATCTGGGTGTCAACGACCCTTTCTGAGGATACTTTAGCACGCTCTCTCCACAGGAGCAGCAATGGCCCTTTTTCCATTTTATATTCCTATTATCTAGTGCAATCATAAAGACCCTCTGAATATTTGTTATGGGAATAAGTGAAATGCAATAATAATAACAACGAAGATGTTTTATAGTTTTCAAAGCCCTTTCAGATAAATTATATCAAATACCTAGAATATCCATGGGATCTTTATAGTAGAAAGTTGATGTTTATCAGCATCACAGCCAAATAAAAACGTCCTGTAAGACCTTCAGCTTCCTTCCCTTTTCTTATCTAATCTTAATCTGGCTTTCTAAGGAGGCCTTCTTACTGGGAAAAGAATGAGCTAATGACCAAGAGCAGGGGAGGAAGGGTGATAAAAGCATCTGGTTAACTTGGTTGCATTTCCTGAAAATAAAATTAATTGGTTTCTGTCGAAGATGAATCTCAGGGCCTCAGGTACCTAACAACCTGATCCTCCAGTGGTGACCCAGGAAGCAAAGTTCAGGATCTGCAAAGCTGAGGCCCCGACACCTCATTCACTCTTTCATTCAACAAGTTCTATTGAGTGCCAATTATGTATCAAGCATTACGGTAATTGTTGTTACTCTCCCCACTCTCCGTAGTTTACAGCCTAGTACAGTGGCTCTCAAACTGACTTGTACCTTGGAATCACCAGGAGAGCTGATACCTGAATCCCATCCCCAGAGACTGAAATTTCATTAGTCTGGGGTGTGATCTGGATATCTGGAGTTTTCACATGTCCCCAGGTGATTCTAAGTGTGTCACCAAGGCTGAGAACCACTGGTGTAGGGAAAGAGAAAGGGAATTACTAGCAAGATTTAAGCACATGATGCAATGGGGCCACGTGAGACCCTCTCTGCCCAGGCTTGGAAGACCCTGAGAGGCTTCCCGGAGGAGGCAACAGAGACCTAAGGGGCCATGAGGACTGGCCAGGTGATGATGTTGGGAAGATGGGAGAAGAGTATTCTGAGCAAAAAGAACAGTAGATGTCATAAGAAAGTGCCCTGAAGAGAGAGAGCAATCCTGGTGTGTTAGATGAGAATAGAAAATGGCTTTACAGCAAAGGAGGGATAAGCAGTGATAAAAATTGAGCTTGAAAAGGTGAGCAAAGGTCAAAACACAAAAATGGAAGTTTTGGGAAGTAACTCGGAAGGCAATGGGGACACGTGACAAGGTGTGCCCCAGGAGAATGAAAGCATCAGCTGTGTTAGAGCCAGAACCCTCATTCATCGGAATAACTCTGATGGCCACACCTGTAAATAGGACCAGCTTGGTGGCGTGTTAATGTGGCTTTGTAATTGTGTTAATGATTTATCCTCCCTTTTAAAAATCTTGTCTATACCTAGTCATTGTGTGTGATAAATTTATAGGCTTCTTTTTCTCCCCACGAGATCAAAGCTACTGCATCATCTCATTAACCTTCACCACTGGAGAAGATGGTGAGGTAAATGATATCATATTAGGGAAAATTTTAAACACTTAAAATCTAAAAGACTTGCCAAAAACTCAGTGTGGTAAACTGAGAAAATGCCAAGTTCTGGGGCTGCTTTTTCTGCTGATTCTTAGGCTCTGATTTATCTGTGAGATGACATTGTGGAGAGAGGGGAACAGGTCAAATTAGAGCATTTCTGAAGAGCAGGGTAGCACCGAGCTTCAAGCTAACCCGCATTTAGAAAGATATCAGAGGGGAACGAAATTGCTTTTTGCTCAGAGAAACTCTTCCGGTTTCAGTTCCAGGGGAAATAGTTAATTCATGAACTGAGCTGTGAGAGAAATGAATGCACTGGTTCCCAGAGGAAAAGGGATCTGGCCATCTCACCAACTGCTAATACAAATTTTAGGCTATTTTACATTTGCCCTGAATGCTAGATGAGCTAGCTAGATATTGCTTATCTAAAGCTAAAACACTTTGGACTGGATTTGACGGGTAGATTTTTGCTAACTCAGCCACAACACGATGAGGTTGGCCCATTTATTTGGTTTTGAAGCGGTCGAATGTGTTTCCCAACAAACTGGCAGCTCTTGTAGGCCCCCATCTGATTTTCTGCTGCTCATGCCTGAAGTTGCCTCTCAGCCTGATCACCTGAAAAAGGTGGTTCAAGTTCATCTTTCGGTTCCAGCTCTGAACTCAGTCCATTGCCTGAGTTCAGACAAAGAGGTCAGAGTGTGGATTAGACCAGTACTTCTCAAACTGTAATGCATGTACTCCCACATCACCTGGAGATCTTGTGAAAGCGCAGACCCCACATGCTGCATTTCTGACAAGCTCCCAAGTGGTGTCGATGCTGCATGTCCATGAGCCACACCTTTTTCTCTACCTGTTCTGAAGCTCTGAGATCTCTCCTCTCAAAAGCATCTTCCCCGTCAGCCTGCTTCAGTTTCTGTTAGTAGAACATCTGAGTCTTAAAGGCCTTTTGCCCTTCCAGAGTCTCCTTTTTAAAACACTTTCCCTGGAGGATTAATATTTGATGCTGTGTCTCAGCTAAGAGTATCAGGGATTAGGTTTCAGTTGGTTGAAATACAAACCAAACTGGAATGAGTCAGGACTGTAGATATTAAAGGGACAAAAGCAGCAGGGAACAAAGAAAGGGACTCATTGATGATACATTCTTCCCCAATTAAAGGGAAACTAACAAATGAAAACCAAGCCACTCTCCTTGCCTTCAGTAGAGTTTCAAACCAGAGAATGTTACCTAGAACACACTGGAAAGTCATAACCTTGGAGGTAAATCCCACTCTGCCCTAGGCTTGGGATTTAGGGCAAACTATGTAACCTTCTGCATTGGTTTCCTAATCTGTAGAATGGAAATGACAGTACCTACTCCATCCACCCCAAGTTATTGTGAGGGTTAAATGAGATACCTAATCTTAGCTATTGCCAAGCACCTAGTATGGTGGCCCTAATAGTCACTCAAAATATAATCAAAATGTAACAAACAATGCTGTTGAGGTCTGCAAAATTCAGATTAGCAGAAGAGCTCGAGAAGGACTTCAGGAATTCAATAAGCTCCAGTTTGGGATGTACAAAGGAATTACACATCATCATGTAATTTGTCCTCTTGTATCTCAGCTCTCCGCCTGCGATGACGCCTTCCTCGACTCCTCCTTTTAATGATTGTGCCTATCTCATTTACTCCTAGATTCTTTTTCTAGGAAAATGCATATTCAAGAAAGAAAACAGCCGGAGGAATTATTACAGATTCTTCTTGGTATACCTTACTTAATTAGAAGAAAACACTGAAAATCCATTACTTGCCATTTACTACCTGATGTTGGGCAAATAACAAACTTTCCCACCCTTGGTTTCCTGCTCCAGGAAACCAAGTGGAAGCAAGAGCAGCTATCCCAGAGGGTTGCTGTGCAGCTAATATGGAATATTATTGTACATGGCCCTTCAGTCATTGAAAACTGCAGTCCCTTCTACCCCAAGCCCCCTTCACTGTCCCTTCATCCCATGTGTCAAATGGACTAGTCCCTTAGAAGCAAATAAACCAACCTAAACGTTGATTCTAACCTTATTGCTTCATTTTTTTTCCAAACACGATATGTTCACTCCTGTTCTCTTATCCCTTCCCAAGCTGATGCTGCCCATTGCTGCCCATTTCTCCCCAAACCGTAGCAGCCCAAAGAACTATTTGGAGAAGCTGAGTTGAATGTGATGTTTTAGGGCTGTTCTTTTCTAACAATAGGTCTAAACAGGGCCAGTTTGAATTTCTAAGGAGGTCAGCATCTCAGCCACTCAGCCTCACAGTGGGAACTGCTCATGCGAAAAGGAGGTGTCAGGGACAATACTGCAGGGGACAATGGGGATCCCCCAAGAGGGGCTCTCTTTCTCCTCCCTAGGACTCAAATGGCCCCAAGCCAAGAATCCAAAACAAAATTGTCAACATATGCTTCGTTTCCCGACAAATGATGTTCGGTTTAGGCCATGATAATTTTTCTAAAATACCATTTAATATAAATTTTGTTTTTTATATGGGTTAGCAGGTGGGGCCTGAAAGGTGCAGAGCAGAATGGCTGTGTGGTATGTCATAAGTCAAGTTGGTAGAGTGACAGGTTCCATGGGTCTGCATGGGGTAGGGAGCTGTTAAAAAAATAAAAAGGAAATCAAGTCAACACTTAGGTGTTGTGAAGATGGAAAAAAATCATAATTTAAGAATCTAGGGGTTGTTAATCTGATTTTTTTTTAAGATGGGAAATGAAGTGTTGAAATACCCCTTGGGTAGAGTACCACTTTTATCAATTCTCACCTCCTCTTTGGGTCTCAGTTTCCTTATCCAGAAAAGGAGGCTAGTTTTGGGTCAGAGACCACAAAGAGATTTCCCTTCATGTGCTAACTCTGACCTGTGGCAGTGGCTGCTCTGAGGACTGGCCTGAGAAGTCTGAGGCTCCAGCTGGACTGGTGTCACGATAAGTAATTATCTGTCATGAGTCTAGGGTAGAGCCGGTTACAGTTGTGCTAAACGCTTGAACCCATGTGAATTAGATGGTTTCTGAAGTCCCTTGCATTCTTTTTTTAAAATATTTATTTCTTTTCCTCTTTTTTTGGCTGTGTCGGGTCTTAGTTGTGACACATGGGATCTTCGTTGAGGCATGCGGGATCTTCTTGTTATGCAGGCGGCCTCTGTTGTGGTGCTCAGGCCTCTCTCTAGTTGTGGCACACAGGCTCCAGGGCACATGGGCTCTGTAGTTTGCGACACGTGGGCTCTCTCATTGAGGCTCATAAGCTCAGTAGTTGTGGTGCAAGGGCTTAGTTGTGGCGTGTGGGATCTTAGTTCCCCGACCAGGGATCGAACTTGCGTCCCCTGCATTGAAAGGTGGATTCTTTACCACTGGACCACCAGGGAAGTCCCATCCCTTGCATTCTTAATAGTTATTGAGCCTAATGTGCCCACCATGGGATGAAGGGCACAGGAAGAGGAGGAGCTGCAGAGTATTAGATTGGGAGGCTCCAGAGAGAGGAGAGTCACCTACAGGTCACCTAGGAGCATAGCTTTAGTTAAAAGACACCCTGAAGTTTGGCTCCCTTTGCAACTAAATGCCACCCACAAAAATTCAAGCCCAGGCAATATGTGTGACACAGAGACCAAGAAACATTTTTTTAAAAGAACAACAAAGGGCTTCCCTGGTGGCGCAGTGGTTGAGAGTCCGCCTGCCGATGCAGGGGACGCAGGTTCGTGCCCCAGTCCGGGAAGATCCCACATGCCACGGAGCGGCTGGGCCCGTGAGCCATGGCCGCTGAGCCTGCGTGTCCGGAGCCTGTGCTCCGCAACGGGAGAGGCCACAACAGTGAGAGGCCCGCGTACCACAAAAAAATTAAAAAATAAAATATAAAAGAACAACAAAAATATAGGTCCTCACAGTTCCTTCGTTTGGCACGTAGGATGGGTTGAATGGTGGTTCCCAAAAAGATTTTTCCATTTCTTCATGTCTAGAACCTGTGAATCTTCCCTTATTTCATAAAAGGGTGTTTGCAGAAGTAATTAAGTTAAAGATCTTGAGATGAAATCATCCGGGATTACTCAGGTGGGTCCTAAATCCAGTGATGAGTGTCCTTATAAGAGACAGGAGAGGTGACACAGGAAGAGGAGGAGGGATTGTGGCCATCGAGGCAGAGGTTGGAGTGATGCAGGCCAAGGAGGCCAAGGAGGGCTGACAGCCACCCGCAGCTGGAAGAGGCAGGGGAGGATCCTCCCCTGGCCCCCAGAAAATAAACATGAGAAAATAAACATCTGTTGTTATAAGCCACCAAGTTTCAGGTCATTTTTACAACAGCCTCAGGAAACTAATATAGCAGCCTGTTGGACTAACGGTGGGCACAGAATGGCTCAGGCTGGCCAGAGGAAGAGTCAGCCTCGTGGGTTCTGCAGAGGACACTGGCCCAGGTCCCCACCATTCCTTCCAGCCTCCCCTGCCCTTCAGACTCTCTGCCTGACACAGGATCATTTCCGCAGCCCAAGCAAGGGGCCCATGCCCGGATTCCACTGGGCCTCCACTCAACTGCACCATCTTAGCCTTCAGATGGCCTCATGCAGGCCACCCTCAAGCCCACCTTGACCTCAGCCAAGTTCTATAGTCTAACTCAGCTATAAGCTTAATAATTCAGATAATTCTAGTTGCACAGAATGCTCCTGGCTCTGTTGGAGAACATACTCTCAAGATAGACTCCCTCCCCTTTATTACCCAAATGACAGCTTATGACTGCGTGCACAAATACCACCGAAGCTCGGCCAGCATCTGCCAGCTGAAAATGGAGCAGAAGAGGAACTCAAATGTGATCAACCTCCCTGAAACAGTGTTTGATAAGGAAACGTTACTCTCCAATTTGCAATACATAATGGGCAAAGGGACCATGTCTGAAATTTCATCTTGATAACCTCAGAATTTCAATCTATAAGAAGGAACAGCAATTCACAGTAATAACAAGTAGACCAAACCATGAATTTCTTTTGCTGTTATTGCCCCTGCCTTACCTTTTTCTAACGATCGGTATTGCTGGGCATACTGAGGAAATCTGAATTTCACTATATAGCAAGCCCCTCTCCCTCCCCTGAAACTTACACACACTAGGCCCACTTGTCATTTCATTCCACAGCCACTTACTAGACCTCTCTAGGAAAAACAGAGCCAGCTGTCCTGTGAGCTCTCCCTCCCCACCCCTGTCACAGCTTGTGGCAAGGGACTAATGTGGCTCAAACCTCTCGTTTTATTATGAGAGTTGTGGTGAGGAAAACCCAGGCCACGGATTCTATTTACTATATATTGCTATAATACCATATATTATTATAGCTTACTATTTACCATCTGTGTGACATAGAGCATTTATTTGACGTCTGGGAAACACTGGCTTCTCATCTATGGGGAAGGAATAATAATAGTTTTCTTGCATGATTACAGTGAGAATCAACGTACTTAATTCTGGGCCTGGCACATCTGAAGTCCTCAGGAAATATTCGTTACTGTGATTCCCATTGCTATTTTTGTGATTGTTGTCTTGACTACCCTCCCCCAAAGATACATAATCCCCTACCTCCCCCCCACCAGGTCTGCTTGCCTCCATGTTTGCTCATATGATGACTGAGGGAGGGATGCATGGAAGAAATGGAAGCACAGACTTGGAGCCTGCTGGATCAGAAGGGGCCCGAGCCATTCCAAGACTAGGAGATGCATCTGTGTACCAACCTCTTTGATGAACTCTCTTTCATATTCTGTACACAGAGTCCTCATTAGACACTTTTGCTTCAGAAATCACAGCAGCCTAACTGACACTTGGTTTTATCTCCCAAATCACCAACCTGTGTATGAAATATGCATCACCCCGAGAAACCCATCACAAATTTTGCTTTGTGAATAATTAGACACGTTACTCCAAAATTGCCCAGTGCAGACAGCCCAGGCTGCTTTGGCCCCTCCCTTCCACCTGGGATGGCCCTAGTCACCTTTGGCCACGCACAGGGGGAAGGGCTTCTGTTTCTGTCCCCACCAACCTGGTCTTTGCCCACCAAAAACTCCAGCCTCATCCCCCTTGGGATGCTGGCTCTATGCAGCACTTTAAACTGTGGTGCATCCCACTGCACCCCCTTCTGTGCCTCAGCTCTGACTCTTCCCCTCAACCTGCCCACCGCTGCCCTCACCTCTCCATTTAGCCATGCTCTTCTGTACCTGTACACATCCGGCTCTTGACCAAAATGCAGGTTATTGACATTGCCTCGGACCTCCTTAGGCGAAGTTCAACCTTCCTGATTGTTCCCACCAATGTACTCCAGCTCTGTTGTAAGTGGGAGCTGGGAAGTGCGCCTGGTCATCCGGGCGATGCTCCAAATCGCCCTGCAGTGTCCTCACCCGAATCAAAGTTCTCCCTTTTGCTGTACCATCAATCAGCCTCGAAGTTTACCTGATGAACTTATGTAAACGACTGTGAGAAAGCAAAGGCTCTCCCTTCGGGACTGGTAACCTAACAGGTAGGCATTCCTCAGGGTCCTCTGTTGGCCAAAACATTGGGAACCTTTGTACCCTTTTCAAAAATGAGCTGTTTAAACAAAAGTCAGTCAGTGCGTTAGTTTGCTAGGGCTGCCATAACGAAGTATCACAAACTGAGTAGCTTAAACAACAGAAATTTATTATCTCAGTGTTCTGGAGGCGAGAAGTCTGAAATCAAGATGTGAGCAGGGTTGCTGCCTTCTGAGGGCTGTGAGGGACAGTCTGTCCCACGCCTCTCCTCCAGCTTGTGCTACCCTCAGGAGCTCTTCACCTTGTAGACGGCTTTCTACCTGTGTCTTCACATCATCTTCCTTCTGTACATATCGGTCTGTGCATCCAAATTTCCACATTTTATAAGGACACCAGTCATATTGGATTATGGACCGCCCTAATGACCTCATCTTAATTTGATCATCTGCAAAGACCCTATTTCCAAATAAGGTCACATTCACAGGCCCTGGGGGCTAGGACTCCAACACATTTTGGAGGGGACACAACTGAACCCATAACTTAGGTACACTGTATCCTTATTTATATCAAGAATTCATTCCCCAAAACCTTATATGATATAAAGCTTTCATAATTAAGTTTTCTAAAGGAAAAACAATAGTTGAGGGCAAGGTGGAGGGACAATTATCTCAAGATGTATTTATCATGTTGTTCTTTAATATCTCTTTTTTTCTTTTCTCAGTCTCTTCTCTAATATTTTCCTTTGGGGACTCACTGAATTTATTACCTGGCCTATCCCAGTGGTCACTTGGCTCGTGTAATGGCATTTTATGTAAATTTCACTGCAAAGTTACTGATTTTCAGACCTGATTTTCAGCACTGGCACAAGCAATATGACAGTGACATCTTGGATGATACAGTTATGTGATACAGAAATTTTTAAATGTTTAAGTAGCAATGAATATTAAAATAAAAGCACAAAAGGGATCAAAACCCCTTGCAGAAATTCTGGTGCATGCAGACCTGAGGGTGATCCACAGCCCTCTGACAGGGAAAGCAGGGTATTTCCATTAAGCAGCTGAAGTGACACTGTCGCCTGGCAATAGTGTGAACACAGGATGCAATTCATACAGGCCCCCTGCTTTGAAATTGTGAGAATTTTTATTTTATTGAAGTATAGTTGGTTTACAATGCTGTGCCAGTCTCTGCTGTACAAAAAAGTGACTCAGTTTTACACATATAGACATTCTTTTTAAAATATTCTTTTCCATTATGGTTTATCCCAAGAGATTGGATATAGTTCCCTGTGCTGTACAGTAGGGCCTTGTTGTTTATCCATTCCAAAGGTAATCAGTTGTGTGAATTTGTTTTTAATTTGAGGAATTTATCACTTTTTTTAAATTTCAAATTTGAGTAACCAGTTGAGACCTTGTTATTACTTCCAGGTCACGCTGTTTCAAATTCACATAGCTCAAATTTGCATTAAGTGCCACTGAACTGTGTAATAAGCATCTTTCCTTTAGCAGGAAGAACCGTAGACTAAAACTACCCAGAGGAAACCAGACAGATGGAAGCCTCATGTCTAGTCACAGACGCCAGCTTCGTGTAGATCAGTGGGTTTAGACATGTCTCATGGTTTTAAATTATTTATTCCCCAGTCCCTTCTGCCTAGCTCTGAAGTCTACTAACAAAAGAAATATTACCTTTATTATATGTTCTTTTGTCCTCCCCGTCTCCAGCTGCTGAAATAAGCTTTCATTTCTTGGTATAAATGCTAAGCTCCTACAGCAAAATGACCTAAAGGTGACATGAGGCAGTTAGCACTCAGCAGCGTCCTGCTGTGGGTGCCCTCATATCGGGAGTCCTGAGACTCAGCTTTTAATTAAGACTTGGCTCTGCCATCAACAAGTGATACTTCTTGGGACAATTTGTCTGGGTTTCCATGTCTTCATAGTAATTGGTTTTGTGCATTTTTGTTAAAGTGATGGAATGACAAAGGCAACACAGGAGATGCATGACTATGCTCTTTTAAGGAGAACTATGGCTCGTGAGAAGAGGATCTCAAATCCTGAGCCCTCTCTTCTCCCCACTACAGCCATGGTTCTCCCGAGTCCCCAGGTGGTGCTGAGGTTTCATGGGCCGTGGAGAGCCCTTTGGGCCCTTCCCACCGCTTTGCTAACGTTCTCATTACGAATGGCTACACACCACCGACTCCCAAGCTTTCGTCTGCACCTTCACCCAGCCCTTATGAGAAAGAAGAGGCTATCTCGGCAGTGTTGTGCTCATCCTGACTTTAACTGCCCCACAGGTCTTGGACCAGCCCATCCTTGGGCTCTTGGATAGAAGGGCCTCAGGTAGACACAGTATACATTTTTCTGACTCAAGGCACATGATTTGTTTCACAAGAGATTTGTGAATTTTCAAATAATCTGAAAAATATGACAATCAAATCATATTTAGTTAAGCCTCTAATTAATTGCCTTGACCAAAAAAGAACACAATTACATTAAATTCATCTACCGAAGGAAATCAGAGTGGGACCCATGACCACTCACTTCTCCCTTATTAGTGAGAAACAAGAATCCTCTCCCCCGCCCCAACCAATCTCTATTTGTGATTCCACAGTCCAGCCCCATTTTTTTTTTTTTTTTTTTTCCTGGTACGTGGGCCTCTCGCTGTTGTGGCCTCTCCTGTTGCAGAGCACAGGCTCCGGACGCGCAGGCTCAGCGGCCATGGCTCACGGGCCCAGCCGCTCCGCGGCATGTGGGATCTTCCCGGACCAGGGCACGAACCCGTATCCCCTGCATCAGCAGGCAGACTCTCAACCACTGCGCCACCAGGGAAGCCCCAGCCCCATTTCTTCTTTCCAAAATCCTTTCCTCTCTATGTAAAGGAAAACATTAATTTTCAGCCTCATGGAAAGATAAACAAAAGGAAGAATGCATCTTGTCCCAGTCTTTAGGAATTTCAATGTAAAAATGCGTTCCATTTGTAGAACAAAGGCTTGTTATTTTCACCCCATCTTCAGGAATGGTGATTCCCAGAAAGGTCTGGAATTTTAACTTTTGGTTTCATGCTTGACATCTGGATGGGTTTGTTTATGTGTGACTGTTTCTCATCTTGGGAAGGTGGGAGTGGCGAGAGAAAGGCATTAAATACTCAACTCTTGCCTGCCCATCAGCACTGGCAGCAACTGGTGTCAATAAAGATAGTGGAAAATGAACTGTGATTCCAACATCTGTGAACCAGGTCTCCCTTGGAGCTGACGTGCAAGTTGGAGACAGGTAGATGGCGCCTTGCCTCTTCAGGCTGCAGTGGGGCAGAATAACTTCTTAGGGAAGGTAAACAGGCTTCCCAGGCATGAATATCATTCTACTCATTTTCTTCTGGAAACAGTGCTCCGAAAAAGGTTGATGAAGACGTCAGGATACCCAGTTATTTTAAGGCCATTTGGCAATTTTTTCTGTAGTCGTCCAAAAGGTCATTAGACTTGCCGACAGCCGATGTTGCATGCCAACTTGTTTGCAGAAGAACCCAATTATCACACACAAAAACCCTCCGGTTGCAGATCAGTTTACTCGCCTGCCAGCTTTCAGAAAAGAGAAAGAAACAGATGTTCCTCATGCTCTGACTTCAACAGGCCTCCAACCAACCCTTCCAGCAGCAGAGACCTGATCTCAGCCCAGTGGGCACCTTTGAACCAAAGTCCTGCGTCCCCTCTGGCATCTGGTCCACCCCACCCCCTCTGCCCCCAGCCTCCCAGGCCCAGTCAGTGCTCAGAGGAGCCAGGTCTCTTCTAACTTGTTTTCCTTTTTTAAAACAAGAGAAGTTATTTTTTTTCTGGTTTTGAAAATAACCAAGAGCTGCAGTGCTAACTCTCAAGGTGAACTTGGCCGAAGGGAGGTGTAGTTGTGGACTCTGTGACCTGCCAGCTTGAGTGACAGGATGTTTACAGTCATCGGGAGACTCTGAGAATTGAAGGCCTCTGTAGATTTCTTGGTTTTTATGAATGTTTAAAAATACAGTGATTTTTTTAAAGGGCCTCATTTAGGAATCATCTATCTCATGTTTTCTAATCTGTATATTTAAACTTCTATGTCATTTATCAATACAGTAGAGGCACTAATGATGAATAATTATGAGTGTGGAACTGTAAAAGTTCAGAATATGTAGTAATTTACAGAGGCAGCGCAGCACAGTGGTCAAGGCACAGACTGCCCTTGGGTTTGCTACAGCAGAATGCCCAGAAATCCAACTGGCCCTAAGGTCCATGCTCAAGCTGCCAGTGCCTGGCCTTCACAGCCTCCAGGCTCTGTGTTCATTTTTCTAGTCAGGCCATGGTATAAACTGAATTGGTGACCCTACCCACCCACCCCAATTCATACAATGATGCCCTAGCCCCCAGTGTGACTGGCCTTTACAGAGATAATTAAGGTTAAATGAGGTCATAAGGGTGGGGCCCTAATCCCATAGTACTGGTGTTCTTAAAAGAAGAGGAAAAGACAGACGCCATGGAGCTCCCTCTCTCTCTGCACGTGCACAGGGGGAAGGCTAAGTGAGGACACAGTGAGAAGGTGGGAAGAGAGGTTTCACCACAAACCAACCAACAGCACCTTGATCTTGTACACCCAGCCTCCAGAACTTCAAGAAAATAGATTTCTGTTGTTTAAGCCACTCGGTCTGTGGTATTTTGTGATGACAGCCCTAGCAGACTAATATAGACCATAAATGTCCAAACAGGTCCACTCAACAACTAATAGGAATCGCAGTGCAGTAAAACTCCCCACACGCTTTCTCAGGGAAAGACATTTCTGGGACACCTTTTGCCCCAATGATTATTCCTCACCCACTGATTTCTGTATTTCAAGGAGAAGCTTCCCTTCCTGCTGACTTTAAGCATCCTGTGGAATAAAGATCATCTACCGGAAAGGCTTCATCTAATCTCAACCACAGAGACTCCCTGAGGGATCAAGGAACACAGCCAGAGAATTTCACTCTCTGGGCATCTCTGCTCCTATGCAAAGAGGGGCTTATGCAGAAAGGATTTACCCACATGACAAAATTGCCATAAGGTAACTGCTAATGACATGGCTGCCGCTCCATGCAGAGCACCTGCCGCCACCTGACACAGCACAAAGCTCCGCATTTTGGCAGCACTTCTTTGTCTAACACAAATGATCTTATTTTCACAAGCAGCTGGAACTGCCAAAAGCCCCAGTGAACAAACACAGTCTGGCAGATGCCACGATGGGGCTGAGAATATGAGTTCCTGGGATGGGAACTGGCAGGTTTACACACTTCCCCAGGTCCCAGCAGGCAGAGCACAGGCGACAGACACACACTGACCTGCATGTTAACGTCCCCAAAGTGCAGAGAACAGGACATGGGAGACGCAGGGGTGAAAGTGGTATGAAAGTGCTTTAAGGTGAAACGAAATGCTTCTCACCGCTTTAACCACTGAGGAGATTTTCAGATTATTCAAAGGCAAAGGCAGCCTATAAACAAGGTACAGGCACAGAAAATATGTTTTTAACTGGAAAAGCAATCCACGGCTGTCTAAATGCTTCATATGACAGAAATATTTACATTTACACAGAAGGAAGAAAAATGGTTAATTGGATTCTTTTGAATGAAGGACCGTTAAAGTGTATTTTCACAATAATTGGTAGCTTCTTGCCCAGGGACACTTGCAGCTATAGGAGTCCCTCAGGAATGTGGGAAATCACCCCTTCTCCGGTGGCAGCCTCTTGGATACATCCTCTACACTGCCACCGTGCCCCCCCAGAGAGCTTTATAAAATGCACAACTCTTCCCATCCTCCCGAGGGTTGCTCTTTTTTGCCCTTAAAGTTATAGCTACAGTCATAAGCATGGCCCATGCATGAGTCCCTTCATGATGGCCTTTGCCTACCCCTCTGCCATCATCTCCTGCCCTCAGACATCACTCCACACAATAAAGATCCCAAACTACTCACTCTCAAGCTGTCTTCATCTCCATAACTTTGCATATACTCTTTCATCCTCTACTCTGCTGAGTGAATTATGACCCATTCTTCAACATATGGGTCAAATTTACCCTTCTTTTCAAAGCTTCCCTGATGCTTCTAGGCTGTATTACTTGCTCCTTTCTTTACATTCCCAGAATACTCGAGGAGTCCCTTTGACGTGAGGTTTAATATTCCATTTTGTTAGGATGTCTTGATACATATTGAGATGATGGGCCCAGGTGGTAGGTACCATTCTTATTTTTCTTTGAGTCTCTTTAGTATCTCTAGGGCCAAGCATATTTAGCTGTTTGCCTAGCAAAATCTTTTGCTATTAAAATATGTGGAAACAGACAAACATGAAAAACACAAGGTGATTCATAAAATATCTTGAAGTATATGGAAAAGGTAATGTTCCCTAAAAATGTAGAAAAGTATACAACAAAACAACAAAAGAGGAAGGGAGGGAGGAAGGAAGGGAAGAAGGAAGAAAAGAAGAGCAAAGAAGATTATAGAGGACATTAGCTTGATGTCTTCAAAAAGACATGGAGGGCATGACCTCCAGGAAACAAGATCAGGGAACCACAAGAACAGAAGAGGTTGTGATGAAAGAAGAGACGTGACAGGAACCTGTGGAACTGGGGGAAAAAAAAGCAAAAAGCAAGGAATTACAAAAGCAAAACCAAGACTAAATTAGAGCCATAAAAACCTTTCTTATTGTTCAGCTGTGTTTCCCCAGCTGGCACATCAGGCCCTGGCTTCTTCCTCCTGCCCAGTCTAAGCTACAGGAGTCCCAGCAGAGCTCCTGACTTAGCCCCACCCCTGCTAGGAATCTCTATTATCTGGAAGAATCGCAGCTGAGGTAGAGGGTGATAAGAAGAGCATTTAATTAGCCTTCTTAGGTAGGTAATCAGCTGCATCTTGGTCACTGGATGCTGAAAAATTGAAGAAAATAAGTTATCAAAGAGAGAGAAAAGAAAATCAAAAATTAAAAGAGTAGTAAAAATAAGAACAGAGGCAAAGATTGTTATCTTTACAAAATATGCATTTTGTGTTTTAAAGATAAGTTATGAGTCTGACTCCAAAAGTATAGGCCACAAAAGCAAAAGTAAACAAACTGCACCATATCAAACCAAAAATCTTCTGTACAGTAAAGGAAATCATCAACAAAATGAAGGGGCAACCTACTGAGTGGGAGAAAATATTTGCAAATCATAGATGTGATAAGGAGTTAATATCGGAAATATATAAAGAACTCTCATAATTCAATAGCAAAACAAAATCAATTAAGAAATAGGCAGAGGATCTAAATAGACATTTTTCCAAAGGAGACATACAAATGGCCAACAAGTACTGAGAAGATGCTCAGTACCACTAACCATCAGGGAAATGCAAATCAAAACCATAGTGAGATATCACCTGACACCTGTTAGAATGGCTATCATCAAAAGGACAAGAAATAACAAGGGTAGGCAAGGATGCGGGGCAAAGGGAACACTTGTGCACTGTTGTTGGGAATGTAAATTGATGCAGCAACTATGGAAAACAGTATGGAGGTTCCTCAAAAAATTAAAAATGGAACTACCGTATGATCTCACAATTCCACTTCTGGCTATTTATCGAAAGAAAATCAAAACACTAATTCAAAAAGGTATCTGGACTCCCATGTTCTTTGCAGCATTATTTATAATAGCCAAGATATGGAAACAATCTAAGTGTCCATCAATGGATATATGGATAAAGAAGATATGGCGCATAGATAGATAGATATAGATAGATAGATAGATATAGATAGATACTACTCAGCCATAAAAAGGAATGAAATCTTAGGAAATCTTGCCTCTTGAGAAAACATGGATGGACATTGAGGGTAAAATGCTAAGTGAAATATGGAACACGGAGAAAGACAAATATTGTATGATCTCACTTATATGTGAAATACTTTTAAAAAAACAAACAAGCTCACAGATAAAGAGAACAGATTGGTGGTTACCAGAGGTAGAGGGTGAGTGAAATGGGTGAAGAAGGTCAAAAAGTGTAAACTTCCAGTTATAAAATAAAGAAGTCCTGGAGAATGTAATGTATAGCACAGTGAGTACAGATAATAATACTGTATTGCATATTTGAAAGTTGCTAAGAGAGTAGATCTTAAAAGTTCCCATCACAGGAAAAAAATTTTTTGTAACTATGTATGAGGATGGAAGTTAACTATACTTGTTGTTGCGATCATTTCGTAATCTATAAACATATCATATCATTACGTCATACACATGAAACTAATATAATGCTATATGTCAATTATGCCTCAATACATCTTTTTAAAATAAAGGTAAGTTATATTTTTATGACAAACATCAGAAAATACCCAAAAACAAATATTCAAAAGAAGTAAAAACTGTGAGACAAACAATGTTTACTGTTTTAAGTCATTACGTTTTGGGTAATTTATTATGTAGCAATAGATAATCAGTGCAGCATGGGTCCACACACATAGCATAAGACGAAGCAAAGTTACCTCTTTTTCACTAAGTGAGACTTTGGGACCAGACCCAATATGGAACCTTTAATGGAGACTCCGTGACTCTCTTGCTTACACTTGGCAGCTATGAGACTTAGGGACGATGCTGAGAGAGACACTTCCTCTATGCATTTCCTTGAGGCCCAAACTCATAGTTTAGCCCTCTAATTATTGCCAGTCAAATGGCCAGGTAAGGCCATTCCAAGGAAAACCATGCCAAGTAAAAGCAAGGAAGAGGGAGGTGGAATCTGAATCTGATCAACAGGCCCATGGAGGTGGGAGGAGGGGACGAGGAAACAGCTTGTAAGAGGACACAGCCGCTCACCCTCTTCACAGAAGCAATCCCGGAAGAAAAGAGCAAATTTGCAGAAAAGGGAAAACTTTCCATTCTGACCTGAAATCCAAACCTCTTTCCTTGTCCCTCAAAATTCTCCACCTCCAAGTGCTCAGAGTTATTAAATATCTGTAATCAGATCCATTCATATTAGATTCCTCTGACCTGGGATGCAGTGGGGTTAATGCAAAGGAGCTTTATGCCTTCCCTGGAGGCCAAATGGCATTATCTCCTGGCCTCCTAGGGCTATTGTTCTCTGCTTTTTACTAATAAAGGCTGGGGTCTGATTAATTCTATGACAGAATAACAGTTTCTAATAATAGCCTATCTTCTCAAGTTCATTTTCACTTAATAACATCATACTCTAGTACATAGAGTCACTCAAACGCATAATCAACCGAGTGTTTTCACACTTACACCTTGCTAAAGTGGCTTTAATGGGCAGGGTATTTAGCACAATAATTGTTTACATACAGCAACAAAAAATTGCATGAATTCGTTAATGTTTGTAATTTTTTTTCTAAATTAAAACTGTCCCCTTTTATTGAATTCTCTAATTACTTTCATCTTGACAGATAGCTCATATTATGCTTTTGAATTATCAGCAAATTGATGAATTTGTGTAGCTTAAATGAAAGAAGTATTTCACCAGCAACAGCTATTTGACTATTGCCCAGCAGTCAGTTTCATTCCTTGTTTAAAAGACTAACTTGCATGTTGGGCCCTTTTTTACGTGGATGGATGGATGGATAGATAGAACAGGAGATAGATGGGTAGACAGACAGACAGACAGGGAGAGAGAGAAAAAGAGAAAGGGAGAGAGAGCCACCCGGGTATACAGAAATGGAAGGCAAGACTGAACCACACAGGAGACAAAAAGTCATTACCACTTGATAGAAAGCACAACACACTGGAATCTGAGTCCTGGTTCTGTGCTCTGCTCCGGCACTTACAACTTTTTTGCCCAAAGCAAGTAACTGCAACCATTCTCAGGTCCATTTCCTTGTCTGTGGTAGGGGATACCACTGCCCCCTGTCCTGCCTGTGGTGTTGAAATATTTGAGTAGGTGACAGTGCTCTAGAATGACAATCAACAGTGTAAGAGATCATAAAGATGGGGAGAAAACCCCTCATGTGGCTGCCACCTTAATTCCTACCCCTCTATTTCCAAAACTGCTTATGCTGTTCTGATGGGCACAGCGTAGGATTCTTGTAAGGATTCCAGTGTTTGGTTCCTTTGAAACACCGCCTCTCAGGGACTATGGCCAAGTACCTAGAGGAGCAGCCAGGGAGTATCTGTATCAGCACCTTATCACACTCCAAACACTTTGTTCTTGCCTACCCCAAACCTTCACTTCCAGAATGGACCCAAACTCCTGCTAAAATAAAAATTAGCATAAAAGTGACTTTAATATCACTGAGCACACAATAACCAAGACCCAAACTGTGATTAGATGTTCTGCTCTGCTTGGCCCTAAACTAAAACCACCAAAAAAACAAAACTGTTCCCTCTCTCTCTTCCCTCCTTGCTTCTGGCGGGTTGGAGTGACCTTTGATGACCTGTGCCCTCCCTCTAGGACTAAGAATTTTAATCATGGCATCCCGAAGCCTCACTCAAAGCCATCGAGTTCTCCTCATTTTACAAAGCCCACCTTGAGCTGTCGAGACAAGCACACAGTTATACGGCCCCTGGGATGCCCCCACTCCCACCTCCCCAAACACAGGATTGTGCAAAAGAGCATGTTTTTTGCCCATCTTTTCCCCTCATATCCTCTGTTAACCTGTGACACAGTATTTTGGTCAAAGCGTCAATGAATGAATCACAAATGGTGAGAGAGAGTTTCCACTTCACAAATAGTTTTCAGTGTGGGTGGTACCTTACCTTAGTAGATTTGTCAACTGCTTTTTCAAGCTCGGGAATCATGGAAACCTTTGCAGCACTGCACAGAGCTCAAGAAAAATTAGCCGAGAAACCATTAATGTGATATAAAAATGCACATGTGCCCTGGGCCAACGGAGGCGAAGGCAGACGTGTAATGCTAATGAGATGATTCACAGGCACTTCCGGGTCCTCTAAGGATGCCCAGGACCCAGAAATAGTTGTATCATCTTTGCAGCCGTTTGTATCAACAAAATACATTTTTCATTGGCCATGAAACAACAACAAAAATGCTCAGAGATAATCTCCAACATCTATTAATCCAGTCTGAATTTTAGGGGAGCCAGGGAAGAATTCTACGGAAACGTGGGTTTTTATCACCTCTAGGCAACTGAATGAACACGCTCATCACTTTAAGACTCTTTTCCACAAGCCCACAAGTGCCATCCTCTCTGCCAGGAAAACCTAAGCATCCATGCTCACTCGTCCCCTCTGGATCTTCACTCTTATGCCTCCCTCAATGGCCACCAGAAAAGACATTTATTGGAAGCCACATCAAAACCAGATGGCTCGTCATGGATTTGGGGAGCCTGGCTTCAGCCCACTGTTGCCGTGACTTTCATGACTTTTTATCAGCGTTGCCACCACTGCCACCCCAGATGATTAATGAAGAGAAACCAGATCTATTACTATCACACCAAGTGGTGGATCCAAATAATTCTGAGAGTCCTAGATGGGTGAGTATGTCATAGTTTAGAATCAGGATAGGAGTGGGGTTTTGCTTATTTTCTTATTCTAAGGAAAAGCAAGCTCTCAGTTGCTGGCCTCCAGCCCAGATTCATGGTCAAAGACCTGGGCTTTGTGGCCTTAAGCTTTCTCCACCTCCACTCCTCCCTTCCAAACTACATGATGCAGACTCTGCTGATGTCCGTGGAAGATGCTGTGATGTACAGCCCAGATCTCCCTTCAGGAATGAAGGGCTCATTTTCCTGGCTGTTCAGTGGGCAGCTGGCCAACAGCGCTTAGCTCTGAGCCCTCTCGGGGAGTTGCCTTGGCTGAAGGGACCCACCTTGCCCAGGGCAGCCCTCATCCAATGACTGGTCCACAGGGGGATATAAAGACCCTTCCCCTTTGCCCCAACTCAGGACAACTCTGAAGAGCCATCCTTCCTTCAAAGCTCCCTGAGGGGTCAGCTGCACCTTCCTTAGAACTGCATCACAGCCAAACAAACTTCTCCCTCTGCCCACGCCTGCTTTCTTCCATCCCCTGCAGGTGTTGATCCCAAGAAAACTTCCTATAATATTTCTTGCATACTCATCTCTTATCCCAGAGTCTACTTCCTGGAATCCAACCTGTGGCTATCCCCATGTCCCTTGGCCCACCTCCATTTTGACTTAAGCTGAGGCTGAGAATCTGGTGACTGACAGCGTCCAACCTCGAGCACCTGCATTTCTTGGCATCTCTGCCTGGGGCTGCCTTAGCAAAGTGGTACAACTGGGGAGTGTGGAAGTTAACAGCTCTGGAAGGACCCAGGATAAACGCCCACCTTCCCATATTTGGGTGGCACAGTTCGGAGGCATATTCCACAGTTTCTCCAGAGTCCCTGGGATCTGAGTCTCCACTGTGCCCCCAGCCACCTCACCTGTGGACACATTGTTGGCTTTCTCCTTCTTTGTCTCACTGCTTCACTCCCTGCTTCTCTTCCCGGGATCACCTGCCAATAAGCCACTAGCACCCAGGTTCCTGCCTCAGAGTCCACCTCTGGGTGAGATGTGCTTATTTCTTTTCCTTTCTAAGCTGGAAACTCATCTTCCTGGGGGCAGAACCAAGGGGGCACTTGCAGGAAGGGGGCCATGAGTCACGATGAGTGTGAGTGGCAGGACAGCTGTGGAAGATGCTAAGGACACAAGCTAGATCCTCCACAATGCCTGGCTAGTGTCGACGTATTTTATGATAAAATTTATTAGGAGAAGGTAGGCTTAGATGTCACCCTTCCCCCATCTTCCTGTGTGGGAACTCCCCAGGTGCTCCAGAGACTGGATGACAACAATGACTGTCGCTTACCAAGACCTGTGCCGATTCAGGGAGGAGCATTGGGCAGGATCTCACTCATCCTTCGAGATCGATAAAATCATTGACTCAGTTATGAGAATGGTGAGTGATTTCTATGGTCTCACCATTAATCAGCTAAGAGCCAGGATTCAAATCCAGAGCAGATCACTTCAAACTGCTAATTCCTAATCGGGGTGTAAGAGGTCACTGAAATATGCATGTGCCCAGTCAGGCGAATGCTGGGCAGCTTGGGGTCAGTGATTTGAAGAGGAGAAATGAAATGGTCGTTGTGTATTTCAGGGATACCTAGGAGAGCATGTAGGAAAAGGGCTAACAGGGTCCCGAAAGCTCTAAAAGCAAAAATATACTGAGGAGGGTAGAGAATGAGAAAAGATAAAATAACCACATCATCTTCCAGGTCAGCAGGGAACCCTTGAGAAATGAGCTTGGTGACAGTCCGAGCAGGCTGAATATGATCTGTCCTGAGGAGGGCCTCTGGTTTCGATAGTGTGCCCCCAGATGTCACTTTTCAACCAATATTTATTGAGCGCTCTTGAACTGGAGACGTGGAAATAAGCAGAAAAGGCAAGTGCCCTGCCCCCAGAAAGCGAATCTACTAGTCAGGGGAAACTGACGAGAAATAAATAAATTGATATATTATAGATGTCCGAGAGTAATAAGAGCTATGAACAAATTAAAGTCGGGGTGTGTTCACAGTTGATAATGGCAGGTGCAATCTTAGATGAGGCAGCAGAGAGGCCTCTGGGGAAGGTCACATTGAGGGAGATAGACGAACAGGAGGCAAAGCATCCAGGGGAGGGAGCAGCAGTTACCAAGGCCCTGTGCAGGGCTGGGGAGCAGCCAGCAGGCCAGCGTTGGGGTGCAGAGGAAGCAAGGGAGACGTCAGTGAGAGAGGAAGCAAACCGAACGGAGGCATTTTCTTGTGGCCAATAACATCCAGGCCTGGGAAAGTTTAAAGCTCTCCCCCAAGTTCCTGTGGGCCTAACACTCCCCACGTCCTGCTGCTCCAGCCCCTTCATCCTCCTTTACTGTGTTTTTTTTTTTTTTTTTTCTTTTTTTTGTGGTATGTGGGCCTCTCACTGTTGTGGCGTCTCCCGTTGTGGAGCACAGGCTCCGGACGCGCAGGCTCAGCGGCCATGGCTCACAGGCCCAGCCACTCCGCGGCATGTGGGATCTTCCCGGACCGGGGCACGAACCCGTGTCCCCTGCATCGGCAGGCGGACCCTCAACCACTGCGCCACAAGGGAAGCCCTATCACAGTTGTTTTATAAGAAACTAACCAGAACAAGCAGTTTCTGGCTGTTCCATGTATTAAGATCCAGGGTATGCGAGGGAAGGCTCGCTTAACCCAGCCCAGTCCATCGGTCCTCTCTCTCCCCCTATTTCTGCTCCAAGTGGAAATCTTAAAAGCATTTCTTCACCAAGGTAGATCTTCCCTAAGAGGAATCCTCCAACAGCCACTGAGAGAATAAAATGTTCTCGATCTCGTTAGAACCCCGCCCCCCGCCCGGGCAGGTGTGCGGTAACAGCGCTGGAACCCAGGGGCTGGGCAGCAGGACGGAAGTGGCATCGGTGTGCAACCAACAGAGTCAGCTTGCACGCAGAGCCGCGTGGCGTGTGCATTTTTCGTCTAGAGAAAAATTAGGTCAGCTATAAATGGAGAGGACATGAGCACCGTGAAGCCTGCAGATCTCTGCTGGGTTTCCTAGAGGATGATCTACGGTACGGAGCTGTGGAGGTGTGCTTGGAATACGGGGCTCAAGTCGGGCATTTAACAGAAAGCTCAGCTTGCTTTCTGATAAATACACACACCGCTTTAATGTTAAGCCTGGGGAAGGCGTGTATTTAGTGGGGTGTTTTATTTTTCTTTCGTGATAATCTAGATTAGGTAGTAAGATGAAAGATGGATTTCAGAAAATAGATAGGCCATGCATAAACATAAATAGTCCCCAGCCTATGATATCTTTGTGACACAACTCTTTTTCCCTCTCTCTCCACCCCTTCACCCTTCCACCTTGGGGGTGCAGATATAATTACAGTTGCTGCCATTTCTTGCACTCCTAATATATGTGCAGGCATTATCTTTAATTCTTCTAAAACAAGATAGTTAATACTACTGTTTTACAGATGCAGAAACCAAGGCTCATGGGGGCTTGCTCCAGGCCACATGACTAAAACAGAGAAGTGCCTAAGTCCTTCTGAACTGATTTCCCGTAGCCTCCAAAAAAAAAAGTCTTTGGCCTTTTCTTGATTCCGAGAGGAACCAATCTCTCTGTTCTCTGAGAGTGGCTTTTGCAGGATCAATCCTGGGACAAGCCCTCAATTGAGCTTATTCCTTGGCAAAGCCAAGGTGGTTCAGGTCACCAACGGGTACTGAACATTTGCCATGGGAGGCTCAGAACAGAAAGAGCAGAGGGTGCAGGGCAAACGGGAGCATGGAGGTGTCCAAAAAACAAGGGATGGAGTCCCTCCTTCCCAAATTTCTAACGAAATTTTAAACATGCCTACTTGGTGACTTTACCAAGCTGTCAGAAGAATCCAGGAGCAGGAAAGATGCATGTCTCTCCCTGTATACCTCCTTACTCCTCTCTTTCCCATCTTCATGGCTTACCCTGTGGCTGGTTGAATATTATTCTGTCCCATATCTTCCTCGTTTTGCTGTCAGGAGGATCCAATACGATAAGGTGTATGCCAGTACTTTGTAAACTCTACTAAATTACTAGAAAAGCACCGTTCTTGGGTGTGGTATTAAGCCTGGTGGAGGCCATCCACGTGCTTGTTTCAGTGTCCTCACAGGGTGTTGCACCTCAGTTACAGCCATTATCCTCACCAGCACCAGCAGGAAGAAATATTCATCGGCCTCTTCTGTTATGCCAACCTCTACGCTGAGCACAAATGTAATTCTATCTAACCTTTCAAAACACTCTGCAAGGGAGGTATTATCACCTCCATTTTACAGAAGAGGATGTTAGGAATTTCGTCCCTAAATAAGATGCTTTGGGTGAATTAGGTATATTGCTTTCTGGAACCATGTATTTGAACGTTGCATGAAGTAACTTTCTTGGTTAAACTATATACTTCAAGGAGTTAGAAGAAAAACAGTAAGGACAGGTGCTCTTAGGGAAAACAAGTGTTTAACAGGGACCCCTTAACTCAGTCCACAAACCCGTAAGTCACAGAAATATCCTACAAGCATCTCATGTCCCCTCATCACCATGAGCATAGACAATTCCAAGACAAGCTGCTCTGGGAAGGTCATTTGCAGCCAAGTCAGCCTTTGAGAGAAGGAGACAAGCTGTGACTTATGAATGCATCAGACCCAGGCTGGGGATGACATGTCACCCCTGTTGTGTCAGATTCTACTTGGTCCCTCCCTGGGGCCTCATTTGCCTCTACTCTTTCCCTGCTTTCTACCCCTACTTCCTTCTGTGTCCTCCACAAATCTCATTACCAATCAACCCAATATTGGAACTTTGTGTTTAGAAAAGGCAGTAACAATGATGGTCCTGTTTAGTCACGGAGCCAGGTACTGTTCTAAGCGATTTACATGTACCTCGTTGTCAGATCCTCACGGGCACCTGTGAAGCACTCTTAGTCCCCATTTTACAGATGAGTGAACTAAGGCACACAGAAGAGAAGAGACTTTCTTAAACTCATCCTGACTTTAAAAGGCAGAGCTGCAGTGGGGACCCAAGCAGTCCAATGTTGCTGCTTTAGAGACTGTTTCAGTCATTTTAAAAGATCATTTTATTCTGGAAAGTCCCAAGTATCCAGGAAGATGATAACTGAAAATGTGGTAATCGGTGAATATGTCTCCGGAAAGCCATTGTTCAGCCTAGAACTGGATTACAAAGGAAAAGAGTGGCAGGGCCTCACTCATAACAAGAGTGGTTTTAAAAAGACAGATGAAAATAAGAATGAGGGATGGAGCCCAAAGCAAGAGCCCCAACCTGGAAACCCAGATACCTTTCAGAAGTCCAATGAGAGCTACTATGCACAGAGTGAGCATCTGGTATGGAAACTGAGCCAGGGCTTTAGAGCATCACCTCGTTGGGTGTTCCCAGCCCCCCGAGAGGGAAGTCGTTTGCCAAAGGTCTTTGAGCCAGTGAGAGGGCGGTTGGGGTCTGAATGCCTTTCTGTGGGAGGCCAGAGCTGGAGCTCTGAACCACTTGCTATGCTTTTCAGAAGGTTGAGATAGAAAGTCAGTTGCAGCTGGCTAGGTGCTGTGCTGATGAAGCCAAGTGTCGTGCTGATGGAGCTAAAGATACAGGCACTGTTCCCGAGGTGGGCAGCTTCATCAACAGGGTAGAAATAAGTGGGGCGTTCACTTGACCAGCTCGGTAAGGACCAATGAAAACTGATGTCCATCCAAGAAAGACCACTCCAGGAGGTCCTACCAAGACCAAATAAAGACACTTCTCAGCTTATATTAGAGGTAGTTCCCTATTACATATTAATTATAATGTACTCTCTGGTCTTAGTAAATCAGAGTGGGAAGATAAATGTTATGCCTACAAATCTAATTTAAAATAAAAATGTTCTCTGTAACTCATCTTTGATTCTTATGAGCCAGTTTATTGTCATATAAATGGGTGAGAGTTGATCATATTCTGAGAAATATTGCTTTAAATATTTTAACTAAAGTCCTCTCTAATGGTTTATTCAACCGCTAACCATTTATTAAGAAACTACAACTCAGTTGTAAATGTCATCAGTAAGCATAAAATTGTTAAACACCAAAATAAACTCTGGTAGGAGCAGCAAAGGACAGTCCTGAATCTAGTTGCTGTGCTATTCTCTAGTCCTGAATCTAGTGGCACTGACAGTCCTGCCTGGGAAGCCACCACAGAGTAAGGGCCCACCAGGGAGCAGTGTCTGGGAAATACTCTTCCAGATCAGAACTTTTATCTTTCCACCAAAATCTGGTAGAACTAGAAATTTCCCCCGACACTGCCAGCACCAACAGTGAGAAGGATAGTCTATCTGCTTGTTTTTAAACAGCTAGTAGATTTATAGGATGAGAACATCACCTCTCCAGCAATTGCACAGACTTGTCAAGAGCAAACAGGAACACCAACAACTAGAGTGTTAGAAATGCAGTAGATAATAAAGACTCTGTGACATTAAGTGGGAACTCAAGCCCTTGCAGGGAGGAAACCCAATGCACAGGATCTAGATGTCTAGAGTCCCATTCTGAGGGCCTCTGAGCTGAGCGAGGAAGTGGCAGCAGCAGAATCTATGCAACATTTCCAGTGCTCCAACGTGCTGGCGACAAGGTGTGCTGCTCGTCAACCTTGGAAGCACAGCGAAATTAGTTTTCTTTTTGTTGTTTGGTCGTTGGCTATACCTGTGTTGAACAAAAGGAACCTCCTGGGGCTTCCCTGGTGGCACAGTGGTTGAGAGTCCACCTGCCGATGAGCCATGGCCGCTGAGCCTGCGCATCTGGAGCCTATGCTCCACAACAGTAGGCAAAACTAATAATAATAATAAATTAAAACATAAAAGGAACCTCCTGTAGATTCAGTTTGTCTCAACTAATTCTTTTGTCAATTCTACAGATCTCCAGTTTAGAAACCGCTCCGGCATCTTTAAAGAATCTTTCCAAAATGGGGTCGACCCACATGACAATGACTGTCAAGATCCTGGGGACGCGAGTGAGCCCACACTCTAAGTCAGCAGCCACCCTTCCATTATAATGTTTCAGACAAAAAGTGAGATGATGAGAGATACTTGGGATTCAAGGTCTCGAGGTCAAACATATTAAATGAACTGTTAGGTGACTGCACCCTTGAGAGAACAGTGAGGAAAGAGCATGTTCTTTACCCCTGGGGAATTTCTTAGTGTCGTGAAAGGTGAGGAACTGCACTGGAGGACATGGGTTGATTAAAAATATCAATGCAGTGAAACTTTGGAATCTGGAAATCCTAGACTCAAACCAAGCTCTGCCACCTATTAGCTGTGGTCCTTTGTGCAGTTTCGTTATCTGGGCTTTATTTTGAGCCACAGGGTCATAACAGTGAAGCACCTGCCAGGAGTTGCTACACTGCTCTTCTATCTATTTGCCACTTTGTTTATGTTGACTGCCTGTCTCCTTCCCTTGCTCATCAAATATGTACTAATTATATACTCTGTTTCATCTCCCCTCATTGTTACTTATATATGCTTTTACTATTTCTTTATAAGTAATAAAAATTAACACCTGATTACAAATGGATAAACATTATATGAGGTACTTAGAGTAATCAAATTCATAGAGCCAGAATGTATTTAAAATAGTGGTTGCTGGGCTTCCCTCGTGGCGTAGTGGTTGAGAGTCCACCTGCCAATGCAGGGGATGCAGGTTCGAGCCCTGGTCCGGGAAGATCCCACATGCCGCGAAGCCGCTGGGGCCGTGTGCCACAGCTGCTGGGCTTGTGCTCTAGAGCTCGTGCTCTGCAACCCCCCGCTCACAGCAACTGGAGAGGGCCCAAGCGCAGCCAAAATTAAATACATAAAATAAATAAATGTATTTAAAAAAAAAGTAAAATAAAATAGTGGTTGCCAGGGGTTCCGGGGCAGGGGGTGGTAGGGAAATGGGGAGTTAGTGTTTAATGGGTATAGGATTTCAGTTTTGCAAGATGAAAAAAGTTCTGGTGATGGATGGTGGTGATGGTTTCAAAATGATGGGAATGTACTTAGTGCCACTGAACTGTATACTGGTTAAAAATGGTAAATTTTGTGTTATGTATATTTTATCATAAATTAAAAAATAGAAACAGAAAATAAACACCTGACTCACTTTTGCGACACTTACCTACAAGATCCACCAGAATAGAAATATTTGTCACATCCAGACCCACCTCAACACTGTCTTTTGGGAAGAACTGAGGTGGGAAAATACACACGCTCCCCGCTCCTCCCCCACCCACCCCCACCCCGACAAAGAGGATATACACAGTACCCAGCAGAGGGCAGAAGAGAGTCAAGGAGGCATTTCGCCTGGAATTTTGGTTTTGTGATCATTCTTTCTTTTCTAATTTGCTGTCTTAATTAAATGTTATTGCCTTTAAAAGTGAAAGTCTTTCAAAGACAACCACATTAGAGGACAGAGGATAAACAACTCTTCCACTGAGTTAAATGATCACATCATTTAAACTATCACATGGAAATAACTGCTCTGTGCTGGGTTTTCTGGTAGTACCAAGTTCCAACTTAACTAGTCATTTTTGTTTTGTGTGTATATCCTGTACCTGGATTATTTTACAAAGTACTCTATGAATAACTGTGTTTCCAGAAAGGACAGTAAGAACTGCACTAAGTCTCAGTGGAAACACTATTGTAAAATTAATGGGATTCAGGGATTTAGGTGTTTTCTTTCCTCCCAGCTGAGCTACACTGCCAACCAAATACCGTAAAGGTGCTGCCATTCACATTCACTTTAACTGAGATAATAGCTTTCTCCTTCCCTCGATTTTCTCCCTACCCTGATTTGCTACAACATAGTTACAGTTATCCTTGATGGGCAGTAATTACTTTGGGGAGATTTCTTTCTGGCTTAAAAGGATATTGCCGTTTTATTATGTTAAAACACCAAGGGGATAATTTTCAAGGAAGAGAGCAGTGTTTTTACGACAGGGGTTTTCTCACTTGTCTCTTAAAGGAAGCCGCATTTAAGGTTGAGGATTGTTTTTTGGCGTCTGGTTTCAAACAGCCTGGGAGTCGCAGGGCTGGCCTGTTTAATGACGATGAGCATTAGCTCTCGCCTTCTCCCGTGGCAGCTGCTAGGCATCGTGTTAAAACGTGGCAGCAGCAGTAACTGCCCAGGCAATAATGGTTCTTCCTTTTCTTCAGGTAATTTGGATGCACATAGCTCTCTCTTTCCTGTATTGAATATGATTCAAGTCCCAAATATCCGTTATTATTTCACCTGCCTTACAACGGGAATTGTAAGCGCTCTGATAAATGATTTGAAAGACTGTCTAATTTCCGTAAATACCTCTGCCAGCTGTTAACTTGCAATTTTATAACGTCTAAAACATTCTGAAATTCCTCTGTGCATACCCCGAGTGAGCTGACAGCCAAGTGTCCCCTGCATCAATTATGCCAAAAAAAAAAAAATTAGAGAGAAAAGAAAACTATTTTTCTCTTTCTCTGGCAGTGGAAGAATACTGCTCACAAAATCCCGCTTGTGTGAACAATGAGCCTTTTTCTATAGAATAGAAATGATGGGGGAGTCCATCCCTACGCGTGCTAGGATGGGCTTAAGTAATTTAATTTCTGTCTTCAGAACATTCCCTTCTCCTTTCTCGGAGTCAAGCTGAAGGGAGAGTGGGAGGGCACAGAGATGGGAAGCTAGGAGATCAAAAAAGAACTAGACAACTGAACAGCCTTGAGTTCTTTCAGAGGCTGAAAACCCTCTGCGTTGAGCTACCTTGTGTTGTGTGCTATGTGAATATTTGTGGCAACGTAAAGATGGGTCGATGTCATCTCTAAGCTCATTTGCCCTTCAGTACATGGTAATCGCTTGGTTTACAATAAGCTTCAGGAAAACCCACTTTCATGTGGAGTTGACCACATGAAATCTCTGTAAGAGTTATTTTCATAACCTTAAATCCCGAATTTCCATGAGGAGAATCTAAACAAATTGTACAGACTAAATAAACATCATTGTGGTGAAGGAAAGGCTCCAATATGGAAATCATGGTGACACATGCGTTGGCAGGAGACGCATGCTACAGTAAAGTAAAATGTAAACAGCTTTCCTTGATAAAGAATCCCATATGGAAAATGTAATCTGGCTGTAGAATGCAGACCACATAAAACACCATGTCTCTGCACTGAGTGGTAAAGCTAAAGAAGACAGTATTCATGCTTGTGTTCATCCAGGCTGCACCAGGAGGGTGAACTTGTCTGTTGAACTCCATTGTGGAAGGTGGGTGCCCAGCTCCCCAGGGCACACTCCACTACAGCTCAGGCTCACAGAAGGGTTTGTTTCCTTGGGTCACAACTAAATTCATCACAATAGAGACTTCGTCCTTGTGACAAGGGCTGTGGAAAAGGATCTGAATCCATATTTAGTGTGCCCTATATGCCAGACGCTATAAAATTTAAATAAAAATTTAAAATAAAAGTACAGAAAACAATTTAACAAGCACTGTCTCCAGATTAACAAATGCCAATATTGTATTCTCCTTGTGCGTTTGTATAAAAGATGCCAAATATTCCAGCTAAAACAGAAGCTCCCTTTGCTCCCCTCCTGAGTCCTTTTCCTCTCCCTCCCTCCTTCCCTGAAAAGGTGCCGCCCTGAATTTGGTGAGCATCATCCTCCTGTGGATATGTTAACCACGTTACCTCATTTATTCCTTCTAGCAACTCTCTGAAAAGGGTATTATCCCCATGTTACAGATGAGGAAACTGAGACTCAAGGAGATCAGTATTTGCCTAGGGCCACACAGCAAGTTGGTAAAAGAGTTGAGGTTCAAAGTCAGTTTGATCTTATTCGAAACCTGTGCCCTTTTTACTGCAGCCTACATCCAGAAGAGCTGGTCCTATTCCTCACGGCACCTGAGGACCACATGGATCCTTCCCAGCTGAATTATTTCACCTCTCCAGATCTTGATACATGAGCTTTACTTTACGATTCCTTAATGGAACTATTTTCAAAGTTTTGCTTCTTGGGTTTGTAAAGCCTAAACACAAACCCAACTGGGGAGGGGTAAAATGGGAGAATTACACTACCTTATTATATGCATGTGGACCTCCTATCTAATATTAAATACACCGCTGGTGCATGGTTGCCTTCCTGAGGGCTAACTGTGCATCCCATATTTCATTGGTTCCATGCCATTAGGGAGCTAACATCTACATTAAAGATTTGGGAAAACGGAATGGGCTAAAATATGAAACAACTTGTCCCACTTACTGGCACCGGGTAGTGCTCAATGAATTGTATCTAAAGGAATGATTACATATATCTAAAAGGGTACAGATCTACTGCAAATTCTAGAAAAATGTCAAGACTGGATTTCAATATATAAAAAGATAAGAATCCGATTTATGTTGTGTGCTTTTTACTACAGTAAAAAAAAAAAAAGAACAATCTGATTTGAGCTAATGGTGTAGAGGTGGAAATATTTTCCTCTACCCTCTTAGGTTTTTTACTGGGGGTCTGCAAATTAAACAAACTTATAGCTTAACAAGGAATGCACCAAAAAGTGGCTCTCTAAGCAGCTAAAAATGGGAGTTTATATACCTAACTTAATGGCAGGGGAAGAGGGGAAGGAGAGAAGAATATTCTATGAAATGAACGAATGGTTTTCTAGGGGAACAAATGGGAGATAAGAAAGTTTGTGATAATGTCTGCTTAGGCAAATGGGAGTGGTCTTTTCAGATTTTTTCTTCATGGCCATAAAGCTCCCCGGGGTAGGGGATTCTTGGCAGCCTCACTCCCAGAAGTTTCTGCTTTTCGTGGTAAAGGAAGGCTTCTTTCTGCATCTGTTAGATCTAAAATGTCTTTACTAAAATAATCATCATATCAATTGTGGGCATCTGAGTGGGTCTCCACATTGGCATTAAAACCCTTCCCCACCCCTATATATTAAATAAACGTGCTATAATGTTGTTAGGCAGATTTTATAAAGTTTTAAAATAAACTGATATCTTCTAAGCTGTTACTGTGTAAACGAACACAAAGGAAGCCTTTCCAATCCAGGAGAAAAAAGTCCTAGCAGAGTGTAGATTCAGAGACCATTGCAATGGTGAAAAGAGCCCTGGATTAGTAAGCCAAGACCTTTGTCACAGGAACAGTGTTTACCTCCTGTGTTCCACCGCCCAAGGGTCTGGGACCTGCTGGTCCTCAGTTTTTTTACCTATAAAATGAGGATGATAATAATGTCTAAGTTACAGGTTCCTTTGAATAAGATCTATGTAGGCTGAAAAATCATTTGGCTTATAAAGGCTCATTTATGTTAGATTAAAACATTTTAAAACAGTATGATCCTATAAATAAGATGTCATTTTATTCATTTAAATCAACAGAGATGGGACAGTGATTAAACTTGAAAACTTAACTTAAAAAAATACATATATATATATAAATACTCACCTCCAGGGAATGCCAAGCTGACATTCACCCTTAGGCGCTCTGGTGGCTATAGTTTAGCACAATGACAGTCAATGCTGTTGTTTTGGAGACAAAACTTTTTAAAAAACTGGAGTCAAGTAAAGCCAGAGACCTTACTGAAATAAAGCAATAGCTACTTAAGGACGTCCTTGAGCACGGTGACCTTGTAGAATGCAATTGTTCTTACAGAACGTTGTGTCCTCAATACTTTAGCCTTTTTATTTTCCTGGCTCAAGCCAGAAATGCCAACCTCTCCATCCATCCTAGAATCTCTGGCATGTTTATGGATGGAAAATGGCTGACCATAGGTTCATTTTTGGTTAGGTGATCTTCAGTTAGAACTGAAATTCATCTGCTATTTTAAGCAAGATTTTATAAGCTAGCCACCTACCCTCCCCACCCCAAACACACAAGCACACTACCTTTCATAAAGAGTCCTCCCCAACCTCACAGGTTTATCTGGAAAAAAGTGAAGCAATCGTCAGCGTAGCTATTAACACTAACTTCAGAATTGCAAGGTCCAAGTGGATATAAACATCAGTATAAAGTATTCTATGTGCAGTGATTTTTTAAAAATAATATGCTTCTAAAAATTAAGCTTTTCATGTGGAAATTGTCAAATAAATAGCTGTGCTCATTTCTAAAGGGATAAATAGCTCCAGGGTTTCATTATGTGCTCCAAATTTTCAAAAGAATTGATTAAAACTCACATCTGGCTAGCAGTCCCTGAGAGACTCTCCTATTTTCCACTAAAATACCTACAAAGTTGCTTTTTGTTTGTTTGTTTTTAAATGTCAGTCATAAAAAAAAAAAAAAAGAACCACTGTGTTCAAACTCCTTTCATGGTCTGGCCTTTCCCTACTTGCACTTTCATCTTAACCTTTTCCTTCTTAATGGAACAAACTTCCCACCTATTATACCAGGTGATCTTCTATGCCTCAGGCTCACGTGCCCCACCTGACTCCAGTTCTTTGAATTACTGTTTATTCTTCAATACTCAGCTCAAACACTGTCTCCTCCAAGACCCATTGTCCATTGAATGACTTAAAAACCCACCCAGTCTTATGGAGTTCCAGAGCATTCTGTAGCAGTAGTTCAAAAACCTCTTCACATTACATTGAAGCTATCTCTTCCCCTGTCTATTTCTGCTCTGTTAACCTAAAACATTATAAAAGAGCCAGGTTTTTTTACCAGCAAAATAGGGTTTACTTGGGAGCAGCAAAGAATTGCAATCCTAGACACGCATTTATGGCGAACCACATGCATGTCAGGTTTAGCAAGGGAGAGGAGAAGGGGAAGTGGGAGAGGCTGTTATAAACAAAAAGTTCATTGGAGGGAACTGGGAGTTCAAAGTATAGTGGTTTTTTATTGGCTGAGCTGTTGCCAGGCAAGGAGAAAACCTTTCTTCTTCCTGCTGCCTATAGTAATGTCACTTTCTGCCAGAGATCTAAGAAGGTGTATCTCTCCTTATTGGGATCTGTACTGATACAAGTGGTAGGTGCATGAGAGCTCCCCCTTCTGGCCTCCCAACTCCATTTTCGTGAAATTTCCCTTTTAATTTTCACAGCTCCCACTCCGCCGAGGTCTTCAGGACAGAGCTGATGTGCTGTTTAGCAATTCCTAACTCAAGGTTTCACCATGAAATGATTATTTCCATTTTATAATGGGTAGTTAAAATGTCATTATTCTCAAATTAACAGTAAACTATGTAGTTAATTACAGAGCACAGAGAACAATGGTTCAGTTGTTCCAAATTCATGTTTAACATATGCATGCACATCGTATGTGTGTATGTGCACAAAATACCTCTGAGTTAAAATAACCCATGAAACCAACATTTTCTAAAGCAAATTTCTAGAAACATTTGTTTCATGAGCTACTCAATGAAAAAAGGAAAAGTGAAATTAAATATTCTGAGATATCCTACACTAAGAACATCGTTGAACACAATGGTTCCAATAGTTATCTGACCATGACACCAGTTTTGTCAAGTACGCTTCTGGACATTCAGAGGAAGTAGAGTCAGGTGGACATCCATTTTGAGAAATGCTGCATGACTTATTCTAACCAGCCAGTTGCTAATGGGGCAGACAGGTCAGACCTAGATGTCCCAGCACAGATGGAAGATTTTTGTTGGAGTGGACTAAGCTCTTACCATAGCACAACCAGAAGGAACAGACACATTCCAAGTGGTACTCTGTTGGAGGACTATCCATCTTATCTTTTCCAATACTAAAAATTCTGCTCTGCTTTCACAGGCAGTCCTTCTAATTTGATGAATAATGTTTTCTCCTTTTGGGGCATGTGTAAATGAATTGTTATCTATTTTGAAAAGTACCCATCTGTGATAACAGTCATGCTTATGGGTGGCAGTTAATTGAGACAATTTGGGAGATGATGATGACTCACAAACAGGAGGGAAGAAAGGGCAGAGAGGCACCCCCTTTCTTTATAATATCATATTTATTTTTAATATCATATTTTCATATTTATTTTGTATTTGTGTATAGTATCATATTTGTAATATATTTTCCATTTAGGTGTTTTTTAAATTAAAGCATAGTTTGGGGAGTAGGTACCAAAATGCACTCCTAATTGACAATTTTGGGTGGAATAAGGACAATTTAGCTTCTCCTACTTTATTCATGAAATCAGCACAGGAAATGCTACACTATCATTTGTTTGTGGCTTCATCTTCAGCACAAAAGTAAGTTTTCTGCCTGGTGTCATTTGTCAAACAGTCTTTTAAAGCAGCAATTTCCCTGCATCCCTTACAAAGGCAGCCCATCTTTAAAACCACTGCATGCCTACGTCACGCAACAAACTGTCACTAAGGAGAAGGAACATGCTGAGAGTTATAACGCTGACCAACTGCAGAGCAGACAATCTCTCCGACCATCATCTTATCACAAATGCAGACTCAACTGTTAACTTTGGTAATAGTTCAGAAGGTTAACACTCTGCCCTATGTCCCACAAAGTAGGCATAACTACATTATACACAAAATCGTACATGTGTTGAACATACCAACTATACAGAGGAGCCCAGTGCGCCATAAAATATACATGTGTCATATACAAAATGATGAAATGCCAGCCTAAATATTAAAGAAATTTTACTCTAAACTGAATGTTCCAGCAATAATAAATAATTTACAATATTTGATGAAATATACATTTGCTAAATGCTTAGGATTTAAAGATGCTGTAAGGAAATTATAGGGAGTCCATATCTTTTTGAAATGTTGGACAGAAAAGTCCGGTTTTCAAATCCCTGCCTAAAGTAGCATTCAAATCATTTTGCGTTTTCAGGAGAACCTGTAATGACCACCTTTCACGCTAGGTGGTGTACTCAAGAACAGAAAAAGCTATCAAATGGCTGAATACATTTGAGTTAGTAAGGTCAAAAGAAACAGAGAGAATAATTTTAACCTTGGAAAGAGGTAACCATCTTATAAAGAATTCCAATGTGTTTGATAAAGAAAACAGAGACAGTCAGAGAGGTATGGAAAAGTGGTTCAAATAGCCTTGGGGATACCTCTCAACAGGGATTCTCCAAGAGTAAGCCACCTACCACCAGGAGAGCTGGTTAAAACACACATTCCTAGGGCACACTGGCACACCCCCAAATTACTGCATCACACTGATGAGGATGAATTAGAGACCTCAATCTGTCTAGTAGTAAGAAACCCCAGTTGATTGACAAGTTCTTGATGTTCAGAAACTTTGTTTTCAGCTTCCTATAGCTCAGAGGTCCCCAACCTTTTCGGCACCAGGGACCAGTTTCGTAGAAGACAATTTTTCCACGGCTGGGATGGGGGGGAATGGTTCAGGGGGTAATGCGAGCGATGGGTGGCGGCATTTCGCTCGCCCGCCACTCACCTCCTGCTGTGCGGCCCGTGGGGTGTGTGGGAGGTTGGAAGACCCCTGCTATAGCTTGTATCTTGAAGATCAGCCGTTGTAGGTTTCACTCTAAAATCTCCAGATTAACTTTTGCTAAGTTACTATCACTCCAAGAAAATTCAGACTGGCAGGTTCAACCCTGTATGTAATAAAATATTTGGAAAGCACTTTGAGCTTTGTAGAATGGGAAAAATGTGTTTTATGAAATGCAGTGAAAATGAATCTCTTCTGGGAGGAATGGGTGGTATTTATATTAGGTATTCAAAAGTCGAACCACATTGATCTGCCTTTCGAAGTAATTACATTGATCTCTGGAGTGTACAGAAATGTATTGCTTATTCCCTGTGGATATTTTCAAAACCTCTTTTAAAAAACCAAAGCAGTTTTCTTCCTCTAGTCTGAGTCACAAAGGAAAACATCTTCCTGAATTGCAGCTAATTATCGTGAGTAATGTGTGTGTGTGCACACGCGCGTGCGTGTGTGCTCTCTAGAACCTCCTGAAGTGAATTTTCTGGGTTTAATTTAATTTAATTTATTTATTTATTTTACATCTTTATTAGAGTATAATTGCTTTACAATGGTGTGTTAGTTTCCGCTCTATAACAAAGTGAATCAGTTATACATATACATATGTTCCCATATCTCTTCCCTCTTGTGTCTCCCTCCCTCCCACCCTCCCTATCCCACTCCTGTAGGTGGTCACAAAGCACCGAGATGATCTCCCTGTGCCATGCGGCTGCTTCCCACTAGCTATCTATTTTACGTTTGGTAGTGTTTATATGTCCATGACACTCTCTCACTTTGTCCCAGCTTACCCTTCCCCCTCCCTATGTCCTCAAGTCCATTCTCTAGTAAGTCTGTGTCTTTATTCCTGTCTTACCCCTAGGTTCTTCATGACTTTTTTTCCCTTAAATTCCATATATATGTGTTAGCTGGTTTTATTTTAAATGAGAATTTTTTGGTATAGTCAAAAGTTTGCTCTTTTAAACTCACCTGTTTTAAAATATTTTAAAATGGATAATATACTAAGATAACCACTCCAACTTCAACTGAGTATACAGAATAAAATATAACCATTGCTTTAAGACTTAGCACAATCTGTGTGAAAATATATTCTGTACAGAGTTTGAAGTAGTGGCTTCTTCAGGACCCACTGAGGACTATTGGCCCCTACAGTACATGAACCCAGGCATCTTTGCTCTTTGAATATTTGTACCTACATTGTATGGTTTTCTTACTTTTTCCTTACTTTCAATTGTTATTTCAGGTCACTATCAATACACCAAAGCAGTAGGGAGGACTCTTTCTATTTCTAATCTGCGGAAGTCTTGGAAGTTGATAACCACATTTAGTTTGTTAGAAATGTGTATAGAACAAGGAGAGTAGGGGTCCCGTGGAGTTAAGGAATGCTGCATTAGTGAAGTGGCACATACTTTGCGATATCTACTCTGCCAATGCTTTCTAATTATTTTCTCATTCTTGATTGTTTTTCCAAAAGGTGAAACTGCAGGTAGTTGAATTGTGGGTAGTTGAACTATTAGTTCAAGCAAATCTTCCTAATCTACTTTACTTGTGATTGTAATCATAATATTTCTAGAAAAGATTTGTGGCCCCCTCCAATTATATGTCTTCTTAATAATAGTAGAACATATTTTCTTTCTTAAATAAATCTAAATGTGCTTCAGAGTTTTCATTGATAAGAAAGCGTATCTGTATTATTTTCTAGGCATATATGTATATGTACATACACACATATACATGCACATATGTGAGTGTGTATTTAATATGGGGCAGAGTGAAAAAGGAGCTCATTCTTCCACGTTGGGAAATGACTTCACATGCATCTGCTTTCTTTGAGTTACTTTTACTGCTTAATTATCTTTATCAAGGTCATGAAAAGGTAGAAATGCCAACAGAAGCAGGAATAAGGGTACTTTACAAAGGATCAGTACACCAGGACTGGAACTGTTTGTCTGCTCTCTCTGGGGCAGGATAGGGGAGTTGCTGAACAAAAGTAGCCATTTCCCAGAACAAACAATGGCATTCTCTGTGACCTGGAGCACAGCTGGCAGCCCTGGATGCCCAGACATAACTCCCTCCCGTGCTGACTTTTCCTCCAGCCACGTCTACAGTGCCAGCAACTCAGACACGTTGAGCATCTTACTGTTTCTTTTTGATTTTAAAAAAACATTTCTTCTAATGGAAAAAAATTAGCATTTTCTTATTATTTTTCTTTTAACTAAAGAACAACTTTGGTAAATTTATAAATCTCTAAATACATGGAGTTTGTTTGTTGGGACTTTTCTCTGGAATTACTAAATACCCACGTGACCAGGTGCTCCAGGAGGGTGAAGACAGGATTTGCTTTGCTCAACATGGTCTGTCTACCATGGCCCAGTGCCTGGCACACAGTAGGCCCACGCTAAACATTGTTCATCAACTGACTGATGATAGTTACAAACAGAAGCTCATCTGTGGGTGGAGATTAAGGTTAGCCATTACAGGGATCAGTTGGATGACAACATAAATGTGATTTTTTGTGTGTCTCTTACTGATTTATTTCCTCTTGTTCCCCTTACATAGCTTTGAAAACATATTTTAAATTTCATGAGGAGCAAATGACATGTTCCACTATGCCATCTAAAATCTCCTTCTCTTTCATCTTAAGTGTGGAAAAAGTGATACAGGCTCACTGTAGAAAAAGTAAATACAAAAAAGTATATTTTTGAAAATACCCATAATCTCACTGACCAGAAATAACAACCACTAAAATGTTTGTTGTTTCCTTATATTTTTCTGTATTTACATCTTTAATTTATATCTACATTCACATAATTGGATATTGTAAATATAATTTCATATTCTGCTTTTAAAGTTAATGTTATTTCTTAAGCATAGGCAATATCATTAAAACCTCTTTAAAAAAGCATAATTTTGATAGCCATGTTGTATTCTATCATAGAGAGGTGCCCCATAATCAAGTAAAATTCATGTTTCTATTGTTGAGTATTTAGGTCATATGGAATATTTTATCTTTATGACCATCTTTGCACATAATGTTTGTGAACATCAGAGTACTTTCTTGGAACCCTTTCCTAAAAATATACTTGATTATTTTTAAGGCTTTGTTTGATTAAGTATTGCCATATTGCTTTCTGGTTTTATTACAATTAGTAGATTAAACTTCTATCAACAGTGAATGAGACTCTAATAGTAGCTGATAGCAGCTACCTTTTTTGTTGAAGTCTTATTATCTGCCAGATACCATGCTAAATGCTTTACGTGTATTATCTCATTTAACTTTATCCATAACAATATAAAGTAGGTATTATTTTATACCCATTTACAGATGACAAACTGAGGCACAAAGAGGTTACATAACTTTCCCAAAGTCATACAACAAGATTTTTGGACCCAATGATCTGACACCAGAGCCCTGACCCTCACTATACTGAAGGAATCTATGGCAGCATTGAAAGGTACACCTTATATCCAGTATTTTAATTCTTTGCTAATTTCATAGAAGAAAAAACAGTATCTCATTGTTGTTTCTAAGTTTCATTATTTTAATATTAGCAACTTTATGTGCTTTGCTGATATAGTTATTCAGCCAGTTGTTTTTCTGCCAGTGTGAATTGTGTGTTTCCATCATTTGCTACTTAGTGACTTTTTTTTTTAATATAAACTTACTAAGTATTAAAAATACTCTAATTTGTCTGTGCCTGTGACTGTTGTGGTTAAATACGGTTCCTGTTTGGCATTTAATTGTATTTACGATATTTTGGATATATGAAACTTCTTCATTTTTAAGCAGTTGAATATATTGATAGTTCTCTTTGTGAGTCCTTCCATGTCTTTTATGCCCAGAAAGTAGTTCCATAGCCAGATACCAGATCGATGTTAACTTAAATTTTCTTTAAAAACTATGTGCTTTCCTGGAAAAGGAAAGTCTTACGGATAGCCTTGGGTTTCTTCTATTCGTCTGAGACTGCATTGTTAGAATCAAAGCGGAAACAAATATTTTCTAATATTTTTGGTACACTGAAAACACAATTCATAGAAGTTTCAAGGCAGCAATTTTGTCTGTCCCTCCCACCCCTCCCCGCCAAGAAGGGGAAAACAAAGAAAGCATAGGTACACATTGCCGATAACAATCTGATACAAAGGATTGGGTTTTGGTTCCGGGCATTCTGTTTTGGTATCACCAACGTAGGTTCCCCCTTCCTGGCACTGTAATACACTTGGACTGGTTCTCAGTATAAGACGCCAAAAGACTACAGTTACTCATGAGGTGTTACTTTTAAAATTTAAGCCCTAACAGGATGTAGTTCTAATCAGAAATATCTGCCTTCTGAGCTAGACCACTGTAGAGTAGTCTTTGTTTACAAAGCCTCTCATTAAATGGCAACAAAGCCTCCTAATGCCACAATTAGGGCTCCTTTCATTTTGCCAACACTATTTGCTGATAATTCTTCCCGTAAAAGCTTTGACATAAACCACTTTTTCTTCATTCTACTAACTTGTATCAACCTATTTGGGAGTATAATATTCTGTTTAAAAAGAACATATTTGGGGGAGACAGTGCAAAGCTTCTTCATCCACTCTAAAATCTAAGCCTAAAATTATTTACATGCAATCTTCAGTGATTTATTAATAAATTATCAACTAAAGTAGGGCTGATGTTGAAAAGGGTAGATTTGCTATTGGTTACTGATGTGCCAGGAAAAGAAAACCTATAATTATAAACAAGACACAGGCAACCATGGTAACAGAGAGATCTACTTTTCAGAACAAAAAAAAAAAAATTTCAAAAACAACTAATGTTCCTTAATGTTTGACTAGTTGTCACAAGCAATTCCAATGGCCTCTGTTATATTTTTTAAGAAGTTAATGTCTAGATAACTATAGATCTAGACCCATTAACTTTAGACTAGCTACATGGACCTGGGTTTTACTGACTTTAGATTTTAAAATCCTGCAACTGTTTTTTGATCCAATTTTAGACTATTCTATAATGTAAGTAACTTATCAACAGTCAATAATGTGGAAGCTACATAGTGATTTATAATGCATTATAGGATAGTGAGCAATTACTCTTTTAAAATAATAACTGTAATGGGAATCAAAATGGTTTTCCAAATATAATGAACAGTCACTCTCATCCAGCTACTTTTCATACCACAAGACTGGAAGATATTTCACAAATTATCTGGACCAGCTTTGAAAATAAATCCAAGAAACTGAAGGGAATAAAAATCACCTCCCAGAATACCCTAATCAGAGATAATTATTCATAGCAACAGCTAAAATTTATTGAGCACCTACTAGATGCCTGAGAGTTTCCAATCAACTGACATTGATTTCTCAGGTGCTGTGTTGTCCTCATTTCATGCATAAGAAAAATGAGGCTTAGAGAGTCAAGTAACTTGTTTAAAGTTAACCTTCTGGTAAGGGGCAAGCCTGGGACTTAAACTTGACCTGTCTGAGTTCAGGATTCAAGCTCCTAACTCCTATGTAATAAATAAGTGTCAACCACATTTTGCCAACCCATCCTAGGTACATGACTATTAATAAGGCTGACTCTTCCACCCTTCCCTAAGCTTCATTCAGCCAACATAGTGTTCAAGATATCTGGGAAATTGGGATCCCACAAAAGATGCCAGGAGTGACCCAATTAGCCAAGATCACTTACCTTTAAAGATAACTAAGACTGTTTGAAGGTCTCTTATTTTTGGAATAAAGGACCCCGCCTCCCTCAGAGTAATGCACTACCTTTTACATAGAGTTTTTTCTGTGTGGGAATAGAGTTCAAGGTGGCCCGGAATAGCTTTTAATGGGATCTTTTTTTTTTCATGACACATGGAATGTCCGTGTGTGACTAATTTATAGCCATTCTTTAAGCAAATAGTGGACCAGAACTCCAAATACTAAGTGTACCTCTCAGGCTTTTTGATGCCCATTCTCTCCTGCCATAAAAATATTGCCAATTTCTTGATTGAGTTAATGTACTGTATTACATAAGATGGTATCATTGGGGAAAGCTGAGTGATGAGAACATGGGACCTCTCTGTACTGGTTTTGCAACTTCTTATCAGTCTATAATTATTTCAAAGTAAAAAAGTTTTAAACTATTGCCAAATCTCCATTTTGCCTGGGAAATGAACTTCTGATTTTTGCAGCTGGTAACTTTCAAGGTTCCTCTTGGGGAATTGGCCATGGGTTTGAAGAATCACTGATGTGTGAGACGGGCACGATTTGTTAGCATACAAGGAACAACAGAGCGTGTCCATAAACCTGCATCAGAGGGTCAACCACATGCCCTTCTCCAGGAATCCAGCTGAGGGCCAGGCTGCCTCTGAAAAGCCTCATTAGAAATGAAAGTCAGCCTGTTGTGGAAGAATCCCAGCTACCTCTGGTGCCACTAACACCCCTGAACAAGAAGAACTCACCAGGTGACAGGATGAGCCGGAGATTCCTTCCTGCAGGGGAGGAATTTGCCGAACTCCTCGCCTGACTGCTGCCTCTGCATGTTTACTGAAATGTATCCGTTTCAAATCCTGACAAGGACAGATCACAGGACTGCTGGGTTCCAGGAACAGAGTGTGCAATAGAGAGAAAAGCAAAGCAATCTTGCACGGGAGATCAAGGCCAGCCTTGAGCAGAGCCTCAGGAGGGTGCAGGTCCCTTGTCACTGGGGGATGGTATGCCCCGTCACCCAGGAAGTTTACTCTCTGTAAAACGCCTTGAGCAACGCCTTGAGCAACTAGGAACAGTTGCTGAAATAAGACACTGATGTGAAGAACTGAAGGATGCTAAAGGAAAACATTGAAAGATTTGTTCTGGAGGCACCTGTCTGAAATATGATCATTGCCCTTTTTTTTTTTTAAGAGGGAGAGGAGGGAAATAAAGGACTCAGTAGCTTCATCCAGTTAATGAGGCTGATCCTGGAAGTTCCTGGACTCACTTTGGCTCATCCTGCCCAGAAATGCTGTGCCAATAAAGGTTTGTCTCCAGTCGGTAGTAGAGGAACCTGTCGAAGGTAGTATTCAGAAAAAAGGCTGCAACTTTGAAAAGATAGTTTCATGCTGCACACAGCATGAATTCAGAGATGGAAGAAGATCTGCTAACAGAATCTTGGAAGACAAATGACAGGGCAAGGAATACAAGGAGCTCTCGCATGAGCCATTTCACAGGCTGCCTCGAAACTGCCCGTTCGTCTTCTGCCGTCAACCAACTAAAAGCCCTGTTGGCCTCTCTGGAAATAGATTGCTAAATAAACCTAAGCTTTTTTGGTTTGTAGGATTGGGGAATCAAAGGGGCAGCAGATTTATTTCATGCCTCTAAATATCATTTATAACATGGCTAAGTGCCCCAGAGTAAAACCACAATAAAGGTGATTCATGCAGGAAACCCATTCTGTTGAGGCAGAAAAGAAAATCCACATTAAACCACAGTCCATTCTGTGCACGGGGGGAGTTAGATCAAGCCAAGCTCAGTGGATTCCCAGGCACACCGAAGGCTGAATGCAATTGCTCTTGTAAAATGGGTATATGAGACTCCTTTATAGTGAGAATGCAGCCTCCAGCTCTGGGAGCAGGGGCACCCCTGACCACGGTGAGTTACCCAGCGGCCCTGCCATGTGGGTATCTGGGACCATATTCCCAGATGGCAGCCAGCCTGAGGATCTATTCAATTACCACAAGCTCCTTGCCGGGAAGTTTTCATCAGCTCCACTATCTACCAAGACAACTGGACCAAGTACAGAAACCCACCTTTGCAAATTGCCCTTAAAGGGGCATCTGTGTGACTGAGTCAGGGATGTCCACTGCCTCTTGGCACTTGAACTCAACCGTAAAGTTGATCACCTGAAAAAGTTGTTGATCCTCACCTTCACCTTCCTTTCTTGCCCTGAAGGTCTAAAGTATTAAAGAATGATGTAAGTGCAAGAACGGGACATAGACATAGAGAACAAAGGTATGGATACCAAGGGGGAAAGGGGTGGGGTGGGAGGAACTGGGAGCCTAGGATTGATACATATACATTATTGATACCATGTATAAAATAGACAACTGATGGGAACATACTGTATAGCACAGGGAACTCTACCTAATGTAGTGTGGTAACCTAAATGGGAGGGAAGTTCAAAAGGGAGGGGATATCTGCATGTGTATGGCTGATTCATTTTGTTATGCAGTGGAGGCTAATACGACATTGTAAAGTAACTATACTCCAATAAACATTAATAAAAATAAGAAACATATAACCAAAATAAATAAATAAATAAAATTTCAGTAAGCTAAAAAAAAAAGAGAACAGGTCATAGAGCACGTGTGACGGCCCACTATTCTCCACATGGCTTATTTTTTGTGACATTAAATTCCTCCTAGCTTTTCTTCCTTCCTTCAGCTGACACCACATTTCTTCCCTTTTTCCTTCTGACATCTATCAGTTTTCACACCTGGGCATTGGTAATGATCAAGTGAGATGCTTTCTGTGCCCAAATCCTCACTTTTCAGTGAGAAGTTGACTGGGGCTCCATCATAAGGCCTCCAATTACATTGTAAATTAATAAAAAATGTAAACTCTTTTTAGTACATCTGATTTGGGGTTTTCCTTCTCCATTGGTTCTTTCCTTTGCGTTAGTAATGTTGCAACTTCACATATAGCTATTCAATCATAGTGAACGATCTCTAATGCAAGCTGGTTGACAGCAAGGGTGTCTGAAATGGAGACAGTCTGTAACTACACACAGATCAGAGTGGTACTGGCCATAAGTCATTGGTCCTCATCTGTTGTCTTTACTGAAAGCTGACTGTGGTCATTGTGACACATTCTAAAGGGTGGTCTAAGCAGCATGTCCAGAGCTGTGATAAAGGTAGTATTCCATCCACAATGAATTTAGCAAAGACAAAACCTCATCAAAGCAAAGCTCTTTCCCTGAAAAAAAGGAAAATCTATTAACTTGTTACACTTTTATCAAAAGTGCTGATGTCCTTAGAGGTAATAGTAAGCTATCTTGTCTATTGACAAAACACTTGGAAACTGGATTTAGATGGGAATCGTTGGCTTTCTTCAAAAATAATTCATGTCTATTACTATGCCTGGAAGGGATGCACTGCAAACACCAGCAATAAAGAAGGCTTATTTTATGGGAAAAGCAATCTGGTAGACTGAAGACAGAACACTAAATTTGTGTGGTCATGCAAATCTCATAAGCATGAACTAAAACATACTGAGTGCATCAATTAACCAGAGCTCTTATTGGATTTTTTTTTCCTACAAAAATGGTTTCTCATCTCAAAACAGTCAGTATTTTAATTTGTTTCCTTTTCAAAGACTAAGGATGTGCTCCTGCTAACAAGCTGCTGCTCATCAAACTATAAGGAGAGAATTAATTTAATGAAGAGTTTCTATGTAGGAAGAAGCAGTAGGAGGAAAGGGCAACAGTTGGAGCTTCCACCAGGCTGGCTCGGGTTTTACATGCTGGAGAAGCAGCTGGAAATTTGGATGACAGTTTTCAAAGATGGATGATAAGGAAAAGGTCACTGAAATTGAAATGGTGGGTGGGAAAATGGAGCAGACCAGGATAACGTGGCAAAACTGAATCATCTCATGCGTGTTAAAGCTGTTAAGGAACTCTTTCCTTTTTGTTCCAAACAGTTTGCTCTTCTCCCTGGTGACTAACTGTCCCACGAATGGCATAGATCGTTGGCCCTTTTCTTCCACCCAAATCAATTCTAAAAGCAATTTTTAAAGTTCAGTTTATATGATAGAGGATGTTCCCTTCAGACCCAAGAAAAATTGTGAATGTGTGTCTTTTGCTTAAGTATGACTTCTTTTAAGCAAATGTTTGTTTCCAAACTACCTTAAAAACAGTGTCTGTATTTACAAAACTAACAAACACTATAACCTGGAAAATTCCTTTGGCACAGACTGGAGCGATCAGCCACAAATGCTCCTGACTTAAAAGCTGCACCAAATAAAACTTGACAGCAAGGCAAAATATTTTATAGGCAAAGTGACATTTTATAATAATGGAATAATAAATGCAGAAGGGAAAATGAAGCAAGGCTGAAATATCATCTCAGATCCATTGGATGCTAAAGAGGGGTGAATCTCAATTAGACTTTTCCTGTTTTTATTGCGCTAATTATTATGGCTAAGACTGAAGCACTCAAACTTGGAGAACTCCAGTATTTCTAATCATGGTGTCACATGTCTCCAATCACTTGTCTATATGAGAATGTGATGATACAGTGCAAAAGCCTTGGCAGCATGCTGAAGTGGATGGAAGAAAGCGATGGGCAAATCACAGGACCACTTTATCAAGCACTTCAATTTGGAACCAAATCAAGCAATGTTTTAATCATCCTGATGAACACAATCCAACCCCAAACATCTAGAACTTGACAGAAATCAGATGACAAATGGAATTAATAAAGACCAAGTAAGTTTACTTGCCTGTCTCCATCTTCCTCCCCTCGATGAAACTCAACTACCAGAGGTGATTTGGGCCAGTTTAGGAAAATCAGCAAGAGTCTATCAATCACTCTTCTATTCCATAGCACAACAATTGTAAAGAGGGTTAAAAAAAAACACACAAAAAAACCCCCAAAAAACCCTGATGTTTAACTCTGGGAAAAGAGAAACAGTCAAGGCTGGTCTTAACACAGTGGTTTTTTAGATTAGGATGAAAAGACAGCCAGGGTAACAAGGAGAGGAAAGTTGAGGTGTGTTTTCACTCAGTTCTAGAGATATGCATCTGCCTTTCTCTAAGTCCTGGTCAAATGTACTTTGGGACAGATGGTAGCTAGACTTATTGTGATGACCATGTCGAAATGTGTATAAATATCGAATCACTATGATGTACACCTGAAACTAATATGATACCGTATGTCAATTGTATTTCAATTTTTAAAAATGTATTTTGCATTCACAATGGACTCCAGACTGGAAAAACCCTGTAAGTCCTCATTTTCATCACTCAGAAACAGATGTTTCCACAAAAGAATGACCATGGTGTAACACAGAAGAAATAAACCAAGGCAACAAGGAACTCAAAATCATCAAATTAGTAGATAAAACAGTGATTTAGCTAAGGCATTAATTATTCATTCATTTGATAGCCATTTATTGATGCCCACTTTATCCAAGGTACTTATGAGGTGATGGAGTACAACTGGAAAAGACTCAAGCATCTTATCTCTGGATAGTTGGTTTCATTAGGTCTGGAGGGGGGTTTAGAAACAGGTCACTGCTTTTTTTTTTTCTTTTTAACTACTAAAATAATTCTAAGGATCAGCAAATTGGGAACTCATGACCTGAAACAGTGATTATCAATCTCTTTGTTGTCTGGTAGGTCAGAGGGAGAGCGGTAGGGAGGAATTAGAGCTGATCCAGAGACCATTGATCATAACTCCAGTCTCTGTGGTTGTAGGACAGCAGCTACAAGGTGTGTTGCTGGGGAAGACTCAGGACTCTTGATTCAAACACCATGTTACTGCTTAGAAGATGTGTGACCAGGATCAAGTCATTAAACTCGAAGAGGAAATTACACCCACTTTCAGAATTGTTCAGCATTCCAAGTGAGATCATAACAAGGCTCTGCCCAGTGCCTGGTCCATCGTAAGGCTGAGTTTCTGTCCTTTTCTTGCATGTGGTGTACCCTCTCTTTTTTCCCTTTTACTTTTAAAAATTGTTTTCATTTTTCATAACCCAATCCCAACCCACATTCTCCATGAAAGCTACTTGACACCCCACTACTCCCACCTCTAAGGCTCATTGACCTCCCTCTTCTGTACTCTTTCAGCCCTCATATTCAGGATCACAAAATCTGATGCTGAATTGTCCTCCAATTACTTCATGAGTATTGCTTTAGTTTTCCTGGCTGGGTTCTTGTTGAGCACTTGGACAATGTTTTCCTCCATAGAGATACAAAAGAATTACTTGTTGGTTGGTCAAAAGTACCTGTTGGGCTGCTGCCATAAGAGACATCTAGGGCTTCCCTGGTGGCGCAGTGGTTGAGAATCTGCCTGCTAATGCAGGGGACACAGGTTCGAGCCCTGGTCTGGGAGGATCCCACATGCCACGGAGAAACTAGGCCCGTGAGCCACAACTACTGAGCCTGCGCGTCTGAAGCCTGTGCTCCACAACGAGAGAGGCCACGATAGTGAGAGGCCCATGTACTGCGATGAAGAGTGGCCCCCGCTTGCCACAACTAGAGAAAGCTGTCACACAGAAACGAAGACCCAACACAGCAAAAATAAATAAATTAATTAATAAACTCCTACCCCCAACATCTTCTAAAAAAAAAAAAAGAGAGACATCTAAAGAGGGAGGCGATACCCTCACTTTTCTGTTGGCATAATGCAGTCGAGACCTGCCAACCCTGCCACCGCCTCTGGTGGGCATTAGTATTCTGAAAAAATCATCAGAATGCCAGTCTCCTTCCACCCCCACTCAATTATTTTGTTGGAAAAATGCAGGTTTTGCATTTTTCCATGAACCAGATTTTACTCTATGCACAGAGTGAATGCAGCGCCTGTGTTTAGCATCCCAATGTGATAATTACGCATTATGCTTACTCCGTGGTTAAATCCTACATTTCTACACTAAAACACAAAGGAATGACTAAATACTCTAGTGTGTTATCTTGCCCTTCCTTTCCATTGTGATTTTTTTTCTTATCATCCAGATTGCCCCCATGCTGAACCGTGACTGTAAAAATTACAGAGAAACCTCAGATGCGTATATAACTTGAAAGGTGAGTGACAAGAAGAGGGGAATTGCAGGGACATCTGTGCCAGCAAACACATGAGCATATTGGGAAGAGGCAGCAGTGTGTGTATCTGTGTGTGTGTGTGTGTGTGTGTGTGTGTGTGTGAAACAGTATGCCTATGGAGAAAAGAGATTTTTTTTTTTTAATGAGAAACAAAAGCTGGGTTATGTAAGCAGCATGGTTCAGAATGGCTTGTATAGCAAGAATGGAAACAGGGTATGAATATTAATAAGTAAAATGGAAGAAGTGTTCATTTGCAAGGAGGGAGTGAAGATGAAATTCTGAATATCATTTGACCACAATTTTATCCAGGAAGCTTTAGATGTGTAGATCACATAATATATCATACAAATTCAAAACCAACTAACCCCATTGCCTAAATTTCCCCCTTCAGCACACTAATAACCAGTTTATTAATACTTCCACATATTACTCAGCCAATTTGCCTTAAACAAATTAGAATTTTGCATCTCTGAAGACCTAAAAGTGAAAGAAGAAAGAAATAACAAAACAAGAACCATATACAGAAATTAATTCCAAATGGATCAAAGGATTAAATGTAAGAGCCAAAACTATAAAACTCACACAAGGAAACATAAGGGTAAATCTCTGTGACCTTGGGTTGGACAATGGATTCTTAGATATGACCCCAAAACATAAGCAAGGTAAGAAGAAAAAATAGATACGTTGGGCTTCTTTGAAATTAATTAGGTACTTTCAAAAGACACTATCAAGAAAGTGAAAAGACAACCCACAGAATGGGAGGAAATATTTGCAAATCATGTATCTGATAAGGGCCTTGCATCTAGAATATACAAAGAACCCTTATAACTCAGTAATAACAAGTAACCCAATTAAAAATTGGCAAAGCATCTGGGGTTTCCCTGGTGGTGCAGTGGTTGAGAATCTGCCTGCTAATGCAGGGGACATGGGTTCGAGACCTGGTCTGGGAGGATCCCACATGCCGCGGAGCAACTGGGCCCATGAGCCACAACTACTGAGCCTGTGCGTCTGAAGCCTGTGCTCCGCAACAAGAGGGGCCGCGATAGTGAGAGGCCCGTGCACTACGATGAAGAGTGGCCCCCGCTCGCCACAACTAGAGAAAGCCCTCACACAGAAACGAAGACCCAACACAGCAAAAATAAATTAATTAATTAATAAACTCCTACCCCCATCTTCTAAAAAAAATTAATAATAATAAAAATTGGCAAAGCATCTGAATAGACATTTCTCCAGAGAAGATAAACAAATGGCCAGTATGCACATGAAAAGATGCCCAACATCACTAGTCATTAGGGAAATGCAAATCAAAACCACAGTGAGATACCACTTCACATTCACTAGAATGGCAATAAAGGCATACCTTGGAGATATTGCAGGTTTGACTCCAGACCACTGAGACAAAGTGATTAGCTCAATAAAGGGAGTCACACAATTTTTTTGATTTCCCAGTACATGTAAAAGTTATGTTGACACTACACTGTAGTCTATTAAGTGTGCAATAGCATTATGTCTAAAAAACAATGTACACACCTTAATTTAAAAATACTTCATTGCTAATCATCTGACAACTCAGGGTTGCCACAAACTTTCAATGTTTAAACATGCACTCTCTGTAAAGCACAATAAAATGAGATATGCCTGTAACTCAAAAGTCAGGTAATAATAAGTGTGGGTGAGGATACGGAGAAAATGCAACCCTCATGCACTGCTAGTGGGAATGTAAAATGGTGCAGCTACTTTGGAAAACAGTTTAGCAGTTCCCCAGACAGTGAAACATAGAATTGACATTTGACTCAGTAATTCCACTCCAGATATATACCCGAGATAAATGAAAACACATGTCCACACAATAATTTGTACACAAATATTAATAGTAGCGTTACTGATAATAGCCAAAATGTAGAAACAACCCAAATATTCATCAACTGATGAATGGACAAACAAAATGTGGTTATCCATACAATGGGATATTAATCAGCCATAAAAAGGAATGAAGTACTGATTTCATGCTATATCGTGGATAAACCTTGAAAACATTGTGCTAAGTAAAAGCAGCCAGTCACAAAAGACCACATGTCATATGATTCCATTTATATAAAATGTCTACATAGGCAAATTCCTAGAGATAGAGAGTTGAGTAGTGTTTGCTTAGGTCTGTGGAGAATATAATCGTGACAGCTAAAAAGATGTGGGGTTCCCTTTTGAAGTGATGAAAAATGTTCCAGAATTGACTATTACGGTGGTTGCACAACTCTGTGAATATACCAAAACCCACTGAATTGCGTACTTTAAATGGGTAATGTATGTGAATTATTATTTCAATAACACTTTGCAAAAGAAAAAAAAAGAAGAAAGAGAGAAGAAAAAGGAAAATGAAGCAATCAGCATGATCTTGGACTCTGTTAGAAGCTCAAACTATCAAATAAAGCCGTATCAATGAAATTGTTAGTGAATTCGATGATAGAACAAAATGAAAAGAAAATGCTCACATGAAACCCCATCCCAACCTCTAATCCATCCCCTAAAGCTCATGCACCATGATGTGAATTTCAATGTTGGGCTCTTACATATGTGAGATTTTCTTCCTCAAGCAGAACTTTGATCCTCCATACATTTGTCTTGAAAATTGGAAGCCTCAAAGCGAAGTTGGTGTCAAATGGCCGACTACCAGGGGGCATTCGTCACAGCGTTCAACCTCTGATAGTATTTTTGTTGAGTAATCTCCCAGAATTTGATTAGGAAATCAGTGAATCTCGAGAATGAGATCAAATGACCAAATCTTAACTCCTGAATCAGGGATAGTAAGGGCAAAGATTAAATATACTTCAACCTGTTCAGGGAATCTAATTAGCCCAGAATGGATCTCTAGGCCAGTATTTTCAAACTGTGCCCTGTGGAGGTTACTGTGGGGAGAGAGCCCAGGAGGATATGCTTCAGGGCCTCCCCCAGAGAATCTCTGCTTCTACCTGTTCTAAATACAGAGTTTCCGCTTAAAGAAGAGATTTAGCAGATTTTTGGCTAAAACAAGTATTGAAACCTAGGGACCTAGACCCTATTAATTCACAGAAGCATCCTCACAAGGTTTTTGGCAAAAAATAGATCGCATTCAGGTCCTGATATCACTCACAGAGGAAACCTCACCAGCTCACAGAAGACCTGCTTCCTACAAAGGAGCCTCACCCAAAATATTTCTGGGAGGGTCCTGGAGGCATTTTGCATACTCTCGAGAACAAGTCAACATTTATTCACTCACAAAGCATCACCTCTGTGCCTGGCACAATGCAGGTATCTGCCATGCTTCAGGTCAGGAGTTCCTGCCCTTCCCTCATCCTTGACTTAGTTTTTTTGGCTAGACAATACTAACACTTCCAACCATGAGAGACAGCCTATCTTTCTAGTCACTTTTGACCAGCTACTAATAAAAACAAAATGCCCTAACACCTTGATGTTTCCTTCAGGAAACATGATTCTCCCTAATCCTTCCAACACAAACACATACCAAGAAGATTTTCTGGCTCTTAAAAAACGATCGTCTTAGGTCAGAGATAAAGCTAGATTTTCATCATGTAGCTTTAGACTATGGGGTTTCTAATATTAATGGACTACCTGCTGTTTGCAGAATAAACAGGCTTTTGAAAATCTAACTACCAAAACCAGCCATTGCTGGTTTCATGTGGAACCTAACTAGCAGTTTCTGACTTGGCCTCACCCAGCTTCCCACTAAAATACCCATGGGGACTCAGAACAATGACCCCTCAGACAGACAACCCACCCATTACCAGAGTATGTATGGCAACTGCACTAACTCATTAGTGGTGTTCAATATTTGTAGGGAAGAAACCAGCTTTGGCAGAACCAATGAAAAAACCTTATGCCTTCCACCCTGACTTAGGGATCTGAGTCTCTCCCAGCCATAACTTGGACAAGTGCTCTTTTGCCGTACTCCATCTGGGAGGTCAAAGCATTAGAATAAGTCAATCTTTTCAGAGCAACCTAGGTAGAAAAAAATTGGATATTTAGATTTTTATCTCTATATTTTTGGCAATATTGCTTCTATGTGCCAACACTATGGTGAAATTATCTTAAATTTAAATGATGATAGAAAGAATTCTATTTTGTTCACTGATGTGCACCCAGTACCTAGAACAGTGCCTGGCCATAGCGTAAACACTCAGTGAATATTCACTGTTTAAATGTTTGTATGTAATTAGTTTTAAAAAAATCAGTAGGACCTCAATTGGCTTCTAATCACACTTGCACTTTAGTTTTTGAAGAGAATTTAGGCATGGGATTCTTTAATAATTGATGGATAAATAATTTCATAAAGAATTTAATCATGAAATTCACCAAGAACTTAGAGGAATAAAAGTAGGAGCTTGATGAAAGAAAGAATAGTCCATTTAACAGCAAAAGAATTAAAATAAAAAGGAACTTTGTTTATTCGTGACCTTCAAGGAGTCAGCCCCGCATCCTCTCCCTGCCCACCGGAAGCCAGTGCCAGCAAGTCTGCTCATTTGCCAGAGCAGAGCTGGGTTCCCTGTCAGTGCTGCTGACAGCAAAAACAAAATAATTACTTCTTAAAGCCATGTATTAATTGAAGCCCTTGGGAGAATTCAATTTGTGAAAAAATACAGAATTCAGTGGGAACAAAAGAAATACTGTGTTTAAAGTCAGAATAGAAAGGTTAGAGACTAAAGAGAGGTGAACTGAACGAAGTGTGGGGGAAACATGGTGAGCGGAAAGCACTAGGGAGACCAACCCGCACGATAGTGTGCTTTGCACACACCTCTCCACCTGCCAGTGTGGACACCGCCATCTGCACACTTACACCACCTGCCTCCCGCTATCCAGACAAAGTAGGGAAGACTCACTAACCTCCTGGTGTTGATTCTAGAACCTACTTATTTTAGGAAAGGGCACTGATGTCATGAGTACTGATTGGAGATTGAAGTCCACATGGCGTTAAAGGTAGCTCTGGGGCCTTCTTTCTTTCTCTTTTCTCCCTGTCCCAACTCCTATGACTCTTATCTCTAAATTATTCCTTGACTTCCTCAGCTTTGAGGAATAAACATAAAGTAGGAGGCTAAAATAGTTTTGTTTTTTTTTTCCTTTTTGCGGTACGTGGGCCTCTTATTGTTGTGGCCTCTCCCGTTGCGGAGCACAGGCTCCGGACGCACAGGCTCAGCGGCCATGGCTCACGGGCCCAGCCACTCCGCGGCATGTGGGATCCTCCCGGACTGGGGCACCAACCCGTGTCCCCTGCATCGGCAGGCGGACTCTCAACCACTGCGCCACCAGGGAAGCCCCTAAAATAGTTTTAATTCTGTCATTTAAAGGTGCTTTCAAATATAGGTTTTATTATGCTTTAAGTATGGTAAGGCCTCCAGATCAGAAGACAACTGCCACTGTAAAAATAGTTTGTTATACTCACAGATGCCAAGAAGAGGGGCATACTACATCATGGAGGGCTACATAGGGAAGCACCAGGGTTGGTCAGGAGGCAGAGGGAGAGGGGAAAATTGTGAGCAAGAGCCTTTACTATGATTTCTGAAGGAAGGAATGGGTCTGGCATGGTACATGGACTTAGGATTGGCTAATTTGGACAATTTCAATGGGCTCTGGGGCACAGAGTCAGTTCCTAGTCTGTCAGTTTTCTAGTACCTGACCCTGTGGAGATGAGGGCAAGTGGACAGTGGCCCAGAATGTGAAAGCTGGATAAAGGCAGTGACTGGGGATAAGGGCTCCGGATTGGTTGCTTTGCATTTGAAAGGCGTGCTAACTGTCCAGTTGTTCACTATCTCTAGGAATCGGCTAGCCCTGGGAGGGGTAGTCCCTCCAAGGTCAGCAAGGCCCTAGAAATGAAAGCATCAGAACACAGAAAATAAAAGACAAGGTTCATACAAGAGGCACTTGCATAGATTGAGTTTATGAGACTAGTAAAGCATTTCACTTGGTGACTTCCATCATAGCACAGAACTCCAGTTTTTGGAAGGTCAGGCTCCCTATAAATTCAAAACCAAAAAGGGTCCCACAGTGAACGCGAATAAACTGCTTCTATTTCTTGGGAACCATCTTCATCCTTACCCTGGGGATTTGCCCTCTCTGAATACTAAGAAAAATGCTTCAGGAGAAGGGTGCTTTATATTTCATTATTGACGGTTAACTTATCACAATATGAAGGAAAAGGATGGTTTAGGAACTGTGGATGAGAACAGGGAGATTTTCTCTCCATCACAAGGTGAAAATCCAGCCTAGTACATCAATAGTAGAAGCTCTTATCAGTCAATAGAAGTTCAGAGCCTTGGAGAAACGGGTCTGCAGGAAATTACTTTGCTGGAGTGAAAAAAAAAATGACATCAGGTTATTGGCCCCAAGCGGCTCTTAACTTCCAAAAATAAAATACAGATGAAGATGTCAAAAGAAGGGGGAATGTTCAACCACACTAAAAATTAAGATTTCCTACAGCATATTACTGGAGTTTGGAAAGAATTCTCTCTAGCACTAAGGCTGATGGAGTTGAATTGAAAAATATTATCAGTGGCTCATTCAATGAATACCAGTTTGCCGAACGGTAAGAAGAGCTTGCTTTCTTCTTGAACTGTTTACGCCCTGGTTGCTGGAACCCAAGAGAGGGTATATAGATTTATCGTTCTCTGGGATGGATAGACAAGCAAAGCAAAAACAGAAGCAAAATATGCCCATGGAGAAAATGTATTAACAATGAATAAAGGATGTCAGACCCGATGCTGAAAAATAAGCCTCTGAAATGGCTTTATTTCAGAAACGAAAGGAAATTGTTAAAAACTGTCAACCTTAACAGGATGAAAGATACAACTTTTGTGGAAATGAAGCAGGAAAAAAATAGGAATAGAAGAGTCTGAGATGAAAAGGGGACTGGGTGAGATAAAGAAGGTGTTCAAGAAAACTAAAAATGTAATGATAGCAGAAATCTGAACCACAACAATTACTGGGAAAAAACTGAAACTGTCAGAAAATCAAATCAGTGTAGAGGAGGCAAGATTTAGAAACTCTTCAGGAAAACAGAAAGAAAATAAAGAAATAAAAAATGATAAGAAAGAGGATGATAAATATCTAGGACAGAGAACAGAGAGTCAGCCGAGAAATTGTGTGGTGGACCTGAGGAAGGAAACACAATGACAGAACAAGAGCAAGAATCAGACAGAAATGTGTACCACTTCCCCAGACCAAAAAAACTGGGGAATTTGACTCGGTAGCCTTCATCACATTCCTAGAAAATTTAGTGCATCTTCACAAAATACTTGATATACAAGAACTACAAGAAAGGAAAAAAAATATATAAGCCTATAAGCCAAAAAGTGGGTTATGTGCAAAGGATAAAAATCAGGTTAGCCTCTGTGACACTAATCTGTGACTAGATTTTATGGTGTGAAAAGTCAGCTGATAACGACAGGAACCACTTAGTGCAAATAACTGTTGAGAATTTAGTTACAATATCAAAGACAAGTCCAAAAATACTTTTTGAAAAAGAAAGTATATATGACAAAAGAATAATTTAATTCTTAAAATTTAAGTCAAAAACTTAAAATTGTGTTATAAAACCCAAGAACTAAAAAAAAAAAAAACAACAAAAAACCCCCCAAGAATTAGGGCAATTAAAGTAGGAAAAAGGTTTTAAATCCCACATATCATATGAGGACTCAGAAGATTGCTATCCATTCTTGATTTGATGTAAGAAGATTACAGTTTTTAATGTTATTTAAAAAAAAAAAGGTTAAAGACAACCAACAGCAACATGAAATGCACAATACATGACCTGCAAATCAGGGAAGATAAATGCAAACGTATCACAATATGATCCTGGTTTTAGTTTTTAAAATGCCTATTAAAAAACTCAAAATGGATTAAAGACCTAAATGTAAGGCCAGACACTATAAAACTCTTAGAGGAAAATATAGGCAGAACACTCTATAACATAAATCTCAGGAAGATCCTTTTTGACCCACCTCATAGAGAAATGGAAATTAAAAAAAATAAACAAATGGGATCTAATGAAACTTAAAAGCTTTTGCACAGAAAAGGGAACCATAAACAAGATGAAAAAACAACCCTCATATGGGAGAAAATATTTGCGAATGAAGCAACTGACAAAGGATTAATCTCCAAAATATACAAGCAGCTCATGCAGCTCAATATCAAAAAAACAAACAACCCAATCCAAAAATGGGCAGAAAACCTAAACAGACATTTCTCCAAAGAAGATATACAGATTGCCAACAAACACATGAAAGGATGTTCAACATCACTAATCATTAGAGAAATGCAAATCAAAACTACAATGAGGTATCACCTCACACCAGTCAGAATGGGCATCATCAAAAAATCTACAAACAATAAATGCTGGAGAGGGTGTGGAGAAAAGGGAACCCTCTTGCACTGTTGGTGGGAACGTAAATTGATACAGCCACTATGGAGAACAGTATGGAGGTTCCTTTAAAAAACTAAAAATAGAATGACCAAATGACCCAGCAATCCCACTCCTGGGCATATACCCTGAGAAGACCATAATTCAAAAAGAGTCATGTACCACAATGTTCATTGCCGCACTTTTTACAATAGTCAGGACATGGAAGCAACTCAGCCATAAAAAGAAATGAAATTGAATTATTTGTACCTCAGTAGGTGGATGGACCTAGAGTCTGTCATACAGAGTGAAGTAAGTCAGAAAGAGAAAGACAAATATTTTGTTCCTTTTTATGGCTGAGTAATATTCCATTGTATATATGTGCCACATCTTCTTTATCCATTCATCTGATGATGGACACTTAGGTTTTTTCCATCTCCTGGCTATTGTAAATAGAGCTGCAATGAACATTTTGGTACATGACTCTTTTTGAATTATGGTTTTCTCAGGGTATATGCCCAGTAGTGGGATTGCTGGGTCATATGGTAGTTCTATTTGTAGTTTTTTAAGGAACCTCCATACTGTTCTCCATAGTGGTTTAAAATAATAATACAAATTATATATATTTATATAATATAAATATATATATTATATTTATATAATAAATAAATATAGTTAATTTTATATTAACTTTTAATATAAAATGTTTTATTCTTAAAAAAGAGATGTCTCTCATACATAAATGAAAAGAAATTCATTGGCATTTTCCAACCAGTTTCCATGACCAGCATTTGTTTATTCTGTGCAATTCACCATCGGAACGGCCCTCATGGGCAGACTCAATTAAAAAGCCTATGAGAAAATGGTCTTAGTGCAAACTTCAATTGGATTTTTGGAAAAAAATAATCTGAATTGCTTTAGATAACTATTTTGAACATTTACTGAGGTTATATAGAAGGTTCTTCTTTTCTTTAAATTCTAGATTGGCAATTCTTTGTGTGCCTTTGTCTTTGATTAGACTATGGTCTCTTGGAGGCCCAAGATTTTTTTTTTTTCCGATTCCCACTACCTACCCCAGAACCTGAGTATATGATTGTTCCATTGAAGTGAAATGAAATGATGTAAATGAAATTATTCTGCCACATGGTTGTTGCCATCACCATGTTCATTCCCATTATTGGACAAAAGGCATTGAACTCACAGCTTCAGCTTTCTTTAGTTGCATCTTGGGCAATTTCAAACTATTCCTCCCTCCAATTTTTTTTAAAGTTTACTCACACCTGCAAAACCCAGGTGGTGTTTGTTACTATAAATGCTTTTAATTACCAGTAGCTTAAATGTACCATAGTTGTAAAATTGTATTTTTTTTGCTTACATTTAAAACTTTTTCCATCATCTGACTTTATTTAGGTCCTGACTTTTCTTCCCCCAATTTCTATATAGCTGCATTAATTTTACTTTCTTCAGAAAACCTGAGCTAATAATTTAAACATGACATGCTTTTTCACAGCTCCAGGCCTTCACTCATGCTGTTCACTTGGCCCAAGCCTCCTTTCCCTTCCTTTCCCCCCATCATATTTATACTCATCTGAATTCAAATGTCACCTCTTTGATGAAGCTTCTTTCCCTATGAGTTTTCATTGCACACTGTATGGTCATTATGCTAATGCTTCTCCAGCAGGGCAGCGCCTGTCTCCTTCACACCCAGCCCCCTTCTTAGAACACTATGACATACAAATATTCAATAAACCCAATTTACTGAGAGTTGACCATGTGCAAAGTCCTCTACCAGACCCCCAGGGTACAGCATTGAACAGGCAAGTAACAGTGACAAGGTACTGTCCTCAAGTAACTCCCAAGCTTGTCTAATAAGATAAAGATTAGTTTTGATAGAGCTGTGACCAAAATAGAATGAATACGTGCAGTGTCTGTTTAGATAGGAAGGGTCTGTTCTGATAGGTGATCAAGGCAGGCCTACTTGAGGGGAATCTAAGGCCAAGGTCTGAAATATAAGAAGGAGCTCACCACGCGGAGAACCAGGTAAGCGCCTTCCAGGCAGACAGAATAGCACGTACAAAGGCCCTGAGGAAGGCACAAGCTTGCTCTGTTCAAGGAAAAGGCCAGTGTGCCTGGAGCAGAGGGTGAGAATCACCCCCAGTGGAGAAGAGTGGTATGAGTTGAAGTCAGGCAGGGGGACCCCGATAACGCTGGCCCTGCAGCCAGCAGGGAATTTTGTTTTAATTCCATTGGCCATGAGTTCCCACTCAAGAGTTTTAAATTGGGAAGTGACATTACCTCATTTCTATTTTTAAAAGGTCACCGTGAAAGTGGATTGTTGCAAGACATATTTTGGGTGGATAGTGGTGCTGTTTACCAGGGTTGGGAAGAAGGTGGGGTGTGGAGTGTGTTTCCGGGGCTGGGGGTAGGTTTTAGACACAGTGTGTTTGAAAGTGGAACAATCAAGTAGGTAGGCAGATTTATGAATTCACACTTCATGAGAAATGTCTGGCTCAGAGATTTAATTTAGGAGATAGTCGCATCTAATGGTATTTCAGGCTATGGCATAGTAAAAGATTATTTTGGAAGAAATGGAATAGGACCCAGGTCAAGTCCTGAGGCAACCAATCATTCAGAGGTCAGATGGAAGAGGGAAAACTAGCACAGGAGTCCAAGAAAGAGAAGCCAGTAATGTTGGGGGAGTGTGACTTGAAGGGAAACAAAAGGAGAGTATTTTAGAAGGAGGAAACAGCCTGCTGTGTGGAATGATGCTGGCAGAGTGAGTGAAGGAAGATAGAAGATGTCCTTCTGTGTTGATAAATCCCAGGTGGTTGGCCGCTTTGTCAAAAGCAGTTTTGATGGGGTGGTGGGAACAGAAGTCAGGTTGGCATGGATTGTAGAGACGGTGGAAGTGAGAAAGTAGAGACAGTGAGGGAGTTGGCCTTCAAGACAAATTATGCTGTGAAGGGGAGCAGAGAAGTCACTTTCTACCTATCTCCATAATACATACAGGACATAAGGTTTTGAACACACTATAATACTTCTTCACTACTGCTCAAAATATAGCAAGAGGGCTTCCTTGGTGGCGCAGTGGTTGAGAGTCTGCCTGCCGATTCAGGGGACCCGGGTTCGTGCCCCGGTCTGGGAGGGTCCCACATGCCGCAGAGCGGCTGGGCCCGTGAGCCATGGCCACTGAGCCTGTGCGTCCGGAGCCTGTGCTCCGCAACGGGAGAGGCCACAACAGTGAAAGGCCCGCGTAACCGCAAAAAAAAAAAAAAAGTAGCAAGAATCAACTGACCAAACAGCAATATTTACAAGAAATGGTGTGGTTGGGAGAAGTCTTCTTTTAATCACGTATTGAAACCAAGTTCCCCTGAGACTGAGTTCCCCTGCCAAGTTTATGATTAACTTCTTTATCCAAAATTTTATTCCTTTTCTTATCCACTCTGACCTCAATCCTGTGCTAACTGAATGCTAAACATCCAGTGTAAGATGAATAACACTGCTGGTGTTGATAACACTGTTAATGTACTGAGACTCAGGTTGCTTCTCCTGGGTAAGACGAGCTAACAGACCCACCCCGCCGTGCCCCCTGGTCATGAACCACCAGACCAGAGACCCCTAAACTGCAGGCATCTTGACTCCCAAAACTACACCTAAGAAATGTCACAAGACGATGAGTACCCCAGCCTCTTTGTTCTTCCCCTTTAAAAAATCCCTAACTCAAAGACCAAGTTGGAGTGGATCTGAGGCTTGTCTCCCACTCTCTTGCTTGGCGCCCTGCAATAAATCCTGATTTTGCTGCAAACACCTGCCGTCAGAGTTTAGCTTTCTGTGCCGTGGGCACATGAGCCCTTGCTTGGTTACAGTGTTTTTTCGTTCATTTCTGTACTATCCTACACAGCTAAATTAACAATAGCTGACATCTTAAAGGGAATTATAATTTTCCAACTAAAATATTAATTTATTCAATACTCCTAACAACCCTATGAGACAGATACTCTGACTATCCCATTTCATAGATGAGGAATCCAAGAGAGTTAAGAGATTACACCAGACCACAGAGCTAGTGAGTGGTAGAGGCAGAATGAAGACCCAAGTTCTAACTCCAACGTCTGCATTCCCAACCTTTGCAAAACAAGAGGTGGAGATAAGAAAGAAGTTATTAATGGCTTAGGATAAACACTGGAATCTTAGCCATCCTCATTTAAAGAAAAATGGTCTTTCTCAATTCACTAATAATTTTGGTAACAAGATGAATGGCTTTGTTGAATAATCCTTAGTAGTAATTTAAATAATTCTGCTGGTAGCTAAGAATAAATGAATGGAGGCCTTAGGTATGATTCCTTCCCTTTTTTTTAGTGCTAGAAGGAAAGGGATTTAGGAAACGCTGTGAACTTCCTACTAAATTTGGAATACTGAAGACAATATTCTAAATAAAGTCTCTTACAATATGCCCCAGATATTCATAAGAGAAGTGTCTGAGTAAAAGTAGTAGTACATGCTTTATCTACTGGATTTATGAAAATGTGCTTATAGCAGTAGCTTCTAGGCATGTTTAAAAAGAAAGTAGGTTCCCCAAACATTTGACAAACTTCCATCAGTAGTTAAGGCAACATCCAGGTAGAAAAGTTGAGTCACATGCATTACCTAAAGAGATCACCAAATGCATAAACATCAAGAAATGATACACAGGAAGTGTGAGCATACACAGGATGGATGCCCCCTTAAAACAGAACCCATATGGCTCTTCAAATATGGCTCTATGCATTAAGAGAGCAAAGTGACACAACTCAACTCTAAGAGATGTTTAAGGCAGACAGTCATTCAATCATACATGCAGTTAGTCATCTCACAAATGGTTTTGAGTTTTTCTGAGCACTCAGCATTGCAAAAGAAGAGGCTCAAGCTCTTGGGGAATTTATGATCTTCATGGAGAGATGAGTTCTTTGGCTTATCTGTTGAGCACCATAGGAGTGATAGACATAAGAGTGACATTAGGATGAATGAATACAAGGCATAGTTTAAAAACTTTTTTTGCAATTTTTAAGGAAATACGTGCCTGGTGTTTAAATTACAAACAAAAGAAGTAAAACAAACACACACAATTCATCCTTAGAGAGCATTGATATTTTTGGATATGCATTTGTACAGTTGAAATATAATGTACATACAAACATCTATCTCTTTTTTTCATTCAATGATATGTAGTGTTTCATACCACATGATATAATTTCTAACATCATTAAAAATTCTTCATATATACAGGCCATTTTAATGATCATTTATACTCCATTATATGGATGGATGAACTGTAACTTATTAAAGCATTGCCCTATTGTTGACCATTTGAGTTTCATGCAACTTTTGATTGTTGTAGCTATAAGCTAAGCTGGAATAAACACATTTGTGCCAATCATGTTTGTCTTTTTTTATAAATTTATTTTATTTTTATTTTTGGCTGCGTTGGGTCTTTGTTGCAGTGCGTGGGCTTCTCATTGCGGTGACTTCTCTTGTTGCAGAGCATGGGCTCTAGGCACATGGGCTTCAGTAGTTGTGGCACATGGGCTCAGTAGTTGTGGCTCGTGGGCTCTAGAGCACAGGCTCAGGGGTTGTGGCGCACGGGCTTAGTTGTTCCACGGCATGTGGGATCTTCCCAGACCAGGGCTCGAACCCGTGTCCCCTGCGTTGGCAGGCGGATGCTTAACCACTGCACCACCAGGGAAGCCCTCATGTTTGTCTCTATCCCTTATTATCTCCTTAAGTATACATCACCAGGAGCGAGTGAAACTTCAGGGTCAAAAGATATGAACGTTTTTAAGGCTCTTGTCAGATCACTTTCCAGAAAGACTGCAGCAATTTCTACTTCTTCAAGGAATGTATAGGAGTGTCTGTCTCATTAAACTTTGGACCACTATAATCCCAACTTTAAAAAATATACATTTGTTAGTTTGATGAGGAAAACAATTAGTCATAGTTATTTGAATTCTTTGAGATTTTATTTAAATTCCATTAATGTTCCATAAGCCACCTGCATTTCTTCTTTTATAAATTATCTGTTAATATCATTGCTCATTTGCTTTTTGGAGTTTTAGTGTTTTAATGATGTGTTTCAGTTAATTGTATATCAATATCATACCTATTAACAAATATTTCAAAATATCTCCCTCACTAACAGTTTGCCTTTCAATTGTGTCTCTGCTTCCTGTCCACAGGATGGACAGGAAGCAGAGGCAGAGATGCATTAAAGCATCTCTTTGGGAGGAAGAGGGTTCAGGTGGGTGTGGAGTTTCCAGACACATGTATGCCTCTCTTCTGGCAGATGAGGGTGAAAAGTGTGCTGGTAAGGGCTGTGTACGGTTCATACTTCACATTCTTGTTAGTACGTAGCGATGAACTATTGGAGGCTTAAAAAAAGTGACATAATCAGATCTGCATCTTAGAAATCAAGATCTAGTGGTAGGGAGGAGGATGGATTAGAGGGAAAGACATTTTCAGTCAGCTCCTGGACTCCTGGAAGACCCTCCTCAGTGGTCTCCTGGGTTTAACTGATACAACTTTAAGTTTCTTTATGTTTAAATTTAAATATTTAAACTTAAACTAAAATATGGAATGAAGTAGGGTCAATAATTCTTTCTGAGAGAAAGAAATAAAATAGGTGAGGATGAGTGAAGAGATCAATAAATTGAAAGTGTTCATGGGACTGATGTTAAGGGAACACAGGCCTTTCTTTTGTAGTATGTGCCTGTTTGGTGAAATATTTGACTAAATCCTGGCAATCATATAGAAAAGTAGCAGAGATGAAACTGTAAGAGATGGGCTAGCCTGACAGCAGAAGGCATTAGTGTTAGAAGTTAGAATTATTTGTAGATAATGGGTAATCTAAAGGTTTTAGACATGAATAGAGTAGCTTATTGGGAACATTAGCCTGGGAATGTACAGTTTGGATTGGAAAGAGAGACCAACTAGAAGCAGAAAGCTCAGTTATGAGTTCATTGTTTTGGCACAATATTTCCAGAGGGCAATTTGGTGATAATGCAGCAACATACATAATACATCCATCTTCTGGCCCTACAATTTCACTCCTAGAAATTTATTAAAGAAATAATAGGGAAAGTGTTTAGAGTTGTATGTTCAAAGTGTTCATTGAACTGCCATATATAATAAAGAAAACGTAAAAACTAAACTTCCAACAATTCATAAGATGAAATACTGTGAAGTGATTAAGTACCATGAAGTAAATCTGTATTTATGAACTTTGAAATGGTTTCATAATATACTTAAATACCCTACATTTAGAGTGCCTCCTTCACTTTAATCCATATGTCATCCTATCCTGGTGATGCTTGTAAGATTGTTATCACAGTGGTGATTTCTAAAGCAAATCTTATTTAAAGTAAACTTCACAAAATAGAATGGTTCAATTCTCCTCTTTCCTTCCTATAAGGAATGAAGTAAAACAGGACAAGGGCCAGGGCTTGTTTATACACAGTCCCTGATGCAAAACAGCACTCCATAAGTCTGTGCCTAATGTTAAATTAGTGCAGGTTCTGTGTTCTGTAGGTTAGTAATACACAGTAATATACCAATTCTTTTTCATATCAATGACTGCCAAGGCACTTTTCTCGAAATACAGTTAGTCATCTGAGGGCTTCAAACTTAGGTCTTCAACAGTCTCCAGAAGGTCCGCTAGAGAGATGCGGTGTGGACTTCTACTATAGCAGAATGATCCTGGCTCTGGATTGAGAAATTTGCTTTCAATTTGCATCTGTCACTTTACAGGTGTATAAATTTGGCAAGTCACTTAACCTCTTTGAGTCTCTGCTTCATCTTTAAAATGGGGATAATAAAATATCTTTCCTTTAGTTGTGTAGCTGAACAAAAACAAAAGCCCTTCCATTACTTAATCCTTGCTACTCCACATTAGAAATTTCAGACAAGGAATATCAATATCTAGAAAAAGTTATTTTTTATCTTACTTAAAAGTAACATACCCACAACCCACTATCCAGAATGCTAAACTGTTTTCTCTTTATAATTAATCTCTTTGGAATAAACCACAGATCATTTCCCCCAAATATTACAGAACTTTCCTATTTTCATAAGTTTATATGCAAATTGAAGATCTCACCTCAGTTATGAGTACTCAAGATAACATAATTATGTTATTCATGTAACCTACCTTGAACTTATCTTCAAATCCATAGTGTATTTTCCAGAAAAGAGAGCCTACCTTCTTTAGGTTCATCTAAAATGTTTTTGCTCGTGGAAACAAAATGCTATTTAAGATTTTTGCCTTCAGGCAAATATATAGGGAATCTCACTTGCCCTTTACTTTCCCTGTTTGTGTCCCAAATACTAGACTCATTAGGGGAACAAATTCACATGCTTATTTGGAAAAGAGGAGCAGCTCCATCACAAGGATCCCGCATGCAACCTTCATGTAACCATACACCTCCTTTCTCCCTCACTTTCCCATCCACCATCGGTGACCCCTGGCAACCACTAATCTGTTCTCCATTTTTATAGGTTTGTCATTTCAGGAATGATATTTAAATGAAATCACACAGTGTGTGATGTGTGACCTTTTAGGGTAGGATTTTTTTTTTTTTTACTTAGCATGATTCCCTGGAAATTCATCCAAGTTGTCATCAATATTTCATTCCTTTATATTGCTGAGCATTATTCTATGGTATGGATGACCACAGTTTGCTTAGCCAGTCCCCTACTGAAAGACAAAATGACTAATTTTAAGTTTAAGGTTTTGATGAGTTTTGACAAATTGATATGCCCTGGAATCATTGCCATAATCAATAAATAGGACATTTACCCAAGAGAAAAGAAAATATACGTTCACACATAAGCTACATGAACCTCTGTAGCAGTTTAATTCATAACAGCTAAAAACTAGAACTAAACCAAATGGCCAACCACAGATGAGTAAATAAATGAATAAATAATGATATATCTGTACAATGCAATACTACTCAGCAGTAAGAAGAAGTGAACTACCGATATAAACGTCACACATAGCGAAAAAAGGCAAGACATAAAAGAGTATATGCTCTGTGATTCTGTTTATATGGATTTCTAGAACAGGTAAAGCTAACCCGTAGTGTCAGAGAGCAGATCAGTGATCACCTAGAGCTGGGTGAAGGGAGGCGAGAGATTGACTGCAAAGGGGCACAAGAAAACTTTTCACGGTTTAAGAGAACACTTTAAACCTGCAACCTGGAGAGAAACTACTGCTCAGAACAGAAGGGCCTTACTTTCACAGAAATCAAGAAACTGGTGCAAATTAAATTTGTTTATGGAGGATAGGAAAAAGAGTAAAGTAGGAATAGAGGCCCAAAAAACCAAGGTATAGAAGAATAATGAACCCCAAAGGTGAAAATAGAGGAAACCTGGAAAAAAAACTTATCAAAGCTTCAAACTGCAGAAGGCTGATGGGAACATTGTAACACGAGGATGTGAGCTTCATCTATTTGACATCAAGTTTATAGTATGCAAATTCCCCCTCCTTCACTTGTGATCTTTACACAGCTGTGTGTCTGCCTTTCTTTGGGTCCTGCAGGAGAAGTTAGCCCAGTAAATGCAGAAGGAAAGGGTGTTGAGATTGCAGGTGTGGTCTTTGACAGGAAGATTCTCTGATTCCACTAATTAGTAAAGACATGAAATTATCTCTAATAGCAGAAAGCAAACAAGGAACAGTTTCTTGGCTTTTCTTGGGACCCTTTCATGACAAAATACATTGTCATATTTTCCACCAAGATCCTTCTGGAAGCCCTCTCTATCCCTCTGAAAAGCATGTAGTGCTAATGTAGTAAATGGCATGCCTAGATAGAAATAAGCCCTTACGGCACAACATATATGCCAAATTCTTTCCGCCTTTGAAGGAGACAGTACTTACCTGGGTTGTAGGGAGAGAAACTGGAGCAAAGACAATGGAAGACTAGCGACATGAGTTGAGTCTGAAAGAGAACAAAAGAAGGGAGGTTCAAATCCAGGTGAGAATAGGGATAAACGTCCATTCCAGGGGACTTGTAGGTGAAAGAGAAGTGAGATATGGTTTCTGGAATTCAGAACTGGGGAAATAAACTAAAGTAAATAGGAAGCCAGCTGGAATTAAATTGTAATTGGGGAGAATTATCAGTAGATGCTAAAATCACTGGGTAAAAGATTGTTCTGGAATAGGCTACTTGTACAGTGTAAAATATCCTCCCACAGATTTCTTATTAGTTGTCAAAGGACAATGTCCTTTTTCACTGGCCTAATCTAGCTGGTGGTGACAACCTTCCCAAGAGTGGCACAGACTGACAATGCATATATGATGGGATGCAGCATCAAGCACCCGTATCACCCATGAAGTGTTCATGCCAGAAATGTTTAACCTGAAGCTCATCACACCTAACGCCTACAGAAGCACAAAGGATAGAGGGATAAATAAAATGAAACCATAGGTAACAGGCAAATCCAGAGTGTTTGCTGTTCTATAAGAGGACTTGCCTGTACCCTATACATTATTAGTAATAGTAATTAGTAATAGTTCTAGATAGAAGGAAGGATTTCACCTCCTAATACTGTAGGCCTTAGATAAAGTTAATTGACAAGTTATAACTCAGATGACTAAAGAAGAAACTCCAGATAGATCTTTAGACCCAGTGCTTAATAAGCAAAAAATTGGAGGTTAAGGCCAGGGTTTCATGCTATAGCATTTGTAAAATATAAGTACACATGTTAACTAAACTATTAAATATGTATAGTTTTCATTCAACATGAGTTCAGTCATTTTCAACTTGTCCTTTTGTTGTTGTCCTTATAGAGTCTCACATAAAAGATGTCTCTTCAGAGATGAAAGATGTCTCTTGTAGCTTTTTACAAGAACTTGGTAGACCCCACTTCATTCCAGTAGACAAGATTCTAAGGCTCAAGGAGAGCACCTTACAGGAGAAATCTATTAATTCAGTGGAATCGGCCCAAGTATTCTGCATCAGCTGGCCAATACAAGTAAATCTAAGTCCCTGCCAGCTTTCGATAAAATAACTCAGGACTGCTCCCTCCAAAAAACATAATTTTGTCCCTTACGTTTTATTTTGAAAAATTTCAAGCATACAGAAAATTTGAAAGGCTATTTAAATAAATGCCTTTGTACCCTCCTTGTATGTTCAAGAATTGTTAACATTTTGCCCAATTTCATTTATATATATATATATATATATATATATATATATATATATATATATATATGTTAAGACATTCTCCTCCATAAGCCCAATACTATTTTTATACACAAGAAAGTGAAAAATACCATATCATCTACTATACAGTGACTAAATTCCCCAGTTGTCCCAATAGTACATTTTACAGCTTTCCCCAGTGAATTAGGATCTAATCAAAACTTACTCATTGTATTATTTATGTGTGATTAACATTTTTTATCTCTTATAGTCTGGAATAATCTCTTTATTTTTTCCTCACTGTTTTTTTTTTCTTTCTTTTTTAAATCTTCATGACATTGACATTTTGAAGAATACAGGTAAGCCCTCCTGTTCATGAGGAGTGGGAAAGCTTGGCTGCATGGGGGCCAGAGCATGGGGAACTGAGTGCCAGGGCTTTGGAAACCACAGCAAGCAAGATCTCCATGTGTGGCAGAATGACCTGCAACGCCGGCAGACTTGTCAGCCCTCATCACGGAGGCTCCAACATGAAGAAGCCACAGACCAAAAGACCTCTTTGGGGGTCACCCATAAACATTCTCATCCACTCATATGATCGTGGAGGGGGTGATGGACCTATACAATCAACTGAGATTGGATCTCCAGCCAACTCAGTAAGTGGGTGCTAAATTAGAGTGAAGTGATTTGGAAAATTAAGGGAGGTTTGTGTTGAAGATGGTAGCCTGAACACTTGGGTTTTCTCACCTTTGTCCAAAAATCCCATTGAAATAACAGTAAAGGTATACAAAAGGGGATCAATAGGTAACCACAGAGAGAACAGAATGGGGGAACAGAGGCCAGAGTTTTGATGAAATTATGTAGCATGGAAGGTGGACTAGATCTTCGTGATCATCTATCAGAGTGGAGGGAGCTGTTACTTAGAAGAGACACAGGGGAAGGATGATACAAAGACATAGGGGCAGATCTGTCCAGCAAACCTTATGCTGGCTCAGAGGCTGCAGGCACTGGGAGCAAGAATGGACTACGGAGCAGTAATCAAGGAATTTAATTAAGCAATAATCAAGGACTGAGTACAGAACAGCTGGGTCAGTGGGACCCACCTATATTTAGAGGGTGACCAGCATCAATACTGTTTACCACTTAGTTAAAAATGGAGAGCTACTGTCTGAAGAAACTAAAAGATATGCCTGAAAATACCTACACATATACTATCCGTGTTCACAGATATAAATATTAGGAAATATAAACCGATAATCTGTGATCACTGGACTATCAAAGAAAACCATCAGTCCCAGAGACAAGAACCAAGGTGAACAAACAGAAAAAATGAACCTCAAATTAACAGATAATTCTGGAAACAGAGAATTTATAAACAAAACAAAACCGTTTTTAATTAGAATCTTCGAAGAGGTTCGAGAAGACATGTCCTTAAAAAAGGAATTGGCTGCTATGAAAAATGGAACAATCAGAAATACTAAAAAAAAAAAAATGATGGCTGATACTAAAAGAATTCACTAAAGGGGTCAGAGGATAAAGTCAGGAATCTTCTAGAAAAGCACAGAGCAAAAAAAGGAAAGAAATGTAGGAGATAAGGAGATGTGATACAGAAGGTCCAACAATGATTTAGATAGAACTTCCAGAAAAGAGAATATAAAAAATGAGATGAAAATGAAGAAAATACAGAAAGAAATCTCCTGAGGTTGAAAGGGACAAGTCTTCGTTTGAAAGGCTTATGTAGTGCGAAGAGGGAACAGTGATAAAATACCCTCCCCCATTTCCATCCTGACAACAGTTCAGAATGTCAAGGATAAAGAGAAGATTCTAAGTGCTTCTAGAAATGAAAACACATACACATAGGCACACACACTGGTACATGAGGCAAACCACAAAAGAAGAAGATGGTTTTGACCTCTGACTTCTTATCAGCTGG